>NC_136068.1:1013287310-1013887310 GCF_964261635.1 Lissotriton helveticus
CACCCACTGTTATTATACCATATTGCATATTTGTCGCTCCACCGTGGCTGAATGATGGCAGCTTGGCTCCATACAAAACAACTTGGTGAATTCTTCAAAATAAACCAGTTACCCATCGCATTAATTTGTGTATCACTTTAATCTACATTTTTGGTTTTCAAATAATTGGCAAACTGATAAGACCATAATATATTTATGGATAGTTGGTTAGCTCTGAATTAATTCTTCTAATTAAATACGTGGGTTGATTTGCAAATAACTTTCTCAAAGATTACCTTATAATCAAAATCAACATGTCTAACACAAACTCTCTTTTCACCAGTTTGTGCATGCTAAATCTCATACCATTTGGTTTTGCTATTTTTAAATTATAAGAGGCGGCCCAAATCCTGCTTTACATAGATTTCATCCTGAAAGGTTTCCTCGGTAGCATGAAATTGGCTGCATCAATCCACATCAAATTTCACACGGAGCTAGTCACCAGGCGACTAGATTGTACTTTCCATAAAATGGCTTGAAAGGGTCCAGCGGTTTCCCAGGGGAAAGGAGTTTTTAATTGCCCAGGTTGCATTTTGCATTAGACGTTCTTTGTCATGTTTCCGCTTTCTGTAAAATAAATCTTTGGTTCCAATCCCCTGAGTGGTTGCACCTTTTTGATGTGCTTGAAGAGCGTGGTTTATATGTAATGCATTTTGTAACCACAATGCACACAAATGACACCTGCATGCAACAATTCACATCTAAAAAACAAATTACTCTCTTCAGCACCATCACAATACTCAGGGCATGCATGTTTTAAACCATAGCTTTTTTAATCAATTACAATTATATTCGTAGATAAATTGGACAAAGTTACCACAGGGGATAAGATAATAGCATTATACAATTCCAATTAAATGAATATAACGTGTGGGACTTCCTTGGGTCGTCCCCGTCACCTGCGTGTCTTAAAGTTAATGAATGGACAGCTTCTAGTAGCTCAAATCCAGACCGCATATTCCATTTTTTCACACACCATCAACACACTGGTGCTGCTCAGACTGGTCCTGGTCTTAAAATTCCTTATGTGCAAGTTGTATACATGGGGTGGATTGGACAGTTATTGGCAGAAATGAAACTTGCGAAACAAGATTACATTATTGCCTTAAATTACATTTGCTATAATGAGTGTAAACTATTGGTTTAATGTAAAACAGGAGAAAGCTTAAGCTATTGTCTTAAACTCACAGAAAAGTAAGATTAAACTATTGACTTAAATTTGCATATGAATGAGCTTAAGATATAACGACATTAACTATCGGTTTAAATTATTCACACAAAACGAGATTAAACCACTGCCTTAAATTAAATTTGTGTGAGACGGGTTAAACTATTTGCTTAAATTAAGTTTAACAAGAATAAGATTAAGCTTTTGTTTTAAATTAAACTACCACAACAATGAGAATGGACAATTAATTTAAGCAAAATGTGCACAAGAGTGAGATTAAGTTATTGGTTTAAATTACTCAGGCCAAAATGAGATTAAACAATGTATTTAAATTAAACTCAAGCCAAAATGAGGCTTAACTCTGAATTTCAATTAACTCAACCAAGAAAGGGATTAAGATAGTGGCTCAAACTAAGGGCACAAATGCAAAGCCTTCTCAGCAAGGAGAAAGCAACTCTGAGCACTACGGAGAAGACCAACAGGTCTTATTCATTAAATCACAAAGTTAATCTTGAAGTAAACAGCAAAATCATCCAAAGTTCAAGTCATTTATTTTTCCAAAGTATAACGATGGTTGAATCACCAATCAACGAATTAGATATTCAATGTCATATCTTCATTATTGAAAACGTTTAAAGTGATGTTCACACATCCCGATGCATTTCGGGCACCGCCCTTCTTCAGGGATTACTCTACAAAACAATCCAAAATAAATACTGTTCAAATACGCAACTCACAGGAATCAAAATTGCATACTATCAAGCGTTAATACATTATTCAAAATGGATAAAAACCAAATGGTGAATACACCTTCACCAGAGAAAACCGTGTCTCAAACAATATAAAAGTACGTTGTGATGCGTGCAGAAAATAGTCACAAACAATATAAAATAAGTTGTGATGCATGCAAAAAATAGTCACAAGAGAAATCGTTGATCCCTCCACCAAGCGAATAAATAAAAACAGTGCGTGTGGCTGATTGAGGTGAGAATACCCGAACGAGTGCCTAAACGTAAACTAGCATCAAAGTCACGGAAAGGTAAAATCGTAACTCGAGTGCTGCATGCAAAATAAATCCCAACGTGCAACGTCCTAGGTATGGCAGGTTCCCAAAGGTGTTACTTACATAAACGGGTGCAGATACAGGCTCCGCAAGCTACCGCAGAGGACAGGTAAAACCGGAACTGAAACAGGTTGCCGGTAAAGTAAGACGCGAGCATGCATAAAGATAGAAAACGGACAACAGGAAATGAAAATAAAAAACGGACCGCCCCGTGTAGATAAAAAATGAGTAAACAGACAAAAAAAGGGTGAAAATCAAAAGAAAGATTCAACATCTCACCGGGTGTGGGTAACAAGAATCATAAAAAAATTACCAATACAAATGCAGAGAAAAATAAACATATTATTAAGGGAAACGCTTCATAACAAGTGACAATGTAAATGTACTAGATAACATGCATGTATTAAAGATAGCATAAAAATTCCATCCGATCATTCAACCCATCGGGCACCATGGTGGACATAAATCGGATCCAAAAGTTCTCTCGTTTGAGTAGTGTGTTCTTGTTATTATGTGTCACCTTGACTTGTTCCAAGATCAAAAATTTCAATTGTGCCACACTGTGTCTATTTTCATGAAAATGGTTTGCCACACTGGATTTCTGATTGTGGATACGAATGTTACTTTTGTGTTCTAAGATGCGAACACGGATCTTACGTTCTGTGTGTCCGATGTAGCACTTACCACAAGGGCATTTCAACATATAGATAACATTACTGCTGTTACAGGTAGCATTAACTCGTAGTTTAATCATGTGTCCTTTCATTGGGTGGCGTGTGGTATTACCAGGGATGCAGTTGTTACAGTTACTGCAATTGTAACAAGGTTTGAGTCCTGTGTATATAGAAGGAGTAGTGATAAATTTCGGTTGACTGAGGATTTCCTTGACATTTCTGCCACGAGTAAATGCAAACATGGGTGGTTGACTAAAGAGTCCATTAAAATCAGGTTCCATTGCCAAAATGGGCCAGTGTTTGCGAATGATGTACTGAAACTTGTTAGATATCATTGAGTGTTTAGAAACCACGACCATGCGGTCGGAATGTTTCTTAGGTTTAAGTTGCAGAAGTTCACCCATACAGGTTTTTTCAGTTCTTTCTACAGCTAGATCCAATATGGGGGTAGGATACCCCCGCGCTTTAAGTCTTTCCAAAGTCAGTTTCATTTGTTTCTTACTTTCACTTTCATTTGAAACAATCCGTTTAACTCGAAGCAGTTGAGCATAAGGAAGATTGTTTTTTAACCCTGAACGGTGAAAACTGGTGTAATGTAGAGTAGAATTCCTGTCAGTCGGTTTTCGAAAGATAGTCGTGTGCCACTCATCTCGTTCTCTGTGAATTTCCACATCCAAATAATGGACACATTTCTCACTGAATTCCCAAGTAAATCGAATTCTCTCATTGAAGGTATTCCATGTCTCAAGAAAGTTCACTAGGTTATCAGCTGATCCACTCCATAACAAAAATATGTCGTCTATGTATCGGAGAAATAGTTTACCATGTTGAAGCCAACTGTTGTGACGTAATATGTGGGTCTCTTCAAATGTTCTCATGTATATATTGGCGTAGTAAGGAGCTGCCGAATTTCCCATGGCGGTACCATTTAGTTGAAGAATCCATTTGTCCAGGACAGTGAAATAACTGTGATATAGTGTGAACATTGTCAGTTGCATTAGGAAGATTTTCAAGTCCGGATCTAGATCTGAAGCGGCCAATACTTGTTCAATTGCTTCAATACCTCCATCATGAGGGATGGAGGTGTAGAGTGAACATACGTCCACTGTACACATTATAAGTTCTGTGTTTCTTAGTTCATTCATAATCGGTTCGATTTTCAACAGGAAGTCTGTAGTGTCACGAAAGTGTGACCCTGTTTCCAATACAAAAGTTTGCAAATATCTATCAAGAAATTTCCCTGTGTTCTGGTGTATGCTGCCTCTGGTGGATACAATAGGACGAAAGGGAGGTTTCGTAGGATGCTTGTGCATCTTGGGAAGCATGTAGAGAACTGGGGGTTTAGGATTCATGGGTGTCAGGAATCTTCTGGTCTTGTCATTGATGGTACCATTCTCAAACGTCAAATTGATTAGTAGAGTCAATTTTTTGGCAAACTCCAGGGTGGGATCCCCCTGTAGAAAATCGTACGTGTTGGTGTCCATGATATGTGTTTCGATCTGTTGTTCATAGAATGTAGTATCCATGATCACCAATGCGCCGCCTTTGTCCACATTCTGGCAGGTAATGGTTGGATTGTCAGCCAGTTTTTTAAGGATATTCCTTTCCTTCTTGGATAAGTTGCCAAGTTTCATCGGTTGTTGAAACGGTAATTTACAGATCTCCTGCTTGATAAGATTCTCAAAGGAATCAATGATCTTATGGCTTTGTGGTGCCAGAAAAGTGCTGTGTGGTCGTAAACCTCGGAGCATATCTTCTTCACGAGTGTTAATAGAACATATGTTCTGAAAGTAATGTCGAAGACGGATGTTCCGTATTAGTTTGAAGGTGCTGACTTCTAACTCCAAAGTATTAGAGTTAGTGGTTGGCACGAACGACTGTCCCTTTTGCAAAGTATTAATCTCTTCGGTAGATAATACCAAAGAGGAAATATTAATGATCAAATTTTCTTCAGGAATCAACGTTTTCTGTTTGTCCTCTTTCCTTTGACTGCTTGAGGAGTTCTTTCGGATTCCTCTGCAGATTTTTCTCCCCCGGGGTCTTTTTGTTGTTCCAGACCTAATTCCAAAAAATGAACCGCAGGTTCTGTGGAAGTACTCGGAGTCTGTGTGTCTGTATTCACTGGCGTCTTAGAAGGTCTCGATCTGTTATCTTCTTCCGAAGAGGATGTTTCATTACCAGAAAAAGGATTGTAAGGTTTGTTGGTCTGTCGGCGAGCGTACACTTCTGCCCAAGTGTACACCTCGCCGAGCTTATAATCGATGGTATCTCTTTTAAATTTTCGGAGCTTCCTTTCTTGTATTTCCCTAGTATGTTTATCAATTTGAGTTTTTACATCTTCCAACATGGTCACGAGTTCTTCAGCGGACATGGCTTCGTCCAGCTCCTTTTTAACATTATTGATTTCCAATGATAGTTCTTCCAATGTCTTAGAAAGCTCCTCCACGATCAGGAGGATCAGGTCAAGGGAGCATTTATTAAGAATTGAATACCATTGTTCAACAAATTGTAAGTTATTCTTGCACAGTAAAGGTTTTAACGGGACCCTTAGGCCCCTTGGGATCCTTTGAACACGATGGTACCGGATGAGGCTACTGGCATGTAGTTTTTGATTGGATTGTTTTTTTAAGGGCCTCATTCCTTTGTAGGGCAGGGCGCCACCAACGGCCTGTCGGTGGCGCTCTGCCCGACATCAGCGGAGCGCCACCGAAGGCCGTTGGTGGTGGTCCGCTTGATGTATAGTGTATCGGTCCGACCTTTGGATTACAATTCCGGGGGTTGGAGTTATTTGGGCAGGGGAAAAGACCACCAACCTCTGACAGGCTCAAGGAGCCCACCGGGGCGGTGGCCGGAGCCTAGTCCCTACAATGGGGCGGTGCCTGTGGAGGGATTAGGATGTCCCTTTCTGTTAGCCTTTACATGGGGGTCCCAACGCCATGTGAAGGCATACAAAAAGGGACTTAGGGGGCCCCAGGCAGGCCCCCGTGGGCCACTGAAATGTGGCCTGCATGGCACAGGCGGTGCCACCCAAACATTCATGCACCATGTGGATGTTTGAGAACTACCCTTTTCCACTGCAGCTTTGCTGTGGCCGTTTTCTAGGTATGTTGCACAATCTGCAATGGAAAAGAGCAGTTTTCTGACTTCCTGCATGACAGTCGCTTTGTAAACGGGCAGGTTGGACCACCAACATATAGTCGGCTGAACACCTTCCCAAGGTGATGCCGGTCGGTCGCTCGTCCTACGCCATCATAATGAGGGCCTAAATGTTTATAAGAATGCGATTAAGATATTCGCTTAAACTAAACTTACAGAAATATAATGCACTTTCAATTAAAATTACATAAATACAAAAATACTTTTTAATTGATTTAAATTAAATTTGTACAACAACTAGATTAAGGAATTGTATGTTGCAATGACTCATGAATTAAATGTTGGTGGGAAGACGTGACAACGTCTGGATCTCATCTTCCTGGCATTCTGTTATGGTGGATTGAGCCTCCATGGTGATGACGGTTCCTTGACTTTATCACCAGTACATGGAAAGTGACTCATTTTCTGTCCTTTGCTCCACCCTGTGGTACAACAATCATGTTTCCATGCTACAGTATTGCAAGAGTTTTTGAAAGTTTTCCCAGTATCCTGTTTTTTTCTCTGCTCAGTTTACATATGTATTACCTTCTGGGCTCTGTCCATTAACTGATGCTGAGAAATTCCCGTTGATTTATGTATAAATGCACACATGTTCTGAAAAGCAGAATGGCATTACCTATAGTCCGGTTAATTTCTTCAATTAATTACAAAATCATAAGAAAGAGTTTTTCTTGAAATATTCTTTTCCTGTATACCTTATTCCCTTTTTTTTCTTTAACTTTGTTTTTATTTTTCAACAAATTTGCAATTTACAGTGCATTTTCTTTTTGATCATTGTCATGAATACAGTTCAGATCATGGCTGTACAGAGATAGAGCCTTTATTGATTTTCGAGATTCCGGACAGTTACATCTGTTATTGTCTGTCTGTTTCATTTACTGATCTAGCAACATAGCATATTGTGAAAACGTATATATTGCTTATACAAAAACATAACATAGAACTTTGTTCCCTACACCTGAAATACTTACAGTAGAATTATACATTTCCTCGTGTGTCACTTCCGTGACTCTCCCTTCGTCCACGCGCCGGACCCAACATATCTTGTTGTCCGATCCTTGTGTATAGCCAGTCTCCTATTCCGTACAATGTGGATGACTATAGTTCGGATGATGTACCCTGTCATCATGTGGGGGCTAAGTGTATACACGGGAGGTAATAATAATAAAGGAGTTTGTAAAGCGCATGGTTACGCCACATCGGCGTGTCCCCGCGCTACAGTGAGAGTGAAAGACAGTGCCTCAACCACGTCCAGAACAGCAGAGAAAACACGCATGAACCTATGCAGAGCGGTGAGACGAGGACTGTATTCCCTTTTATAGTGTACAACATTTGTAGTAACTAAAATGTTCCTTATAGGCTGGACAGGTGCTCTTTTCTGAATGTAGTTACACCTCATTTACCTTAAAGGGAACACACCTTAATGCCATGCATTTAAGTCACAGCACCTGCTATCCATCCCCACTGACATGTCATGTATTTTGAAATTAAACAGAAATATCAGTCAGACTATATTCATCTTATGATCATGTTTAGGTGTTCGATTACGTCTTCGGTTATGATCGCCACAGTTAATTCCGATGTACAGCAACTCTTGTTGCAGGTTTTTTGGGCAAACCCCAGGTAAATGTTCACCTGTCAAACATACTATTTACTGAGAGAAAATACCTGGTAAAAACTATTACGTGATGGTTTTGTTGCAAAAAGCATCAAAATTAGGGCTGGGCGTAGTTTGCGAAGTAGCGCTTCGCGAACCTACGCGAAGTGCACTTCGCACTACGCGATCTACGCGTAGCACTACGCGAACTGCGTAGTAGCATGTTTGCACTGTGCAAGATGCCGTTTTCAATGATTGCACAGTGCGGACAAGCATCCGGCACTGTGCAATCATTGAAAACAGCATCTTGCACAGTGCGAGCTGTAGTTTTCTGCCGCTCTAGGAGATTTTTCCTCGAGCGGCAGCTTTCTCAACGCGGACTGGTAGTTTCTCATCGCAAGCGGTCGCGAGCATACGCGACCACTCGCAATGAGAAAACAGACCTCCCCACATTGAGAATCTCACATTGAGGTTTATTTTCCACGCTCGTGATCGGCAACTTGAGGTTGCTGATCGTAAACAAGGAAAAAGTCTTGCCAGGATATCATTTTGCTTGCTCGCGGTAGCCAACTTGACGTTGAGGACTGCGAGCAAGCAAAAAATGACCGCTGCACTACGGTACGCGTGTTCGCACTGTGCTACGTGCAGCTCGTATAGTGCGAAGTTGCGCAAACTTCGCAAAATACGCAAGCGTAGCGTAGTGCTTCGCCCAGGCCTAATTAAAATCTGCATGTTCTGGTGTCATTTTTCAGGCAAAACTTGGAATATGTAATCAGAATTTATTGGGTGCAATACTTAACAACTCGGTATTGGATTTTATCAGATGCGATAATTATCACATTTAATGCCGGGTCCAGTAGAAGCCTGTCCCCTGGCAAAGTGTGTGGGGGGAGAAGGGTCAGCCGGAGGAGGGAGTTGGGAAGGGGGCGGGGGTTCAGGGGCAAAAAAAATAAAAAAGAAACACGAAAAAAACCTTAGCTTAACTCTGCCGTCTCCCCGCATCGCGCTCTTCCTGCTTCTGGGCCTGGACACAGGCTACCAGCCTACCCTGCAGCCAGGGCCGGACTGGCCATAGCAGGCACCGGGCAATCCCCGGTTGCGCCGCATGGATGGGAGCTGGTTTTGGGCCCCTGGGTGCCGTTTTTGTTACATAGCTGCAAAACCGGTCCTGTACCAAAATCGTCCGAAAACCGCCCGGCGAAGAGCTCGGCGGCACCTCAAACCCCCCCCAGCGGGGGCGGACGAACACTTTGCCAGTGCAGTTGTGGTTCCCAGTCCGGCCCTGCCTGCAGCCAATCCTCTCGCATGAGATCAGCTTCAGGATTGGCCTGAGCATCTGCAACTTCCCACCTGTATGTTTCTCTTTTTACCATGCACATTAAATGATCAAGTCCAATAGGACATAAAAAGTAGATATCATTGTATCTCCATCTGTATATGTTTTGACCTTATAACTCTCTTGTTTTTAGACCAGTTTTCCTTAAAACAGTTGATACCCAAGGTCCTCGACCAATTATGGGTTCCATTGTTTTTTTTAAATATGGGCCTAGAGTCCTCAGCTGTAGAAGGCCGAGACACTAGACCAGCCATTCTCTTACCAGTTAGTGCTGGAACAAAGGAAGGAGACCTCAGATTTGCACTGATCCCCGTCTCGGTTGCGGCGCTCCGCGTGGCTCCAGCGAGATATGACCAGTACATGTCACAGGAGAGGCTGTTACAAGCTGAGCCCTGGTTTCGCCAGTAGAAGGTGGATTACAGAACATTGAGCAGAGAAAGTGGAGCGCCAGACTGTTTGAATGAAACCCTCACCACGCCCTGCCCATGTGTCACTTCCTGATATCCAGGATGCCACTGACCTCTATGGATTGGAGCTTTCTCATGAAGAAGTGCTTTGAAGAGTTGGCACACTGTTGGCCCAATTTGCAAACTACATTGTGTAGTACTTCAGTAGTACTACTAATGCAGTTCCCAAATGTACTGAATTAAATCTCCACCTCCGCGTCTCCTCTCTTTTACATCGTGAGATCTCAGCACATGCAAGTTTACTACTTAGTACTAAATGTGGGAGGGACCGGGGGAGTGGCAGAAAATGTCCTTTTAGGGAATGGGAAGGGGTTAGAGTGGAGTAAGGAGGGATTTAGGGAAGGGTAATAAGGTGGTGGAGACGTTTGTCTATGTATGTAATGTGTGCATGTTTTTATGTAGTGACATTTCTGTAGTGTGAACCTAGCCAAATGTCAGCAGAGCGCTGTATATTGTCAAATGCAAGCTTAAAATTGGTGGGGAATGGGAGAGGAAGCTGAGCAGTGGACTGTTAATGCATTGTGGTGTAATGTTCTTTAAAGAGGTGAGTCTTCAACTGTTTCTCAAGGTGGAGCAGAGATAGGGTGGCCCTCACGGATATAGAAAAGTTATTTCAGATCCTGGGTGCATAGAAAAGGCCTGTTGTCTTGTTTTTTTCTTTTTACACGTCTTAATCTGCAAACTGATGGTGTCTTGGCTGTGGGTGTGCCAAGATCCACCAGAGATGGTGAGCTTGATTCTGCAAGACAAGCGGGTGTGCTGGTTGCGATGGTGTGGTATACAATGCTGCTTGTTTTTAAGATCATGCGGGCCGGAAAGGAGAGCCAATGGAGTTCAATCGTTTTGGGGGTGAGGCAATCATATTTCGAGGGGTCCTGGGTGAGATGTGCTGCGGCATCTAGGATGGCCCTAAGAGGGCCAATGTGGAGTCTGGGAGGCCATAGAGTTGGGCATAACCAAAATCCAGGTGCCAGTGTACAAGGGCTTGAGCAGCAGTTCTGAAGTCTCTTTCTAGAAACAATGGTTTCACCTTCTTTAGTAGAGAGAGCTGGTGCCACCTACATGTGAAAAGTTACTTGTAGTAACTTTACATTCATAAATTGAACTCCACTCCCGTTTCAGAGAGTGGAAAACCTATAAGTCTACATTTTGTAATAAATTAACATTTGGAAATGGTGAATAGTCAAAAATAAAGTACATTTTCTACAAAACGTAATAAACAAGTGTAGATTTACTCACATGTAAAGTTACCTTTGTGAATGAGCCTCATACCAAACAATTGAAAGAGGGCGTGCTGCATTCCCTGGAATGATGGAGGGGGTGTCGGCTTGTCCTGGATTGATTATGGTCATGTGAAAATTCTTTGACTTGTGTGGTTCAGACTGAGGGATGATATGCTCCCCTAGGGTACAGGGAGGGCGTTCCGCTGGATAAGGAATGGTCAGAGGGATGTGGCTGCTGTTCAATACATTGATTTTAGGGAGGTGTGTTGCCTATTGGATTTAGTGTGCGGAGTAAAGCAGGGGTGAGCTTGACATGTGATTAACGCCTCCCAGCTCATCCGGCTTTTTAGCAGCATTGATTGATGAAGAGCCTCTGTTTCTTTCCATAGGCCAAGTGGACAGTAGTAATTACAACTTATTTTGTATACTGTACCACACACCTGCTACTTCTAAGTGCTACAACAGATATTACTAATCCCTGTATGATGGCAATTTGTTGAATTTGGTAGGATGAAAGGCCGGGGCTGACGGGTCAGCCCAATTGTCGGCAGCAAGTACCTACATCATAGCCTAATATCTTCATTGTACACTAATGTCCCTATTGCAAATTGCACCATAATATAGATTTAGGCCAAATACGTAATACAGATTCTGAAGAACTACCAGGTGCAGTAGTACTGTACTGGTTGCCAGAGACAACTCCTTTGAGTAATTTTGATAATTCTGCGCTACTTTTTGACACGGAATCACCAATATTAATGGGATTAGGCCCTCTTTCATAAATAAGAGTAATTTGGGGAAAATAATCCTACTGTGAGAGCACATTTAGCAAGCATTAGAGGCTGGTTACTCTCGCTATTCATGTTTTCTTGAATTTAGAGCTATTTCTTACCACAAAATGAATCCTTGCATCCATTCTGGGTGTAAAGGAGAATTTTGTGTTAAGAAAATAGTGCTAATGCTGAGAGTAAGCTGAGCGAAATTCTACCCCAAGTGCACATTTTTAGCGAGCATAAGCAGCTGGCCATGTTTGCTATTCATGTTCTCTTGAATTTAGGGCTATTTCTAACATCCATTTTGCACTCCAGGGGGCTTTTCAGCATTAAGAAATGAAGGTTGGGGGAGCGTGGCTTGCAGCCAAGCATGGCGGCGGCTTAGAGGATTAGCTCCGTGACCAGAGCGGCCTCTCCGACCATCCGTCTTCTCATCCGACACACTACCCGTCTCTGTTGGGGAGTGCCTGAAGCCCGAGACCGGGCGGAATCGACTGCTGCAACTCCGGCGAAGATCCGACACCGGGAAGACCGACTGAGCACTGGTGACCGGCGCGGCCTGATCGGTGATCCGAAGCCGCGGGAGCAGGTACTGGGCCACCCCGACCGGAAGTGCGAGGCGTGAGGGCTAGCCGGACCGGAAGTGCCCGATCGGAGAACTGCGGAGCAGAGACGGACCAAGGCAAGCCGAAAGGGACGGCCGGGCCGCCGCTGGGGCTCCGCCTGCTGTGCCCGACACCCGCTGGGTCCTACAATAATTGCCGAAGGGAAAGCGCGGAACGGGGTAAAGGGCGCTGGTGAGCCGGCGTGGCCTGGGACCTGAGGCCCTGAAGAGTGAGGAACATCCCGCGAAGAGCGGACGGGCGAAGGGCCCACGTCTGGGGTAAGAGCCCCCCCCACCCCATCGAAACACTTGGCTGACCTCCCCCGACGTGTCCGTCGAGGGAGGCGAGAGTGGCGGCTGGGTCCCGGAGGCTCGCGGGACTAACAGGGCAGATCTGCCCATCCGTGTGGGGACGAAGTGCGAGAGGGGACCACAGGAGTGGGCGCCTGGAGGCCGGGCGCGGTGGACACCTAACAGACGGCGTTTACCCCCTGATTGAAACGGTGAGACACATCGGACACCGCGGGGAAGTAAGTTAACTGCAATCCCCGACCCGGTGTGCTTGCGCGGGGCACCTTGGCCTGCTCCACACATTATCTCCCCCTTGGGCACCGGAGCAAGGTAGGGCCGTAAGTCGCAAGACTGCAACAGGTGGCACAAGACTGCACAATCTCTGAGATTGCGTCACCAGCCACGGACATAACACACACGCGTGATCCTCTCCGGATGATGGCTGGGAAGGGGTCCAGAGGGAATGCGACGCAGACCCGCCTCGAGAAATATGCCTACAACAAGGGAGCGTCCTCACCAACTGAGTGCGGGCCACCCGGCAAGCACATGGGGGAAGGAGCCAGCGGAGGTTCGAAGGCGACGTTGGACGATGTGATGCGCACTTTGCAACAGGTGCAGACTACGGTGGGCTCCATCTCCACAGAGATCACCTTACTGAGGGCGGATCTTCACAAAGTTTCCGAAAAGGTTGGCTCGCTGGGGATAGTTACCAAATCGCTGGTGGAGGATGTGTCGGAGCTACAGACGGCGATGGAACGTGTCAAGGCAGAGAACAGAGCGCTGAAAGACAAGCTGGACGACCAGGAGGGGAGGTCACGACGCAACAACATTAGAATTTTGGGAGTTCCGGAATCGGAAGGCACAGAAGCGACGGACTTATTTGTTGAGGAACTGATCAAAACCGAGCTGAAGCCCAAGGGTCTATCGACGTTCTTCTCGGTGGAAAGAGCGCACAGAGTACCAGGGGGCAGACCGCGGCTGGGAGCCCCTCCAAGACCCATTTTCGCGCGCATGTTCAACTTCCGCGACAGGGACGCCATATTGCAGGCGGCACGGAGATCCCCTCCGATCAAGATCCAGAATGCGACGCTTGCCTTCTTTCCGGACTACACCGTGGAGGTCGCGCGTCGAAGGAAAACATTCCTGGATATTAAAAGGGAACTGAGAGCCCGAGAGATTCCGTACTCGATGATATTTCCGGCCAGACTGCGAGTCATAGCGGAAAACAAGACTTGGTTCTTTGACAATCCTGAGGCGGCGAGAGAATGGCTTGATGGATGGAGGCCGACCGCCCACAACCGCAGGGGGAACAGGAAAAAGGGTGAACAGGCAGAGAAGGGCAGCGCTGGCTCGCCGGCCCCTGACCGCATGGACGGAGAACGGTCAGATGAGTCGGGCAGACCGGACGATGCTTCGGCGCTAGAATAATGATCACCCGGTGGATACAAGATGGTGAATATGAGTAAATGCAGCATGAGAGACTGCCCTTGGACATTGGGTGCAGGGCCCCCCGCAGAGAGTACGAGGGGCCGCAGGTCGTGGGGCACTCCTCCCCTCAACGAGCAAGTATCATGTTTTCTTTAGGGGCTAAGCACTCTGCTAGGTTGGGGAGGCGGGCAGTTTTGGGTCCGTTTGGCATGAGGGCAGGGAGGGGGGGTATTCAAGAGGGGATGAGTTACATAGTTTGTACCTCAGTGCAGGTGATGTTATTTGTTGTTAAGTTACTACAGAATGTACGAGCTTCGATACAGGGGATGGATGCATGTTTACCACAGGCTGAAAGAACACAATGTGAGATAGCTCTGCGCAAGGACACTGACATTTCCCGCTTTATGTTTAAGATTTACATAGTGGCGGTCAGGTCGACTGCACCTCGAATTGCACCTTGGCAAACAACGCACAGGCAGATAATACAGGGATAGACCCCCATCAGCTGACACGGGTGGCTCCGCTGCAGATTATGACTTGGAATGTAAGAGGTCTGGGGGACAAAATCAAGAGGGGCTTAGTGCTGCAGAGCATCAAGAGGGCTGCACCAGCATTGGTGCTATGGCAGGAGACACACTTGGTGGGTACAGCTAGTCAGGCACTGAACAGGAAGGGATATCACATGGTGGTACATTCTGACTTTACCTTGGGTTCGAGGGGGACGGGGATTCTGATGCGTAGATCGTCACCGTTCTTACTCACCTCCACAAAAACGGACGCTCAGGGCAGATTTGCGGCAGCCTGGGGCCAGTGGGAGGGTAAACCACTAACCATAGTATCGGTCTACATCCCCCCAGCACTACACAACATAACGCTTCCTGCATTGGGGAAGTTCCTACTGGAGCTCCCGGAGGGTGACATGATTGTGGGGGGTGACTTTAATGCGGTGATGCACAACGCTCAGGACAGATTCCCGGTGCGACAGAATGCCCCAGTCACCTCCCGATTCAGAGAGTTTGTGGACTCACAGGGATTGGTAGACTTGTGGCGCGCGATGCACCCCAGTGAGCAACAATACACATACTACTCGGCGACACATAATAGCCTTTCGCGCATTGACTACTTTTTTGCTTTAGGGGAGGGTCGCCTTGGCATAGATGCAGTTCAAATCAAACCAAGGGGTATATCTGACCACTCCCCCCTCACCCTCACACTATCGTGTCAGGAACGGGTGTATAGACGATTGTATCAGTTACGACCGGGATACTTAGCAGTCCCAGCGATAAAAAAGGAACTAAAAAAGGCAACTCATAGCTATTTTGCTGAAAACGTGGATTCAGTGGACTCCCCCACTACCCTTTGGGAAGCATATAAAGCGGTCCTCAGGGGCCAAGCAATATCGACTATCGGTGGGTACAGGCGCACACAGGAACTAGAAACCGCACACTTGGAGCTCCGCCTGGCTGAGGCGCACACAGCACACACGAAGGATCCGTCCCCCGACACCCTACACTCCCTCCGGCTAAGTGAACAACTCCACACTGACCACCTGAAGAAGAAGGCCCTAGAACACATAACCGCTTCAACACAGACAGTTTATGATGTGGGGGACAAGGCAAGTAAACTACTGGCATGGCTGGAAAAGAAGGGGGGAGGAGCCAGGAGTATATTGCAACTGGCGGACAGGAATGGAGAGCTGCACACGCGACCAGCGGTGATAGTGGACCTGCTGGCGGACCACTTTCAGGAGGTGTATACCCCTGAGGATAGGGTCACGACGGAGATGGCGGAGGCAGCGTTGCGCGATGTGCCCACGCCGACCTTGTCACAGGATGCTGTGGAAGACCTCGAATCCGACCTCACAGTGGAGGAAGTTCAGGGAGCCATAAATATGATAAACTCAGGGAAAGCTATGGGCCCTAACGGTATCCCGGTTGAGTGGTGTAAGGTGATGTCGGACACGCTCAGCCCACACCTGTTAGCCATGTACACGGACAGTCTGGCCAGGGGGGTATTGCCCCATGATCAACGACAGGCCATCATCGTGGCGATCCCAAAACCTGGCAAACCGCCGGAGGAATGTGGCTCCTATCGCCCGATTTCACTTCTCAATATAGAGGCTAAAATACTAGCGAAACTCCTAGCCACCAGGTTGATGCCGCACCTTGCCCAACTCATTCACCCGGATCAATCAGGCTTTATGCCACATAGAAGCACGGCTCTGAACCTCCGGCGAGTTCATGGAGAAATGGCCCGTGCTTCGCTATTGACTGCACCGACGGTCATCCTATCCCTGGATGCTAGGATGGCATTTGATATGGTGGAATGGGGATACCTTCTTGCAGTACTGGCTCATATGGGCTTTGGCCCCAAATATATAGCCTGGGTGAGACTTCTGTATACAGCTCCAGTGGCACGAGTGACGGCGAATGGACATATCTCCCGTGAGATACCTCTGAGCAGGGGGACGAGGCAGGGATGCCCGCTCTCGCCATTACTCTTTGCGTTGGCTCTTGAACCGCTCGCTGTGATGCTTAGGGCCACGACACTGTTGCGGGGGATCGTATGGGGAGGCGGATGGGAAGACAGGGTATCCCTATACGCTGACGATATGTTACTCTACCTCACGGACCCCGATGACGGGATCCCTGCGTTGCTGGCAATTTGTGAGGAACACGGGCGTACATCGGGATATCGGATAAACTGGACCAAGTCTGTCATGTATGTGTTGCGGGGTCCCCCCCCCACGCTGCCGAATGGATGCCCCCTACTAACGGCGGGCTCATCCTTTAAGTACCTGGGTATCTACGTCACACGTGACACCACAGTTTTCTACGCGAAAAACTTGCTGCCGCCATTGACTAGACTGAAGGGAGATGTCAGACACTGGAAGACCCTTCCGCTGACGTTATTAGGTAGAGCAGTGCTGTTCAAAATGCTGGCGCTGCCCCGCTTCCTATATGTGTTAGAGAATGCCCCTAGTCTGATACCTGCGGATTATACCCGACAAGTGACAGCGGTGGTGAATAGCCTGCTATGGGACGAGCACCCGCCCGAATAGCGCATGTTAAACTCACGAGAGGCTGGTACGATGGAGGGATAGCTCTGCCCCACATGCAACTCTATTATTGGGCGGCACAATTAAAAGTTATTAATCAATGGCTTCATGCCCAGCAGGATGACCCTGCTTACATGGCAGACAGAAATCAATTGGGAATGCCAGGTCTACTTGCGCCGCTGTATCATAGAGGGAAAGCGACCAAGCTCATAGGGCCGACAAAACACACAGTGACACTGTGGCACAGCGCACAAGCGAAGCTTAAATGGAAGGGAGTCATAACGAACATGACGCCCTTGTGGGACACCAGGGCGCTTGGCAGCCTGAGGCAATCCAAAGGATTTGACGCATGGGACACCATAGGGATCTCAACAGTCGGTGACATGTGGGCGGCGGGTGGGGTGATCCCATTCACGCAACTGCAACAGACGTATCAACTAGGCCCCACTGAAACATATCGCTATATCCAAATCCGGCACGCACTCATGGCAGTAATACCAGCGGGGACTGTAATACCGGAATCTTCGCCGCTGGAAGATAGACTGCTGACAGATTTTATGCACACGGGCGCCACCTCACTCACATACCGTAAGATATTGCATAACCTGCCGGACCCCTTACTTAAATTGCGAGAAAAGTGGGTGGGTGAGTTGGGGGACATGGATGACACTGAATGGAATGAGGCACTGGCCTCCCCCAGAGAGGCGGGCATCTCCGCGAGATTCCGTCTGGTCCAACTAAAGGTCCTCCACCACATATACTTCACTAGGACAACCCTATACAAACTACACAGAACTGATACCCCGAACTGTCTGAGGGGATGTGGTGGGGAGGGTACCTTCTTACACACACTCTGGGAGTGCCCGCAAATTGCAGACTACTGGAGGCGCATAGTGCGCACCATCGCGCAGACGCTTGCCACGACACTGGTGCCGGACCCCCGTATGGCCCTGTTGCACATATGGGGCCCGACGGACGTCACACGCCAGGGGAGGGTGTGGACGACGGTGGGTTGCATGGTGGCGAAGCGGGATGTAGCACAAAAATGGGGGGCGGCGGGGACACCTACACTAGATCAATGGTGCAAGAACATGGATATGATTATGGTAACTGAAAGGGCGATATACAAAAAGAGGGCTAACCCACGCAAATGGAATGCGGTATGGACACCCTGGAATAAATACCGGGGAGACATTTGTGACCCTCTAACAGACGATGAAGGGGATAGTTCAGATGGGGAGGACTCGGATGACTGAAGGTGGTGAATGTGCGTAGTGAGGGGCTCTTTGGCACCCTGAAAGGCGGGGCAGTCTACTGACCGACAGCACTTACACTCGGAACACACACGAACGATAGAGCGGAAATGCAGGTGAACAGGTTGTATGTATGGGACAGACTGATGGGTTGTATCCCACTATATTGTATCGTAAGTTTTAAGTTGTTTTATAGAATACAAAAGTGAGAGTTATTAATTCGGGCTACTGATACTTCTTTGGCTGTATAGAATGATCCGATACTATTGCTGCCGGACCGCTGGTTGTCGGCTGAATAGCTGTGTGTCATAATGTACGAATATGAATAGAAGTGGAGCCGGCCTCCGGGTTGTAGGCGAAGTGCTTGTAATGATGTCAAAGGTTAATAAAACTCTTACGAACCAAAAAAAAAAAAAAGAAATGAAGGTTGAAGGCAGATTTCCTCTTCTCAAGATTATGAATTCTGCATAATCTCGCAGAATTTTGGGGTAATTTTGGAATTACATGAGTTATGCCCTTCCCGCTTCTAAAATGAATAGATAACAAGCATAACAATAAAACCTTCGGCATAAACCACATATCCACAAAGTTTTGTAATATAAAAGAAAAACATAATTATTGCCCAAAAAACACAGATGAATGAATGATTTATTTATGACGAAATTCCTAAGAAAAAATTGAAATGTGCATTGTGTGAGCAGCACAACCATAACTCCCCAAAATGCTCTGGCATACAAATGTTAGCAGATTAGTTCAGAGCTAAATGTTTGTAGCCTGTAGTGCCCTCTAAGGTGCATGTATCCCATAACTGTAGAAAAGGGAATAGAGCAAGACTCGTCTGTAGAAATTAGTCTGAAGACAGGAGTAGGAAAAATAAGAAATTGAGAAGGTAAACAGATGAAAGAGGGTGAGCAAAATAATGTCAATATACAGTATCTTCGAACCTCAAATGGACCTAATCACAATCACAACTGAACTTCCCATCACAGCCTAAGAACAAACCCTGGCCTCGTGGCCCACCGTCATCGCCATCAAAATCACTGCTACCATGACAAATATCCACTCAGAGGCCCCATCTGACCCTTGCCCCCCACCATGCCTTCACCAAAGGATGCCTACCTATCAGCAGAGCACTAACACCCATCCTCAATGTCTGCATCGACTCAGCAACATTCCTGGATACCTGTAAACATGCCACCCTCAATCCCCTGCTCAAGAAACCATCAGCTGACCAGCCACGCTTTCCAACTAAAGACCCATCTTCCTCCTCCATACCTAGAAAAAATGATCAGCTTACGCTTCACTAATCACCACTGCAACCACCAGCTCCTTAACGCCTCACAGTCCAGATTTAGGCCCAACCAGAGTACAGAAACAGAAATTATCGCCACCACAGATGACATCCATATGATCCTTGACAGCAGGCGTGGCTGCTGCAGGTAAGAGTGGTGGGGCAGGTGAGAAAGATTTTGAGAGACGACCACGAGGGAAAATTAAATAAATCATTAATTTTCCCTCATGGTCGTCTCTCGAAATCCCCCCTCACTTGGACCCATCGCTCTCACCTGCAGCGCCCGCGGCTGCTTGACAGACAAAACACAACAGCTCTCATTCTCACTGAACTCTCCGCAGCATTTGACACGGTCTCACACCCCATCCTCATCGAGTACCTGCACAAAATTGGCTTCCAAGGACCTGCTCTCCACTGGATCTGCGCCTTAGCGTATAGAATACAAGCTGTCAGCCTGGACCCTACTCCTTGGAAGCCTGCAAACTCATCTGTGGAGTGCCTCAAGGTTCATCGCTCAGCCCCTACCTTTTCAATGCATACATGATCCCTTTAGAAAACTTAATCTGCACGCACGACATTAACATCCTCTCTTATGCTCACAACTCAGAACTCCTACTCTCCCCATCGGATAAGACCACCAACACAAGAAACAAGTTCACAGCCGGCATGACCGAAGTCACTAACTGGATGAAAGCCAACTGTCTCAAACTCAACACCGACAAGACAGAAGTAGTGATTGTCTGAAAGAATACATCACCATGGGACTTCAGCTAGTGGCCGGCCGAACCCGTACCCACACCCCACACCCCACACCCCACACAAGGATCCTCAGAATATTAATCACCAGCACAAAGGACATGACTGCACTAGTTAACGGTGTCACTGCAACCTGCGTTCACATCCTGAAGATGCTGAAGAAGATGTTCAAATGGCTCCCAAGCAACACTAGAAAAATGGTCGCTCACATCTTAGTCAACAGCAGGTTGGACTATGGGAAAACCCTCTACACCAGGATCACAAAGCGACTCACTAGAGGACTACAAATCATCAAGAACTCAGCAGCCAGCCCCACCCTGAACCGCCCAACCAGAACTCACATCTCACTGTACCTCAGCTAGCGCAACTGGCTCCCAAAACACAAAAGCGCTCATTTCAAATACCTCACATACATTCAAGACACTACACAATTTAGGCCCCACCTACCTGAACAGTCATGTCTACTTCCACCAACCACCCAGACACCTGTGATCTGCAGCGTTCCTACTCACACACACCCCAGGCATACCGGATCGGTAGGACGGGCTTCCTCTTACATCGCTCCTAAAGCATGGGACCTCCCCCACTCCACATCAGAGCCTCGCCCTCACTTCTTGAATTCTGCAAGAAGCTAAAGACCCGGCTTTGCAATGACCTGCCCTACCATAGGCAGGGCTTAGGACACACACCTGCCCAGCGCCGGGATACCCTCGGGCTGATAGTGCGCTTCACTAATACACAGAACGAAGAGTGAAGTGCACTCTGTTTCAAGGAGGAAGAAAGGGGGAGCCTTATCCTCTAAGATGTATTTGAGACATTAGATTGTCCATGGTGGACAGTGGATCATGCCAAGCGCGAGCATCGTGAAGCGCGCTTCTAGGAACTGGCCCCCCGGCCCACGCCCCTACCTCGTCTAGTCTGGTGGTGGGCGGTCAGCCTCACAGGGCGACCGGCTGCATAGCACTGCCGGGTCAACGGGTGACACACTTCCGGTGGGCAGAGGGCGGGGACTCTGGACCTATTTAGGTTCCTGGGTCAGGGATCCCGGTCTCTCTTTACTCGGCGGCTCCGACCGGTTTGCTCCCAGAAGCTTCTCCCTCGTTCCTGCCGTCTTTAAGTTTTCGAATACATGCTTGGTTTGGCGCCTTGTGTTGTCCGCAGTGGTAAGGGTTGTGATCGCTAGGGCCTCACTTTGGGGGGACAAGTTTCGGTGCCAAAAGTGTTTGGATGGGGGCCATGTTTGGTTCGCTGGACAGGGGGAAAGATGTCGGCAAGCAATATGCAGGGTGCCGTGATTGCGGCGGTGTAGTGGGTATTTTCACTCAGTGTCGACTGGGCTATGTTTCGCACGTGTCTTATGGTGGGTTTTGGATTAATGTGAATGCGCGCAATGCAGGGTGAGTGTGGCCGCCCTCCGGAACTTCACAAAGATTCCAGTTGGGATGGGGGCCATGTTTGGTTCGCGGTGCAGGAGGAAATATGTCTGCGAGCAAAATGCAGGGTGCCGGGATGGCTGCGGAGTAGTGCGAATTTTGACTCACTGTGTTGACTGGGCTATGCCTCCCGCGGGTCATAGGGTGTGTATTGGATGAATATGAAGCGTGCTCAATGCAGGGTGAGTGTGGCCGCCATTCGGAACTTCCCGAAGTTTCCGGTTCTCCGGTCACGAGCCAGCCTTGTTTGTTTGTTGACTTTGCTATCCTGGCATGCTTCAATGGCATTCCTGGTGAAGTAGAGGTGCCGCACCTAGACACGCTTTAAACAAATCGGCTTTGCTATTGGGAAAATGTTTACAGTTCGGAGTGGGCTGTGGGGCAGACCCACTGGTGTTTCTTGGCGGAAACTTTGACAATGTTCGGTGGGTAGTATGCCACCTTGTTAATGGAACGAGAGACTAGTTGTCATGCGGTAATTTACGAGTGAGGTCCCAGGGTGGGGTGCCCCGTTTCCTCGAATGGGTGCATTCATGGTCAAATCTAGGAAGTTTGTGACAGTTGTGCGTCCAGACCCGGGGCTAAAGCGTGCCCGAACAACTATTTCCTTGAATGCCCTACAGAAACTCTCTGCGTGGTTGAGATGTCCTCGTCGGGTGTCATCGGTCAAGCGGAGTGTGTGCGGATAGTGATGGTCGAGGGGGAAAGGGGTCTCGCGTGCTTCGTTATGTGTTTGAATACTTGGCAAACCCTAGCGCCGTTTGGCGCGACTAGACGCATTGGCGTGGCTATGATGTCATGGGCCCAGGTGCAGGGCGGGAGATGCCCTCCTCTCTGAGCGGGGGAGCACAGCGGTAATCGTGGTGCAGCTGCCCCCTCGGGCTTCCTATGCACAAAAATGAAGCTGCGCCTCAGAAGTGAAGGACAATGCGGCCGGGTCGATTATGATCGGGGGGCTAAATATGCATACCGTGTTTCGCAGTGGCCCCAAGGTGGGGGGTTTACTAGTACAACGAGGCTTCGGGGGGTGATTGTACAGCGAGCCCGCACGAGCCAGGGTGCTGCAGATTGGAGAGGACCACGGGGTGTGGGCACAAGTGCGGCAGGGCCACAGGGCGTGTTGACGGGTACAAGGCCGTCGGGAGGATTGACCCTCACCTGTGAGTGTGTGCGAGTGCAACTGGGCAATGCGGGTCAGGAGGGGCAAAGGGTGCGAGGTCACGGGCACAGGGAGGTTTCGCAAAGTCTGCTCACAGGAGGTGGGCTCGTTTTTCGAGTCGCTTGCACTGCGCCTGAGGCTATCAGTGTTCGCTGGCACGTCGAGACACGCAGTGTTGCATGGGGAGGTTGCTTACAAGGGCGCCCCGTGGGCAGCAGATTGGGGATTCGAACGGTTGCTGGATCTCACCTCCCGAATGTCGCCGGGCATGCCGTTGGCAGCGCGGAGAGACAGTGGACAGACTGTAGTAGAGTGGGGCCTTATAGGCAGCAGGTTTGTTCGAACCGTGCCTCGAGTTCACCTTTTGAATGTCGGTCGGACGCGCGCCCTTTCATCAAATAATTGGAATTGGGTGGAGTGTATTGCTTCGTCCATCTGGGCGACATCGAAGGCCGGGGGCCTGTCTGGAAGTCCTCCCGCTAGTTATACAGTACACTTGCTGCACTAGGGTGTGGCCCAACTCTCGTATGGTTTTGGTCTCTGTTTTGAGCCTGGGGAGAGAGTTGTAATCGATTAGCAGTTGCTGGGCACAAGTTTAGGGTGCATGTTGCAGTCGGCCCCGACCCAGGATGTGGAGGAGGGGGGCAAGCATAAAATTAAAAAATGGTACAATGTGTAATAAATACATCCGGAAGACTATATTCTCGTATGCAAAATAGCAGTGAGTTTCATGTCAATTTCGCATGCTCAACCTTATGAAGAGCCATGGTGGGTGACCCTAAGATGAAGTCATGGTATGAGCTAAGAAGCTATCATATGATTCCTCCTCATCAAGGACACCATCTTCTAATGCAGGGTGTCATTTAACATTCTAATGCATTTGGGGAAGTGTAGACCTCCTTCCCGTCAATTGAATTATTTCAACCTCAGTTCTAGTTTACAGTCGTAGGCAGTTGGCCCCGACCCAGGATGTTTGGTAGGAGGACCAAGGTCCGCTCACCCCGGTGAAGGGGCCCCCAGGATATGAACGCACTAGGGTTGTAACTGATCTTAGGACCACATCGTAATTCCCTCGATCCAGGCCCTTATGTAGATGTAAGGTATCATTACCTTGGATAGACATAGAACCATTACCTTATTCGTGCTGGGCCGATGCACACCAAATACGGCATGGTGGCTTCCACTCAGCGGGAGCCGACCCGCCAGTTGACAGACTGAGTGATGCTGTCTTTTCTCAGGCCAAGAAATCCAGCTCCGGTGTTTCCGTCCACCTTTACGGGTGGCTTAGTAATTCAAGATCCGAAAGGGAGAGACAGGACCTCACTCCTGCTAAACCGAAAGTATAGAGGGGATTAAACCCGCTGAAAATCCTGGGATAGATTCTTAGCAGAGATTTACTAAAACGTAGCTACTCCTCACTTATTCCTTCCCTCGTACTAGACTTAGGTTAGGTTCACCAGGGTAGGCTATATATTAGAGGCTCTGGTGGAATACTTTTGGCTATCCTTTTATCATTGGATATATTGAACTTTTAAGCCACAGATGGCTTGGAAACCATTGAATGCTTTAAGTATTAATTTTGAATACGGTTCTATATACATTCATTGTACTTTAGAACCAGTATTGCGATTGTAGCAGTGCACTCCCTATGCTTGGGTTACACATTCGAGCCCCTGCCGTTGGGGGGGGCCTGAGTGACCTACTGTGCCCGGTGGCCCGAAATGCGGTCATACGTAGCCAGGCGCTTAGCAGGAATGGGACAGGCCCGGGTTTTACATGAGCTGGGTGACGGTTGGGTGCAGTACCATTAGAAGCGGTTTGGTTTAGCATTAGCGGGACTGGGACTGCACAGTTATAGGAGACACATTCGGCCGCAATGGTTGTAGCAAGAATGCTGATGATTTTCCAAGAACCATGCTTGACTTTTATATTTCTCTCCTGATCAGTAGATGCCCGCAAAGGTGGTGTGGGTACTGGGGCACTCGTACGTGCGTCACGCTACGATGCGACTATGGCAGCAGCGAGTGGTGAAGCCGGTAGGATTGAATGGAACGGAGCTCCGGTGGTGAGACTGGCGGCCCCGGAGGGCGGGCAAGAGCCTGGAATATCCCGGTGAGGCGGCACAAGGGGGAATTGGCCAGGTTGTGCTCAGTGAAGGGCCGCTTGGGTCACGTTCCGCACCGAATGGTCTACGGTGAGGTGAGGTATCACTTTGATATAGTGCAATTATCTGCCATGGTGAGATGGGCCAGGTCGGGCTCAGTGAAGGGCCGCTTGAGTCACGTTCCGCACCGAATGGTCTCCGGGAGGTGAGGTATCACTTTGATAGAGTGCAGTTATCTGCCATGGTGAGGTGGACCAGGTTGGGCTCAGTGAAGGGCCGCTTGAGTCACATTCCAGAACAGAAGGGTCTCCGGTAAGTGGAAGCACCACAAGGACAGAGTGCTGTTACCAGACAGTGATACGGAGCCCTGGATTAGAGGATTCTGGTCTTTCATTCAGAGTGCAGGTGGGGAAGGTGTCGGACCTGAGGGCCCTGGTCACCTTTGTGGCGGTAGAAAGACCTTGGAACAGTAAAATTGACCGACGGAATGGACGGGAGTCCGCCTTGCGTACTCCCTAGGCCAGCACTGAGGGGGGAGACGGTAAGCTCTCCGCTGAAAAATATGGCCCCGGCTGGGGAGGCTAGGGCGACAGGTTACGAGCCTCCTGGGTCCCTGGTCAGCCTGGTGGTCTGAGGGTGGGCCCCGGGAGAGGGCGGACAAGGATCAAAGGTTTGGGGCCCAGTCCTTATGGGCGCAGGTGGGTTGCGCCTTGCGTGGATGCTCTGCATGGAAGATGCGAGCTGGAAGGCCCCTTAGTGCTGAAGGATTAGAATCTTGCTGAAGAAGATCTGGAAAGTCAATAATAAAGTTGTGTTGAGAACTGTAAATAATGAATTTGAAAAGCCTTGTCATGTTTATGAAATGTCAAAGATTAAACATGGCCGTTTTACACCCACGAGAATCGCTGTCGATGATTTGATTGTGGGTGGACAAGTTATCACGAGGGAGCGGGGAGCATGCTGGGGGATCCAGGTCCTATTAAATCTACAGATGCTCTCACCCTCCCATCACCACTATTGGGGTGAAAATTAACCTCTGGACCCCTCCTCTCAAAAGCTGTTGAAGTTTGGTGGGCGGTAGCATGCAGCAAACTGGGCTGTGAAATAGAAATGTTTGGGCACGATGATGCAACAATCAGTTTAATTTCTTGATTAGCTTGTATTGCCCTCAATACACCTGAGTCAATAATTCCCCGATGTGTGCAACAACTCCTCTTCACACATCGAAATTATGAATTGTTCTTTCATTACTGCACCTGTAACATACAGGATGCGACAAACCTGCATCCCTTGTTCGTTTTCAGAAATACAAACCCGCCAAATTTTAAAGGGAGTTTTCTAAAAATAAATGACTAGTGCGTATGACTTTCTCTGCTTTACGCTCCACAGTCCACTTTGAGCCCCGTTGTAGGTGAAAAACTCGTAATAAGTGCCCATTATAGCCCCCAATAAACAAGTGTTTTCGGGGGTGACAAATATCGTACCTAACAGCAGCCACTCGGCAAGAGGCCCGAGGTGTGTGACTGGCCAGTGCAGAGTGTATTATTGTCAGCGCGAAAGGTTGTGAGTTCGTGTGGAGCAGTCCGGCACCAGACTGAAGATGTCAGGCCTGTAGCATGCCATGTGCCCGGCAGCTTACATGCAGACAGGGCTACCGTCAGTCCCAGCAGCGTCACCTCGGTCCCGCCCGGTTCTGTAAACTCGGTTCTTTAGACCGTGCATGGAGCAGCCTCTGTTCAGACACTTTCTCTTTGCGTTTTCTGTCTCGCTTCCTTCGCGCTTTCTCTGATTTTTCGCTCAGCACAAACATGCTGACACTGTGCCCTTGCTCTCTTTCTCTCCCGTCCCTCCTCTTGGCGCTATCCGTCATCCCCCTCCCTCTGGCACGCACCCGCTCCATACCTGGCTCCCTCTCTCTCCCTCCCGCCTCTCACACGTCTCTTGCCTGGTATCATCCTCAGTGTCTCTCTCTTCATGCTCACCCCCGCCTCCCCTCCCCCACGCTCCGCTCTTTGGTGCCTTGAGTCTCCCTCCACCGCGGCCCTTGTTAGTATTTCTGTCGCCGCCTCGGTTCCTTTTATTGTTTCGTCATATGAGCGACCTCCTGAGGAGCGGACCCGAGCCCCTGTTCAAACGTGTTGTGAATCCGCGCCACTCCCTGCGTGAGGGCACGCGGAGTATGAGGAACACTAGGAGCCACATTAATGCCCCCATCCCCGGGGGCCCGCTGAGAGGGCGGGAGGAGGGGGAGCGAATCTGCATTCAGAGCCACGCGCAATCAGTCTTCGGGCACAGCACCTCCCAGCACAGCACCCCATGGGCACCCATGCACCCCAGTCACAACACTGCATGGGCTACCATGTACCCAGTCCCCAACACCACACGTGCACCCATGCATACTAGGCATAGCACCATATGGGCACCCATGTACCCAAGCCACAGCACCACCACATGCAGGGCTGGTTTTAGGGCAGTGCGACTGGTGCTGCCGCACTAAGCTCTGACCTGTGGAGGGGGTGCCCACCTCATGGGGGGGGGGGTGCTATGTTTAGCATTGCACTGGGCGCTGACCTGTGGTGGGCGCTGTGTTTATCGATAGCTTATGATTGGAGAGGTGAGGGACACTTCTTCCCACTCGTAGTGAGAGAATCTGAAGAGGCAGTCATGGGGTGCCAACAATGGTTGTGGCACCGGGCACCACCAGCGCAAAAGCCGGCCCTGACCACATGTGCACCCATTGACCCCAGTCACAGAGCCTTCTGGGTACCCATGCACCCCAGCAACAGCACTGCATGTGCTCCCATGTACCCCAGGCATAGCACCACGTGGGGACCCATGCACACCAATAACAGCCCCACGTGGGCACACATGTATCCCACTCAAAGCACCCCATATCACCGTGAAACACCCTCCTTATGCAGAACCCCGGATGGGCACTATAAAGCACCTACCCTACGCACAGCACCTTCAGAACACAACACAACACCTCCCGGGCACAACACGGGACTCACCCTTAACACTGCACCTTGGAGAAAACGTAGCACCTTCCCTGGCTTAGCACCCCCGTGAACACATCCTACTGAGCACAACACAACACCCATTCCAGACTCAGCACCGTCGGGCACCACACAGCACTCAATCGAGGCTCAGCATCCTACAGGCAAAACATAGCACCCAGGGGCAGGGCAAAGCACCCACTGCACAAAACAGCAGCACAGTCGCAATTGGCTGAAGGCACGACACAGCACCCGCTCCAGACACAGCACTGCTTGGACACAGCACAGCTTCTCTCCCGGCCCAGACTAGCCTAGTCTAGGATCACGAAGTCACCCTCTGGACACGACACACACCTACCGCAGGCACATCATCTTCAGGGCACTACACAGCACCCCAGTCGCATCACAGCGTCTGGCCTAGGACAGCCGGCCAAACACGCATGCGCACTTCTAAGTGACCCCACCTGCCTGTCATGGCCCGGCCCCATATGTCAGAGTCAGTCAAGGAAACATACAATTATATTGTTTCATTATCAATTTCACGGGCTCTTAGAGCCAAGCCAGACCCTTGGTTCAGCTCCGACTGGGAATCTTCCAGTGTATTTGTTGGCTCGTCCATCTTTAGTGAAAATGAAAGTTAACCTGTAATGGCATCCATCCATTTTAAATCTCTTATCCCATAGGGTCACGGCGGCCTGCCTAACAATGTGCAAGAACTTTGTGGGGGAGGTCTGATAATGTGCCCCGCCTCCTCCGTCCCTTGGCGATGAATGTTCCTTTCCGTCAGAATCGTACTTCTTCTGCCCCACCCCCCACCCCTCCCCCCCATCATGCGTCAGATTCTCTTGCGCGAGCCTGCAGACCTTGTGCTTGTGCCCGACAGATGAGATCATCGTAGTGAAAAGAAATGGTATGAAATATTATTGATTTTGAGGGCCTCGCGGTGCGTTCCTGAACACCGATAACAAGTCTGCGTGCTATTAAAAACCGTAATATAACTGTCTAAAGCAGGTGCAGGGGAGCAGTGGGCCGGGGGATCAGAGCAGAGGGGTGATGCTGAGCGTTACACGCACATCTACTGCTCAACCCACCATGCTGACAACACTGTGGTTCTACACTAATGGGCAACTTCTCAGCTAAATATAAAGCTCTTATTTCATGGCACTATCTACCTTTTCTTAGCAATGAAAAGTAGTAGCAAGGTGTTAAGTGCTTCTTCTGTCTTTAGACGGCATTCTACGCCCCCAAAGAAAGGATGGTCTCCCCAGAGACCCTAGATGTATAAGTATCTAAACAACATGTTAGGAAGCTGCTTTTAGTAACAAGCATTGGCATAGCCAATAGGTCTCGCCTTTGGGATCTTATAAGTGTTTAGCCTTACAACACTTGATGTTGTTGCACCAAGGATATTGTGCTGGATAACTAAACACTTATAAGGTCCCAAAGGCGTGACCTATTGGCTATGCCAATGCTTACTTTATGTTTATTGTTGGGTTTTTAATGTACTGGATAATTGACGCCGCAGTGAAGAGTCATCCTTCTTTTAAATGTTGAGTTTTTAGTTCTCTAGATCAGATGCTCTGTGGTATCACTATATTATTGTGGGTACATACATATTGTAAATATTTTTGATATGATATAATATTAAATCCTTACACCTGTGTAACAGTCACTAAGAGTGACTATTTGATGAGTGTGGTGCGAACTGTAAGTGAACAGTGAGTGGATCACCTCCTGAGGGGAGATAAGCTTCTGGGTCTCAGCCTGACAGTCTCCAGGGAGGCACTTCTTTTTGAAACAGATGAGTCCAGCAGAGGAATTACTCATGCTGAGTGCAATGGGGGCAGTGTCAAAGGGTGGGGTTAGAGTCACAGAAATGGCTTAAAATGACAAATTATCCTGTAACTATTCTGTTGCTCTTTCACCTTCAGTTAGCAGCATATCAAATAACACATACTAAAGATAAATGCAAGTTAGAGTATTCAGCGGAACATGCACTCCTTTACATGATGAAACGTCAACTGGTTAATGCAATCACTGCAGATATCTGTGTGTAACCAGTAAGAAACAGGTTTGAATCCTGTTTGGGGTGTGAATATCACAATTTCAGGAGCAATGGAAATAAATATGGAGCTAAACAGTATTAAAGACATATACATGCAACCTCTGTTCAGTAGTATCAAACGTTTTTTCTATTTATTGTTATTTTTATAAATAGATAAGGCCAAATATAAAACATATCGTCCTCTGTATGTATGTTTGCACTGGGTACATACAGTCAAAATACAGACATTTTTTACATTAATGAAATGGCATATATAGTGCACACAGTGTCAATCATTGATATATGGGAAATTGTTGGCAGGATACAATGAATATCAACAACATACATTCAAAATGATCATATTGATATATTCAGAGGACAATCATTTCTGGCATGGCCTATAAAGAGGGTGCATGTACAAACAAAACAAAGATCAATATTAAGAACAAAATCAACATTCCTATTACAATATTAGCTACCATATGGTATGCGAAAGATACAACTCAGACCGAAAGCGGCTGAGGAATTAAAAACGCTAATTGCAAGTCATTTATAACTGTCAAAAACACAAGACAAATAGTTAAACTTAACTGTGTGCCATTTCTACTGAATGTCCATCAGTGAAACCAGCAGTGCCAAAGATACCTAGAGGTGAAAAGATTAAATGAAGCAATAGTGTCCCAAGAATAGAGTAGAGAAGCCAAGATAGCCTTGGTGGCAATTATGTAACATGCAAAAAATAAATGAAAGGAGCTAGTATGCTAGTGATCCAGTGACACCATATTATAAAGGGATTTCTCAGGAGAATCATTTATTAAGTACCTTATTGGGACTTATGAGGTAGATCACTTAGGATAGTGTGAGGCCTCAGGTTGGATAGATGGTTCTATATGGGAACAGAAAGAACGATTCAAGGTATGTACAAGAGTAAACTCTATCTACATTAGTATTGAAAAAGTAAAAGAGCCACTACTCATGTAAAGGGCATTACCAATCAGTAATGAAAGTCTGGCGTTATGATGGAACCTATGTAGGTAGGGGTCCTCAGGTCCAGATAGAAAGGTCTGGATTGCAATGATGTTATTTTCGCATCAATAGCGGCCGCAGTCCACTAGGCTGTGAGACCGTGAGTCTAAACAACATAACATAGGTACGATTCGACATTAGATTGCAAAGAATAATGTGGGGCAGATATCTATCTTGTCAGATTATTCAAAAGTTAAGAAGAGGGGATATATATATTACTCTGCATGTAATTAGTGAATTCGATAGCTGCGAAGATCACATGATATCTACAATGCATCAGGCCTGCTTAGCTCACACTAGCTGTACCGGGATGAAAAAACGATGTATGTCCTACTTGAGAACGAGTGGTAAATAAATCAGAAAACGTATTAATCCTATTGGAGTGCGCATGTATATAAGCAGTCTAAATAAATACTGCCTACTATGTATAATTAAAGGCGTACATATTGCGCACTGCATGCTCATAGTTGGGTCAAAAGGAGCTCTGAGTATACAAAGGTAGGAGAATGCTTTGCGCCGGTGCTTACCAATGAATTAGTAGGGTCACCGCTAAAAGTTGATTAGTGTCTTGTCTTATATTTAAGTAATTTGCAGGGGCTCACGATACGGCTAAAGACAGAGTGAAACAGCAATGAGCAGGTTACCGACATAGAACAGAATGTATTACATAATTATAGAGAAGGAAAGGGAAATAAGGGGAAGGAAAAATGGCAGAGACTCACATGGCCTGAAGCTTGCCATCGGTAGCAGTATTGAAGAACAGTGGACTTTAATTAGTTAGGCTGCAGAGAAAAAGGATTACTCGAAGTTACTGAGTGAACACACTGCAGTAGCAGAAGTGGCAGCAATATCGGGCGAAGCGAGACTGGGGCATATGGGTTCTTACCTATGGTATCGATGGTTACGAAGACTCCAAGGAGCCAGATCACTCTATGCAAGCCAAGGCTGGAGGACGCCACAATAGTTGATCCTTGTTGAAGCCGATCTTTATTTCATGATCCCATGCGTCTTGAACGCTCCACAAACCGAGCTACAGCAATGCTGAGATGACGTGTGTTACATGCCAGCAGCTGCTGGCTATTTAAACTTTGTTTGTGAGGAATGCGCGCCAAGCCCTGACGGCAATGACGTGCAGAGTCAGAAAGTAAACATAGGAAGAGGGCTACGAGATGAGCACTCAAAGGAATAGTGATCGTCGCCATGCTTGAGTGGACCCAATAGAGTAACTATTCATTATGGAACATTAGCGAACCAAGTTTGGCAAAGCTAACTGGAAAATGCTGCATGTATAGTGCAAATTGATATTAGCTTGCCTCGAAAAAACAAAATAGACCCGGGAAGCCAAACGATGTCGGAGTTATTATGTCAACGAGTGCAAGCGTTGCCACCTTAGAGCATTATGGACGTAGTCAATTCAACAGTGCACTTATTATAAAAGAATATATCCCTATCTTTTTGATGATATAACAGTACTTTTAGTGAGAAGGATTTGGTTGCAAAGATTGGCTGAACCAGAAGGAAATACCATTCAGTATGTAATACTGTAAGCCAGATGCAACCAGATTATAGCATATATACTACTATGTGAAGGTGCCATGCCTGGGAGGGTTGATAAAAGAACAAGGAGAAACACGAGAGACGGCCTGCGGCCGTCAAAGTGAAAGTACGGCCGGCGGAGGAGAAATGCGACACGGCGGGCAGGGGAGGGGGCGGAGCGGGGAGAGCGGCATGAGGGTGTGAAGCAGCAGGGGCCTGAGATGCGGCCGCCTTTGATGTGATAATGCGAGGCAAGCAGCTGGTGGCATTGTGCACGCGCTTTCACATGCACTGGAAGAAATCGCCTGGGAATCGCCTGATCTCGGTAAGCTCTGTTTAAGCCGCTATATATCGAGCTCCCGCTCAATGCGCATGCGCATTGAGATAGGTCGCTCGACCTAAAAACAGGACAGAGGGGATGAGACGGAAGATGCCACGTGGGGACGATTATGAGTGGAACAGTAATGGCAGGAAAATAGCTCCACCCACTGAGTTACCAGTGCCTTGCGGTATTTCCCTGCCATTACCGTGCCATTCAGACCTAATGAACCCGTAATGGGGAATAACACGGGGACATGGATTCATGGGTCTCCTGCTGCATGTCTTTACGCACGAATTCCTCCTGTGTTTGAAAAAAGAAACTCTGGCTCAGTTTTGCCGCAGCTAGTAATTTCGATGTGGAAACCTTTTGGAGTCAGGTTCAGAAGAGTTCAGGAGATAACAAACTGCCTGACCCATAATCGGGCAATTAGTGTTTTAAGTGAGACCCAGCGCCTAGAAGTCAATAGGGTGGATATCAGCTTGAATGTTTTTTCAACCAACAGCACTAAGCACGCTGGTACCCACAGTTTCAATGTATGTATGTGACTTAAAGGTCCAACATGCTTAATGTGATGGTTGAAAAGCGAGGCCTGGCTGCGAATCATGTTAATGTTAATGTTAAGAATGTTTTTGTATAGTGCTCGGCTACTCCGAGGAGTGTCCCGGCGCTTTGACCTAACACGAACAAAGGACAAAAGTAAAAAGGGGAAAAGAGAACTACTGCACAAACAACCAAGATTTCAAGTCCTTCCTGAAGGCCAACAGGTTAGGATTCCTGCGCAGGGAGACTGGCAGTGTGTTCCACAGCTGAGGGGCTAGGCGCCGAAATGACCGGCCGCCAATCCGAACTATTCCTATGGCCGGGACATAGGCCAGAGCCAAAGACTCTGATCTCAGTGATCTGGCAGGTTGGTAGAAAGTCAGCCTTTTTTGGATGTATTTAGCTCCGGTCATGTAAAGGGCCTTAAAGGCCAGAGTAAGGGCTTTAAAAGCGATACGCTTCCGGATGGGCAGCCAGTGCAAGGTCTGCAAGAGGTTAGAAGCACTGGCGCGCTGATGAAGTCCGAAAATGGCACGCGCCGCTGAGTTCTGCACTACCTGCAGGCGTTGGAGAAGGTATTCAGGAAGACCCAAATATAGGATGTTGGCGTAATCAAGATGCGACCCAATAAGCGCCTGCACAGTGATCTTTCTATGTACAGGTGTCAAGAGTGGAAGAAATTTGCGCAGCATCTTGAGCAGACCAAAACACCTCCCGGTAAGGCCAAGAATCTGGGGTTTCATCGTTAGATCCTTGTCAATTTTTATCCCAAGATTCTTGGCCGTAGTAGAGGCAGCCAAAGGTGGAAACATCTTCTCAGGCCACCAAGGTTGCCAGATGGGATCCGAGCGACAACCAAAGAAAAGCACCTCTGACTTATCAGAATTACACTTGAAGCTCTGTAGATGGAACCAGTTAAACATTGAATCATCTTCTTTGCACGGGGCTAATTGCCAGCTACACCCAGGTACGCTGCCAAATGCCTCATGTCTCTCTGACTAGTAAAGGAACACCTCAATATTAGGTAGATTTGGGGTAGATGTCAACATGGCGGAGCCTAAAGCTTAAGTTCAGAGTAGTAACACAAGCATCCTCCCCACCCACACCGTACTAAACCCCGCCTTGCGTGGTAAAGTCTCTCAGGACTATTCTCTCCTCCTCATATTCGGTCAATGCACTTTCCTTGGCATGGAATCCACAGGAATCAATAAAAATGGATTTAGTAATTTTTTTAATAATGACCCCCGCCCCTTCACTTTCTGTTCACCCAGCACTTGTGTTAGGCCTGTTTGCTGACGGAGTCAGATCCCTGGCCTGGCGCAGGCCGCTGAGTCAGGCTCAACTAACACCGTCATCATTTCCTTCCTCACAGAAGCGCCACCTGATGTAAAACTATGCTGCGTAATCTCATTTTCCACCTGAAAATTCTATAAAAAGGTTCTTAAGAAACATAAGGCCTGCAAAAAGCTTAACAGCCCTTTTTAAAGCTCCATTAATTCATGACAGAGAATAACTCTGGAACATTTTATCTACTTTTCGAAAAATTTGTTTAAGCATATATTTATTGATTAATTAATTGATGCAAAGAGCTTGTATTGCTCTGTTGCTGTATAGGCTTTTTTAAGCGGTTGTGATTTAGACAAAAGTGGGAAGGGCATTAAGTGACAGAAAGGAACATGGCGCATAGGTATAGGTCTAGGAAACAGGCTCTTTGGAGCAGTAATGTCAGAACATTTCCTCCATTTGTAGTTTGGTTTGGAACACAAGTTAGAGAATTATTTGGCCACGCTTTTCTAAAAGCTTTCCTGATTCGAGATCTCCAAATACACATGCATTTTGGGTTGCAAATCTCGATGCCGGTCTAGATGCTGTCAACTCACTTAATAGATTTAAATTTAAAATGCGAGTGACCCAAGTATAGTAATAGTAATCTTGAAACGTGAAACTGTCATTTATTGATCAGCTGCATATTCATGAATTTCACGTATTTATACAAGCTTTATTATCACACCGCAGGCAAAACAGTTACAAAATCTCCTGCAAACTGTGCAAAACTAGGCTTGCTATGAAAGGGGAACATTTCCTTAAAGCAGTTCTAAAAACATCTGCAAACCATTGGAAAGTCGTGGTTTACATTGCTAGAAACATCTGCAAACCTTTGTAACAGATACGTGCAATTTCTTGGAAACATCACCTTTAAACCACTTGAAATTGTAAATGCATTATATAGCATCTACTAGCTCCAATGAGGCATTGAAGCACTTTACGGCAAGTATCGCACTATTCCGACACCCAAGGTTAGTGGTGAATCAAGTGGTTATTGTTGGTTATTGCGATTAGCCATGTGCTCCTAAATTCCAGTTATTTTGTGAAAGATTATATTAACCCAGTTAGGTGTGATCATTAGCAGGGGATATGTGGTTTCAGGTGAACAGTTGGTGAGATAGATCGGCTGGTGGAGGCTAGGAAGTGTCAGTTGTGGAAGTGCAATGGAAGATATGCAAGCAGACAGACATGAGATTGAGACGTCTATAGTGGAAGGCATCTAGAAGATGGAAAGTAAGAACAGGGTCACTCGGAAGAAGAGGACTCAAGCGTGAGTAAAGCAAGGTCAATTTATTCGTGTAGGGTTTTAGGTTATAGTGGGAGAGGCTTTCTGAGATAGCAGCAATCTAAGGATGTAAGCTGTAAAAGAAACAACATTACATGTAAACAACTTTGCAAGTGTCTTCTTCAACCTACTATATAAATCCAGCAAACCCCCGATTTACCACTTGCTACCCAATGGCAATGGCTCTTGCAACCTGTTTGGAAACTCTTGTACAATACTTGACATGCTCATGTATTAAGAAATCCCACAATTTGGTTGTGCCCATTTTAACACAAAATTGTCTAGGTTGTGGATGGGAGTCGATGAAGAAGTATGCCTCTTAACTGTGCGTGAAGGGCCAAGTCCGAAATATTTAGTGTATTCTTTCTGTTTACGAAGAGATAGATCACCAAATATTTAAGATTATGTCTTCAGCTATACCCCAAATTGATACGTATAGATTCAATGGGGAGGGTTTTGCTGTCCCCACCTTCCTTCCCCATTAATTTGAATACGCTCATGAAAAGCCACTAGGATTGTCTCCTGAAATCCATCAGCCACATATTGTGTAAAGTAGCATCAGACCTTCTGCATCGAAACAGACAAGCATTGTGTAAATCATTGGGCTTGACTGCTGTAAAACCAATCATCACACCTACAAACCACAACAACACACTCCTACTGCATACCAGCAGATATGACTCTTTCATCCCACTAGCACCACCCTCTGGAGCAAGGACCATTTTGTCCTGTTGGAAAACTGACATGTTTACCAGAAACTTCGATAATGAACTACCACTAAAGAAAACATATACACCAAAATGACAAGAGAAAGGAGGGAGACAGAATGTTAAAGAAAGGAAAAACAGAGATCTTTCTCCTGACTGTGAGTAAAACTGATCAGGTTACACAATGTGTTGGAATACTGCCCTAGATATAATACAGAGACACACAGAGCGTTACTGAGGTGGAAGAAATCAGCCGTATTTGTAGAATCTAGGGGTGGGCGTAACTGGCGTAATTCTCTTTAGCATAATTACTTATAATCACCCCAAAATGACTCGTAATTATGTATAATTACGTGAGAAGCATAATCCAACATTTAGTGCTATTTTCATAGTGCAAAATGAACCCTCGCATCCAAAATGGGCCTGAGGATGCAGTTTGAGCTAATAAAATAAGACTAAATACTACAGACCATGAACAGCTGTAGCCAGCAGCTGCTTGCTCTGTGCTAGTTCAGTGTTCCTATGTTCCTGCAGTAGGATTGTTGCCCAAAATTACTCTTAATTACTCATGTTGGAGTAATCATGTCATTTCAGTATTTTTACAGCACAAGAGTAATGTGCAATTAATGATATTACTCTGATATAATTAAAATCTCACCCAGACCTAGTAGAATTAAAAATATCTACTTTAGCATTCAGGCCACCTGCCGGGAGAACTTGCTTGAAGAATGCTTGAATGTAGGAAGACATCAGTGATGGGAACCAGAAGAAAAAAACAGAATAATGATTTTTGGTGAGTGGAAAATCAAAAGAAGATCTATAGAAAAGTGTGAGGGATAAGAGTAGAAGAGCAACGAGCAAAGGGGCAGGGGGGTTGTGATGTCAACCCATAGTTCCATATAGCTCATTTCCCTCAGGTCACCACACTCTGATATTAGTATACAATGTTAATTCTTTCATGAATTGTGGCACCACACACACCTAACATTTTCAAAATCTTTGGCATCAGAAAGAAGATTGAATAGGGTTCACGCCCGAAGAATCGAGTATAGATTCAAGCTAGGAATCTAGTTAGGAAGCTTTAAATGTGAGCTGGAGAGTGCAACATGTTTTTAAACATTCTTAACAGGATTGCAGGGGTGGAAGCTAAGAGGTGGATTTCCATCTTGAAAGGGGAGATGACTGCTACGGCGGTCGACCTTGAATCTGGGGAATAGGGTTTGAGTCTCGACAATGACGCTGAACATCCTGTGATCACGTAATCTCCCTGTGCCTAACAAAATTAATGTGTCCTTATGTAATGCAACTGGTGCTATATAAATCGCTCTGATACCCGATTCGGGTCAAGTCCGCGCTATATAAAACTCTGTAAAAAAAAAAAGAAAGGGACAAGTTCTCATTTTTCAATGGTTTCTTGCTTCTAGAAGATGTATTTCCTTTAAAGCACCAATTGCTTTTTTATCTGGTTGCCCTTTAAAATGTTGGTCTTGCAACAGTATGAGTCAAGTGTGGCAGTATGCCAAAATGATCTTATGCCATGGTCGCCCTGCATTTGTGTAGTGTAACTACTGCCTTTCGATGGCCACCAATAACTGCTAGGTGGCTCAGTGTGTAGGGCGTCATCTCCCGGATGCAGGGTTGCTTTCCAACAATGGCTCAGTAGCAAGTTTCGTCTCAGTGAGAAGCATGTTGTAGGTTAAGTTGTAAGTTTTCTTACTGACGTTCATACAAGCAATGCATTTGTCTGAAATATAATTGTTCAAACCTTTATTTTGTTTACTTTTCTATCACTCGTGCAAACCAACAGGAACCTCTTGTGACATGCATAATTATAGATGGATACCAGTGATTAACGTGATGTTTTTCACCAGGAAGTTCTAAATGACAACAAATAGACAACAAGAGTGAAGCTTGAGTTACCTATGATGTCACTCAGAAGGCCGTGTTGAAACATTCCTTTATTCATGGTTATCCGTGTAAAATGTTATGTTGTCCCCTCCATTTCAGCTCCTACAGAGTCACCAGGGGCAAAGAAGGAGAGGCATCACGGGGGACTGTTGCAACATGACCTCACCTGTACCTGCCTCTGTCCCATATTAAACATCATTCTGAAAATGATGTGGCAAATGCAGTAAATCCATAATGATGCGGTGAACGATTAAGCCGTAGAGTTGCATAAATCCACTGGCCATGGCATATTGTTTTTTGACAATGTACTCAATAACGGCTAACAACAATCTAACATTATTTTTTTTTATTTCAAAGTATTTTTATAAGTTTAATAAACAAATACAATAGCATTTCTGTCATGGGGTTAGCCAAACGTGGTATGTATGCGATGGTTACAGGTAATTAAGGTAAAATATATGTTTTAGCTAATCCCCTCTACTTCGACTTGCTGGGAATTTAGGCAAAGGATGATAGAAAGAGAGAAATAGGAAAGAAAGGGGTGAAAGGAGGATGGGAGAGAGGTTCTGTAGCACTGAGTCTAATAGGGGTTTTAGTCATGTGACAAATCTGGCACCCACAAGTTAACCTGTGGGGGGAATGGCGGTCCAACAAGGCAGTCCAACAAGGCCACCCTGATGTCCCTTCGGCCCTTGGTGGTAACATCCAATTTCCTCAGTCACCCCCCCACCCCCCTACCCCCCCCTTGAAGGGGAAGAGGTGTGCGCCGCGGCCAGGGCGACTGGCGCTGGATGCTGGGGATCACGGCTCAATCCCCGGCTCCGGCGGCAGGGGTCTGCCCAGCACCATGTGACTCTGGGCAATAGCTCGCGTAATCTTCCCAACGGCCCCCAGCATCGAGATACCCCTTTGGGGGTGATTCGTGCGCTATACAAGTACTGGATTTACATTTTTTTAGGTGGGCATATCCTGCGACCAGCGGGCTTTCCCTACGTCCTGGTCTCCCAAGGAGACACCATCCGGGTCTGAGGGATCGATCCTCTGTGGCCTGTGGATTAAGTCGGCGTCTGTGAGCCGATAAGTCTTCAGTTTCATTACTAGACCTCAGTGTTAAACTGAACAGCAAGATGGAATGAGACCTGAGAGCTGATTGGTATTCAAGAGGGAGGGGTAATGTTTTCATGGCTACATTTCAACATAGATGCACAAGTACGCTGGCAGGCAGACAGTCCCAGGAAACGATCATTTTATTCAAAAACAAATGTCTCTATTAGCAGCGGCAGAAGAGGTTACATCTTCTACCCACTTCTCTTTAAAGTAGCTTGGGAGCAAGCAGGCATGCACAGAGGCGTGATTGAGAGGTCTCTTCTGCGCTCCAGAGAGCACCCATCACTCCTCCCAGCCAGCACAGCTTCCAGACAGCCCCTCGGCCCTCTGACTAGCACCTCGTTCCCTTCATTCTCCATAAAACACAGGCAAATCCTCCTCGTCTGCACAACCCAGACAGCTCCCGCCTGCCTTTGACGGAGAGCTCCCGCCTGCCGTCGACAGCTGGCAGACAGCGCCCTGGTCTGTCCTCTGCAAAGCACACAGCTCCTCCCGTCCTCTGGAGCTACGAGCAGCTCCTGCTGTCCCCCACAGCTCACAGGCAGGGACGTCGGTTCTCCATGGAGCACAGCAGCCCCAAGGACCCCTGCAGAGCACAGCCAGACGCGCCGTGACCTCCTTAAAGCAGACACAGCGCCCTCCAGTACCAGAAATCTCTCGCCTCCCTATTGTGACCAAGGGCGCTGTCGCCGTGCACACCAGACAGAGCACGGGCTCCTCTTCTTCCTTATCACATATGAGAGCACCTTCAAACATGTGAATTCAGGGTGTGTGCTATGCAAAAAAACTCTTGCCTTGGATGTAAGTGACTATAATATTGCTCAATCTATAATAAGAATCTAGACCACTTTTAGGGTGCGCACAACAACTGAGTTACCTTTTAATTCACTAAGGGCATTGTTGTTAGTCCCAAGGTTTGGTTGGAAAGAATATTTCTAACTGTGTGTTTAAAAAATAACACTTCTAATAAATGCCTCTCAATGCACTGATCTAATCTGATGAACTAAGGTGAAATGATTCTAAAAATGTATGTTCATTGCGCGGCTGGTGGGCTCAGTATTAGATCCTAGCTAGACCCTTGACTCCGCTCTGCCTAGGCTCTACTTTTCAATTTGTTTGCTCGCCCACCTGTGATCTACTCCCCCGATAGATTATCAGTAAGTAATAGGCACTTTTCTATTAGGTCAGCTCATGCACCTTTGAAGGAGGCCACTTCTTACCTCCTTGACCTGACACAACTTTGGGATTCTCAAACCAGAAAGACCTTTATCACCAGCATGATCTATTGGCTGCTTAGATACCTGGCAATTTTACCATAAAGCAGCTACAGATTAGATCTTTAACAGCTGACATTCCCACTGACAAAACATGGGGAAAAAATTCACATACTTCCCCACTGTGAATAGTTCCCTTTAAGACTTTCCTCTATTCAGCACACTTCGTTCTCAGCTAAAAGTGAAATCTTCTCAGCTTCCAACTCAATTCTATAGTTTTGCCCCCAGCCTGATTCTTACCCCTTTTGAAATGTTTGGGATGCAACCTGACCCAAACTCCTTCCTCAATAATGCAAGCAGTTGCCCATCATCCAGCTTCTTCCAATCTTCATATATGAAATATTGCCCCTCAGGGCCCCCGACGCTTATGCCTCCAAGCTCCTAACAATGTGCAAAACCACTTTACATGATTTACTTAAAAGCACAGACACTCTATTTCCTTTCTGATCTGTTTTGCTCTTCCTGAACCACAAACACTCTATAGTGCAGCGACTGTCTTCTTTCAGACTCAGTACCCCTCTGTTTTCAGACACCCTAAAATCCACAAAAATAAAGCTGAATAAGACACCGCAAGCAATGGGCCCTCCCAGGACAAACTTATATGCTATTCGCTGCTATGAGCAACCCCGAAATGTCTACTTTTATTGGTTTCTGCATGTCCCTCTCATTCCCCTTTTTCTAGCTGTTTACATACACACTCCCATAAACCCATTTCATAGCCCCAGAAAAGCTTACCAAAGAAGGCTTTGCCTGATAATGATCCTGTGGTTGTAGAAGGGGACAACCCTTTCTTGACCAGGGCCATATTAACTTCATCATCTCTACTGAGTTTAGTTCATGCTCAATGCACTACGCAAGTGACCGCTCGAATATATCCCAACTAACCTCGAACATCCACTGAGGCAGTGCAACCAGTGGCTGGTGGAACTTCTCCAGTTCACATTGCTCCTTTCCTCTTACCTCCTTAACCCGTTTCCTGAGTGTGACTATTTTGACATTTAGTACTCTATATTCCAAAGACACCAAGTTCATCTCAATAGTTACAGATCTCAATCTCCTGCCCTCACCACGCCTTCTTTTTTTCCAGGGACCAGTCGTACCCTTAACTCACCTGACAATTGTTCAGGACTCTTTGCAGCTGTACACATTACCCTATTTTCGCTCCCTGTCCGACAAAAAGATTAATGAGCCATAGTGTATTTCGTTGCAACCCCTACCTTCTGTTGTGTCGCTCATTCCAAGGCTGTGCTGAACGTTTCATGGCACGTGCAGCTGAGCACCCCATTTTATGGACATCTCAACCTGGAACTGGATTAACCAGTAAGTAAAAACAAGCCGGGTGCACTGGGAGAAGGAAGATTCCATATTGTACGGTGCCATCTCCGCTCAAACCGGAATGTCTTCATACCCTGTTATAGCATTGAATGGTCCTGCTGAGTCATTCACAGGCCCCACTTATAGGAACAATACATTTTATAGCAATAAATACGCCCTAACACTCATTGGGAATAATACAGACCCTTAAACCGAAATAATGCAAAGTGGTGACAACATCAGACCTTTATACAAAATGTGTGGATAGGGGCTTGCCACCATGCCAATTCTCACTGTGTACCTGAGCTTTTACCCCTTCACTTTGAGCTATCATGTTCGAACAAGCATAGGTGTCTAAGTCGGCAGTTGAAGGCCAACCAGCCAATGCCAGAGGAAGACCCCAGATGGTATTAGAAAACTACCCCTGTCTTGGTGGACATCTTGGGAAGGGCACTGTGGATGCTGGAATCGACCAGTAATCAACAATACTCTGCAAAGCATGAGAATCTTTGCCATCTTCTACAGCCCTGCCAGCTCATACGGTGCCACTGTGTGTCACACGATTACAGCTCTCTTCACCACGTGAAGACCCAATATCACACAGTGGTAGGGAAACCGAGCTGGAAATCACTGGGAAGAGTGGATTTCCAACTCACCTTTCCAGACTTTGAACAGCTGATGACCATTATCAGGTTTGGAAACACTTCAGGACATCGGCCCCGGGAAGCTTATATTATTATTTTTTTAATTTAAGGAAGGGGTTTGTTTGGGGAATGGGCCAAAAAGCTTCCTACATACTTCTTGGCGCAAGGCCCTGCCTTCTCCAAGGCCCACTATTTACACCGTTGAATTTTGCTTCAGTTGGCAGATCTGCTGCAGTCACCAGTCTGTCCATCTCCTGCCACATCACACAGTTATCTTCCCCATATGTGACGTCAACTCTTCCTCATAGTGCAACCCCACCACCTCGTAATGTTAGAGTGCTCCTGCCTGATCACAGTTTCTGCACATGGTGAAGGTAAGTGTTTGGGAAGGTTTCTTGTTAGTGTTAGAGAAAGGATTTAAAATAGATGTGTAAAGATGTTAATGTTGGGATCAAAGTTAGGGTTGTTATACACATGGAGAAATGGAAGAAGACCGAGGCAGAGGGTGAGAAGTATATTTAGGATATGGGTTATGGAGTGAAACATTAGTGTCATAGTTATTAGGGTTAGGTGAGGGATTAGGATAGGGGATGGGATCTACGGGTTGAATTCAGTATATGGTCATGCTAACAAGGACACTGTTCAGTCTAGGCTGTTGTATTTACAATTTGAGGGCATAACGTTTTGTTTCATTTCATTGGGCACATATTGTACTGATTGTTATTGATCAAGATGCATTCTTGACAAGCAGCCCTCACTGACACAGGTAGAGGGATGGATCTCGCCGTTGTGGACCTGGAAGGTAGCAAGCATGGGTACATCTGAAGGTTACGTCGCGTGTGTGGGTGTCAAAAGCAGCGTAAGTGCGAACAAAATAGTTAAACGGACGGACAGACGGACGGACGGACGGACGGACAGACGGACAGACCTAGCCAGGTACCACTGTATTGCACTGGCAGAGGAGGCGAGTGCACGCTGTCGCAGACACCCAGCGGAGGCTCTCTCCTGCCCACTCTCCCGATCACTCACAGGAGGGGCACAGGGGGCGACGAGGGCTGGGCAGAGACCCGGCATCAAGCCAGAGGCGGACAAGAGGTGCGTGAAGGCCACTGATAGCTTGGAATGTAGGTCTTTCAAAACTAATCTTCACGGGACGTCTACTGACAGTTTCTAACTTTGTCGTGCATCGCAAGTTAAGTTAGTTCGCTAGCTTATTTGTTGGCATTCATTTGAGACCTACATTTTCTAAGTTTTCACCACAGTTCGTATCTTCTTTTTCGGCACAAAAGTATTTTTTCCGAGGAATTGGACGGAGAGGGTTAACATCTGCCGTCTGTGGCCTCCCCACCAGCTCTCACTGTTTTTGAGGCCCTGCATCACGGTGTCCCATGGCAACGCAAACAGAGGCCTCAGCTGCTGCACAGCAAACAATGACTCGTGCGGGGGCGCCAGGAGGCTCGCCGACAGGGAATTCTGTGGTTTTAGACCCAAATCACGAGCATTTTAACCTTTTCTGTGCGACCGCGATTCCCCCTCCGGTGCTGGGCCCTAATAGAAACGGGCGTGGTCATGACGGAACGGTTCCGTCATGAGCACAGCTCAACCGTAGCTCATGACGGAACCGTTCCATCATGAGCATGGAAAGGGTTAAGGCGAACCTCAAAATCGAGGAAAGATTGGATCTGTAAACATACCACATATCCCTCCACCTAATAAAAATATCTGATTGTTAGATCAAGAAGTCTGCATATTGGTGGATCCACGAAGTAGCTTTTGAGTCACAGACAGGAACTTCAAATTAGGGATGGTGTCGCACGATGGTGGCTGTCCCTCGTGTGGTACATGTGTCCAGAAGGACTGGCTCCTCCGGGCTCTGCGTGGGGATAGAGGCGATCTTACCGGCCTCGCTGCTAGGACTGCCTCCTTATGATGCTCTGCAGTCTAATGCACTGTTTTCCAGCTGCTTCTTGGATGTCAGAGTTGTCAAGGGCCGAAAAGTATCTGTACTATCCAGTGGGTCCCAAGAAGGCTCACATTTGTATCTTGCTAGTGGGCACCTCCCACTCCAATACAGAGTAGATCTTCGCATACAGTGGGCCGATCTCTGCATTGTCCACTTGATGGCAATGGTAAACCACAGAGGACTGCCTCACCTTGCACTTGGTTGCCTTAATGATCAGTCATGCTCTCTGTTTCTTAGCGATACAAAAGGGGATGATGGACGGAGCGTTTGAACAAATCAAACACTCACCCCCTGTCAACTGATCTGGGTTTAATCCCTCACCATTCTTTAGTTCACTCAGCCACCCCAGTTCAGACATGGCTATATGCAAATCAGTCTGACCCTGTGCCTTATGGGAACAGTCCAGCCTGAACTGCCAAGCCATGTCTTCCCTGGACATATGAACATATAGCCATGTCTGAACTGGGGTGGCTGACTGAACTAAAGAATGGTGATGGATTAAACCCAGATCAGTTGACTTGGGGTGAGTGTTTGATTTGTTCAAACGCTCCGTCCATCATCCCCTTTTGTATCGCTTTGTTCGCACTAAGTGTGGCAGGGTATGCTCAGACGCGAGTCCCTTGTTCACTTGGCCACTGGATTCAAGATAGCCTGGCTGATGAGGATTATGAATCCGAAACCGGTCCCAGGATGCTTGTTTGCGGTCCATGGAAGACATGGCTTGGCAGTTCGGGCTGGACTGTTCCCATGAGGCACAGGGTCAGACTGATTTGCATATAGCCATGTCTGAACTGGGGTGGCTGAGTGAACTAAAGAATGGTGATGGATTAAACCCAGATCAGTTGACTGGGGGTGAGTGTTTGATTTGTTCAAACGCTCCGTCCATCATCCCCTTTTGTATCGCTCTGTTTCTTAGCAGCACCAGTTCTAAGTTTCTCATGTGGCCCTTCTATGAATTTCTTAAGACAGCAATATCATCAAAGTAGGCCATGCAGTGCTTTTTCAGCCTGGGACAACATAGTTTGTCAGACACGGAAAAGTGGCAGAAGCATTTTTAAGCCCGAAACTCATAAACCTAAACTGGTACACTTGCTATGTTCTAAAGCATGCGGTCTTCTCCATGGTACTGGGTGCTAATGCAGTCTGCCAATAGTGCCTGTCAGATCAATGGTACTCAAGAAGCGAGCAGCCTCAACATGTCCACCAACTCATCGACTGACAATTCAGTGAGTATATGTCTTGGCAACCTCACTGGGAGCCCAGTAGTCAACACAAAAATGTAAGCCTGTGAATCCTTGCTTACGTACCAATATTACTGGACTGGTCCAAGGACTAGAGGAAAGCTGAATAACCACTAAGCCTAACATTCTGGAACCTCTGCCTTGATGTGTTCCTGGCACGGTCTGACGCCCTATAAACCTTGCTCTTTGCCGCCAAGCTATCTCTTGCATTTGTGTCATGTGCAGGGTGTCAAGTCTGTGGTCCGTTAAGAAAGATGGGAAATCTCTGTACCCCTCTACACTCTCTTTATTGTTCAGATGTAACATAAGGGACAAGTTGTAACCTATCCACAGAACCATCTTTCTCATCACTATGCAATAGGTCAGAAATTGACTTCAACCCCCTCTGTTACTGCTAGGATGTTCACTGTAAATGTCTACTGAGGTATGGATTCGGTCGGTTCACACATGACACCCTCTTTTGCTCCATTGTGGCACCTGTGCCCAGCAAGTAGTTCACCTTAGAAACCTTTTGCACTATCTTTTATGGTCCACACCACTTATCCTTCAATGCTCTTGGACAAATGGACTTTAGTGTCAACATTTCCTGAACCTCCTGGTACCTAGTCAGCATCGCTATCTGGTCATACCACTCCTTCATCTGCTTTTGGCTTGCCTGAAATCTTACTTTCCGTGGCTCACACATTGTGCCATCAACTTCCTGAGGCAATCACATATCCTACTACATCCTTCTGAAGTAAATTCCATCCCAACATTCTTTGACTAAGGTGAATTGGTTTCTCAGTGGGTACCCAAAGAGAAATTTAAAGGGACTGAACTCAACTCCTTTCTGTGGAATTGTGCTGTGGGAGAACAAGAGGCATGACTGGAGAAGATCCAACTTCTTCCTGAGGTTCCCTGTCACTGTTCCTATCATGCTCCTAAGGGTCTTGTTAAACTTTTCCGCCAACCCACTTGTTTGCAGTTAGTATGCTGTGGATAAGCGGTAGGTCAAGTTTGTTCCAACACCTCTCCCATATATGTGAAAACAAAGTTTGCTCCACAGTCTAAATTCACGGTTTTCGGTAATCCAACCCTGAAAAGATCTCCAATACTGCCTTACCTACCACCTTAGCAATCATCCCCCTGATAACTGGTGGCATGATCCACCATAACCAAAATATACTTGATGCCTGACACTGAGGGTAGTTAAAAGGTTCAACAATGTCAATGCCCACACACATGAATGTAACACGTGCTATATTGGAAGTGGCACTAATGAGCTTTGGTCTTACCTCCTGATTTACCAATCAATGGGCAAGTGGGAGAGGTTCTACAGAACCTCTCTGAGGCTCTGTACTTCCTTGGCCAGTAGAACAAAGAATCCACCCTATCCTGGTCATGTTCATGCCCAGGCACCTTGTGAACCAGTACATGGGTGCCCCATCAGTTTTATCTGTGGCCCCTAGAATACTTTGTGCTCTCAACTAAGAATCACTGGAAAGTAATAGGCTCTTGGATGGGTAAAAAAAAGTAGCGGGGGAAAAATATGTTTGCTCTCGTCTGGCGGGAGCATTTTTAAATCTCCTGCTTAATGGGAAGTCTGCTCCAAGTTGGCAAGAGATATAAAATTGCTCCACCCGAACCTGGAGCAGACTTGTGTTCTGTTTCCCTGCCCACACTCCTGTGGACAGGCGAAATAAAACACATATTACTCCTGCCCAGAGGAAGCAAGCATAAATAGCGGATGTATGTCATTACCACACATGCTTTTACAACGCATGCCTTTACCACGCAACTTTCACAACACAAGTCGTTACAACGACTTGCGTTGGGGGGTGCTGGATAGTGAATAGTTTAATTTACTATTCCAACTCCAGTCCCCGTGGATAGTAGGGAAGGGTTTGGATAGTAAATTAACTATTCCCTATCCTAGAGCGCCCCCTAGAGCAAGTCGTTGTAACGACTTGCGTTGTAAAAGTTGCGTGGTAAAGGTACTGCATTGTAAAAGTTGCGTTGTAAACGCTGTTCCCCATAAATAGCAGTTCCCTCTGGCCAGGAGCAATGCCAGTTCCCACACTATGCGGGGAGCAGGCTCGCCTGCAGGGACCCTGGATCCTCCGGGACACCCACATATATTTAAGGCATATTAGGCTCTGGGAGGAGGGGCCATGCAGCCCCCTCCCGTTTTCAATAAGATACGACCAAGGGGATGGGGTTCCCTGGCCTATTGAGACTCGGGGAGAAGGAGCACACAGCACACCCACCCCTTTGTTTGTTGAATTTGGTCCTGGGGGATGGTGTCTCCGGGGTGTATTAAGCACCCTCTCCCCTTAATATATATGTTTTGGCCCTGGGGTAGAGGGGCCCGGGGCCCAAGGCCAATCTCTGCACATGAATAGATCACAAACTGGTTTCCCAGTCCATGTCTTCTCTTTAAAATATGAGGAAAGATACAAAAAAAGCTGTAAGATTCTGGTGAATGAATTTCATATCTCAGCTGCAGGCACACAACCTGCCGGTTTCTTTTAAAAAGTGGCAGAGCAGATGGCGGTCGGCATTGCCTTTGAGTGACCTCACAGAGGGCTGTAGCTTAGAGCTGGGGAAGAGGATGTCTCCACTATGGGCTCCTTAGAAGTTGTCTTTAAGAATACGAATGACCAGGCACCTCAACAGAACTTCTAAGGAGCGCCGATAAGCCCAGGGCTGTACATTTGATATATAGTTCTAACCTATTTTTCGAGTTGGCTTCGGATTATCATGTCACCAAACCAGCTTGGGTGGGCCCATGGATTTATCATCAGAGGTATCGAATGCAGAGTCTTCTCAGCTCGGTGTAGGTTGTGACATTTTGAAAAACGTAGTACTATCCACTTACTTTGAGAGGTTTGGACTCAAAACCTTTCATAACTGGGTCAGGAGTGAAGATGGAAACAGAGCAGGGACATCTCTGCTTCAGTTACTATAGCTCAAAGTGCCTGGCATCGGACCATCATCAGATGCCCAAACTGATGGCCGGTCCAGGTGCAGGACGTGGACTAGACACAGATCTGCTAGAAAGAAGTGGTTAGAGATTGTTTGTGCCTTGTCGCCACCAGGATCAAGACTTGTGAGGGCTTCAGAAAAGAGCGAACACGCTTAGAATTTCCACGCACGGTGGAATTAGCTGCTCTGCCCTCTTCCTGTCCCACAGAATCACTGGTTAGCAAAGAAGGATTTGCTGAACTTAGTGGTTGAGGGAGGGACTTATGCTGCCTACACCCTAGAAGCCCGTGTGTGCTTCTCAAACCACATGAGAAAGAGCAGGTGTAGAGAACCAGAACAGTCGCCAGTTGGAAATGAAGAAATTATGTTTTAGGAATGTTCTTGTTAGAACACGGTGGTGAGTGACAGAGACAACTTCCGCTCCCTGTGGGCCGGTATCCGGAAGGTGAACTCTCCACGGAAGGCTACGCCTCTGATGTCAGCACCAAATATTGAACTTGCACCGTAGGTGGCGAATCAAACACTGAGGTTGCACCATGACGGTGGGTTCGCCTCCTTCTACTGGCTTGGACAGACTTAGAAGGAGCTGAAGGGGGTCTGCTTTCTTTGGTAACACAATTCAGGGACATCCCCACGGGAATTCTGGGATGCTGGTGGAAAGGTGGGAACTGGGTCAAGGAGACAACTGACTCCAACACAGCTTTTCTCATCTAACTAAAGCCAAGAGGCAGCCTGGACCTGGGAGTGGAGCTGTGTTTCTGGAGGGAGAGGAAGCTTCTGGTGGCCAATCCTGAGTGATATGCAGAGACTTTCACTGACGGTCGATGCTGAACTCATTTTGAAGGGCAGTGGAACTGTCATTTTGAAATTCTATATCTATGATGGACTGATCCAATTTTTGTCACCGTGACCTGATTTTAGTAATAAAATGCGTTATTGGTGGCATCTTGATCAAGTGTTGTTTTAGTGCGGCCGGTAAGCAGAGCACGCTTGCCGTAGAGTAAGCTTATCATCTAACTCGCTACTTGAGAACAGATGATGCTATCTGAGAGAAACAGTGACTGCCTGATTAGGAGCTCGTTTTTCACTGTGGTGGGAGACTTTCCCCCACCAGAGCAGGCCCGCATCCTATATGCAGTATCTACCAAATTCAGTAAATAGGAAGGAGATGTGGTGCTTTCCACACTAATCCTGCATTCCTAGGTATTTACCAAGCATTTTTCCCCAGGCACATTTCTGCACATTGACCTTCCAAAATGTACCTGAGGAAAATTGTAGGCATGTGGTGATTACTTCACAACTCATAATTCTGATCAATGCATCAACAGGAATTTGAAAATTAACTAGAATTTTGCAACCCAATTGTTATCAGGGCCTAAGATTCTTCGGGCCCAAAGATAATTGTTGCATTTAATATGTTGGACAGAGCTAGTCTGATATTAGCAATGCTGGCACCCACTTTCAGTCATTTTTCTGCCTTTAGTCAGGCCAGAAGGACGGGATGGGAGACAGTCACAAGTCCCAGCTTCCAAGCTGTGCTAGAGTTCCTTTCCTTGCATCTCATGGCTCGCTGTGTCTCTTCAGATCCTACCAAGTCTGTCTAAGCCAGTAGATGGCACCCCTGATTTCCCACGTGCAAGTTCAGTCTTTGCTACTTACATCAACGTCTTTGTCTTCCACTGGAGAGTTCTTCTTCTGATGCCAGCTCACAGTGAGAAGAAATTCGTTTTGTCTGACATTTCCAGATTCCAACAAGAATCTTCCCACCGACCAGTGCAATATCACTTACAACTGGTGTGCTTCACAAGAAAAGCCTTTTCAGTGTCTTGTCATGTCCCAGGGAAAGCCCAAAAGGTATTGAGCTGTGATCTTCTGTTTGGAATATGCTGTTCTGGGCACAAGCAGTTACAAACCTCTTCGACTGTTCTAGCAGTCTCTCCACTGCTTCCACTTCTGTACAACTGTTAGTGGCCTGGCTGTATTTCGGGCACATTCAGACTACCGGTTGGGTTCTGTTTCATGGAAGCTATTGCAAGGCTTCACTCTGGTGCTAACAGACCATATGTATATCCATTTGCTTTCTTCTGGTTGGTGGCTTGTATCCAGGTCTTGCCCTGCATGCGGCAGGCAGCAGACTTAACCACATTAAGTATGTCAGTGTAAATAGAAGCTTGAGTCTCAAACACCATCATATTTAGCAACCTAGAAGAGGTTCAGGGTTGTCCCTTAAATGATCCCTCACCCTCAGTCGCCACCTTTTGTACTGCAGGATTCTCACTCACAGCTAAAACTCTTTAAATTGAATGGTCAGTCCAAACCTTTCAAAATGTTACAACTGTTAAAGGTGGGAAATGGATTGCTCATCGGATGGCTATGTACAGTCATTCGTTTCCATAGAAAATTATGCTAGTTTCACCAAACCTAGTTTGGTGACCCGTGGCACTAGATCACAAAAAATTCTGGTGTACACCACGTTTGTCTACTCTTGTGACTGGTCACCTCATTGTAACGGAAGGCAAAGCATCCTCTACACATTCCTTTTCTATCTCGTCTCATCTCATCTCAGAGAAACTAAATGCAGTACATTTACATGCACTATAGCGCTCATATAATCAATCAATCAAACAGCATCTGTAAAGCACAACACTGTCACCCCTAGGGGTATCTGGGTGCTACTGGGGTCACCCAACTGGTCTCTGAACCCACGCACAAAGCCGGACACATACTCAACCCCATTTTCACCTCCAGCGACAGAATCAAATTCAGCCACACCACAGACCTCACCCGGACTGATCACACCATTGTACATTTCACCATCACCGACGCCCAGTATTAATGAGTTGTATAGTTTCTTTTCATGTGTTAAAGGTTAATACATGCTCTGAGAAACCAGTTAGCAATTTCTTAGTGAGCAGAGTCAAAATACTAGTTGTCCAGTCCAAAGAAACAAGCAGTGGACCATGGCAAAAGGGGTGCAATTTCTCACACTGTTAATATTGTGATCTTCACAAGGCTTGCAAAGGTGTAAAAAATACTTCACTAAACCGGTTACATGATTTCACCTATACCTATTTCAGCTGTGCCATTTTCAAGAATTATCATTGCAGGGAAAATGGTTAACAAATTCAAGAATGCTTGGAGGCCCACCACATCCATTGAAACTGCAATCGGATATAAGGCCTGTACGGAATATGGACTCGGTACTGACGGGCATTGTAAAGGACTTCCTGAAGGACTTGGATAAAGCCCATCCACCATCCTAATACTCTTTGGTGTGTCATTTGTATACATCACAGTGGGCCAGATGCTCATCAAGCACCTCCATGACTGGGCGGGTATAACATCTATAGGTGTCTGGAACACATTAAAGTCAGCATGAGGCGAGCTGCCATCATCGGAATTCTTCAGAAAAAGAGATGCTCTTGATGAGCTGCTACATCATCAAACCCTTTCCCTGGGCACAATTATTTGTGATGACCCCCTCCAAGTCAAAGATAAAGGCCAGGAACTCACACATTCTGTTCACTATGAAGATTCCCTTCACATCCCACCTCAATGCTGTGGTCAAGTAGGTGATAATATCAACTTCATTCAATGAATTAAACATCCTTGTTATTTAATCCTAAACACAGAATTGAATTTGTGAGAAGGTAACCAAAGTGATCCTACAGCTGACTTTTCTTAATGGTAATATTAAAGACATTTCTGTAGCATTTATTAGTAATGATCTTATCTGAAATATATGATATCTTTTAACTAAAGCTGAAACACAGATGCTGATAAATTGGAGATTAGAATATTAATCCAGTTCTCACACTTGTCCGTGCTTGTCGCATTCCACAATACTCAGCCTTTGACATTCTGCCTGGTGTCCTAGTACCACTGCTTGAAGGGACCTATTTTGTTGAAATAAATATTATTTTTCATTGTGTGCAAGCAGTTTAAATATTGTACGAGTTTCTTGACACTTTTGTGCATAATTTTGAATTTGGATTGAGACAAATATTTATAATTAGTATTTGCTTGAAACGGAGCATTTTTTTTTAACCTAATCATGACCCCAATATCCATGGGGTGTCGGGATCTCGTCTTTAACTTCAAGGTTGATTCTTGTTGACAAATTGGCTGCTATACCTCACGCTGATCTGGCTAATTGCTGCCTCCTAAAAAGGTAAACATCTGTAAAACATGGGAGATCGAACTCCACGTCTCCTGGATGCAAATGAAGTATACCAGATAAATAACCAAACTCACTTGCTTCCAATTTTAAGTGCTTCCCAACCCACTGTCTTCCAAGAACAGATCTTGAGTGAGTAAATCCAATCCATATGTGTAAGTTCTTTTTGCCCAAATTCATTGCACATTTAAGATGAAGATGGTCATGGGAGTCTCCTTACATTGGGCTCCTTGTTCGTGTGAAGAGATACAGATGGCCAAGACCGTTCTGTGGATTGCATTGATTGATTTCTATTCGCTAACTTACAGTGGTGGCGCCCCCTGAAGTGTAGTGAGCTCCAAGTCTCCTTTTATACCAGGACATGGTTGTTTTGGGCTTGATGATGCTCTCAACATGGAGGAAGATTGAGCTATGTTTGGTGACTTCAATCACTGTTGTTGGCTTAAGAGTGTGGGATATCGCTTTGGATCAGATAATAATATACTCCACTCTGCAAAATGAATTTTATCTTCTAGGAAGACAGCGGTCTCCTCTTAAGTGTCAGGAGTCTTTTTTCAGCGTTGCTGCTTTTCCACGGGCAATGCTTCAATGTAAGATTCTCTGGTATTCTAGTGGACCTTAATTGAGGGCTACTTTTGACAAGCTTCAAAATGTTCCCTCTATTTACAATATCAAACGGGCCTGCTTAAAAAAATATTGAATTATTAAATACGTTGAAGTGACATTGGTTTATAAACCAAGTCCGTAAGATGGATGATGACTCTTTGTCCCCTGCACTAAGTGGCTCCGCTGTCACCTCTCACTATCGATTCTTGTGAGCAGTAGGTGTATGAATGATGTAACACAAGCCAGACCTAAAAAGGTAAGCTATGAGTCTTCAGACTTAACTTAATGCTACATATAACACACATGTCACTGAGAGAGCGCAAACTGACCTAAATGTATGAGTGCATCACACTTACTTGTAGTAAGCACAAATCATGAGGAGAAATGCCATGAGTGCTAATAGTATTTGAAATTATATTCTGAATGTATAGCTAACGTAGAGATTTAAGTAGAAGTGGAACTAATACAGAAATGTGTGACACTATATGATTTTAGTAGATGTGATTATTTCTGAATCCATGTCGTGTAGCTGTTAAAATGTAAGATGGTATGTGGTTAAACGCAGAATGTGGTAGGCCTCAGGGCCAGAGCTAAAAGGGAAGGTGTTTCTTTTCACGACATAGATTGTATTAATGTTTTGGTCATTGCATTAAATGGGCCATGATTTATAGAGATGTTTACTGAATAATAGAATAAGAGTATTAACATGCTTTAATTAATGAAGAAGTTGAATGCTATAATCATTATGAGAAATATTGTAGGCCTGAAATGTTTTAACATTGATTTACACGTACATGTCTGGGCCAAGAAATGTTGCAAGCCTTTTTGGAAGTCTATGAGAGTTGGGTTCTTGGCTGCAGATGTCTGTCTGCAAGGAAAGGGGGGATCCAATTATAAATGAATGAATAGAGGTCTGTTCAGTAGACGGCCCAGACATGGAGGAGGGTTCCGGAATGTTTAAGGGGTATCAGCGGGCCGGAGAAGAGTCTGAGAAGCAAGGTCAACTCCAACGTATGAGGCCCAACACAGAGCAGCATGGAAAAAGCCAGAAGCTACACCACGTGAGAGGCGTCTCGCGAGGGGCGTCTCAAATGTTGTTGACTGTTTGTATTAGGGACAGCACCCCTGGGTGGAGTTAGAGCAGATACCTGAGGACCCTTTAGAGAGCGGATGGGTAGGCAGAGAGGGGTCATGACTGGAGAACTATAGGTTTTCACCAAGAGACTTAGAGTGAGTGACTTCCCTTGGGGGTCATTCACTGCTGACACCTTTGTTAGGTTGGGATTTGGTTAAGTAGGGATACCATCTAGAGCAGGGTAGGGACAGCCTAACCTGTGCGTTTTCCTCCAACTTAAATGAAGGAGAGATATGCGTCAATGCTGATAGCTTTGTTATTCTTAGAACTTGTGTTAGTAATTTCCGTTGCTCGTCTGAGGGCTTTCAGAGAGCACATGTATGTAGTTGGACCTGTGTATCTCGTGAATCTCATTCTGAGATGCCTGTATTTGCAGCTTATCATATCTTTACAATAAACTTTTGAAAGCTAGACGTTGTTTGTGATCTTTGGGAGCAGGGTCCTTTATTGGGTGAACTGGTTTGGTAACAGGGGCACTTTCTTCCTCAAAGACAGGCAACAAAGGTTCAGTCGACCAGATCGAGGTTTGGATCAATAGTGATGAGGTATCGATCAAAATCTCGCCCTTCCAGTTGGTAGCTATAGAGGATGGTTGCCTTCTTGAGGACGGTGACCTAGGCCAGGTTAGCTTACCCCAAGGCCCCTAGAGATCGATGATCGGAAGAACCGCCCGCTGAAGAAGATCCGGATGACGTGAGACAGAAAAAGCAGCAGTATCGGTCGAGAGTGAGTATAAAGGGTCATGCGTGTTAGATTGCGGTGTTTTTGTATTGTATCTATGTTGTAATGTCTGGCGGAGTTGAATGTCTGTAGAGTGACTGTGGAACAGGTTGTGAGCGCGCGCAACCGGTGGAAATCTTAAGTTCAAGGAGAGCTTAAGTGGTTCGGGTGTATCGGACACCCAGAGTAATTGTTAACTAGTGTGAAGGGGGTCATGAGGTACCATTGATCACCCGAAAGACCGAGATAGGGGGAACGTAAGAGTGAGTGCGTGAGTAACGGACGCTGGTCGGAGGTTACTGTGTGTGTAAGCAACCTATCAGAGAGACGATAGACATTTCGTCAGTTGTGTTGACAATTACATATAGACTGTGGACGTACAGTCGAGGGAAGTGACCGCTTGGTCGGAAGTAGTCATTTTTCGGTGTATGAATGGGACGCATGCATGACCGGGAGACGAGTTGAGAAAGGAGGGGTGCTGCTGCGAAGCGGAGAAAAGTGACGTCAGGAAGTGTCGCGCAGTGATTGGCTGACCGGAGAAAGACCGCGCCGTGATAGGCCAGCTAGCAAAGACGTCAGAAAGTGTCGCGACGTGATTGGCCGACCGGAGAAAGACCGCGCTGCGATAGGCCAAGTTAACAAAGCCGCGACAGGATTGGTGGATTGTCATCAGGAAGTAAACAGGGTAGCGAGGCTGGATATTGTGCGCATAATTATGAAGTGTTTTAAATGGCTGAGAGCGGTGTTTAAAAAAGAGAAGCGGGGATCGTATGAAGGGGAAGAAGCCCCGCCGGAGGGTACGCCGGCTCGTTACATGGCAGTAAATGTTGGGTTGCATACGATCCTTTGGATATCAGAGTGGAGTAAGATTACGGAAGGAAATGAGGAACTGACGTTCCCGAAGTACGGGACGTTCAGATTAGAGGTGTTACATCGATTAAAATCAGTCATGACCTCAATGAGACCCTTGCCTAGACCGACCCAGTTTGAAGCTCTTGATGCATGGATTAGGGCAGCGCATGAAAAGAATATGAACAGACGACAAGAAAGGGTGAAACGATCGGTAAGGGCAGTACAGGATGCCAGGTGGGATGCGGATGCTAAAAGATGGAGAGTGCATAACATGGAAGTAAATAAACTGTACCCAGTGTTAGAGGTGCCCGAAAATAAAAGCCCCCTAGAAGAAGATGATGAGAGCGAAACAGAGGACAGTCTGATAAACAGATTATTGACAGACAGGCCACCCCCGTATAATAGAGCAGGGGGAGAGGTCGAGCATAGTGAAGGAGAAAAGGGGGGCAATGCAGGAGAGCATGGACCGCTTCCCAGTTCAGAGTGGGATCCTGAGGCAAAGAAAGAGCTGTCCCAGCCTAGTCAGGTACAACAGGTAGTCGGGAGGTTTGTGGTACAAAGAGCGCCGGAAACGGAAAGCGCCACATCCTACGCATTACCAGATGCACTACAGGTACCTGTTACCATAGGTCCTATAATATCGATATATGACCAAGAGAGAGCAAGAGGGGAAGAACGGGTACGGAAGGACAGAGAAAGAGCAGGGACGGCAAGGAGGAACGATACGATTAATTCCCCAAGTCAGATGCCGATACCAAGAGAGTGGAGCACCCCGATGCACACAGCAGGGGATCCAGGAGGGGATCCTGGGGGCCCTAGATGGCCAGTGGATCTGAGGGGATCTGGACGAAAATCCTTTCAAGAGCTAAATGAGTACATGAAGAAGTGGGATGAGGCAGTGGAGGCTCACAAGAGCATCATAGCTGCAGAAGCTGAAAGGGAAAGTCAGGACAGCAGAGCACGGACTCACTGCGGGGCTGGGGAGAGTAGCCCGGAGTGGGACTGTAGAGAGAGAGATAGTAGGGGAGTCACCCATTGGGCCCGGAGTGGAGGTAGAACAGACCTGGAAAACGGGGGCCCCGGGAATGGGAGGGTGGCGCGCCCAATACTCAGTGAAGAGGAGAGGAGAGCGCAAGAGTACAGAAACAGCTTTAAGTGTCCACACTGTGTGCCCGGCACCAGAGAACTGAATGGGAGTTGTGAGAGGTCGCACCATAGTCCCTGTGATGACGGAAATGAGCGCAGCCCAGGGAATATGGGGAACCAGGAAGGATCGTATCGGATACTGAGCGATACTAGGCAAAGGGAGAGTAGCGACCAGAGGGAAAATAACAGAGAGGCGTACGGTGAAAGGAGAGAAGAAGAAGAGAGTGGGCAGATCAAGAGTGGGGGTAACAGGCCCGTGTTCCATCACCTTCCAAGATCGGATGGCCGAGCATGGGACCTGGAGAGATGGGAGCAAGGGAGACCACTCATTAACTCTCCTGAGCCCAAACGTAGAGCTCGAAGTTGGGATGGTAGGGAGACCAGTGAGCCCCCTTCGAAAGACATATTGCGAGCTGAGATAAAAGCCAAGAGACTTGATGTCGCCAGCTTAAGGTCAGACCTGGATGACATGATAGATGGTACCCTGCCTTTGGAAAGAATGGAAATGTATGAGCAAGATGAAATACTGTATATGGCAAAGGACATTACTCGAAAAGCGAGAGCAATCCATGAGAAGTTAGTCGAACTAGCAGGCAAATATATGGTGGACCTGTCAAGAACCAAAGCATTACAGGGTAACCACAGGCTACATTATACAGATCGAGACCTAGATGAGAGGAGAACGATTGGGCTGAAAACGCACATAAGGGAACTGATTACTGGAATAAGGACATGGAGGGCACTAGATAAGTGGGAAGAGAGGTGGTCCAAGAAAGGGACCGGCAGGAGAAGCACGCTTGGTATGACACCAGGAGGACAGCAGGGAATAGAAGCTTACCCTTTGCGTGAAGTCGCAAATGGGAACTATGTACATGTCCCTTGGAGTAGGGGAGATTTAGCTGCTTTTACCACCTCCTTCCCCAAATTGCGGGAAAACCCAGTGGAGTGGTACAAGCAAGTCGAGAGATTTGTAAAAATCTCAAAGGTCCTATGGATAGATCTGAACACGCTGTTTGACATTGTAGTACCAGGAGATCTGTGGACAGCATGCAAGGTTAGCGCTGAGTGGCCCACAACGGAGCCAGAGAGAGATGCTAAGACTAATGGGCCGTCCGAGATTGTGATGGCAAAATTCGAGAGAGTAATGACTTGGCTGAAAGAGAAAGTGCCAATGCAAGACATAGATTGGGTCAGAATAGACCGAACCAGACAGGAACCCAAAGAGACCGTCCACGAATATTACGAGAGATTGCTGAAGGCGTTTAAACAGTATAGCGGCTTGGATGTAATGGATCCAAAAGACATAGGGCAATTCGTGTCCAAGTTCGTCCTGGGACTGAGACCGGATATTAGTTTAATGATTCAGCAACACTCGATTTGTTGGCAAAGTAAACCCCTAGACGAAATACTGAGATATGCCAGGTACTGCTGTGATGAGATAGACTCCAAGGCTAAGAAACTAAAAGAAAAGTTGATGGTGGTACAGATGCAGGCAGCAGGGAAGGGGGGACAACAGCAACAGCAGCAAGGAACAGGTACAGGAGGAAAGAAGCAGTACAGTCAGAACAAGGGCAATGAGGAGAGTTCCACCTTTAGACCCAGAATAGACATAGCTGCCTTGAAGAAAACGACTAGGTGCCACCAGTGTAACGAGGTGGGGCATTGGAAACGCGAGTGTCCCTACAATGTAGAGATAGGAGAACAAGAGGTAGAGGAGGAAGAGGTCCAGAGCGCGCCTACAAGAGGGGTGACGCCATACCAAGGAAAGGTGCTCAAAGGGGGGGGGGCTCCTCCCCGAGCCCAGTTCCCGCAACCTCCTCGAGTAGGGACTATGGGTAAGACCTATAGACAAATGCCCCTGTTTGTAGAGGGAGAAGAGTGCTATTATGTGGACCCATTAACCGGACAGAGAGTGGAAAGAGAAGACTGCACCCTCGGGGCAGCCTTGGAGGTGGACCAGAGGGGACCCTATGTTGAAGCAGAAGTAGCAGGGTGCCCTACGACATTTCTGGTGGACACAGGAGCCACTAGATCCACGATCAGATCAGCTGCAGTTCCAGACCTGCCCATGTCTGGAGAGACCATACAAGTGGTAGGGGTAGCAAACAGGAGAATAACCAGCCAATTGACAGAACCGGTACAGGTGAAAATAGGGAAGTACAGCGATGAGCACCAGTTTGTGGTTTGCGATTCAAGTCCTGTGTGTCTGCTAGGGAGAGACCTGTTGTGTAAATTGAATTGTACTATATACTGTACACCTCAGGGAGTGGAGGTATTGACCAATGATGATGACGCAGATTTCAAAGTTGCAAACTCAAGAATATGCGTGGAGCTGTACCCTACTTTGACAGTAGATGAGCTCCCCTGGGACTTGAGAGAGACAGTGGCACCAGAAGTATGGGATTTCACTGGGGAAGAGATTGGATTGGTCAAAGGGGTGGACCCAGTGAAAATTGTAGTGAAACCGCATGCTGAGTTCCCAAGAACACCCCAATATAAATTGACTCCAGAAACGATTGCAGGCATAAAACCCGTGATCGAGTCCATGATTAAACAGGGAATACTGAAAGAAATCGTGGGTAGTCCATGCAACTCCCCGATTATGGGTCTGCAGAAACCAAATGGGAAATTCAGGATAGTGCAGGACCTTCGAAAGATTAATAACATAGTCGTTTCGTGTTGTCCAGTGGTACCGAATCCATCAGTGATACTGTTTCAGATTCCATTCCAAGCTGAGTGGTTCACTGTGATCGATCTTTGTCAGGCTTTCTTTTCGATCCCTCTGGACGAAGAAAGCCATTTTCTTTTCGCATTTAAGCTGGAAAATCGCGTCCTAACATGGTGTCGTATCCCTCAGGGGTATACAGAGAGCCCATCGATCTTTAACCAGCTTTTGAAGAAAAATCTAGAAAGTCTAGTGCTGCCCCAGAAGTCAGTTCTGGTCCAGTACATAGACGACCTCCTCGTGGCGTCAGAAACAGAAGAAGCTTGCAGGGAGGACTCCATTGCTTTGTTAAATCACCTAGCTGCCAATGGGCACAAGGTGTCCCCGGGAAAATTGCAGTACTGCCTGACAGAAGTGCAGTACTTGGGACACAGAATAGAGAAAGGCAAACGAAAGGTGTCACCAGACAGGATAGAGGCGATCATGAAAATGAATGCGCCTAAGACACAGAGAGAGGTCAGGATGTTCCTAGGGATGGTGGGTTATTGCCGACAGTGGATCGTGAACTTTTCACTGAAAGCAAAGCCCTTGCAAAAACTGACGCACAAGGAGGTGAGCGACCCGGTACCATGGGACAAAGACTGTTTGATGGCATTCCTACAGCTGCGAGAGGACCTGTGTCGTGCTCCGGCATTGGGAATGCCTGATTACAATAAACCATTTTTTCTTTACTGTTGTGAGAGAGAAGGTTGCGCGTTGTCTGTGTTAGTCCAAATCCATGGGAATGCCCGTAGACCAGTTGCTTATTTCTCGGCTACTTTAGACCCAGTAGCCGCAGCGTTGCCCGGATGTCTCAAATCCGTTGCTGCAACGGGTGTCAGCATTGAAAGATGTGAAAATATCGTCATGGGGCACCCGTTAGAGGTGTGCGTGCCCCATTCTGTTGAACTGTTGATGACCAGGACCAAAACACAGCATCTGACCAATAGCAGGCTCACGCGCTATGAGCAAGTTATTCTTGCTGCAGAGAATGTGACCCTCAAGAGATGCTCTGTTTTGAACCCTGCCACCTTGATGCCACTCCCAAATGATATCGAGGATGATGATGAATGTACAGACCATGACTGCCTTGATGTGACTGAACTATGCACCAAACCCAGACCCGACATCGTAGATGAGCCACTGACTGACCCAGACGAAATTTTCTTTGTCGATGGCTCATGTGTAAGAGACGAAGTTGGGCAGTTGAGAGCAGCTTATGCTGTTTGTACAATTACTGGAGTTGTGGAAGCTGGGTGCCTGGAAGGAGTACACTCCGCTCAGGTAGCCGAGATTATTGCTTTGACACGTGCTTGCTTGGCAAGCAATCAAATTCGAGTCACCATATACACCGACAGCCAATATGGTTATGGGGTGGTTCATGATTACGGGCAGTTATGGTCTCAAAGAGGGTTCATGACCTCTTCAGGCTCTCCCATTCGCAATGGAGAGTTTGTGCGCCTGTTGTTAGAGGCGTTGCAATGCCCAGCAGGTATCGCAGTTGTAAAGTGCACCGCACATACCAGAAATGAGGACTTCGTTTCGAAAGGCAATAGATATGCTGATGAAGTTGCGCGGTATTGCGCGGAACAAGGGTACTCTTTCACAGAGGTGGAAGTGGGTGGAATAAATGTAAGGACTGAATTAGCCATGATACTGGAAACTGTTGATACTTGGGATGAACTGTCAAACATGCAAGAAAATGCTCCTGATTCTGAAAAAGAAACATGGGAAAAGGCAGGATGTGTAATGGGTGAGTCCCATTTTTGGGTCTCAGCAGACGGCAGAGCAGTGTTGCCCAATGAGATGGTGAGTCCAATGGCCAGACTCATACATGGTCCCGTACACTTAGGGAGGGATGCTATGCTGAGAGTGTTTAGACAGACTTGGTACAATCCTAAGTTTAGAATAGCAGCAGAAGCAGTGTGCCAGCGTTGTGTGACCTGCCAGCAGCTGAACGTAGGAAAAAGAACACCAGTTGCACTAAGTCACATAGGAAGATCTGGAGGTCCATTCAATCGAATGCAGATAGATTTCATTGAAATGCCAAGGTGCAACCGCCTCCGCTATGTCCTGGTGGTTGTTTGTGTGTTCTCCAGATGGGTTGAGGCATACCCTACACGTAGGTGCGACACCCTCACAGTGGCCAAGTTACTGCTTAGGGAACTCATTCCGCGCTTCGGGGTGCCGGCCTTTTTGGAATCAGATAGGGGAACACATTTTAACAGCGAGCTTGTGAAAATGATTTGTGCAGCTCTGAATATCGATCAGAAGTTGCATTGCAGTTACCGACCAGAAGCCTCAGGAATTGTGGAGCAGATCAATGGCACGATCAAGGCCAGAATAGCCAAAGTTTGTTCCTCAACGACCCTGAGTTGGCCTGACGCCCTGCCATTGGTCCTCATGAGCCTTCGTAGTACCCCAGACAGAAGAACGGGGTTGTCACCACATGAGGTGTTAATGGGGAGAGCAATGAGGCTGCCATCTGTCCCAACTACTGCACTGTTAAATATCACAGATGATATGATCCTGGACTATTGTAAGGGGCTGTCTGACGCCATTCGTTCTGTGTCCCTTCAGGTGCAGGCTGCCGAGGTTCCATCGTGCCAGGGCCCGTGCCATGACCTGTACCCTGGGGACTGGGTCCTGGTGAAAAAACATGTGAGAAGAAGCTGCTTGGATATTCGTTGGCGTGGGCCCTTCCAGATCATCCTGATCACGAACACAGCTGTGAAGGTGGGAGGCCTGCCCAATTGGATCCACGCGTCACATACGCGAAGGGTTCCAGCACCTCGGGAAGAAACAGCTCCTCTCTTGGATAGACGTCCAGAAGAGGACCGAGAAGCCATAGAGGGGGCTAGCCAAGCTGTAGAGGTGCCAGCGGAAGCAGGGAACGAGTCTGACCAAGCTGAGGACGGTCAGTACAACAGCGAAACGGAAGACGCTACAGAAGGAGAAAGTAGCTGGGAGTACGAGTCAGACACTGACAGGTCTGACAGAGAGCGAGAACAGACAAGAAGGAGAAGGAGTAGAAGGGCACGTGGAGAAGCTAATTGGCCGCAAAGAAGGAGCTCTAGCCTGAGGTCAACTCCAGAGGTAACCCTTCCTCCGATATCAGAAGACTCAGACCCAGAAGAAGGTGCTCAGGGCGCTGAAGCACCCGACCGAAGAAGGTCAAGAAGAGTGCGTGTGCCTAACAGAAGATACTCCACACCTGAGTGGACATATCTGGCGACAAATGTCTGTGAAACCGGAGACAGGGAGGATCCGAGCGGTGGTGGTGTCCAGTTCTGAGCCCATTGTCACCGTGGAAATACGACTGTTGGTACCCGGAGTCGAACAAGAAGGGTCACTAACATTCATGCTCCCCAGACCTCCCCGCCTCAGCAAGTTAAAACACATGTTTCTCTCAGAATTGCAATTCCCCGACTTTGGTACAACGATAACAGCACATGAAGAGCACAATCTTCGTTTGGAAATACTGAACTATGCTATCGAAGCTACAGGCACAAACCTGATAGTAGACTGTTAAAGGACTTTGTAAATAAAGCAAGCAGAAAAAGAAGATTACCTAGCGCCCAGGAAGCAGAGAATATTAGGGAACTTCCCTTGAGTTGATGGAGAAGGGTTAGGGTTGTCTTTATTGAACTGTTAAAGGACTTTTGCGAAGAAGGTTGTCAGCTTCCAGTTGTGTGGATTCTAAAGACTAAAGGATTAAAAAGAGACTGTAAAGGAACGAGAAGAAAAGAACTTTTTGCTAAGATAAGAGAGAGCCATATTGTCTGACGAAATGGAAGCCGGCACCCAGAACCGCAGAGCTAAATGTATAATAGGTACACTAATAGTAGGAGTGATAATATTAATAGCTTTAGTGGTAACAATTTCTTATGTAAAGGGACATGAGGAAGAGGCAAAGGTAACTGATGTGAATTCTGTAGAAACGCTTACACCTACTGTTGCTGGTGAGAAAAGGGAAAACACTCAAGAGAAAGCGTTATTAGCTGCAGAAGCCCGCAGGTTACACGTAGATGAGTCCCAAGGAGACTTTAGGTCAAATGCTTATGCTAAACTTTTATATGAATACGTGGATGCCATGGAGGTTAAGGATTGTTACGTCTGCATGCAGTTGCCGGCGTCTGTAGATGAAGGCATTAGATACCATCACCTCCCGCTGACATATGGCATTACATGTAGCTTATTGCTTAGTATATTTTATGAGAGAGATAGTTTCGAATACTATTTCTCCAATTATGATTCAGTGTTGCCAGAAGTCCCAAATTATAAGCAGATGAACAAATGGGATTACTGGAAGAGTGAAGACAGATTGGCCAAGTTCTTCATTCCTTGGATTACCTTAGATACTTCACATGCCCGTAGAAATAACCTGACATGCAAGGTGTCAGAAGTCGAGAAGAAGTTCATAGGGCAGGTGGATGATCGTTACAGGAGACAAAAGATTTTGAAAAAATCAGGACAATGGAAAACAGATTGGACCGAGGAAGAGAAGGCACACAAGAGAAAGGGTAGTAGTGGTCCAATAGCTTTAGATAAGACGCAGAGAGGAAAGCTATGTCTTCACCGAGCCAAAACGTATTATGAAAATGTATACGTGGGAGAAGTTGACTGTGAACATGCTTTCAATATAGAGTACTATACTAAAGATTTCCTGAAAGGAATGCAAGTGATTCCAAATGTGTATTTTGTATGTGGAAGAAATGCCTATGTGAGACTACCTGACAACTGGTATGGATCATGTTACCTAGCAATTGTCTTCCCCAAAATATATCATGCACAAGACTTAGTGATCATTGAGGGCAAGACATCATCGAGGGGAAGGAGAGATGTAGGAGATGCAGAAATGGTTGGAGATGTCTTTGGAGCTATGTTCCCTCTTTTGGGTCTAATCCTTAATGATGTTAAAATTAGACGACTGGCAACAGTCGTCGACAGGTTGTCTGCCAGCACTGCTCAGTCCTTAATGCTGGTAGAAGGAGAGATGCAATCGATAAGGGCTATGGTTCTTCAGAACCGTCTTGCGTTAGATGTCCTACTAGCAAAAGAGGGCGGAGTCTGTAAGGCTTTGAAGGTTCAGGAATGTTGTACTTACATTCCAGACAATTCAAAGCCCCTTGAGAAAGTTATTAGGAACATAACTGATATTCACAAAGAGATCGAAGACTTGAGTAGAGAAAATGTCTGGGAAAAGGTGGGCCACGGAATGAGTGCAGTTGGAGGGTGGATTTCCACCCTAGGCAAAAGCTTTGTGTGGTATATACTAAAACCTATCATCATAATATTGATCTGTGGGATCATATTGTGGGGATTGGTGAGGGTATCCAAATGGTACAGAGCAAGAAGGTCAGAAAGGGCCCAAAGAGAGCAGCTGCAGAGATTGGCTGCCATACAAGATAATCAGTACAGGAGTCTGAGGGCTCTGGAAGCGCAGAGACAAGTTATGCTAGCAATAACTACAGTTTAAATGTTAGTGATGACCCCGAGAGGTCATCAAAGGGGGGAACTGAGAGAGCGCAAACTGACCTAAATGTATGAGTGCATCACACTTACTTGTAGTAAGCACAAATCATGAGGAGAAATGCCATGAGTGCTAATAGTATTTGAAATTATATTCTGAATGTATAGCTAACGTAGAGATTTAAGTAGAAGTGGAACTAATACAGAAATGTGTGACACTATATGATTTTAGTAGATGTGATTATTTCTGAATCCATGTCGTGTAGCTGTTAAAATGTAAGATGGTATGTGGTTAAACGCAGAATGTGGTAGGCCTCAGGGCCAGAGCTAAAAGGGAAGGTGTTTCTTTTCACGACATAGATTGTATTAATGTTTTGGTCATTGCATTAAATGGGCCATGATTTATAGAGATGTTTACTGAATAATAGAATAAGAGTATTAACATGCTTTAATTAATGAAGAAGTTGAATGCTATAATCATTATGAGAAATATTGTAGGCCTGAAATGTTTTAACATTGATTTACACGTACATGTCTGGGCCAAGAAATGTTGCAAGCCTTTTTGGAAGTCTATGAGAGTTGGGTTCTTGGCTGCAGATGTCTGTCTGCAAGGAAAGGGGGGATCCAATTATAAATGAATGAATAGAGGTCTGTTCAGTAGACGGCCCAGACATGGAGGAGGGTTCCGGAATGTTTAAGGGGTATCAGCGGGCCGGAAAAGAGTCTGAGAAGCAAGGTCAACTCCAACGTATGAGGCCCAACACAGAGCAGCATGGAAAAAGCCAGAAGCTACACCACGTGAGAGGCGTCTCGCGAGGGGCGTCTCAAATGTTGTTGACTGTTTGTATTAGGGACAGCACCCCTGGGTGGAGTTAGAGCAGATACCTGAGGACCCTTTAGAGAGCGGATGGGTAGGCAGAGAGGGGTCATGACTGGAGAACTATAGGTTTTCACCAAGAGACTTAGAGTGAGTGACTTCCCTTGGGGGTCATTCACTGCTGACACCTTTGTTAGGTTGGGATTTGGTTAAGTAGGGATACCATCTAGAGCAGGGTAGGGACAGCCTAACCTGTGCGTTTTCCTCCAACTTAAATGAAGGAGAGATATGCGTCAATGCTGATAGCTTTGTTATTCTTAGAACTTGTGTTAGTAATTTCCGTTGCTCGTCTGAGGGCTTTCAGAGAGCACATGTATGTAGTTGGACCTGTGTATCTCGTGAATCTCATTCTGAGATGCCTGTATTTGCAGCTTATCATATCTTTACAATAAACTTTTGAAAGCTAGACGTTGTTTGTGATCTTTGGGAGCAGGGTCCTTTATTGGGTGAACTGGTTTGGTAACAGGGGCACTTTCTTCCTCAAAGACAGGCAACAAAGGTTCAGTCGACCAGATCGAGGTTTGGATCAATAGTGATGAGGTATCGATCAAAATCTCGCCCTTCCATCACTTAAGGTATTGTTCAATCAGAGATTACATTTTAAAAATATTTAATACAGATTGTATTATAATCATGGCCTCTGGAATAATGCAATTCTGAGGCCAACTGGCTTCTCACAAAATTATTTTGTTTGCCACATTTGTCGCATAATCCATCACCAAGTACATAATTCTCAGATTTTAAGAAAAAAATGGTTTCTAGCCTTAACAGATCAAAGGTTACTAAAAACGTTGCTAGAAGTGGTGCCGCGCAGTGGCAGACCTTCTTCCGCACAATGACGGTGCAGCTTTCCTTTGCTGATTAATGCATTAGGTGGTAAACTGATACTAATAAAGAGCAGTGTTCCTGATGGACCGGCGACGAAGCGGCTGCGGGCAGAAATCTATTCTGCATACCAGGAGGTCAATGTAACCTCTGGAGCCACCTTCTATGCCGAGGACATTACTTGGGTTTGGATTCACTCATTAAGGTGGTCGATAACGAGTGGGTGCAGAGCCACCCAGATCACAATAACCTGAATCAGGGTAATTCTAACGGGTGTATTGTGTGTTTCTTTCTCAAACCCCTGTATCATTTATTAACGATAACAAACACAAACGGTCTTGACAAAACGGCAAAAGATCCACTAGGGACCATTTAGGCGTGAAACATGACCTGGTTAGCCCTAAACTCACCACCCACCACCTTTATTTCCCACTCGGAAACTAAAAAAAGGCACACACCCTCTTCATGACAGCAGGGTGTTGTGTTCCTTTTCACCTGTTTTTAACTACACCGTGTGGACCCTAGAATTAAATACTTTGGAAGATACCAGCACAGTATTTTGTAACCCTCTTCCACTAATCCCCACACACTCACACTCACCACTGATCGTTCCTCTGAAAAGAACTCAGATAAAGGGTCCTCTCGCTGGGCCCATGGGGTAGTGCAGCACCACCCTCATGACGATCAAAACGCCCAAAGAGGAAGCATGACACCCGCAAGGGTGTGTGAGTGCAACTCTCTACATAGGAGCAATTCCCCTTTTGTATCCAACCTTTCACTACTCTTGTTGAGAGATACTTCTTTACCTATACCTCTAGCCGCCAATTGGGCTGGCCATCTCCATCAGGAACAGTGACACTCCAGTGATTTACACATATTACCTTGGGAGCACGGGTACTGGACCTTTCTTTTCTATTAGCCCCCCCATCCCTCCTTTTGTGCATTAGACTAATAAGAAGCAACTTTGGCCCAGATAAAAACTGGAAAATAGTCTGGTAACACTGCTACGAAATGTGCCGCATTACACCACAAAATGTGTCTTTTCTTGCTGCAGCTACAGCTTCAGTCCCTCTTGTCACTGCAGCTAGTTAGTTTGACCCAAGGGTTGCTGGCTATGGAGTAGGATCTCAGCTTCTGGGAGCTTCAAGTGTTTGAGGACCTGCGAGAGGGCGCACAGGTAGCATACTCACCCAGGTGGGCACCCATGCTATAGGTGTAGGCCATGGAAGTGTGCTTGTAAGGAGTGAGATGCTGAGCAAGTACGCATGTACTGAGCACATGCTCACATAATGGGTGTGGCGCTACACCCAGTGTGATCCTGTCAGATTTGATCACCACACCTGGGAGAAGACTAGCCTGGTTTCAGTGGTGGACAAGGCTGGGTCACTGCCCTTAGAATCATCTCCAGGTTCTTGACAGTGTTGTTACCCATGGGTCAGTTCCACTCCACTCCACCCTTGGCTGGCTCGGGCTTATGTCTGACTGTGCTTGGAACAGAGCGGACAATCAGAACATGATATTTTTCAAATCCACATCCCTCCGTTGAATGTAAGTGGAGCATTTTCCTAGGTTTCTACCGAGATGAACTGGAGGGTGCTGGCTTGGAGGGAATGTAGAGCATTCCAGCCATCCAAGTGCAGGTGGGAATAACATACTGCTCTAAGGGCTTTGTCATCTCAAGGGGAAAGCTTTATGTACATAGCATCCTAGTTCACTGCTGCTTTTGCACACTTTCATCCCTCTAAAACAGAACTTCACCTTTCAGACAAATTATGACACACTCATGGTGTCTGTTACAATATATGGCATATGACACAACATCTAGCAGAGGTTGTACTTTACTTTAAAGGCAAATTACCACACATTTAAGGTGTGGGGAACATCATATATATATATGGTATACTATAAAACAGATTACACCTTTACTTTATAAGCAAATTACCACACACTCCTGGTGTGTGCTACAACAGATGGTGTGGAATACATGACGTTACAACGCATGCTTTTACAACCCAGTCTAATGGGAATGCGTTGTAATGGCAAGCTTTGCAGTGACATGCGTTGTTGTAATGACATGCATTGTAATTGTAATGGCATGCGATGCAAAGGCAGTTGTGTTGTAACAGATGCGTTGTAAATGTAGGTAATTGTAATGACTGTGTTGTAATGGATGTTTCCCGCTCGTGTGTGCTACAACATCTACAACAGATTCATAATTTCCATTCAGGAAAATTACCACACTTTCATGGTGTTTGATACAACAGACGGTGTTTAATACGATCTCTCGCACAGAATACAACTTTGACTTGAAGCTAAGTTACCACACACGCATGGTGTGTGGCACAACTGATGGTGTAAAATACAACATCTAAAAGAGATTGCCCCTTTTACCTTATAGGCAAAGTATCACACATTCATGGAGCGTGGTGCAGCAGATGGTATGTGGTACGACATCTACAACAGGTTACACATTACTGCACAAAGTAAAACGTGTTCTCATTACGGAGGACTGTATGAATTTTAAATCCGAACCATGTAGGTATTACCGCTTGCAAAGAAATGCTGTGCCACAAAAACTATGAAAGACTACTTCCAGCTAGCCAGACATCGAATAATCATTTGTGCATGGCTCCTAAAGGTGGACATAACTCGTGCAATTCCATTTAGCGTAGTAATTAGGAATTCCCCAAGAATTCTGTGAGATTATGCTTGAATTACATGAGAAGAGTAATTCTGCATTTATCGTAATTTCTTAGCGCAAAAACGCTTCCTTGTGTCCAAAATGGGCATAGGATGCCTTTTGTGCTGAGAAATAGTGCTAAACGCAACGGAACATGAATAGCGAGGGCGAGCTGTTGCTCCCGCTTGCTAAATGTGCTCTCACAGTCTAATCTTTTTTTCCAAATTACTTTTAATTCCGCAGGCAGGAGTAATCGCGTCATTATCAATAATTCAATGTCAAAGAGTAAAGTGGAATCACCGACATAACTCTGATTACTCCTGCGTAATCGAAATTCTGCCCAGGCCTGTCAGTTACGCCCCAAAGGAAAAGAGACGGGGCACTTTCGGATGGTAGTCGAGGCCTCTTACTCAGCAGAACAGTGGCTCTGAAGTCACACACCAGGCCTGACACTGTGGCGTAGTCTGTAGTGACTAGAGGCTGTCGGGTGGGCCAAGGAGCAGAGGGTCATAGAAAAACGCAGCTCGGGAGAGAGGAGCGGGCAGCTTTGGGATTCGGTCTTCTGTCTCCAAATCTGGCATCACAAAGCCCTTGGGGTGCGAGGTTTGTGATATACATTCAGCATGCATCTGCTCAGGGCGCGGGCTGCCAAGGAGTTTCACGGAACCTGCCCTGGATTTTCCCGGCAGTGTTGCTGGGTCACGAGGCTGGAGCAGGTGCCCTGTGACCAGCTCTGCCCTCACGGATGCCACGACTCCCCTGTGGCAGAGAGGGCCACCCCGCGAGCCGGCGGCAGCTGGAGAGGCCCAGGGAGCCACCGTGCTAATTAACAGCACGGCCCCGAGGTGCCCTTGAGGCCTTCCAAGGGTGAAGTACCCCAGCACAGTCTCAGCTCCGGGCTGGCATGGCAGCCCGCCCGCCCACGCAGCGCGAGGGGCGGGGCCACGGCGACCGCCATGGAGTCACGACGCTGAGGTCGGGGGGGGGGGGGGGGGCACTACAGCTCAATTCCTCTCTATGTAAGTGGGAGTTCTCAGAAAGAAACATCTCGCCATCGCGATCAGACCTGCCAACCTGTGAATGAATCTCACTGTTTGAGGAGGGGGTGGAGCCATGGGGGTGGTGGAGGGGCTCCTGCTGTGAACTACCCAAGAGGCAATCTGCCCTCCACCAAGCCCACCACCCCCCTCACCCCAACAAACAAAGCAAAGGTCGCTGATGCACTGGAATGTTTCTCCACCTGTTAATGGACACGGGCTGCCTGCAGCCACAAAAGGCGAGATTGAAATCCACTATGTGCAGTGGCTTCCAGGTCGCCTTGCCTGCCACCGTGTGAAGTTGCCTCTGCACTGATGTGACCGTGTGAAGGGGGCCTAAATCGTGTGACACATGGTGGCAGCATTTGAGTTGGCGGGTCTGAGATACCCCCTGCACACCTGCTGTGCGTGATCGTTATAATTAAGCCGGATAGTTGCGCACCACGGGTCCACGACTCAGTAAACAGATGTGTGTATGTTGTTTCCAGGACCTCTGGAAGCATGCGATTCTGCGGCTACAGTGTTTTCTGCATAGTTATAGATATGCCGCGTTTGAAGTAATATAGCATTTGCTGCATGATCTGCAGAGTTTAACAAAGAAGAAATGTATTTATAGCTCAAACAGATCAAATGTTACAAAAAATATTGTGACCTGTGTTACTGTGCAGTTACTTATTACTCTATTTAGCTATTTAGATGATAACCTGGTACAAATGAGGTGAAACTGTTGCGCAGACAGTGTTAACAAGTGAAAAAATGACAAAATTATGAAGTAAAATGCACCACACCTAGTAGCATAATTTGCCTTTTCTTGCCACATAATTTAGTCGACCCTGCCGCATAATTTGGTACGTCCCAGCCACATAATTGAAGTGGACGTGGTTTTGCACTTGCCAGTCTGCATACATGCACCGTCTATCATTAGTTATTCTGCTTATGATTCTGCATCATATTTGTCCAGGGACTATTGCCCTTCACACCTCTATTCTCAAAAAATGTTTTCATCCATCCAAACATTATTTTCTCCATCCTTCCTTCTCTCTGTCCTTCCTTCTCTTTTTACTTACCTACTTAATTGTGCCTACTACCCATCCTGGGGTATACGCAGTCAGCCAGGTCTTTCCAGAAATCTCTGTCCTGAGTTTTATTTCAGTCTGACTCAAAGTGTAACCACCTCCTTGCAGTCAGCCCCAAGGCCTCAGCATCAGGTGTTTCTTGGACTTCCTCTTTTCCTTTTCCATTTAGGAACTTGAGGGCTTGCCTGGTGGCATTTGATGTAGGCTTGTGGAGGTTGTGACCTATCCAGTCCTAGCGTCTTTTCATAGTTTCTTTATTAGTAGGGAGTTGGAAAGTCTGCTGTCATAGGTCATTGCTGCTGATGTTTGGGCAGTGGATTTGGAGGATTTTACAAAGACAGGTGTTGATGAAGGTCTGGACTATGTCAGTGGTGGTCACTGCTGTCCTCCAAGTTTCTGCTTTATCCAGAGGGACTGATGTACATTGGTGTTAAAAAGCTTCATCTTGGTTTGCAGCGTTTGTCCTTGGTGCTCCTGATCTTCCTTTGCTGAATGAATTCAGCCCTTGCTTTGCCGATTCTTGCCTTGATGTCGGCGTCTGTGGCCCCCTGTTTGAATAGGACACAGCTCAGGTAGGTGAAGGCCTCAACCTCTTCCAGTGCATCGCCTGCAAGAGTGACTGAAGTTGTGTTGGCTGTATTAGTATTCAGGATCTTGGTTTCCCTGTGGATGTTGAGGCCAAGTTGTATTGATGTAGCTTCCACATTGTGGGCCTTCTCTTGCATCTGCAGTTGGGAATGGGAGAGGAGGGCCAGGTCATCGAGCTGCGCCAAGGTGTCCACTGGATCCCATTTCTCCTCCTCGCTATGGATGTCTTCATGATCCAGTCTATACCCAGCAGGAAGAGGAAAGGCAAGAGCAAACAACCCTGGGAGACTCCGATCCTCAGTTAAAAGGCTTCTGTGAGTTGTCCTCCATGGACATTCTTGCAGGTCATTCCCTTGTAAGAGTTTCTGATGAATCTTACAATTTTATCTGGTACACCGTAGTGGTGGAGGTGTCTCCAAAGGGTCTCTCCTCTCTGTCCACATTGTGGAATGCCTTCACATAGTTGATAAAGTTGACATGGGGGGGGGGGGGTTCCATTCCATCGACTGCTGCATGATGATGCGCAGTGTCTGGTCTGTGCAGGATCTAGTTTGTGAGAGCCAGCTTGCTGGTCTCTCAACTGAGCGTCAACTTGTTCCTTCATTCTGTTCAGGATAACTCTGTTAAACACTTTGCCTGGGGTTGATAGAAGCGGTACCCCTCTGTATTTTGAACAGTTACTCAGGTCACCTTTCTTGGGGATTTTGATCATGTATCCCTCCTTCCAGCCTGACGGCACCTTTTCCCCTTCCCAGATCCTTCCAAACATGAGGTAGAGCACATCTATTGATGTTTCAATGTCTGCCATCAGTGCCTCTGCAGGAATGTAGTCAGGTCCTGCTGCCTTCTCATTTCTCAGATGTTTGATGGCTTGCTGTATTTCTTCCTTTCTTGATCTGCTGCGGTCAATTGGCGAGTTCTTATCAGCTGGCTGTATGTCTGGTGGAGAATGCGGTATGGGCTGGCTCATCAGTTCTTCAAAGAGCTCTACCCATCTTCATTGTTGGCTTTCGTTACCCATGATTGTCTTCCCAGCTTTGTCTTTAATAGGTCTTTCCGGCCTGCTGTACCTTCTGGAGAGTTTCCTTCATATATTGTACAGTTCTTTCAAGTTTCCATGGCTTGCTGCTTCCTGGGCTTCTGTGGTAAGACCATTGTTGAATCTTCGCTTTTCGGCTCTTAAGTTTCTTTTTGCATCCTTGTTGGTTTTGGTGTATTTGCCTTGAGCTTTCGTTTTTAATGCTCTTGTTCAGCTGGTGTTGATTGCAGCTTTCTTTTCTCTCTTGGATTTTGCGTAGAGTCTTGGAGGAGATCCAGTCTTTTTGCCATTGTTTGTAGGGATGCAATACATTTTGGCTGGTAGAGGTCATTGTTTTTTCTTCCACTGGCTTTCCCTGTCATCCTATAGTTCTTGTAGGACTTGAAACTTGTTATTGATGGTGACTGACTATTCACTCCATTTCTGTGCATCTTTGAGGAGGATGGTCTTATATCGCTGGCGCTGGTTTTTCAGTTCAATCCATGCTTTCTTCAGCTTTAGCTTTAGCCTGGCCACAACAAGGCCACGTCTGCTCCTCTCATCACTTTCACATTCTGCGGGGACCTCCAGAACGTCTTGGCAATGCAGACATGGTCAGTCTGATACTCTTTTAAATGGTCTGGTGACACCCATGTTGCCTTGTGTATTTTTGTGTGTGGGAATACACTACCACCTATCACCAATCTGCTCAGGCCATACAGATCTGTGAGCCTTTCACCATTTTTGTTCATATCGACATGGCCAAGATTGCCCATGACTTCTTCATACCCAGTGTTGTTGCTGCCAGTCTTGGCATTGAGGTCCCCCATCAGTATGATGTCTCTCTCAAAGCATTTCTCCAGGATGGACTGAGGGGATCATGGTGTAGCTGCATGCATTTGTCTGAGTACTTCGGTGTCCATTTCACTCTAGTTGGACCATTCTCTTTTTCATCTTTCCAATGCATGAATCACTTCAAGAACCCTTAACAACATTTTGATAATTCCCTAATTTTAGCCTAAACTTGCTATAATTTTCTACTTTACAGTTCTGAATGTTTCCAATCTCCGACCCAGAACACCTCCATTCATACATGTATGGTACTGCACAGGTGAATGTGGGATTGTGCATTGGTTGAGGAAGGGGCCAAGATGCCATGACTTCGAAGAAATGAAGTATCCCAAAACCTGCTAACTCTGGTGATTGGTGGGACTATTTCTGTGATCTGGACCCCTTTAAAGGGCATCAGTTTATGGACTTCATATGGTCACAAGTTCATGTGAAGACTAACCTAATGTGTGGAAGAATTCCCCATATGTCCTGTAACTTTAATCTCGAATAGAATCAGTTAAGAGTGAATGATCAAAAATAAAGAACACATAAACAGCTCTGGCATCAAAAGGAGCCTCTCCATTATGGTAACAAAATAATAGTGGTGCTCTAAAATGAGCCTTGCTTGCATTATGACATCACAAAAAAGGACAGCGGTGTTACTCAGCACTCTAACATCACAAACAAGTACAGTGGTGTGCTAAGAGAACCCTTGTGACATCAGACAGCAAAGAATGTTGCTATGTTGAGGGAAACTTAGTCCAAAGGAAGGAAGGAAGGAAGGTAAAGCTCTCTCTGGGGATAAAATAAGACCGATGGTCATTTCTCTGCAATTAAATAATTCATTGATCATTGGATTCCTGAATATATCAGTATTGCCATCGGGTCAACATTATTTATTCAAAATGCTAAATAAAGAGTTCCTTTACACCATTCTTTAAACGCATTAATATTTTGAGGATTTACACGCATTGGTTTACATATTATATTATATTATATATATAGTATACCGCATACTATAGGACAGCGCTTTGATGATAGGCAGCTCACGTGCACTATGACATCACAGAATGATTGTGTAAGCAATTAGATCCGAATTATGCACAAACAGTGTGGCTGGCCTGGTTTCCTTCTGCTCATTCTCTTCACAATCAGAGTTTTGTGTGTGATTTCATAGTGCACTTATAGCTTGCATTAGCATAGCGGTGTCCGTGATTGTGAAGCATCATGATGCAATCCATTACACGGCATCGTTAGTGCCTGTGTGATATTATGATGCATGCAAAGCTCCTATATGCACATTATTGTCTGTCATAGTGAGATACCGTGATGCACGTGAGGCTCCTATTAGCTCGGCATTGTCCGGCATTGTTACGTGATATAAGGACTGCATAATTTACAATGGGCTCCTATTAGCTCAGCATTGTGAGATGATGTAATGGTTGCATAATATATGCTGGGCTCCTATTAGATAAGCATTTGTACCTGATTGTGAAATGATGTTGGAATTGTATTGTATTGTAATTGCATTTATATAGTGCTTACTACCCCTTACGAGGCGTTAAAGCACTTTTTCGGCGAGTAGCACGCTACTCCGGAACCCATACAGGATTAGTGGTGATTAGTATAGTGAAAATATGAAAGTAATTTGAGCTGTGGATATGTTAGTCTGTTATCTGGATGGAGAAGGATAGTGGAGGGATAGAAGAGGGAAAAGGTTTGCATTTATATAGCGCTTGCTACGGATGTATGACATTACAACGCATGCTTTTACCACGCATGCTGTTACAACTCAGTTTTTACAACGCATGAGGTTACAACGCATAGCGCTTTGGGGTGCTGGATAGTGAATACTTTAATTTACTATTCCAACTCCAGTCCCCGTGGATAGTAGGGAAGGTGTTGGATAGTAAATTAAAACCTATTCCCTATCCTAGAGCGCCCCCCAGTGCAATGCGTTGTAATGGTTTTTGTTGTAAAACCTGCGTTGTAAAAGCACTGCGTTGTAAAAGTTTCGTTGTAAAGGTTGTTTCCCGCTTGCTACCCATGATGAGCTGTTGACACGCTTTTCGGTGAGTAGCACGCTACTCTACAACGATATAACGAGTGCATATTGTCTGGGATTGTGAGATGATATAATGACTGCATAATGTACGCTGGGCTCCTATTAGCTCAGCATTGCCCAGGATTGAGAGATGCTATAATGATTGCATAAAGTACACTATCCTCTTATTATCTCAGCAGTGTCTGGGATTGTGAGATTATTGCATAATATGCGTTGGGCTCCTATTAGTTTAGCATTGTCAAGGATTGAGAGATGCTATATTGATTGCATAAAGTACGCTGGCCTCTTATTAACTCAGCATTGTCTGGGATTGTGAGATGATTGCATAATGTGTGATGGGCTCCTATCAGCACACCATTGTGATTGTGATTGTGAGATGATATAACAACATCATAATATACGCTGAGCTTCATTTTGCTCAGCATTGTCCTGAATTGTGAGATTATTTAATGATTGCATAAGGTACGCAGGGCTCCTATTAAATAATGTATAATAGACTCCGTTTACCACAGCATTGTCATTGTGCGACCACATAGAAAACACGCAATTCAGATGAAATAGATTTTTTTTAAGGTGAAAAGTAACCAACAGTGAGAGACTAGACTTGGATAGCTTTATCTTTTTTATGGATTACAGAGAATGAAATGCACCTTGAACCCCGGAGATCCATCTTCCTCAATAGAACCTTCATAGAAGCCCCTGAAGTACTATTTAGACCATCCACTTGGACGGCAATACTCGATTTGAGTATACTTGAAAAATAAGCCCTGAACGAGAATGTTTGAATACTTGTGGATGGCTGAAAACAACAATAATAAAAACAGTCAAAAGTAACACTTAGGGCTAGATGCACAAAGGTTTTTTTCATTCGCAAACAGCCTCATACGCTACGCAGAATTGGGCCGTTTGAGAACGAAAAAAAAGTATTTTCGAGTGTACAGAAGACCAATTTGCGATTTGGTAACCTATTATCAAATCGCAAATTTGGTTTGCGATTGGGTACTAGGAAGGGACGTGGGTAGGGCATCCCCTTCCTAATACCAAATCGCAGTGCTATGAGAGAACGTTTTGCAACAGAAATGCGGTCGCAAAACATTCACATTTTATCACCAACTTCAAGTAGGTGGTAAACCATTCACAAAGAGGAAGGGGTCCCCAAATGGACTAATACAAAACAGGGAGGTACATAGTCAGGAGAACAATGTGTGTTGTTGTAGAAGCAATACGTGGACCAGAAATCCCACTGGGCTGAAGTATTCCCATCAGCCCACCAAACGTGGCGGAGGCATCGTCATGTGGGAAGTAGATAGTATATTCCAAATCTCACTCACCCCATCAAAGGTGGTGTAGAGATCGGAAAACTGTGATGACCTTCAAGCCACAGTGGATTTCAGAATGGTGCTAATGGATGTGCAGTGCTCAAAATAAAGTGAACTAAAGGAAATGTTAAAAACAACTACAAGAGCAGAAAATATGTTTATTGGATACTGCTCTGGTGTCGTGGTTAAGAACAAGCGTTTTGTAGTTTGAAATTATAACTACTGTAAGATGCTCAGCAGTGTGGTCAACATGTTTCAGCTGTTACCCAGCTTTCGTCAGGACCAAAGGTTGTGAAGATGCAACTGCAATAGAGAAAAACGGCAATTCTCAGTGGAAAAAGTAATCCTACCAGTATTTTGGAGCCCCAATATTAACTGGAGGAGACTCTGAATGAATTGTCCTCATACCTAAGGAAAAAATGAAGTGAACAACAAATATCCTTAGTGATCCAGAATTAACAAACACAACACAAACACAATGAATAAGGCCAATTTGCCTTATTACAACAGAGGGTCAAAAAGTACTCCTGTGTAATGCCAAAAGTAATGACTTATTTAGTTGAATTAGACTTACCCAGCGTTGTGTGGGAAGAAACCTCACCTCAACCGGCACCCGCTCGGGAGAATGAGGCCCCGCTCTGTTAAGATAGAAAATATAGCCATGAAGTCAATCTTTTACCATGTGAACAGATTCAACATGTAAAAGGTGGCTACTACAAGGTAGTTTCTATCAGTAAAAAACTCAGTTGTCTCAGAAAGAAGAACACCAAACACCAGGACACGGAATAGACTAACACCAGAAAATTATTTACAATAAACTGTGAGCCAAAAAGGCCCAAGCCTTAAGTAGAGAGTATAGGGGAAGGGAAGCGCACACCTACCTGTCCGTCGGTACCTCAAACAAGAATCCGAGTGGGAGTGGAGGTAGCGGACAGGCAGGGAGCATGCCTTTTTATCCCCATCTCAATTGGCCCATTAGTGGTAACGAGCGAGCAATCAGATCGTTTAAACGATCCCATAGCCAGTAATCACATCCCGCGCATGCTCGGGGTCTGAGCACTTGGTTTCGAGCATGCGCTATGTCTCAGAACAGGAATAATGAGTTTATTTACACCTGCGCGGCATTTTCGCCGGCGGTGTCTGCACCTTGTGCATGCGCAGTCAAAAAGATACACCCGAAAGTGTTATGGCGGATGAGCATGCGCAGAAGGCCCATAGGCAAGCCCAACTATGACGGAGGCTCGGGGCGTGTCAGAAGTAACCGCGTAATGCGGAGACTAGAAGATTACAGGAGCCGCGTGGTATGTGCGCTGCACACAAGCGTGTGGTATCGCAGGGGCCAGACACACGGTGATGTTAAATAAACCAAGGTGCTAGTAGTTTACAAAGTGCCAAGCGCGAAGCGCCTGCGTGGCAGATGTAAAACAAAATTTTGGTTTTACCGACCCCCAAAACAACTAATGGGGATAGTGATGAAAGAATGTATGTCCCCAAATGGACCTCTTCCTCTTTGCGTATGTTTGTAAATAACAAACACCTTTCAATTTTCTTTTTGAAAAGCTTCCCATTTTCCTTTTAGGAAACGGGCTGCATTAAAAGAAAAAAAAACATTGCCTTATTTAAAAGCAATCACAGACATGGTGGTCTGCTGGCCCCACCAGGCCACCATCCCTGTGATTTTAGCGATTCCCAATGGGTCACAAACCGAGACCTACCACATGAATATTGAGGTAGGTCTATTTGCGACTCACTCAGAATCGCAAAATGTGTTTGAGACATTAGTACATGGCTGTTTGCAATTACTAAATAGCAAAAAAAAAATGCAAAATTTGGCTATTTGCTAATCGCAAAGCCAAACCTATGTACATCTGGCTATTAGTTTCTGGTGAAATGGTATCCTTAAGTTGCAGCCTCTCCCTGAGGTTACTGAAAGGGTGGTCGCTCCACCTCTTCCTTGGAGCTGAGTCTTTGCTGATGTGTCCATTGTGAAAATGAAACACTTGTCCAAGACCAGCTGTGATCAACACTGTCCAATAAACAAGGAAATTGAGATATCACCCGCCCTTATCGTGTCCCAGGACAGACGCTCTGCCAGTCTCCTGCAGCCACTGCCACACTTCAGATGAATACCAGATGAATCCCTTGCACATACAGACGACCTTCTCGGACCCTCACCAGCTGAACAATCAGCACGACAACACACATTCACAAAGGCACCTTTCAGCTCCTCTGAGGACCAGTATTGTCACTGAAAAGTGTCGGGCAATGGCCTGGAATGATTATAGATAACATTATAAAAGGAAAATATGAAGAACTCCATATATCAGAATGTACATTGGAAAGCCAGACGAAAACACCTGTGATTCAATCAACAGGGCCATAGCTTAGTCAGTGAGAGTGGGGGGTGTAACTCATGAATTTCGAAGGGTCAAGGGATGCCTAGGGTTTGCCATACACTGTTCCCATGAGGAACACATTTAATACTTATTTTCATTAGGTAGGCCTTTGTCTATGTTCCTTAAAAAGTAAAAAAAACTTTTAGTCAAGCTAGGATGACGAGAAATACCGACAAAGGCATAGAAGAGCCAACTCAGGGCCCCAGACCCAACTCACAAGTCAAGAATGCATTTATTTGAGCGTGTGCCACACCCAAAACACCCCCCAAAGCTACCCCCTGACAATAAAGCACTGTCAAGTCACGTGTGAGTGATACCAAACACTCCTCAGTGACTAGACCTGCACTGCAGCCTATGTACAACAAAAGCACTCATCAACTTTCCCAGACAGAGCCTGACTACCAACAAACATGACTGGAAAAGCCCTGCTTCAATGTTGCCTCTGTGATCTTTAATTCGCTCCATAACAAAACATGCATGCTTATAGGTAATGATGGGGTGTTCTTCTAAGCCCTCAAATACCCTTCTGGGTCAGGCTTAGTTCTTCCAGCATTCTACCCACTACTACTACAACCAATAGGAACCCTTGGCAGCAAGTAACTTGATGCATTTCCTGCCGTGTTTGTGGGCACATACAGTGCCTAAAAGAACTGACATCTCCTTCATCCCACTCTTTTAATGTGTTTTTGTCACTGTACATCACCATGGATCCAGAGCAAGTACTCAACAAGTGTTCACAAACAGACTGTTCTCCATTCCGCACTCCAAGGAAGAAGCAGATTCAAATTCTGTTATGCTGTTTTGTAGAGTGCACTATTCATCTGTGAGGGTATCCAAGCACTTGAGCACATGTGTGGGCGTGTGGTCCCCACAGAGTTTTTCGAAGAGCCAGGTCTTCAGTTTCTTACAGAACTCAAGAAGCGAGGAGGAGGCTCTGGTGTGTTGTGAGAGGTTGCTCCATGTTTTGGGTGCGATATAGGAGAACAAGTGAACGCCTCTGCTGCGTTTGTGAATGCGGGGAGTGTGAACGAGTGAGAGTGAGGCTGAGCGTAGGGGTCTGGCAGTCTAGTGAATGTGTAAGCACCTGTTCAGGTATGCTGGTCCAGTGTTGTGAAAGGTTTTGTAGGTGTGCGAGAGTGGACTTAATTGGATGCATTTGTGAATGGGGAGCCAGTGGAGCTCTCTGAGGTAAGGTGAGTTGTGGGTGCAGCGTGGGATGTTGAGTATGAGTCTCACGGTGGCATTCTGAGTCATCTGAAGTCTGTGTAGGAGATGCTTGGAGATTTTGGCATAGAGTGTGTTGCCGTAATCAAGTCCGCTTGTGATGAGTGCTTACATGATGGTTTGTCTGGTGCTCTGTGGCTGCCACTTGAAGATCTTTCATAGCATTCGTAGGATGTGGAAGAAGGCAAAGCTCACTGTGTTGACTTGTGCTGCTATTTTGAGCTTGTTGTCCATAATGATCCCTAGATTATTGGGATGTATGACATTACAACGCATGCTTTTACATCGCATGCCTTTACAACGCGGTTTTTACAACGCATGCCTTTACAACGCGGTTTTTACAACGCATGCCTTTACAACGCATAGTGCTTTGGGGCGCTGGATAGTGAATTGTTTAATTTACTATTCCAACTCCAGTCCCCGTGGATAGTAGGGAAGGTGTTGGATAGTACATTAAACCTATTCCCTATGCTAGAGCGCCCCCCAGCACAATGCGTTGTAATGGTTTGCGTTGTAAAAGTTGCGTCGTAAAGGCACTGCGTGGTAAAAGTTGCGTTGTAAAGGATGTTTCCCAGATTATTGGCATGGTTGGTGGGTGTTGGTCATAGTTCTGTCAGCCACCAGGTGGTGTCCAATAGGGAGGTGTTCTTTCCGTAGACCAGAACTTCAGTCTTGTCGGAATTGAGTTTCAGGCAGTTGGTTCTCATCCATTCTACGACAATGGTCCTGTGGTTGCTGAAGTCGGTTCTGCTGGTGGTTGTCTTGTCCGTCAGCAAGAGGATGAGTTAGGTGTCAGTAGTATAGTAGATGATGGTAATACCTTGGGATCAAAGGATGTTGGCGAGTGGTGTCATGTAGAAGTTGAACAGGGTCAGGCTAAGGAACGAACCCTGGAGGACTTCACAGATCAGGTTCTTAGTCTCTGATGTGAAGAGTGATAGTCTGATTCCTTGGCTTCTTCCCCTGAGGGAAGAGTAGATCCAGTTGAGTGCCGTCCTTCGATGCTGATCTCATGGAATCTTCTGATGAGTGTGTTGTGGCAGACTGTGTTGAACGCAGCAGAGAGGTCGAGCAGGTTGAAGGCCACTGTTTCTCCTTAATCAGAATTGTCCTGATCCCATCAGTGGCTGCGATGAGTGCTGTTTCAGAGCTATGATACTTTCTGCATCCTGACTGAGTGTTGCCCAATCGGTGGTGTGGCTTGTGAGTTGTGAGTGATGACCTTCTCTATCACTTTGACTGGGTAGGGGAGCAGGGAGATGGGACAAAAGTTGCTCAGTTGGCTTGGGTCGGCTGAAGGTTTTTCAGGGAAGGCGTTAAGCACTCCATGCTTCTAGTCTTCAAAGAAGGTGGTGGAGGTGTTGATGATGTGGGTGAGGACATTACTGATAGATCATGAGCCGAGGTTGGATGCAAAGATCTGTTGGGACCCCTGAGTGGATGGTCTGCATGATGGTTGCTATTTCTTCTCAGATTAGAGGTTTCCATCCGGTCAGGTTCTCATCTTGATTAGTGGAGGACAGGTTGGTGATGGGATCATTGGGGCCTGGTTGGAGTGCAAAGTTGTTGCAGATGTTTGTGATTTTGCTGCGGAAGAAGTTGGATAAGCCATCGCAGAGTTCTGGCGAGCGATACAATTGATGGAGGCCATGGATGTGATCAAGTTCTTGATAATTGAGATTTCTTTGCAGCTGTTGAAACTCCCTTTGATGCATTCAGCTAGTACTCTTTTCTTGGTGTCTCTCAGTTGAGTCTGAGTGCAGCTTTGTAGGTGGTTCTGTCAGTGAATTTGTGGCTGGCACTCCATTTCCTTTTAGCTGTCTGCATTGTTGTTAGGAGTCTCGAAGGTCCTTGTTGTACCAGCTGGACTGCTTGTTGGCTCTTCGTTGCTTGTTGAGGTTAATTGGTGTGATGGAATCTGCGCAGTTTTTGATCAAGTTGTTCAAATTTATGATGTCCTGAATGTGTCCCCACATTTTAAGCTCAAATAAGGCTGAAGAGGGCTGATTCTGATTCATTTGTACGTCGACATTTGGCATTAATCATTCCCTTTGAATGTGAGGTGTACATTTTACAAAACCCTTCCATGGACCCTTCTGCTTTAGAAGCACAGCATGTCCTCCAGAGCAATATCCAAGGCTGGCTTTGTGCTGGTGGGTGCAGATGGTGAACACGGGCACTCATTTTGGGGCCCTAGACTTCTTTTTGATCAGTAAACTTTGACCAAGAGCAGGTGAAGGAAAGGCAGAGAATGGAGGGAAATATAAGAAAACAGTGACAAAGGGAATAAGCAGAGTTGAACAAGAACATGAAAAGTGAGATAAAGAGACCTGCACTGGGGTGGAGAGGTGGATGAAGGAGGCAAGAGGAGTATTTTATAACAGGCATCCTTGATATTTGGCAACCATGGCATTGCACAGTGCCAATGGCTCGCTCCTAACAGAAACAATAGGGTGTTTCACATATTATTATTATTATTATTAACTGTGCTAAAATGCCCCTGGAAGCACTAGCTGATGCTTTTGTTCGCCTTCTTGCATAAGGCAACCTCTGGTTTATTGGCAACTTCCAGATGCACTCCTGGCCTCTGTCAGATGAGATCGGCCTTTATTCAACCTAACTGATATGCGTTTAGTCAACACGCGAATTATGCAGACACCCAAACACGGCTTTTTGCATAAAACTCATCCCTGGCGGCAGGCCTGCAAGCCTTGGACGCTCTGCAAGAACATGGCGATCAATAAGCTTTGGCAAGCCTAGGGTAGCTCAACTCTGCCGGGGGCTGCATCCCAGCTCCCTCACCGTACAGCGCGGTCTCGCAGTCAGTAGCCATGGCCAGGGTACATGATTGAAACAAAATGAGTCCCAAAAATTGCATATTTTGTATCCAGGAGCAGAATGTCTTGATGGAAGCTTAAGATGTGCCCTCTTGTCTTACGCTGAAAAACAGGCCAATCGGGGGGCCTTTGAATGTTCACCAACTCGAATACATGCCCAGCCATAAATATGAATCCCAACATTTGACTGTATTTGAATGTCTAAGAAGGTTCTAAATTGACCTCTCTGACCTTTACGTTCAGATTATTCCCTCTTTAATACGAGTTAATTTGTCAGGTACACGACTTCACCGCACCCTGTTATTTGTTCCCCTTTGATAACATATCGCTTTTGCACATTTTCCATGTTACTTATCAGCTGTTTTTTTAAAGTCTCATCTGGTTGCGATAGCCCTCTTGTGGGCCATACTAAAAACGCATAGGTGAATAGAGTTGCTTACCATTGGTTATCTATATAACCTAGCCCAGCCTCAAGTGCCTCCTTTGCTCCCTCACATCTGCCTCATCCCATGTTCCACATGATCCTCCATTTCTGCACAAACCCATTGCACTTCTTTACATGCCTTTTTCTTATTTTATGTTTTGGGGGGGGGGGGCTGGTATCTGGCATTTGCTGCTGGTCTGCTCTGGAGTCAAAAAGAGCTATTGTACAACTAAAAGTGTTATTTTTCTGTTGACCTACACTCAGTTGCGGCTCCTCGAGGGAGTGCTGCTGGGCGGTAGGTCGGGGAGGGGCAGTGTAGGGGGTAGTAAACTCCGGAACACGGCCAAACGGAGTTGTGTATATAAATAAATAAATAAAACAAATTACATTGCACGCGCTGCAACGCTAAATCGGCGTTGCAGCGTGCAATGTCATTTGTTTTATTTATTCATTTATATACAAAACTCCGTCTGGCCGCATTCTGAAGTTTACTACCCCCACCGTGCCCCTTCCCTGCCCCGCCCACCGCCGCACAGCACTCCCTCGAGGAGCTGCCACTACCTATACTAATGGCATCCGCTATCTTGCATCAGTGAATACCCACAAAAAAACGAATACCCATGTCATTCTGAAGGCATGCATCAGTCATCACGCGTGTGCCCTATGATATGGATGCTAATAGCAGCCGTGTTTGCCTTTTTTTTTAAGTCTCAATTTTGTTTGCCTGTGGTTTGTGAACAATCAAAGCTGTAAATGCAACTACAAAATTGTTGTGAGCGAAGAGGAAAGCAAATGACTGCACAAAGGCAGTGTATCTTTATAAGAGGCTAAGGCATCAACACAGCAAGCTCTTCCTAAACTAAAGATTACATTATATAGTGAACAACGATGCAGGGAATGAGCTCTCGCTTAATGTCGCTCTTTTTAAAAAAGAAATGTTTGCTCTCACTTCCTGAAACTGAATTTCTTGTGTTCATATTATGCTTAATTGCTAATAAAGAAGGGTGAAAAATCTAGTCTGAACTATCTATTAATTTGTTTATAGACTGAGTAAGATCTTAATAGCCTCTAGGCCTATTTCGTGTGAAAATGTATTTTAAGATAACACTATACAGAAATGAATCAATCTAAGAAACAGTTTATGCTAAGTTAGATTTCCTATTTGCAGACTGTACATTTAGACTATGTGCTCGCCGTAAGTCATGCGAAGTCCGTTAGGTTCCTGAATTTTCCCCTCATCTAAGGTGAAAGAAAAGTTCAGGCCTGGCCTCAGTGAAACGTAAAGATGAGACCCGCTAAACCACATTTTCTTGGATTCCTGCAGGTTATATTTGAATAACATTTTACTAGTTTCTTTTTATTTGACATGCCGAATCACAGTAAAATGCACGTACTTTCTTAAATGATAAAATAAAATATATTCATTAGAGTAGAGAAGGGGTTTCACTCTATATAAAATGTATATTTTTGCACATTACCTTGAAATGTTGCGACACAGAATTAAGCCACTAATCGCTGGAATTTAAACAAGTAAATTGATGGTCTTTCTTGAATCGGTGTAGCTCTCCTAGTTACTTGTGGACAGCGCTAATATGTGACAATACTCTTATGTAGGGAGAGGATGTGACCTAACGGCCATGGCTGCCACCTTTGGAGCTGGTAAACCAGGTTTGAGTCTACCGAAACTGGTGCTCATGTAAAGCGCTCCAATACCTTCGGGTCAAGTTTGCGCTATATAAAACTGCAGAAAAAAGATGTAACGTTGTGAATATGGTATATTATAGCCCAGTATTCCTGTGATAATATTAGGGATAAACTACTCCGTGCTGTACATGATAAGGATATTGCAAGTCACTGAGGAGTTCCAAAACCATATAGAGGAATGGGGCTGAGGGTTATGGAACCCCGAGGTGACTTACAACTTATCATGTACATCAGGGGGTACTTTATCCCATATAATACATGTTTACACCATCGCCTTTCCTATCAACTACTTAAAACCTGATGGATAGCTCATTCCAAACATTTAGAATAAAAATAGAACCTCTAGTGCAAAATTAAACACATCCAAAAACCTGTCAGATATTTGTTGCAAAAAGATATTAGAAGCAGTTAAATACAAGTCAGTTAAAACAAAAAGAAAAAGCTGCAGGGGCTTGGAATGTGTAGAAACATGCAGAAAGATTTTAACTTTCCTATAGTTATCTAAAGGGCTCAAAAAAGAAACGTGTTCTTTTCTTGTCAACGATAAGGCTGAAAAATAGAGCAGAAAAAAGAAAAGAAAAGTTGTTTTTCCCGGTGCTTTAAGGCTGCCTTTCCCCTCGGCTGCTGGATCTGGCAACAGGCATTTTGACGTCAGAACTCAAATCCAATCACTTATTACAGTTGACTTCTGACATGTTTTCTTTATAAATGGCGATCTGGTGCATCGCATGCAATTAGAGACAGGCATTTATACAGGGATTGCAGAATTCCATGTGTTATATTCTGAATTTAGTACACTATTGTCCAATATTTCTGTGGTAATGCAGTATTTCTACGGTAATGTTGTGGATATGCCACACTATGATACAATATTCCTACAGGAATACGATTGATGATGTGCAATGGTCCTACAATCGTGCTTGGGTTTGGCCCACCATAATGCAGCACCTCTCCGGTAATTACTTGAATCTCGAACGTTATAGTGCAGTAGTTCCACAGTTCATGTTGTGGGTTTGCACCAACTCACTGCAGCATTTCTATAGTGATGGTGAGGATTTAGCACATGATAAGTGCATTATTTCTACAGCAGTACAAAAAAATTGTGCACACCATATCACTGTATTCCTGTGATGATGCTGTGAATTTAGCACACATTATACAGAATATCTACAACAATGTTTTGATCTGGTACCTGTGATAATCCTGTGGATTTGAGCCACTACTGTGCAGTATTTCTACAGTCGGATTGTCAGTTTTGGAGACCCTCTATGCAGCGCCCTGTATTTGTCACCTTTCGGGGCAGCATGTCTACAGTAATGTGGATGCTGTACTCCACAGTGAAGGATTTCCACAGCGAGGCTCTTAATTTGGCACATTATAATGCAGTATTCCTATGATAATGATGTGGATTTGGAACACCATAGTGCTGTATTTCTATAGTAGTGCTCTGCATTTACAACACCGCGGTGCTGTAGTTCTGTGACGATGCATGTGCGTTTGGCACACTTTAGTGGTTCACAGCGCCAAAGTTAACTTGAAATAAACAATATCACGACTTTTTAAACATTCAAAAGGAATCGTGTGCTGTGTTTACTACTGAAAAGAAGAGCATTAACATTTCTAATGTCAGACCTGAAACATCGTCTGTTTACTCTATGAGATCGGTGAATGCTTAGGGGAAAGCACTATAAAATCTTCTGAGGTCTAGTTCGTCTGAATATATGAGCCTCATCTCCATTTTTTTGCCAATATATCTACAGTAATGCTCTGTATTTGGCATGAAACTTCACATTACTTCTACAATCATGTTCAGTATTTGGCACGCTAGAGTCCAGTATTTCTACAGTAATGCTCTGTATTCTGCACCATATGGTCTGGGAGTTCCACTGTAATGCTCTGTATTCAGCACAATACAGTGGCACAACAAACTTGCCCCCTACCTTCAAAGTGCATGAAGGGGTCTTCCACGCTCCGTACCCAGTCAAGAGCTCTCAGGCCCACCTGTGCACAGCGCCTGGGGGGCCTGGAGCTTGGGGCACCAAGTACTGCTGGGGCTGCGGGGGCTATTGTCACGCCAGTGGCAGAATATGATACGGTATTTCCATAGTAAAGCTCTGTATTTGGCGCACTATAGCACCTTTTTTCTACAATATTATTTAGTATTTCACACACAATCTGGGCCTGATTAGAATAGCGGTGGGACCGCCACCGACAGGCCGTCGTTGGCAGTCTGACCGCCATCCAACATAGCTGTCCAACCATCACATCAGGATGCAGTCGGTCGACCGGTACGGTTGGAGGGACCGATTGACACATCTGACAGGCTCAAGGGGCCCATCGGTCAGATCAGAATCCCTACAATAGGGACAGGGCCTGTGCAGGCACCACTGTAGGGATTACAATGTTCCTTTCTGACAGCCTTACCATGGTGGCCCGACCACCATGAAAAGGATGTCGGTAACGGAATTTGGGGGCTAGCAGGGCCCTGTCCCCCGTGGGCTTCCGCTATTAGGCCCAAACATCCATGCCCCATGTGCCAGGCAACATATGGTGCCTGGCACACACTGCACAAATGTTTCGCAACATCCCCTTTTTAACAGCGGCTTGTGCTGCGGCCCTTTTCCGGGCTGCAGCACAAGCCGCAATTGGGATGTTTCTGACCGCCTACCCGGCGGTCGCATCTTAATTTGGCAGATGGAACCGCCAACTACATGTCAGCCAGTTTTCAACCTGCTGCGATCGTCCGACCACCATCATAATTATGTCCTCTCTGCTTGTCACATTATGGCTCTACAGTGGGCACACAATAGCACTGTAATTCTACAATAATAGTTTGTATAATTTGGCACACCAGAACACAGCATTTCAACAGTAATGCTCTGTATTTGACATACACTATAGCCCAGTATTTGTACAGCAATGCTCTATATTTGGCACACTATGGCACAGTATTTCAACAGTAATATTTGGAATTTGAGACGTTATAGTCTAGTATCTCTACTACTGCAGTCCAGTATTTCTACAGTAATGCTCTGCATCTGGCCAACTTTAGAGCAGTATTTCTACAGTAATGTTCTGTATTTGGCACACTATTTTGCAGTACTTCTACCCTAATACTCTGCATTTGGCGCATTATAGTCCAGTATTTCCAAAAATAACACTCTCTGGCACAATGTAGCCCTGTATTTTTACAAACTGCTCTTTATTTTGTACACCCCACCACAATATTTCTTCAATAATATTCAGTGTTAGGCATATCACAGCACAGTATTTCAGAATTAATGCTCTGTGTTTGTCACGCTGAGTTCCAGTATCACCACAGTAATGCTCAACAGTGAACGCACAATACCACAGTATTTCTACAACAATGTTCTGTATTTGGCACTCCAGAGCCCAGTATTTTAGCAGTAGTGCTCTGTATTTGGCACATCTGGGTGCAGTATTTCTACAGCAATACTCTATATTTGGCACATGATTGTACAGTATTTCAACAGTGATTCTCTGTATTTGACACACACTATAGCCCCGTATTTCTACAGTAAGGCTCTATATTTGGCACACTATGACACAGTATTTTAACAGTAATGCTCTATATTTGGCACACTATAGCATAGTATTTTAACAGTAATGCTCTGTGTTTGACACACTAGATTCCAGTATCCCTACAGTAATACTGTGCATTTGGCACACTATTGTACAGTACTTCGATGGTATTACTCTGTATTTGTCACACCATAGTGCAGTATTTCTTTAGTAATGCTCTGCATTTGGCACACAATAGCACACGATTTCTATGTTAATGCTCTGTATTGGACATGTCCTAGTGTAGTATTGCTACAGCAATGTTCTGTATTTGGCATACTACAATCTAATGTTTCTTTAGTAATGATCGGCCTTTAGCACACCATGGTACAGTATTTCTACAGTAATCTTCAGTATTTAACACATCAGAGTGCTGTATTTTAACAGTAATGCTCTGTATTTGGAGTGGAGTGGTGTGGCTCACTGGTTAGAGGCGGCAGACCTGTAAGCAGAGAACGGCCGGGACCAGGGTTCAATTCCGGACGCGCAGGGTCTTGGACCACGGTCAACGACTCGATAATTCTCGCCTCAGTGCCTACTCTAACCAGGGAACACACTCGGTAACTCTGGGCATTAAGCTTGCCTCATCTCTACAACGGCCCCCCACAGACGCCAGGGATGCCTGGTTTCACCCTGGAGATACCCAGAAAGGGACCATCTCACAGGGAAAACCAGGACGGGTTCCCCAGCGGTCTACAGCGCCAGGACACTCGGGTAGAGTAACAGTGCGCTTTACAAGAATCCCACATTACATTATTTGACACACACTATAGCCCGTATTTCTACAGTAAGGCTCTATATTTGACACACTATAGCATAGCATTTTAACAATAATGCTCTGTATTTGACACACACTATAGTCCCGTTTTTAGGTCTCGCCTGTCGATGCGCATGCGCATCGAGCAAGCGAGACTATAGGGGCTCATCTACTCTTTATCCACACTGCAAGGAATCGTGGCGATTCCTTGCAGTGCACGATAAATTTAAGCTCAATGCGCATGCGCATTGAGCTTAAATGCGCGTGCACATGCCCCCAGCCGCCTACTCTCTCTCTCAGCCTTCCCACAACTCCGCCCCCTCACTACTTGATTGCACGGCCGCTAGGCCGTGCCTCCCCTACTCTCCTCCCCCCTCCTCCTCTCCTCCCATGCCTGCCTGCCTGCCTCAACTCTCCGCCTCCTCGATCTTCTGTAAAGAATAATTGAAGTATACTCATTAAACCAAACAAGGAACTTACACGTCTATCAAAGCTAAATTAACCCGTAAGAATAACACACAGCGTGTCATTCGTATATTACCAATCCTTACCGAATAATGGGACCGTCTGATTTAAAGCGTCCCGAGTCGATCACATTTTTTCAATGGGCTCTACACAGTCAGCGCAACTCAAGTCACTGCTGGGTAGAAGATTAAATCCAACGGGGAAGGATCACACGGTAAGAGGATTCCCTCCCGTCAACAATCCAGAGTAAAAGTTTGCGTTTAGGCGTTTGTCTCTCGCGCCATATCAGGGCTTAGAAATAGAGGGCGGACCAACTAGACTTAAACCGGGGCACACAATCCCAACTTTAGAGCGGAAACTAAAAAAGGACTAGCGCCGCGAATACCTCTAAACTCACTCATCATGGCAGTGCTCTAAGTAAAGTAATATATCCAAGTTTATAACACGCAAATACTCGAATATGCCTCGAGTTTACCCAGAATGAATTTAAAAAATCTGAATTATACCAAATATAAACACATAAAAATAAAATGTTTGTCCTAGTATCTTATTTATATACTTTCAACACAGCGAAGTGTAAATAATAGTCACCCCTTATAACCCAGTGTGTTGCCTCAACCCCTTACATTCTGCAGATTTTGTAATACATTTGTCAATTGATCAATACATAAAACGATTGATTTCAAGTACAGCAGTAGTGCAAAATATACACACAAACAGGTATATCTATATTAATATTCAAGACCCTCAACCCCTCACCCTCACCCACCTTCACTCACCTTCACTCACCCTCACTCACCCTCACTCACACTCACCCTCACCCACCCTCAACCCCTCATCCTCACTCACCCTCAACCCCTCACCCTCACTCACCCTCAACCCCTCACCCTCACTCACCCCCACTCACCCTCAACCCCTCACCCTCAACCCCTCACCCTCACTCACCCTCACCCTCACTCACCCTCAACCCCTCACCCACCCTCAACCCCTCACCCTCAATCCCTCACCCACACTCACCCACACTCACCCACACTCACCCACACTCACCCACACTCACCTTCACCCTCACTCACCCTCAACCCCTCACCCTCACTCACCCTCAACCCCTCACCCTCACTCACCCCCACTCACCCTCAACCCCTCACCCTCAACCCCTCACCCTCACTCACCCTCACCCTCACTCACCCTCAACCCCTCACCCACCCTCAACCCCTCACCCTCAACCCCTCACCCTCAATCCCTCACCCACACTCACCCACACTCACCCACACTCACCCACACTCACCCACACTCACCCACACTCACCCTCACTCACCTTCACCCTCACTCACCTTCAACCCCTCACCCTCACTCACCCCCACTCACCCTCAACCCCTCAACCCCTCACCCTCCCTCACCCTCATTCACCCTCAACCCCTCACCCTCACTCACCCTCAACCCCTCACCCTCACTCACCCTCAACCCCTCACCCTCAATCCCTCACCCTCACCCACACTCACCCACACTCACCCCCACTCACACTCACCCCCACTCACCCACACTCACACTCACTCACCCTCACCCTCACTCACCCTCACCCTCATGCTAAACCCATTAACAATTCTAAAAGCACTAACTCTAATGCTGCGAGACCTATTGCATTTCTAATGCTTGTTTCTTTAGTAATGCTCTGCATTTGGCACACAATAGCACACGATTTCTACGTTAATGCTCTGTATTGGACATGTCCTAGTGTAGTATTGCTACAGCAATGTTCTGTATTTGGCATACTACAATCTAATGTTTCTTTAGTAATGATCGGCCTTTAGCACACCATGGTACAGTATTTCTACAGTAATCTTCAGTATTTAACACATCAGAGTGCTGTATTTTAACAGTAATGCTCTGTATTTGGAGTGGAGTGGTGTGGCTCACTGGTTAGAGGCGGCAGACCTGTAAGCAGAGAACGGCCGGGACCAGGGTTCAATTCCGGACGCGCAGGGTCTTGGACCACGGTCAACGACTCGATAATTCTCGCCTCAGTGCCTACTCTAACCAGGGAGCACACTCGGTAACTCTGGGCATTAAGCTTGCCTCATCTCTACAACGGCCCCCCACAGACGCCAGGGATGCCTGGTTTCACCCTGGAGATACCCAGAAAGGGACCATCTCACAGGGAAAACCAGGACGGGTTCCCCAGCGGTCTACAGCGCCAGGACACTCGGGTAGAGTAACAGTGCGCTTTACAAGAATCCCACATTACATTATTTGACACACACTATAGCCCGTATTTCTACAGTAAGGCTCTATATTTGACACACTATAGCATAGCATTTTAACAATAATGCTCTGTATTTGACACACACTATAGTCCCGTTTTTTCTTTAGTAATGCTCTGCATTTGGCACACAATAGCACACGATTTCTACGTTAATGCTCTGTATCGGGCATGTCCTAGTACAGTATTTCTACAGCAATGTTCTGTTTTTGGCATACTATAATCCAATGTTTCTTTAGTAATGATCGGTCTTTAGCACACCATGGTACAGTAGTTCTACAGTAATGATCAGTATTTAATACATCAGAGTGCTGTATTTAAAAAGTAATCCTCTGTATTTGTCACACTATGGTCCATATCTTTACAGTAATACTCTGCAGTAGGCGCACAATACCTCAGGATCTCTACATTAATGCTTTACATTTAGCACACCTTCTTTCAGTGCTTCTACAGTAATACTCCGTGTTTGACTCACTGTAGTCCGGTATTTCCACAGGAACATGCTGTGTTCATCGCACCTCCCTGCAGTGTTTCTGCTTTGAATAAACACTGTTGCTCCCTCTCATCGGTTCACCCCGCAGAAAGCTCAGGCTGTCATCTGGGGGGCACCTGATGACGCCTGCCCTGTGCCACTCAATGCCATCTCATGTCCTACATACATTGCTTCCACCCGCAGCCGGTGGAGCTTTGTCTGTGCTCAAGGTTGCATACTCCACAGCCCCTGCTCTGCCTCACAGCACAGTCTTCCAGACTTCCAGAGACCACTTCCTTGAATTCATTTGCTATTTTTGTCTGCACAACTTCTGTCTCAGGCTTTTCCAGCAGCCACAGCCTATTGCGTGAAGACATTTTTCTTGATGTTACCCCTAATCCTCCCCCGCTCCTTCCAGAAACATATTGTGACCTCTAGTCCTGCAAGAGCTGCTTCTCAGAAAAATGCAACTTTAGACACTTTAATAACTCACTGAATGCAAATTTTCTCCCGCAGCCCCTGCTCTCCTTTCCTTTAATGTACGAATATATCCATCCACCCTCGAAATTCTCCTTATAAGGACATTTTCTTTTTTAGCAGGAAGAGCAAATACATTTTGTTGTGCAGGAGTGGAAGGTTCAGAGAGCCAGATAAGACACACGTAGGCTCAGTTAGTCTAAATGATCATAATTTGCAGCATCGGGGGCTGTCTTGAAATTCTGGCACGCTTCTGGTCCTCTTGGACCTGCTTTGGGCACCCTTAGTTTTGACCAATGTACCTTACGATGCTGGCTTTGCGGTCTACATAGCCCCTTGCTTGGGCAGTGACACAGCTCTTAGAGTATTCTTCTGCTCAAATTTTACAGTGAGTGAAGGGTTAACAAGTTAGCTGAACGCAGGAAAGGCAGAAATATCCCTTTATGTTTGCTGCATTGATTCTGATTTGATTACATAGTGTATGAGAGGTAAGTGCTTGTTTTATAAAACAGGAAGCGTGCATTTATGTGGGTTGCATTCATTTCAATTGCAATTTACGGTGTGTGAAGGTCAACAATATTTTTCCAAGGTGAGAGAGAGCATTGCGAGGACTGCGTGCTCCACTCAGCCTGTTACAGGGCTCAGCGCGTGCGCGCAGCCTTTGCATTATCACAGGAACAGGTGTGTGGGAACACTCGTGAGACCAAGGATGCAATGTTCAGGACACTTTGTTTGACAGCCTGTCCTCGATGAGAACCTCGAATACTGAATTCGGGGAGATGCCTGCTGGCAATGCTACACTCACTGGTCCTTTCCTTGCTGGCGGAGCGAATTCAGTTCAGTGAGTGTTGCGGAGCGAATTCAGTGAGTGTTTATCAGTTGGTGGAGCTGCGTTCAGTGTGTTTATCAGTTGGTGGAGCTGCATTCAGTGTGTTTATCAGTTGGTGGAGCTGCATTCAGTGAGTGTTTATCAGTTGGTGGAGCTGCGTTCAGTGTGTTTATCAGTTGGTGGAGCTGCATTCAGTGAGTGTTTATCAGTTGGTGGAGCTGCATTCAGTGAGTGTTTATCAGTTGGTGGAGCTGCGTTCAGTGTGTTTATCAGTTGGTGGAGCTGCATTCAGTGAGTGTTTATCAGTTGGTGGAGCTGCGTTCAGTGAGTGTTTATCAGCGTTCAGTGAGTGTTTATCAGTTGGTGGAGCTGCGTTCAGTGAGTGTTTATCAGTTGGTGGAGCTTCGTTCAGTGTGTTTATCATTTGGTAGAGCTGCGTTCAGTGAGTGCTTATCAGTTGGTGGAGCTGCGTTCAGTGAGTGTTTATCAGTTGGTGGAGCTTCGTTCAGTGTGTTTATCAGTTGGTGGAGCTGCATTCAGTGAGTGTTTATCAGTTGGTGGAGCTGCGTTCAGTGAGTGTTTATCAGTTGGTGGAGCTGCATTCAGTGAGTGTTTATCAGTTGGTGGAGCTGCGTTCAGTGAGTGTTTATCAGCGTTCAGTGAGTGTTTATCAGTTGGTGGAGCTGCGTTCAGTGAGTGTTTATCAGTTGGTGGAGCTTCGTTCAGTGTGTTTATCATTTGGTAGAGCTGCGTTCAGTGAGTGCTTATCAGTTGGTGGAGCTGCGTTCAGTGAGTGTTTATCAGTTGGTGGAGCTTCGTTCAGTGTGTTTATCAGTTGGTGGAGCTGCGTTCAGTGAGTGCTTATCAGTTGGTGGAGCTGCGTTCAGTGAGTGTTTATCAGTTGGTGGAGCTTCGTTCAGTGTGTTTATCAGTTGGTGGAGCTGCGTTCAGTGAGTGCTTATCAGTTGGTGGAGCTGCGTTCAGTGTGTTTATCAGTTGGTGGAGCTGCATTCAGTGAGTGTTTATCAGTTGGTGGAGCTGCGTTCAGTGAGTGTTTATCAGCGTTCAGTGAGTGTTTATCAGTTGGTGGAGCTGCGTTCAGTGAGTGTTTATCAGTTGGTGGAGCTTCGTTCAGTGTGTTTATCATTTGGTAGAGCTGCGTTCAGTGAGTGCTTATCAGTTGGTGGAGCTGCGTTCAGTGAGTGTTTATCAGTTGGTGGAGCTTCGTTCAGTGTGTTTATCAGTTGGTGGAGCTGCGTTCAGTGAGTGCTTATCAGTTGGTGGAGCTGCGTTCAGTGAGTGTTTATCAGCTGGTGGAGCTGTGTTCAATGTATTTATCAGTTGGTGGAGCTGCGTTCAATGTGTTTATCAGTTGGTGGAGCTGCATTCAGTGAGTGTTTATCAGTTGGTAGAGCTGCGTTCAGTGAGTGTTTATCAGTTGGTGGAGCTGCGTTCAGTGTGTTTTTCAGTTGGTGGAGCTGCGTTCAGTGTGTTTATCAGCTAATGGATCTGCTTTCAGTGAGTGTTTATCAATTGGTGGAGCTGCTTTCAGTGTGTTTATCAGCTGGTGGAGCAGCATTCAGTGAGTGTTAATCAGCTGGTGGAGCTACATTCAGTTATTGTTTATCATCTGGTGGAGCAGCATTCAGTGAGTGTTTATCAGCTGGTGGAGCAGCATTCAGTGAGTTTTAATCAGCTGGTGGAGCTGCATTCAGTGAGTGTTCATCAGCTGGTGGAGCTGCATTCAGTGAGTGTTTATCAGTTGGTGGAGCTGCCTTCAGTGTGTTTATCAGCTGGTGGAGCAGCATTCAGTGAGTGTTTATCAGTTGGTGGAGCTGCGTTCAGTGAGTGTTTATCAGTTGGTGGAGCTGCGTTCAGTGTGTTTTTCACTTGGTGGAGCTGCGTTCAGTGTGTTTTTCAGTTGGTGGAGCTGCGTTCAGTGTGTTTATCAGCTGGTGGAGCAGCATTCAGTGAGTGTTAATCAGCTGGTGGAGCTACATTCAGTTATTGTTTATCAGCTGGTGGAGCAGCATTCAGTGAGTGTTTATCAGCTGGTGGAGCAGCATTCAGTGAGTTTTAATCAGCTGGTGGAGCTGCATTCAGTGAGTGTTTATCAGCTGGTGGAGCTGCATTCAGTGAGTGTTTATCAGTGGGTGGAGCTGCGTTCAGTGTGTTTATCAGCTGGTGGAGCAGCATTCAGTGAGTGTTTATCAGCTGGTGGAGCCGCATTCAGTGAGTGTTTATCAGCTGGTGGAGCAGCATTCAGTGAGTGTTTATCAGCTGGCGGAACAAGTTCAGTGAGTGTTTATTAGTTGGTGGAGATGCATTCAGTGTTCGTTTATCAGCTGATGGAACTGTGTTCGTTGTGTGTTTACCAGCAAGTGGAACTGCGTTCATTGTGTGTTTACCAGCAGGTGGAACTGCGTTCATTGTGTGTTTACCAGCAGGTGGAACTACGTTCGGTGTGTGTTTACCAGCAGGTGGAGCTGCATTCAGTGTGCATTTATCAGTTGGTGGGGCTGCGTTCAGTGTGCATTTATCAGCTGATGGAACTGCGTTCGGTGTTTGTTTACCAGCGGGTCAGGGCTTTAAGTGGGCCGGGTCTCACCGGTGCTCAGCACCGGCAGTTTTTTTAAAGGAGGCCTCGAAACGGGTCTCTATCGGGCTCCGTTTTGTGCCCTGGCACAGGCGGTCCGGTTTTTTCAGACTGCAGAGACAGCAGGCACATCGATGTGCGCTGCTCACACTGCTCACTTCTCACTAGTAGAGAAGTTACAGCATGACGTCATGCCAGGTGAACGTTGTATGGGAAGGGAAATCCTTTAAAGAGTAATTTTTTCTCTGGATTCCCCTTTCTCTTTTTGAAACTCAGGAGCAGCAAGATTGTCCTGGCATCACCAGGGCTTTAAGTGGAAGCTTTTTCAATTTTGTATACAAGCCAAAGTTGCTGCTTATTTATCGTATGCAACTAACAACCATTGACAAAGCCAATAGTCTTGACTTGTTGTAGGTATGATGTTACTACTTGTATCATATATATATGACAAAAACAGAAAAATACAAGTCGGGTGGCGCACTTTACTAAGCACAGATTTTTAGCTTATGTGTTTCTAAGCCACGCCCTTAATTACATTGGCCACACCGCTTTGGGAGACCCTCCCAGTATTTTCATCCCACTTAAAGCCCTGCAGCGGGTGGAGCTGCCTTTAGTGTGCATTTATCAGTTGGTGGAGTTGCATTCAGTGTTCGTTTATCAGCGGGTGGAGCAGTATAGGGTTGAAGTTTCCCAGTTCATATGGATATGTTCACTTTGGATTTATACGTTGGGAGAACTGTATTCAATGCGTGTTTGCCTGTTATTGCAGCCCCATATACCTGGGGCTGTTCACTTCCTACAGCCGCATCCAGTGACCGTGCCCCAGTTGGTTGAGCTAAATACAGTCGGGGTGGCCGGCTTGCCCGGTTGGCAGAGATGCATTCGACGGATGGTGCAGCCTATTCATGCAGTTGGGGTTTTCCAGTTGGTAGAGCTGCATGCAGTGAGCTTGCTAGTTGGCATGCAGTATTCGGCTGGGATTGCCCAGTTGTGGAATAAAACAGCCCATTTGGGGTGGGTTGCCTGGGGTAGCGGGATGGAATAGCTCGCTCGGCTAGGGTTGACCAGTTGTAAGAAGGTACATCCCCTTTCAGCTGGGGTTGCCCCGTTGTAAGATGGTACAACTTGTTCGGCTGGGTTGTGGGATGGTGCAGCCCATTAGGGGTGTGTGTGTGTGGGGTGGGGGGGGGGAGGAAGGGGGGGCTCAGTTGCTTCGATGCATCCAGCCAGTGGGAATCCCCCTTTGCGCCTCCTCTGCCAGCAGCTGGCTGCTGTCCTCTCGGTATCACTTGAGTGATCTCCGGCCCCCTCCTTGGGCCTCGCCGCTCCAGCAGGGCCGCCTCTTCTTCGAGGTAATGGCGCGCTCCTCTCTGCTATTACTGAAGCGCCGAAGAGCGCAGCCTGCAGCCGGCCACGCTCCTGCTCACAGTTCTGCGGGAGCCACTAAGTGCCGATGGTGAGGCTGTGACACGCACACTTGCCTCTCCCTGCGAGGTCAGATGGGAATAACTGGGAGCCGTAGAGCGCTCCACACATCACCGGCGCCGAGATGACATTGGATGGGCAGACGAGGCCCACTCAGATGGTCTTGGAAAAGATCATACTCTCTGCACTGCCGCAGGGGCACGTGCTCAGCAAACCACGTCATAGGGACTGGTGGCCACACTCCGAACGGTGAGCATGTCTGGGGACCTCCGCAGCCAGTAGTGAAGGGATGGCCATGAGTTTCCACGCCTACAGGCTAGCCAGCTGGTGGCGTTCAGAACAGAGGCCCTCGCGCAATATCTACACTCCACGCTGACTTGAAGCGTAAAAGGCCATTTATTAGGACAAGGTTATCATAGCTCAAACATTTATTGAAAATAACATGTAACTATATAACTTTATTCAACCATGATAACTCATACCCCTCATCCCTTCTTCAAACATCTCCTAATACACTTCTCCCCATTGTTGCTGTAAACTTCTCCATACATCCCTTCTCACCTTCACAGCCCTCTTAAAACATCCTCTCTCGACTTTCTTCTGATGCCCCTTGCATCCTGCGCTCTGCCCTCATTCACCTGTGTACCTTCCCCCCACCCCGAGCGGTGGTTCCGCCTGTCTGAGACTCACCACTCCTCCAAAGTTCTGCAACCCTAGAGCCATGTAACCTGTCCTAAACTGGCCAGCTTAACTCTCACCCCTTCTCCCTTTCCCGACTATTGGGTGGGTGAACTAAATTCTGTTATAAAAGCTCCCAACCTAACCCGGTGGGGCGAGGTGCTGGGAAAGAGGCCAGAACCTCCCACCCTAAACCCTCCCTAATGACCCCTGTCCTTCACCTTGTCCTTCCGGCCGCGCAAAGATCCTCGGGGATAGACTGGTCTGCTACCATGCTTCCACCAGGGGCCGACAATGGAGACATGGAGTGTACTTTACTCCATCTGGCGTGCAACTGCCAGGCAGCCGCATCAGAAGCCTTTTATTGCAATTGTGTCATATCGCGCACGACTAAACTATCGACGGGGAATTCTGCATATTACCCCATAAACTAGCGAGCCAACGAGCAATGTTATAGCCTTCCTTAACTTTAATTAATCAAAAAAAATTACACTAAATTACAAATACTTCAGGAGTGCCAAACAGTTTCACTGATGTCTTTTAGCCCTTAGAGAACTTTTAGACAAGATAGTTCTTTAGAGGGGTGGATGGCACTGGATTGTCTCGTAATCAGTATCTCGTGCTACAACCCTGTCCTTCAGAGTCATGGGGAGGTGAGGCAAGGGTTTGGCCTTGGTCTGAGGCTCAGCATGGGATGACATGGGACGTCCCTGCCAGATTGGGGGCTTTAGGGTTCTCTGCAAAGGGCAGGAAGCCACTAGGCAAGGTAGTGATCATGGTGCCCTTTCGTTGCATGAAAACTCTTGGATGGCACTCAAATGGCAGTCTAAATTTGCTTCTGGGATGCTGGTCTCTTTTGAAAACTCTATCGCAAGGGGGAATATTGGACTGACAAGCCCTTTGAGTGGCACTTGCTCGGTGATTTGTGCTCTACTAGTTCTAAAGAGTTTTGGCATCATTGATGGGGCCCAGCGTCCACTCTGGGTGATGTGGGATTTCATCAGTGACCACTCGCCGCATGCGGGCATGCCCCAGGGCATGCCCTGTGGTGGAATGGGGAGTCCGGTGATATTCCATGAGGAATACACGAATGGCTTGTTCCATTGATTGGTGATTGGCATGGGCGATGCGTAATACTTTGTTCCAGATGCACATAAAATGCTTCACTGCTCCATTGGCTAGGGGCCAGCTGGGAGTTACTTTGTGGTGATTGATGCCCCAGGACTGGAGGTTGTCTGTGAACTCTTGGCTCTGAAATGGCAGCCTATTGTCAGTTTTGTGTTCTTTTATGAGACCGTGGGTTGCTATCATTTTCTTTATCTTCTGGATAACCTTAGTGGCAGCTTGAGACTCTACCAGCTCTATTGCTGGATATTTCATATAGTCATCTATTGAGATGAGAGTATAGCGCCCATCAGGAAGACACCCAAAGTTCAGGCTGGCACACTCACAGGGCTGCTCGGGCTAGGTTCTGTAAGTACAGGGGATGGTGCTTCCAGGGGACCTGAGACTTGCCACAGACAGGTCTCATGGTAGTTTCCATCATCCATCCACTGGAACCAGACTTTTGTCTTGAGTCGGTTCTTTGTCTTCATCATGCATGGTGGCTGTGGTGGGCGATCTCTATGGCTTGCTCTGTCAGGCTGGTGGGGATCACTAGACGGGGTCCTCGTAGCAAACACCCATTGGCGTCTGTCATGAGTTCATGGCATACATTGAATAGGTATTCTAGAATCTTCTTCATCTCTGGGGCTCTGTAGGACAGGTGTTCCTTGAGTGAATGCCACCCCCTGACTGGATTGCTGCAAGGGCCAGTTGCAGGCATTCATCTGCTTCTGCTGCAGTTTGACTGGCATCAAGTGAGAAGGAAGCACCCTGGACCTTTCTAGGATATATCTGACATACTCTTCTGTTTCTTCCTTGTCTTCTGCCTCCTTTTAAGTGGTGGTGCGGGATGTTGGGACCGGTGTGTCCGCTGGATTGTTGGCACCTGGTCAATACTCCACCCGGCAGTTGTATTCCTGTAATTGGAGTATCCAATTTTCATTGTGGCGTGGAGGTTTAGACACCGAGCCCTGCAACAGAGCTATGAGGGGCTTGTGGTTGGAGGTGAGCATAAAAGGGTAACCATAGATGTACAAATGAGAATACCTGAGGTGTTCCCTCATGGATTTGGCAAAGATCAGGATGTAAACACTGACACTGATGACATCTGGCAACCCTATGAGCATTTCTTGGCTGGTATTTTGGAATACCTTGGTTGATCTCGATATTACAAAGTTGAGTCATCTGAATTGGTGGAGGCTCACATGGGTTGAAAAAGGGGTTACATGCCTCAAGGCAAAGTGTAGAGGCACCTGGTAGTACCCAGAGTATAGATCAACTTTGGAAAACCATTTTGCCCTGTAGAGCTCCCCTATGATGTCATCAATCATGGGAGTCCGATGGCGACGTTTGGGAGCCGCATGTCCCCGCAGAAGCGGACCTCACCTGGTTGCTTTTGTTTCTGTGCCATTATTATTGGGAAGGCACACGGAGTAGGGCCATTGACTTTCTCAATGATCCCGGTGCATTCTAGGGTGTCCAACTCTTTCTTTACCTTGGGCCTGAGGTGGAATGAGATCCGCCAGTGACGTATCCCTACTGGCTGTAAGGATTGTTGAATGTGCAGCCACACAACTTTTTATTTCAGGCATCCGATTCCTCGGAACACACCCTCAAACTCCACTTTTGACAGCTTCTCGACTTGCACACTAAATGCAAAGGAGATCAAGTCAAAAGTTTTTGGCAATGTGGCCACTTGCAAGCATGCCATGATTTTCCTCCACCACGTAGATGGTGGTATCTATGTTAACTTCTCCATGTGACAAGGACAACTTGAAACTTCTCAGCATGGTCAACCGTTGGGCTTGGCCATATGCAAAAACCCTGACCCTGGCCTTCACAAGTGTTGGGGGGTTTGGTAGTGTACGATAGGTGTCTGCCAACATGAGGTTGATGGAGTCGATCATCGCTGTGACCGTGTGTTGGCCCAGCTAAAGTTGGCACTGCAGGAGTGGGTGGCATGGGATGTGGGTGGCATGAAGTGTGGGAGGGCGGGCCTCACAGCGAAAATGGTGTGTACTGTGTACTCAGTGACATCATCATCATCCATGTCTTCTGGTCCACTCATTGTTTCAGCAATCATGTTAACAGTCTCTGTCAAGGTTTTGCATTTTGTTGATCTGCAGGCCATTGGCAAAATGATTGTACTCACCACAGCCTGTGCATGTTTGGCCTTTGGTGAGGCAGTCATTTGGTCTGTGGGGTTGTCCCCCACAATGTCCCTATGTTTGTTTGTCCTGTATCTTTGTTTCCGGGGGCTTTTTCAGGGACTCGGTGCTGCATCATTGTAGGATCGCATTAACAGGTTGCTTTAACCGTCCGTTGGAGGCAGGCTTCCATATGTGATGAGCAAGCTTTTCAGAGTTCGTTCAATCTTCCTAGCGTAAGGATGTTACAAAGCGATTTTCCTGACCCCTTAGCTTGGAGGACGCACAGCCTTGGATAACCTGGCCTCTTATTTATTCTTGTTCATCAAGGAAGCTGCACGCGCCTGCTAGTTCTTTGAGTCTGCCATGAAAACAGCCTTGGATAACCTGGCCTCTTATTTATTCTTGTTCATCATGGAAGCTGCACGCGCTTGCTAGTTCTTTGAGTCTGCCATGAAATGTGTCGAGCAACTCTTGTGGTGGACCTGTCTGAAGATGAACCTCTCATAATCTCAGTTTGCCATTGGTTCAAAGTGCGCATTCAGGGCTGTGAAGAGCGTTGTGTATGTCTTGGACATCACATCTGTGATGATTTTATATACTTTATGAACGTATTTGCCTCCCAGGTGCAATTGGATGGTGTGGTGCTGTTCCACTGCTTTGTCTGCGCCTTCGAAATAGGATTGGAGGCATTCCACCCAGCCCTTCCACTTAGGGGCCTGTGATGAAGGATTGCCTTCGATGACGGATTACTCAATGGCAGGGTCGGTGGCCATGTTGTTGAGCGTGTGCAGCTGTGTAGGTGGCTTCCGTTTGACTTGCTTTCAGAATGGGTATACCGCTCACAGCACAATCACTGTTCATGCTGGGGAGCAACACAGCCAAGGGATGATGTGCAGTCTGTGCACAGTAGCAGGCCCCCCCACCCCCAGATGCTGGGCTGAGGTAGCGCCCACCTGCTGCCTGGTAGAGGTGTTGCTGTGGCGGATGCTACAGGCTTGCCAACTGTTCCTTAGTGCTGGTGTCTGGCCTCTCCAACCATTGATGTACTCTCCTGAGATGTGCAGGGCAGGGTTTCGCCTTGATTCCAGGAGGGGGACGCTTATCTGGCCTGCGGCCTGTGGCTTGTATATGGGGAAACAGAGCTCTGGGCAAGGCCACAGATCAGGGTCCGTATAAGTATGTGGCAGGTTTGGCCTTACGGGCTATCTTAAGCCGTGCAACACAATTGTAGCCGACACAGGGGAGAGAGCAGGCAGCCGGCAAGTTGCAAGAGACAAGAGCTCACTGCGTAGGTGATGGCGCAGGCTGAGCTCCGACCTCTTTGTTAATGTAGTACTGGGCCTGGAGGCTAGCACGCACATGGTGCACTGAACAGACATGGTGGATACTTTACTTCGTCTGGTGTACGACTGCCGGACAGCCGCGTCAGAAGCCTTTCATTGCAATTGTGCCATCGAACAAGACTAAACTATTGGCAGGATAGCGGCGGGGGAGTCCACGGATCACCCCTGTGCCTACGTGCCCTGAATAATGTTACAGGCAGGAATGTTGATAGGGTGTCCTGCTGCCACTAGTAGGGTAGTAGGGATGTTTATAGGATGCCCTGCAGCCTTCAGTAGTTGAGAGATATTGATGAGTTGACCTCCCATCTCCAGTAAGATGTAGATGTTTCTAGGGTACCACCACTATCAGGATGGAAGTGAAGTTCATAGGGTGCCCGCCGCTGCCAGTAGGGTAGGGATGTTTATAAGGCACACAGTTCAGAAGAGGGAGGGCTTCAATGTTATTTGGCATCAAAATACTTAAAGTGAACGTGCCCCTTACAAATAAACGTGTTAAAAGATTCTTTCCTGGGAGGAAGAGAAAGAGGTCCCTGTTTCCTGTGAAACAAGAGAGAGTCCTTCTAATCCCTAGATACAAAGAGGGGGAGAAGGGACAGTTTGTATTGCTTAAGACCCAAAATTGAAAATATCATTGGCGGCTCATGCCCTGGCCCAGTGGGTGAAAAAGAACAATGATCTTTAAGACCCCACCTGAAGATTGTTCCTGGGCTCTCCTAAAACAGAGAGTGATGTAGGTTTCCAATCACTCGTATTACAAAGAGTATCAAGGGTCCCTGGTCTCTCCCATTACCAAGAGTGGCAAAGGTTCCTGATCACTCGTATTACAAAGAGTGATGAATGTTATTCCCAATCACTCCCACAACAAAGAGCAACGGTTCCCGATTACTCTCACTACAAAGGCTGGTACAACAAAGAGTGGTGAAGGTTCCTGATCACTTCCCACAACAAAGAATGGTGAAGGATCCTGTCACAAATCCCAGTGGTTAGAGCACAGGAACTCAGAACCCCCCTCCATAAGGCTAACAGAAATATCCTTAAGTCTGTGTGTGCACAAGGAGAGAGGCTACACTGACTTGGTTAAAGAGACCCACAGACTTCAGTCAAAGAAGTGTGAGGTCCAGACTGAAAGGCTAAGAATACATTTCTTAAGGCGCTCTGTCAGCGGACTATGGATGAAATGATTTCTCACACTTGACCAGGATCCATTTTCGCTTGACATTTGCTCCATGTGTGGTCAAGGTCTTTCACACTTTGACTGGCAGGGGTGAGGTACATACCTTAGAAGAATGACGGCGACTGCCTGGAAGAGAGCAGCCAAGTTCTGAATAGACATTGGAGAAAATATAACAATTGATGTAATTCCCGAATTTCGCCGTCCTTGAAATTTCCAAAATTACTCAAAATTTCCTATTGCGCAACTCTGCGGTAATTTTCCATGCAAGAGATTTGTTCGCACATAAAATACCTTGGCAAGAGACATTTTTGTTTGAACCACTCTCCTAATGGTATCTTGGTAGAATTATTTACCTGAAGTACAAACTCTAATTAAAAAAGCCACACAGCATACCATCAAACCACATTTTGTGCTAAAAGCTTATTTTAATGAATTTTTAAATGGAATATCACAAAATTTTGCAGGAAAAAATTACGCACTATTACCCACCCTTAGTTCTGACATGGAATCTACTGGCCTGGCTAGGGAAGTTTGGGAAATGACATTAAAGTTAGCGTGGGTACGTGACCCAACCAAGCTGCAGCCGCCTGTCCCTTCCAAGGGGTATCCATCGCAGTGAGCCTGCTGCAGGGGAACAGGCAGCCTGAGCTGTGTCTCTGAGCCCAAAGGCACTTCGAGAAGCAGAGGTGTCTCAAGGTGACTGCACGCTCTGAAGATGTGATTATTATGTATCATGCTTCTGAGACAGGGCTGTTTATCGCCATCTCCTTCTGGGCCTTTGCTTCGAGCGTGCAGCAGTGTGCAGACACGAACGCATGGAAAACCCGCTGCAACAAGCACAGACCCCCACTTCTTGCCCATGGAGGGCAGGGTGGAGGGCAAGCACTTGGCTATTGAGAACAGCTATTTCCTGGTGGCTAGTGTGTGGACGCGACCAGCGGTGGCTTCTACGCTAAGGCAGAGGAGCGTCGCCCCACTGCTTTTCATCTGTGCCAAAAAAGGAAAAATGTGTTGCTATCATTTTATTTTTCTGTGTTAAAGCCAGTTTTGGGGTGGGCGGGGCTTGGCTGTCTTCACAGCCAGCAGGAGTAGGAGCGGTTGGTGCACTTAAGTGCGCATGACGGTTTGGCCGGCAGGCTTGGGTCATGTGGATCATATAACGAAACCCGTCTGTGTGTCACATCAAGCCTGCTTGCTGTGTCAATGTGTGTGTGGTCACATAATCAAAGCTCGGTGTGTGAGGTCACGTTTCTGAACCTGTGAGTAGGGTCACACACCAAAGCCTGTGTGCGCGCGGGGTCACACACTGAATCCTGTGTGTGGGGTCACATTCCAACCTGTGAGTGGGGTCACATTTCCAGACCTATGTCTGAGGACACTGGATCCTATATGTGGGGCCACAGTTATTGCATCCCGTCACTTTGTTTAAACATATACTGTTGCACAGGCTATCATCACGCCTTCTTCATGCATAAGATGGAAACTTTGTGGCGTCACCCTCACAGGTGCGGGGTGTGGCCGACCCCTTCCTTCATTTAACCTAAATGCGATGTAGTGCTGGGTTGATGGAAGGATTTAACTTTCTAAAAACCACAAACTTGAGGCTATTCTTGCAATCTGCAGGTAAGACACAATCGCGCCTTGCCAAATTCCAACTTTGTTTCTTAACTATAGACCATAGAAACAAAGATGGAGGCTACCTCACAAATGTGTACAGGAAATCTGCGCATTGCGCTTTCTTTGCAGTCATGCATCAGGATTCGAGCACTACTAAAGTCTGCTTCTAAGAGGTGCTTCGAAGCCTCGACCTCCTGCCTCTACAAAGAGTCTCCTTAGGGGTGTCATGTCGGTGAGATTGGAGAAGGGGCAGTTTTGATGGCAGGGAGTCACGAGGCAGCGACCGGTGCATGGGAGGCTGGGCATGGGGATTGGCATGCTACTGTGTCATGGTCGATTTATCGATTAAAAAACCTACTGCATCCACTACGTCGCCTACTATTACACCATGAAGCTAAATAGAGCGAGTCACTTCAGAGATGCAGTATTTGCCGGGCAGTGCATCACTTGTGAAAAAGTGAGTGCTGCCAGGACTGCTGAGCTGCACAGAGAGGTGCTGTGTCTCAGGTGTGTGCTGCGCACACGCGGTACTCTGTCTGGGGGACTGTATTATACTCCGGTGTGCTGCATGACAGGTGCTGTATAAATCAGTGCTTAATTTGTAATGGAATGAGGACCGGTGCCCAAAGCTCTCCTCTGAAACCCGCTGCTGGCGCCCGTAAATGTCAGTGCTCTGAATATCAAGGCTGTGTAGTCCTTCATGCATCTTTAATCCACAACAGACACCCCCTGTCCATCTATCTTAATTTAACTGTCTCCTGCTTTCTACCTTCATGACTTTTCTTGCTATCTCTCACTTCTTCCTCCGTTCTGCTTTATCTTTTCGTATCTTACAGAAAAGTAAGTGCTGGTCCCCAAAAATAAGCACCAGTGGCCGACACAGGCAACCGCCGACTCCAAACCACTGCTGCGATCCCATAGCCAAGCAACCAACCCAAACTTATTAGGACAAGTGCATTAAAATAACAATAGCAGAAAAATATGAAATAAAAAAAGAGTCAGGACGCCATTTTGTGGGAGAAATATATGATGGAGGTTTATTAAACAAGGCTGAAGGTTAACTTACCGGAGATCCGGAGATCCAAAAGCAGCCAATAATGGTACTTCCTACTCTGGCTGCCAACAGACAAGCATTAGGGCTACATAACCAATGATGCAGTACTTCCACAGCTTTAAGGGAGACACCATGGTGGATCAATCTCAGCCCAATCCCCCCCCCCCCAAGCACCTCAGATTTGCATCCATCCGTCAAACACAGGGATATTGCTTCTATCTTTAGGGCCCAGCCAAACGCTTCCATCGGTATTGTCAGAGAGCCCCCTCTTTGGGACACATTTCCTTATTGGATTTTCACTTCTCATTTCATTTCAATATCTTTATTCGGATACAAATATATATATATCCATAAAGGTACAGACAGGCAACAACATATACAATAAAATTTAACCAGCAGAGCTCATTTAAAAAATTCGAATTAAAAACTAGTCTTCCAGCAATACAATGTACATAGAGAAAACATGTTAAAGAAGAACAATTCATCAAGATGTTAATTTAGCATGAATTAAAATTAATGAATATAAAACAGGGTGGGGAGAGCAATAATTCATGGGGGGGCACATAGACTTGCGAGAGCGCACTGCCGCTTTAAAAAAAGAGCTCACACAGAAAATTAGTTAATCATCTTCCAGGGCAATGACCTTCCCATAGACGGCAGTATAATCAATCACAAAGTTTGCCTTAAAATAAGATATCAAAAACCTTTTAGTAAATATTAAATAGTAGCTACTGAAAAATTGAAAAAGCAGCATAGATTGTTTATATTGACTATTGCACGGGCAAGGCAGATGATTGAGATTAGAATTATATCCTACTGGAAAACAAAGCATAAATTTCATGGTGTCGATCTTTAAGCGGAAAAGTAACCAGATGGGGCATGGGAGATGTTCTCGATACACATGTTTCTTGCAACAGACGATTTCTTGGACTCCTTATCATACCTAACATTCCTGTAGGATGAGTATAAGGTAGTTTGGAGGGATTTTTTGCTAACAATACCAGGGTCTGAGGGGTTTAAAAATAATCGCTCATGATTCACGCTGATTAAACAGCGGCCAGCCATAGTATTAACACCCCCCTATCACAGATTTTCACTTCTGCCCACTGTTGCCCGCAAAGAAGGCAGAGGTTGGACTAGAAACTATAATTAAGTCCCCTAGCCCCCACCCTAGGCGGGACCTCATTGGAAGGACGGATGGGGGGGGGATCTAGCAGGCACAGATCCTCTTCATGTCACCTCCCTGAGACTCCATTTTGGGATAAAAGGGGATTCCTTGGCAGGGGAATGTAGCACTGCTCAGCTGCTCTCCGACCCTGTCTCATTATTATTCACAATACTTAAGAGAAATGGTCTGTAGCTGAAGGGGAGGCAGGTCCATTTACAAGCAGGTTTCTTGTGGCGAGGCCATTTTTCATAAGAATCTGAAAGGAATAAGTCTGATATACTTAGCTGTCGTGCTTCAGTGGTTATAATACAGTGAGCATCTGCTGGAACCGTAAATAGAGAAAACATTAGCCTCAGTGTACGGGAAGAGGGAAATGTCTACCAGCCTTTGCAGTGATGTTGTTTCCAACCATGAAGGCAAATGGGCAATCACAGCTGTTCCCACGTAAGAATGGCAGCAGCGGTGCCCAATGCCCTATGTCTCCATCACTTTAGTTACTCCACCTTGTCTCCATCAGTTCCAGGTAGCATTTACTTTTTTTTTTGTGTGACTGTTTTTATTGATAACAAAAATGCTTCTGTGCAAGGCATTATACAGTCATCTTTGGCAAGGCAAAACAAGATCTCAACAGTGTTTCACAACATATTCAGGATCAGGAATACATAAATCCGCTAACCCCAGAGGTTGTCCCCTCCTCTATAGTTACAACAGTGTCGCAGGGTCAAAAATATGAGAAAACAGGCAACTGGTCCGTTTGCAATAGTATCTTATTATTGTCTGCCTGGTGTGGAGGTTACCATAGTCTCACCCAATATGTCCAACAATGTTCGTCTCTTCCTCCTCAATTCCACCATAGGAGAAATGCAAATGTCACCCCCTATATTTGTTCCACTTTCCTCATTTGTGGTCCCATTTTCGGGGGCATCCCCAACATTTACTTTCAGCAAGTTATCAAAACCATAGTGGGCATTAAATCAGGAGCCCTGTCCGATCATTGCCCCCCTAAAGTCTTTCATCTTTTCTCAGAGACCCTTGGCGAACAATGAGTGATTTATTCTCAGGAATAATACTGCATGGAAAATTCCCTGATGTATGGAAGGTAGCATCGGTGTTACCGCTGCTAAAAAAAACTCATCTTGACCCTGCCGAGCCTAATAACTATCGGCCAATTTCCAGAATTCCTTTCTGTTCTAAGGTCCTGGAGACAGTGCTTAATACTCAGCTTACTGCCTTTGTCTCCTCTAATACTCTGCTTGATCACTCTCAATTCGGGTTTAGAGAGGGGCATGGAACAGAAACGGCTCTCATCGCCGCAAGTGAGGAGCAAAGGATGTCATTGGACAAGGTCGGGAAGGCCGCCTTGATATTATTAGATCTGTCGGCGGCCTTCGACACGGTCATTCACAAAATTCTTATCAGTAGATTGTCTGATCTGGGCGTCCAAGAATCTGCTACAACCCTTTTAACATCATATCTCGCAAAAAGATCTTTTCGAGTTGAATTGGGTGGGGTCAGTTCCCAAACCTTTAATCTTCAGTGCGAAATGCCACAGGGCTCTTCGCTGAGCCCCACACTGTTCAATATTTATGTGTCTCCATTGGCTGCCCTGATTAGACAGTTTGGGTTTTCGGTAATCTCTTATGCAGATGACACGCAGATAGTCGTGTCTATAACCAACAATGAAGACGAGGTGGCGGATAACTTTAACAGCTGCATGACCCATGTCAATGCTTGGATGCAATCCAATTGCCTTAAACTGAACGGCACTAAAACCGAAGTTCTACTCTTGGGTGCTAATCCATTGACTTGGTCTCGGAAGTGGTGGCCTTTAGTTTTGGAGGACTGTCTCTAAGGCAAAAAATCTTGGGGTCACGTTTGACTGTAGGTTGACCTTCGACAGTCAAATTAATGGCCTTATTTCCAGCTTCTGGTCAATCTTTAAATGATTCGGAAGGTGCGCCCCTTTGTGCCTTTAGAGGCAGTAAAGACGTTGGTGACTGCGCTGGCGTTTTCCAGACTAGATTTTGGTAATGCACTGTACGTGGGGATCCAAACCCAACTCCTTAAAAAGATGCAACACCTACAGAATGCAGCAGCCAGATTAATATTGAACATTCCTAAGCATGAATCAGTTTCTCAACAGTTGGGAGCACTGCATTGGCTCCCGGTCAAGAAGAGGATTGTTTTTAAAATTCTTTGTATCACATTCAAGGCACTTCATGTCAGGGGTCCTGCTTACCTCACCTCACGTATAAAATACTATGCACCATCCAGTAATCTCAGATCTGCACATCATAGACTGCTGCAACTGCCCAGGTTTAAGCAGGTTAGATGGGGAGGAAGGAGCTTCCTGTTGGGAGCCGCCAAGTTTTGGAATCGTCTTCCGCTCACAATCAAAAACAGATTGGATCTTCCAGCATTTAGGAAAAAAGTAAAAACTTGACTGTTCCAAACTGATATCTAGTTCATCGCACTCTAGCTTCTCGCTTCCTGAGTCCTTAGCGCCAAGACGCCTCCGGGCATTCGTTGCGCTCTATAAATCGAATAATCAAATCAAATCAAATTTTAGCAGTCACATCACAGCACAGCGACTATGCTGCACTAGAGCAGCATGTATCCTCACAGTGGCCAGCAAAGACTTCATTTATTTACTTATTGGTCATCTCAAAGGTGACATTTTCCGAACAGCCACCACATCCGAACTCTATAGGGGAGAGAGAAGGTCCATTAGTCTGTGCTCTGTCCCACCCAAAAGATCCCTGAATGTCCTGTATTATATCAGGCCACGAGTTAGAACCATGTACATCCTTTACGTCTGGAGGCTTCTGTTCTCCCTCGAGGAACCAGGGTCTGCCTCTTTTGGTTGTCACTCAGGAGCCTCTCTGCAAGCAATGTCTTTGGGGATTGCATACAGCTTCATACTTAATGTATTTTGTATTGTGCGTAAAGACATTGTTTTGAATCTGGAAAAGCTGCAAGAATTCCCTCCAAATGCATTTGTTTCTCTCTGTCGCTATAATCCTTTCTTACTTGCTGTGTACGCCTCTCTCGTTCTCGCTGTCACTTTTTTGCCCCTCTCTCCACTCTTCCCTTTTCTTTCATACTCTACTTCTTTTCCTCTCCTTAGTGCCTGCCATTCCTTCACTCAGGAAAAGACAGAGGGAAATGTAAGAGTCTGTCTCTCTGTCTACAAATCCCCCTCTCTCTCACTCCTGTCTCCGCTGTGAGCTCTTTCTTCAAGTATTTTATCTCTCTCATGCACTTATATCTCCTGTCCTTTTGTATCTCGCCTTGAAGTTTTATTTCATTCCTCTGTCTTTCAAACCTTCCCTTTTACTCCTGTCTTGCTCTCTCCTGTGCGTATTTCACCTCCCTCTGCCCTTTGAGTTCCTTTGTACTATACCTAAACTTATATTCTCATGTGCCCCCTTAATTGCTTTGCTGCCAACCAGCGTTTAAACCAAAGGGGAATCCAGAAGTGGAATTTCTTTTACAATTCCATCCCTTTGATGAAGGTTATTCCACTTGTGGACTGTAATCTACATTTAGCATTACCTCCTGGAATGCTAACAACCTCTAAACTAAGCGATAGATTGCGGGAGAGAATTAGGATTGTGCATGTGAGGTAGTAACCAGTCTTCCTTTTTTCTGATAGACCAAGAAATGTTTGACACCCTCTTCTACTTTACTTTCCATCATTTACTTCATGATTCGCTTTTTACTTGTAGTTTGATATAGCACAAACACTACTCAAAGGTATTGCACATTCATTTTTTTTAGGCACAAGGATATTAAGTGATTTTGCTCAGAATCACAGGATGTTGAACCGACGCCGAGACTCAAACCTGGTTCTGAAGTTCCATAGTTGCCAGCCCTGGCCATTACACCACATACTCTACTACTTTCCGGTCTCCCTCTTCTTCAAGTTCACTTTCCAACTTTCCTTCTATCTTTAACAATTTCTGCCCTTCTCTCCCCTGTCTTTCATCACTTCTTTCCCCAATCTCTTCCCTCTCACTCCCTCCATCTGTCTGCATCTCTAGCATTCTTATCCTCTCTCCTCTACCCTCCCTTTCTTCCACCCTAGATTTTATTTTCCTCCACCAATATGTTTGTCATTCTTCTCCAATGCGCTGCCTCGCCTCTCCATTTGTCAAGCTCCACGTCGCTCTCTCATTCATTTAAATAATTGTTTTGTGTTCTCCAAAACATTTTTCTTCATGCTAATTTTGGTTGTTTTCGTTGTTTTTTACTTTCTTTCTTTCAGAGGTGAACAGTAGTTCCCTCCCAGTTTTAAAGATGACAAGGAGGAGAGGACACCTGTGGCTCGTCTGTCTGCTGCTTGAGACGAAAGTAGAGCCTCTTAGATGGCCACCACATGTATAATCTGTCTCCCTGCACAGCCCACTTTCACCCAAGCCATGGTAGCATTACTGCTAGCTGTGATGCTCATAAAGAGCACGTCCACTCCCAGTGGCCTCACTGTCACTCTGAGAGACTCTGGACTGGAGGAGACCCACCACATGCTGTGCCTGCTCAGTTTGACCCATTGTCCTACTGCACAAGACAATGAGCCAGCCATGCTCTGTACTTGGTTATAATGAGCTCCGATCTTCCCTCTAAGGTTGTAGCAGTCTTTAGGGTGAAGCGCCAGCGGCCAAGCTGGTCCAGGCAAATGTGATTTTATCAACAGCTAAAAAAAACACAGCCCACCAACTGGCCTTGGCCTCAGGCAATGGCCGATTGCCCGCCCTGCCAATCCGATGCTGGTCATCTGTGTCAAGTTTTCAGACCAATTATCCGTGTAGTACAAACAGCAGCAATGTGAGTTTTCAGGCATTTAGCCTTGAAATGATCAAAATTGTTAGGTTTTCGTGAACCAAATACCAATACGTTGAGGTTTTCAGGCACTGAATATCAATCACTATCAGACATCAGGACTGTGTGGTTTTCGGGCACCAGATATCGGCATTGTGAGGTAGTCAGGCACCAGATATCAGCACTGTGAGGTTTTCAGGCACCAGATATCAGCACTGTGAGGTTTTCAGGCACAAGATATCTTCATTTGTGAATGTTAAGCACCAGATCGAAGTACTGTGAGGTTTTCATGCACCAGATACCAGCACTGTGGGTTTTTCAGGCTCCAGATATCAGCACTGTGAGGTTTTCAGGCTCATGACATCAGCACTGTGAGGTTTTCAGGCACATGATATCCTCATTTGTGGTTGTTAGGCACCAGATCGAAGTACTGTGAGGTTTTCAGGCACCAGATATCAGCACTGTGAGGTTTTCAGGCTCCAGGTAACAGCGCTGTGAGGTTTTCAGGCACAAGATATCCTGCACTGTGAGGTTTTCAGGCACCAGATACCACCACTGTGAGTTTTTCAGGCACCAGATATCAGCACTGTGCGGTTTTCCGGCACAATATATCAGCACTGTGAGGTTTTCATGCACCAGATAGCAGCACTGTAAGGTTTACAGGCTCCGGATATAGGCACTGTGAGGTTTTCCGGCACAATATATCGTCATTTATGTTTTTTAGGCACCGGATATCAGCACTGTGAGGTTTTCAAGCACCATATATCAGCACTGTGAGGTTTTCATGCACCAGATAGCAGCACTGTAAGGTTTTCAGGCACAATATATCCTGCACTGTGAGGTTTTCAGGCACCAGATACTAGCACTGTGGGTTTGCAGGCTCCAGATATCAGCACTGTGGGGGTTTCAGGCACCAGATATCCTCATTTGTGGTTGTTAAGCACCAGATCGAAGTACTGTGAGGTTTTCAGGCACCAGATACCAGCACTGTGGGGTTTTCAGGCTTCATATATCAGCACTGTGAGGTTTTCAGGCTCCGAATATCAGCACTGTGAGGTTTTCAGGCACAAGATATCCTGCACTGTGAGGTTCTCAGGCACCAGACACCAGCACTGTGGGGTTTTCAGGTTAAGGATATCAGCACTGTGAGGTTTTCAGGCACCAGATACCAGCACTGTGCGGTTTTCAGGTTCCTGATATCATGCACAGTCAGGTTTCCAGGCACAAGATATCCTGCACTGTGAGGTTTTCAGGCACCAGATACCACCACTGTGAGGTCTTCAGGCACCAGATATCAGCACTGTGAGGTTTTCAGGCACCATATATCAGCACTGTGAAGTTTTCAGGCTCTAGATATCAACACTGTGCGGTTTTCAGGCACCAGATATCCTGATTTGTATTTTTTAGGCACCAGGTATCAGCACTGTGAGGTTTTCAGGCTCCAGATATCAGCACTGTGTGGTTTTCAGGCTCCAGATAGCTGCATTATGAGTTTTCCCGTCACCAGATAGTGGTACTGAATGGTATCAAGGCTAAGAACACCTTCATTGGACGCTTAAGTAACATATCTGCATTGTGAGATTTTCCAGCTCTGATATTTGCATTAAGAGGTTTTCAATTCACCACACATCAGCATTATGAGAGTTCCAGGCATCAGATAACAATATTGAGAGGTTTCCAGTCATCAGATATCGGCATTGTGTTTTTATTTCTGGCATCAACTATCATATCAGTGAACATTCAGCAGTTTGTGACCACCTTACATCAGAATTGTGAGGTTATATGGCACCATATGCTAGTGCTTGCTATCATTGAACTGACTGCGTTGCTGCGTATTCTGGCATTGAGTATCTGACTTGTGTGGTTATTAAATTTGTGTTTTTTCTTGCATTAAATGTCAGCACTGTAGGAATTTCACACTGCAAGTTTGATAAATGTGAGGATTTTTACAATAAATAATAGCATTGAGGATTTTTAGAGACCAACTATGACAACTGAGAGCTTTTTAGGAATTGTGTTTCAACATTTAAGGCACACGGGCATCAGATATTATAATGGCGAAGTTTTTTGCATTAATGCCTTCTGTATGAGAAAGATTTTCATGGACCGAACCTCTGCAGTGAATGATTTAAGTGTGTAGTGTCTGCTTTGTGAGCTGTTATGGCACACATATGAAGGTTTCAGGGTCCCAAATGTTAGGATGTTGTTGTGTCAAGACTTCAGATCACCACATGATGAGGCATTCGGTGCCTGAAGATCAACAACAGAGGCTTTTCGAGCATCAAATACTGTATTTGCCACAGAATATAAGCACTGTGATGTTTAAAGGCATTAGCTACCAGTATTGTGAGGGTTTCGCTGGCTAACATTGTGGGCCTGATTCACAAAGGTAAAATTACACTTTTTTGCAAGTTTACGATTGTTTGCTATTCACAAAGGGATTTGCCAGTAGTATCTTTACGAATGCGGAGTCCCTGCACATAAAAAGATAGGTCTTTTCATGTGCAGAGACTCCGTACTTGCAAAGATACTACTTGTAAATCCCTTTGTGAATAGCAAACAATCGTAAACTTACACAAAGAGTTGGTTTACCTATGTGAATTTCATGATTGTTTGCAATTCACAAAGGGATTCGAGTAGTATCTTTAAGAATGCAGATTCTGCACAAATGGAGATTGCACACTCTTAAAGATACTACTTGTAATTCACTCTGTGAATAGCAAACAATTGTAAACGTACACAAAAGTGTAAGTTTGCATTTGTTAATCAGGCCTAGTTTGAGCTTTTTTTTCTCCATAGAATACATTTTTCTTTGATAAAATGATTTCTTTCGATTGTAATTAGTAACATAAAGTTTGAAAGGCCAAGTTAGTAAATATTTCATGCTGTAGCCACCTTCCTTGATCAGCAGCTGACTAGCAGACGATGAAAGTGGGATATTTACTGAATAGACGTGCACCTAAGAAGAGGTTGGCAGTCACACGGACCTGCTCGGACCGCCTCAATCGTGCAGGCCTGTGAGTTTGTTAATCCCCCCTGTTTCTGCATGGATGAGGCCACCCTTGCCTCTCCCTCACCCACCATGACCTCCCGTGCCAACCTCCCTCTGGGCAGGGCCCCACTCCTGGGGTGGCGGCTGCGCTCTGCTTGCATTTGATGGATCCGGGCTCAAGAAGTGTAACCTGCTGGCAGGTATTTCTAGCAGCAAAGTTGGCTGCTCCCTCTCGCGTTCCTTTCCTCCCATGGCTCCCATGTTTAATAGAACAGCAGACACTGGTAAACACAGAGAGAATGTCTCTGCCGCGACGCGCGCATTAGCATTTCATTACATATTAATGAAAATACTTGTGCTAATTACCCTGCAGGCGTTGGCAGCCTCAGCCCCTTGTCCGGGGCGCTCGTGCATGCTCAAACAGCGGCTCGTGCCTCCCTCCGCTGCGCACGAGCCGCTCAACGGCGCATGCGCGGCCACGGATGCTGCCGGAAAGGCTGGCTCCCGATTGTTTTGTGAGTGTTAATCAAAAGCGTTTCATATCTGCGCCTTGTACTGCCTCGAGGGCTGGGTGCTGGTGTGTGGCACGGTGGCATCCCAGGAGCAGGGTATGATGTTGGCACTGCGGGCTCAATTAGCAGGGTAGTGGTTCATGCTGCAGTGGCTCAGGCTGGCACTGCTTGCCTCTGGGACCTCCTGGTGGGATGGCAGGGTGGTTGGCTGGCAAGATTATAGGTTCAGACTGGCAGAGGGCACTGCAGATCCGGCCGGGCGGTGAAGTGGGCAGGGGAAGGGGCAGGGTGGGGGGTAGTAATGTATGGATTACGGACTTTAAAAGGTAACTAACCATAGAAATAAATAAAACGAATTTCTAAGTGGTAGGATTTTGTTCTATCTGGCTAGGAAGGGGGAGCAGATGGTGGATGGGTGGCATTTCTCAAGATAAAGAGGGGGAAGGCATGCATGCAGGCGGGAGGGTGCCGCTGGAGTGTGCATAACACCAGGGGTACCAGGGGCAGCAGGGGCCAGAGGAAGTCGATGGACCAGGGGCAGCACTGTACTGGGCTGGTGGTGAACGCTGGCCCAGAAGAGTTGATGGTCTACTACGAGGGTGGTTTAAGATGGCTCAGGAAGCAGCGTGGGAACGACCAACGCGCTGGAGACTGGTCCAGATGGCACATGGCCTAGCTTGTGGTTGTCATAGGAGATTTGGAGATGATCCCTGGCGCAGGGGGCAGTTCATGGGAAGGGAAGGGACGGTCCAGGTGAAGGTATCCCCTAAAGGAATGGAGGGCAGTTCAGGAGTGAGGAGAGTGGCTCAGGAGGGAGGAGGGCAGCTAAGAGAGAGGAGGGTAAATCAGGTGTTGGGAGGGGAGCTCGGGAGGGAGGAGGTAGAAGGGATAGACAGGAGGTAGAAGGCATAGACAGGAGGTTCGAAGAGCAGCTAAGGAGGGAGGCGGGTAGCTCCGGAGACTAGGAGCACAGGAGAAAGAAGTGTACGGGGCGACAAAGAACTGAGAAGGATGGCCCAAGAAGGGTGGGGTGCCCATGGAGGGTGAAGGGTGACCCACAAAGGTAGAGGATTGCCTAAGAGGGTGGTGTGGCAGAAATGCTGGGAGTACAAGGAGGCAGAAGGCTGGCGGACAAAGCTAAAGGATGTCCGAAGATAGCGCTGATGGGTCCAGGGACTGGAGACTGTTCCACAAAGTGAAGTGCGGCCCCGGTGGGTGACCCAAGAATGTGGACAGTCATCCAGGAGGAAGAAGAGTAGCCCAAGCATGTATGAAGTGTTCCAGGGTGAAGATGTTGCCGACGAGGGCAATGATTGAACTAGGAAGTTTGGGGATAGTCAGTGAGGATGGAGGGTAACCCAGGAGTGAAGGGTGGACTTGGAGAGGGAATAGTGGCGAGGGAGGGTGAAGCCTGCCACAGCACATTGAACCACAGCACAGGATGAAGGAGGTTGGCCCATGATGATAGTGGGTGGAGGGGAACCCAGGGGTGAAGGATGGACTTGGAGAGTGAATGGTGGCCTGGGAGGGTGGAGCCTGCCGCAGCATCGCTGAACCACAGCTCAGGAAAACGGAGGTTAGCCTGGGTCGGGGATAGTTTTATTTTTTAGAGGTGCCTACACCACCAGTACATAATGTGAGCAATGTTACTGCAACTAAATGATCCATGTGGTTTCACCGGCTAGTTTTGTCTGGTCAAGAATGGGTGAGGATGATAGGGAGTCGGCTGCAGTGGTCAGGTGAAGGGTGTCTTGTAGAAAAAAATGCGACAGTGATGGGCCTTCCCATCCCCTAACATACTTAAAAACTGCTACAACTCACGAATGGCTTCAAATAGTGTTGACCAGACGATCGTTTATAATGTTAACGAAAGAAAGGGCAGTCCCTGGGACTCGATTAAAAATACAGGGCATACCTGTGAGCTTTCCTATGTACCTCTGCTATGGAAGCGATAACATAGCACATAAAGGAGGAGTAATGGCCTTATTTGGGAATCACCCAGAAAAAACATGGTAGTACGTACGCTCAAGGATAACAAAGTATTTTGTTGAAGTGCATTGGTAGGCAGTGGGCTAAGTGCGACAAGACACACTATGCGATTTTGGCTGTACTGTATTTGGTGCAGTGTACTACTGTGTGATCGTGGAGCGTACTGTGTGATATTGGGTGCACTTTATAATCTTAGGGTTCATTGTGCGATGTTGTAGTGTGGTGTCTGTTGTGATTTAGAGAATGTGATTCCTTGTCCCGCTCAAAGGGTCACTGGCCAATGGGAAGCTGTCCTTTGATACAATACACGCATGCACCGGACCTGGGTACATCAGCTCACCCCCTCTTTTTCAACATTTTTGTCAGACTCTGGAAGTCAATTAGCTTGGTAATATATATTCAACTTTAATGGGCGAGTAAATAATTAATGTTATTGCCTTTGTAAATTTAGCTTTTCGGTTATAAATTAACATAATTAAACGAGTAATGCTCCAGTCTGCTTTTCGCCGGCCAAATTTAAATCAGGCAATTAAATTGCAGGTTTTGCAGATGTAATGAGCTGAGTCTGTGAGGATCTGAGTTGGAGACAGAGTCGGCTTTCAGTATAGGGCTTATTGTAGGAATGTTTGAAAATAGTAATCAACGCCCTCTTCGCACAAAAAGAGCCCTTCGTCATTTCCTTGCTTGTGTCAGTATGAAGAGCCCACGATATGGAGGATTTTCTCAGGGCTGGCATGCACCCCAGAATAATTTCAGTCCTGTCAGAGCTTCTCTGCCCTGCAGCACTGTCCTTTGTCAGAGACTGTAGAACCCCACTTGACGCCGCACATACATCTTAGAGCTGTCAGGCAGCACTCTGCTTTTGTACTGCTGAGACCCAGGCACAACTGGGCCAATGCACCTCAATCCTAGCAGATGGAGTAACTGATCTTCATACAATTAAATATATATTCACTGAAAAAAACAGAGGATAAAGTGGTGTTATAGTTAGGTGCTGAAATGGAATATGAACTAACATTCAAGAACTGAAAACCCCTGAAATGTGGCAGTTACAGTTTAATGAACCAACTATAACTTGCACCCCTGCCATGCACTGCTTATGACTTCAAACATGAATTCACTCATGACATGTTAAATTAAATTATTGATTACATCACTGATGACATCTCAAAATACATAATTAATGACATCACTCATGATATCACTGAAAATGTCATAGCCATAGATAACATGGAGCTGCTGTGTGTACACACATGGGAGGACAGAATGGAAATCGCTCAAGTCCTGCAGTCAAGTTTGGCTGTCCACTTTGAAATGTATATGGTGCACCATTTACAAACTGTAAAGACTGGCTTGCAAGAAGTACTCCATGTTAAATAAGATAACGGCTGAGCACACCTGATGTGGCAGTAGAGGAATGTTTCAAAGTAGGCTGTGCCTAAAGCCAAAGCCTGATGCAAAAAAATAAATGGTGAGAAAATCCAAAGCTTGTATTAATAGATCATCCACTAGTGGATTACTAAGCATGTGCCCGTGTTAAATTGTTGTAATACAGTGTATAGACACATTCTATGCAAGCAAGCAGAACGTTTCTATGGTGTGGATGTTTATGTCCAGAACTTTGTGACCCTCTTTAGAGGTGATTCAACTCCACTGGGGTTAGAAGCATAGCTGAAAGGTGGCATGCCATGCTGCTTATCTCAGGAATGAGTGTAGTGTATCTTACTAAACTACGAAAGGTAGTCCATAGGGACTGCCATAAGGTGTCTTATCAGTGGCAAGTGCTTATCTGTTACCTTCTTGACTTAAGATTGTAGATCACGTGCAGTCTTAAAGACGATGATTCTCTTAATGTGAATAGATTTTAACCTCTTTTTCAGAGGGTGTTTATACTTTAAAAAGAGGGTGACTGCCTTAATGTCTATAGAGGCATTTTGTTTGTTTGGTGGGCGAAGACCAGGAGAAAGAGGATAATATCAATCAAATGTGGGTGACTTGACAGATATGCTGTGAGTCCAGCATGTGGCCAAAGTTTATGGCCAGTATCACTTGACAAGTGATTGAAAATCGGGCACAGTTGTAGCATGTTTAATTTCTTGAGGTCCACACCGCCCTGCTAAGGAAAACATACTGTACTATTAACCCCTTCGGTGCTGATGACGGCTCCTGGTCGTCATCAGTTACGGTGAGCGTGTGTTGATGACGGCCGAGAGCCGTCATGACCACGCCCGCGATCGGAATGTGCCGCACAGGCACAGAATTCCGGCCGCAGCCAGGGGGTTAAAATTAACCATGATGGTTATTTAATGGATGTATGATGTTACAACGCGATCAAAATGATCGCGGTACATCACAACGCATCTTTTACAATGCAAGTCATTATCACAACCCTGCTGGACTTAGGAATAGTAAGATTTACTATTCCAACTCCAGCCTACGTACAGTAGGGAAGGTGTTGGAATAGTAAATCTACTATTCCTTAGTCTAGAGCGCCCTCCAGCGCAAGTCGTGGTAACGACTTGCGTTGTAAAAGATGCATCGTAATGGCACTGCGGTGTTTTGACCGCGTTGATAAAGTTTTTATTGCAAGCATATGGCCACCACATTTATTTGGTCATGTTTTCTTTGTTTATCCTTTCAATTTTTGAAGCGTGTGCATGCAACTCTGGCAGAGGAAGTCCTGGTTGTTGCAGATGGATGCTGAGGCCTTGGCTCTAGGACCCTTTGTGACCTCTATCCGTCCTGCCCCCTCCTTCCGGGGTCAGTAAGCCAGCATCTCTGTCAGGAGCCGGGGCAGGGGTCTGCTGAAGAAAGTGGTCCAGTCTGCAAACGCGCTCCCTCGGCTGCAAGTAATTGAGTCTTTGCTGCTGAGCTCAGGGAAAGTGACAGCCCCGCGCTCCCCGGTGTCCTCAGCGTGAGTCCAATGCTAACGCGGCAATCAATCCCCATCAGAAACCGGAGCTGACTGCAGCCGATTTGGGTGTTTAGCTGCACACTACACCCTTCCTGCTGACACCTCGAGAGCGGAGGGAGCCGTCAGATGACTCAAATCTCACGGAGTAACGACTTAGAGCGATCCCTCCCGCTAACGACTGTGTCGGCTCCCAGAAAGCAGAGCCGCCCCTTAGAAACACGAGGCCTCGAGCTGTGCCTCTTGGTAAGGAACCCTAACTGCGACCAGCAGAGCTGTCCATGCGACTGCGACCAGCAGAGCTGTCCATGCGACTGCGACCAGCAGAGCTGTCCATGCGACTGCGACCAGCAGAGCTGTCCATGCGAATACACAGATCTTGGAGACTTGACGAGCAGTGCGGTCTCAGGCTGCACACGCCTGACAGACCCAGGCCTCCGACTGCAGCACTCACCGCCGTGTACAGAGGTAGTACGGCCTCAAGCCCCAGCAGAGATATCCCTCCCGAGGCCCAGACTCATGTCTCAGTGGTGGAGTCTCGAGTTTCACAGATCTTGACAGCTCAGACAGCAGTACTATCTCCCAGGCTGCACTGGTCTTACAGACTCTGGAGCAAGTCAGGAGAGCTATCGCACGTGATCACGAGACCTTACTCACACCTCCGACAGCTGCGTTTAGGAAGGCTTCATATGCTCAGGCTTTAGACAGCAGAGCTATCCCTCTTGTTATAGACTAAGACCTCAGAGAGTGCAGCTCTCTGCTTACAGATCTTGAGGGCTCAGACAGAGGTGCTACCACCCCTCGTTACACAGACCTTGCAGGCTCTCACGCCAGAGCAAAGAGCTCTCCCGCCTGACTAGGCAGCCCTACAGACTTAGAAATGAAAGAGCAGAGCGATCCCTCAAGTCCCGCAGATCTTACTGGCTCAGACAGCAGGGCTATCCCCCAGAGTACATAGATCTTACAGGAGCAGACCTCACGCTAAAGACCAAACTAGGCCGGGTCTCAAAGAGAAGAAGCCGCGCCCCAGGGTACACAGTTGATGCAGACTCAGGCTTCACCCGGCAGCTCCCTCCATGGGTTTACACAGATTACACAGCCTAAGGCGCTGGACTCCAGAAGCCTCACTCATGTCAAGAGATCTTACAGAATCCGGTCACCAGGGGAGAGGCAGGGTGCTGGGGTTGACAGTGAACTGCTGAAGAACAGCAAACAACTGGTGGGCCCCTGGGTGAGTTTGTGTGTGCAAACAGTATTTTATCTGGAAAGGAGGCTGCGGGTTGGTGACTGAAGCCTAAGTGAAAAATACGAGTTTAATACTGAATCTCATGAGATAGGAGGAGGATTTGGCAATTGCCCAGAGAGGTCTGGGGTCACTGTTTTAGCGAAAGATGCAGTGTTATTCCACCAGAAAATCGACTACAGAATATCATGGGCACAAAGTACTGTGGCAAAAAAATGGAGGGGAACAAACTATTGTGAAGGTAAGTTTATGTAGCTAAGCTTATGCTCACGGTACTTAACGCCACATATATACATACCGTGACAATATATCTATCTTTAAGGCACTTAGATGTGGATTTATGAATGGAAAATCTTGCTTACCTATATGCACTTACCTTCTTGATATTTCGATCCTCTCTATATGTTTGCCATGATACCCTGTCCTTACAATACGTTTGCCCTTGGTTTTCTGTTATACAGCCAGCAAATGCCACAAACTGACGTATATCAGCGGTCGATGATAAACTCTATTTGCCCGTTGTACAACTAGCGTCCTACTGTTCAGACTGTAGCATTTTCTCAAGTGGCTTCTGAAATGTTCCCTTGCTGTGAAGTCCCTACTTCATTCATCTGGGCGTTTAACTGTGGAACAATAGCATTTGATCACATTTCCCCTTTTCTTAAACCCCCCTGCCTGCCTTGGTTGCCACTTGAGTTCTGGACATTTTTAAAGTTTGTTTTCCACACCATTAAAGCTCAGGACCTGAGTTAATGGTTGCTGGTAATGGCCAGCTTCCAAGAATATGGGGTAGTCCCATCAGCTCACCACTGGTATCATCAGCCTCATTTAGCTGTCAATAGATTGTGTTTTTTTATATTGTGCTTTGGAAAATCCCTTCTAGTAGACATAGCTTTGAAACAGTTGCCCTTAATCGGACGGCCTTTCCAGCAGCAGCCACAAAAAGGTTTTCTAAAGTAATGTCTGCTGAGGGTTTTTCTTAAAAACACACCTACTCTCTGTGGATCTTTCTTCAAAGAATAAAAGCGCCAAGGGGCCTGCCATGCCCTCATGTCATGGCAGACCTGCAGGTACAGATCTTTTCCGCCATAGTGCTTTGGCCATGAAGAGGGGCATCGCTTCAATGACACAATGGTGCTGCCTCAGCAGAAACGTGTCCCTTTGGCAGGCCGACCGTGGATGGGCTAGCCAAGGCGGCCGCCCTGCGGCCTCATGCATATGGCAGCTAGCTCACCCAACACTCGATGGACCCCCAAGCACTAGATTGAGAGGGGAATGGTAATAGAAAATCCTATGATTTTTGGAAGAGGAGCAGAGTCTTCCACTGGAGACCTCTCCACCGTTGGAGAATCAGTTAGGGAAAATACCTCAATCTCCATATTTCTGTTGGAGAGTAATTCTGTGTGTGAAATCTGGACGATAGCAAGGACTCTGTACTTCCTCCACAAAGCAAAAGATGTTCTGCTACCACGCAACTCTAAAGGCCATAGGCCAGGAACAGATTCCTGAATGAGGGTGATAGACTGAGAGAGAACAAGAAAGAAAATAAGAGCAAACAAGAAAGTGGGACAGTAAGAGCAAAACAGAAAGAGTGCAGAAGAGAGAAGAGAGAGAATGAAAGAAAGAGACTGAGAGACAGAGAGACGTCTCCGTTCATCCGCACCACAAATCCCCTGGATACTTGTAAGGTATTTTTAGGTGGAGTTCTGTCATCTCCTTCCCACTCAACCCACCACCCACTTCCCACTTTTTTCTGTCTTTTGGAAATAGAAAAAGCCATAGACATTAGTTCACTTAAGATAAGAACAATTCTGCCTCCTCTTGGAACTAAGGTTTCGAGTTTTTCTCTCTTTCTACCTCAAGACAATTAAAATACCAAAAGGTGACCGCTTTCTCTCACTTCTATTTTTCATGTGGAATCACTGAAGACTGTTTTTTTGTTATAAGGCACCCAGTTGCCTCTCTTCGGCACTCCTTCTGCAGTTTCAGGTCAATTGGTATAGGTAAACTCTGCAGCAGTGGAAATAAAATCTCCACCCTCACTATCTCTTCCCTGTACTAAACCGCCTTATGCCTCCTTCATCATCATCATCATCATCATCTGATGTTTGTTCTTCCTCTGCTTGTGGTGTTGGTGTGGCTGCTGCTGCTTAGATTGTTGATGACCTCGAAGTTTGTGTTGCTTCTGGTCTTCCCACTGATGTTGCTGGGGTTGGTGGCCTTGGAATTTCTTCAGATGTTGCTGTTGATGCTGCTAGTGCTGGTGGTCTTCGAGTGGCTTCTGATGTTTCTGCTGATGCTGCTAGTGCTGGCGGTCTTCGGGTGGCTTCTGATGTTGCTGTTGATGCTACTAGTGCTGGCGCTCTTGGAGTGGCTTCTGATGTTGCTGCTGGTGATGCTGCTGGTGTTTCTGCCTCATTGAGCTGCCTCTTGGCTGTTGGTGGGTGGTACATGCCCTCATTGCTGCATGTATCCTCCTTGCCCGATGTCTCTTGCGGCTCACTGGTGTCATCAAGTGTCAGTGTCTCACTCTTCAGGCTCTAGGGCCAATGGTGACTCTAAGACCTTCATCATATAAGCGGCCTTCAAATTCCCAAATCTCCAGGAAGAAGCTAACTTCAAAGCTGCAGTGTAGGTGGTATGCGGTGTGCTTGCTGAGGCAGCACCGGTAATCCGTGAGAGGCTGATCTGCTCTGTGGTGCTGGCAGTGGTCTGTAAGAGGGGCAATGGCGAGGTAAACAAATGGGGTAGAGGTACAGAAAGAGGTCAAAAAAGAACAGCACGTTTGCACAGAGAAAGAGACAGACAAGCATTGGGATTGGGATTACACTGACAGGATAATTCACTCAAGGATGCAGGGACAGGATACCACACTGACATACAGGTGAAGAACCAGTGACTGAGGGTGTTGAGAGCACCTTCAGAAGCTATGAAAGCTCCCAAGGAGCAGATAACCTTCTGCACACCAAGACACCAAATAGTACCATTAGGTCGATGACTTGTCAAGTACTGCTCTGCCTAAGGAATATATATTACAAATCAGCTTCACCCAAGCACTCCAGCACCTTGTCATAGTTCACCCTTCAAAACAAGCTGGTGTGAACAAAGCTCTGGCATGATTGTATGTCGGAATTACACATTCGTTTAGAAAGCATGCCTTTTACCGCCGTAATTAGTATGAACGCATCGTACCGGCGCACTTCTTTGGCATCCAAGTCTTTACAAAGACTTGCCCTGGGGGGTGCTGGACTTTCGAATAGTACAATTTACTAATCCAACTCCAGTCTGCTCATCAGTAGGGAAGGTGGTGGACTTTAAATACAATACCTCTGCACCAATGCGCCCCCCTAATGCAAGTTGTTGTAATGTCTTGCGTGCTAAACGAATGCTTGTTAATGACACGTTCATTCAATTGACGGTGCTGTAAAGGCGCAGCGTGATTCCGGACGACATGCTAAAGGCTGTTTCCCCTCTTGCATACTTTGTACATAAACCATACAGAAGCGGCGGATGAGTTGTCGGCCTTGTGTTAACACAGCCTCCTGTGGGAATGAAACGCTGCTGCACACTAAGTGCCCCCTGAACTCCGCTTTCACATAATGTCTATCGAAGTCTATGGTCTCTGTTAAGCACCCTAGACCTGCTGCATGAGGGAGGGAGGAAGGGGTGCTGGTGATTAAATACAATGAGGCCGCCGTAAACATGGCAGGCACAGATGCAAAATATTAGAACAAAAATAAAACGTACCTAACCCAACATACTCGCTCCGAACCTCTTCTTTGCAGGAACTGGAACCGGTTGCTGGAACTCCGTTGCCCATTCCTGGTGCTGCACACATGTAGGATGTGACAGCGACATGTTTGGATGGAGCGGCCTCAGCGCACTGCAGGCCTGCACTTATTCTCAACCCCGCTGCAGGGCCGGCCTAAGGCATGTGCAAGCTGTGCACCTGCACAGGGCCGCCACACCAATATATATATCCTTAGATACATATTTGCGTGGCGGCCCCTGGCAGGGATTTGGCGGCCTCGGGCACCCTACCTACACTCCCTGCTCAGGGCCTCCGTGAGCCTAGAGCCAGCCCTGCCCGCTGTCTTAAGACAGCTGGGTTAAAGTGAGCATGTGTGACTAGCTGTTTCAAGAGGGCCTGCCAAAAAGACATGCGCACTTTTAGCAGTGCGTTAGGCAGCCCACCCTCCTGCCTGCTGCTGTCAGTCAGCAGAAGCCCCACCCCCGTCCTGACACTCGGCTCAGGATGGAGGATGAAAAATAATATGATAATGAACAACCATTTTATTTTTCATCCATGGGGCGTTGAGGAGGGTCGGGGGGGGGGGGTTAAGTGTGGTGACTCTCCTCCGCTCCAATGGAGGAAACGCCCCTGGTGTGAGCCTTCCTTTGCCTTTGAATGCTGCGCCCCCATTCTTTACCTCTGGCAAAGGTTGATTCTGTGCTTTACTTCTGCAGATGCGACCATGCGCTACGATTCCCCTTGATCAGGCTTAATTCCATATTTAGCTCTGCTAGGTCTGATTCCATGTATTATGTCTGACAGGTGTGAACCTTCTGACTTTAACTTGCATGGGGTAATTCTGGTATGCAGTGCGTTGCCAAGTAGGAGTACATACTTCGCCTACACAAACATACCTTCTGCCACCACCCTTGGCGGGTCGAAGCCCTTTTCTTCATGCTTGGTAGCTGCGATTGCAGGCGTTTATTCTGCTAGGTGTGAATTCATGCTTTGTGTTGATGGCTGTGATTTGTTTTATCCTTTATCAAATCGAATTCTTGCCAATGTCTTGGTAGATATCAGTCTACAACCCACCACTAAAGGTGGGACTGTGCTGCAACCACAAGTGCTTTTCCTTTCGCAGATGGGAATCTATGCTTTTTTTGTGGGAAGTGTGAGTTCATTATTTCATGCCTGGCTCATAACCAAAAGTAATCCCTGCTTTAGTTTTGGTAGAGATGATTGTGTGTCTTGGGCTTACCTGGGGTTATTTGGTGTTTCATGCTTGTTAGGTCTGAGTGGCATATTGAGTCCCTCGTGTGCTTACCTGGTTTTATTTGGCATTTCACTCTTGCTCAGACTGAGTGACATACAGAGCATGTGTTAATGTAAACAGATCTTTAAAGGTGGATTGTCATAACATTTTATTAAAGGCTTCAGAGTAAAGACAGATATTTAACTGCCTGGAATCTCACAGATTAGCATATTAGCTTAGTGCGCAAGGATTTTGGTGTTGGTTGCCTGATGTGACAAGCATCTGAAGTTGAAGATTTCCAATATGACAATCCTTGTTTGGCCCTTCTCACAGGGGCTGTCTATAGTTGTGTCAACTGTAATTTTCTATACTTATTTATAATTCTATGACTTTTCCTGATGGTTGCCAGATTGTGTGCAACATAGACCAATGTTCATTATCGTTACAAACCTATAACGAAGGTTGTAGGCTTATTTGGTTAATTGGGAAAAGTTATGTCAAATGCAATACTTCTAATCTGTTCATACTGAAAGTTAAGACAACGGTAACCGGCCTGATGTACCTATTGTAGAATGCATTTATTATAGTTGATAGGTCTTTAAGGGCAGATTGTTAGTAGACCGTGTTGAAGACTTGACTGATATTTTGTTACATCGAATTTCACATGTTACATTAGTAAACAAGGGTGTTGGTGTTGGTTACCCACTTCAGATAAACCCTTTGGGGTGGAAGGTTAATACTGTGGTAATCCTTGTTAGACCTACTTAAGTGGAAAAAAGTCTGCCAGGCCTTGTACAAAAAAAAGATTTAAAAAACTCTGCATGCATAGATAAGCATACATAGAGTACTTAGAGGATTTTCAGGCCTCCCTTCTTCTGTCTATTCACGTGTCATTTTCATTCTGCTTCTCCTCAGGACGGCTTACTGCATGGGTCAATCTGTTAGCTCATTTCTACAATTAGGTCCATAGTCATGTGAGTAATGGTTCTTGTCCTGATCATATGCCCACATTCGCCTGAATATGAGCGTCTGGTCTGCTAGTCAGTCCTTAGTTTTCCATTTTTCCTTTTTTAGGTCCACTTTCATTTCTTCTATTCTCCATTTTTGGAGCATTCTGCAGGTCCCCAGACAGTCCTACTTGGCTACTTGCAAGCCCCTCGTTTCATCTGCAGTGTGCTGTATCTTGTGCTGCCACTATTTCTCATGTGGACAGCCATCTTGAAATGTTATTGTCTATAGTGTATCATTGTTTTACTGTTCGAAGATGGCCACCTAGTTTGGAAGTGCTATGTTTTCCACCTTGGCTTAGTACAATAGTGAAGCTGTATTTACTTTAGCTTTCAAAGATGGCTAACGAGTGTGATGTTTACTTAGTGGCTACCTTGAAATGTTATTGCGCATAGTGTATCGTTTTACCGCTCCAAGATCGCCAACACTTTGCTTCTAAATGTTCCAGCTAAATTGGAACTTTGAAACAAGTATGCACTATGTACAATGCCTTTGCAAGGTGGCCACTCACTACTAGGTTTCATTTCATTTTTGTATTGCAAGGATATGTCTGATGCGTTTAGGTGGTGGCATACTTTCTTTTTCCTACTCTTATTATTTTCATGTTCTCCCATTTGTTTTTGAAACTATGGGTGTCTGTTTTATTGTAAAGGGTAAGTGGATAAAGGCTAGAATAAGTCAGAAGGTAGGTGAAAAGATGTAAGAGTACAAGAATGAGTGACAGAGTGCATGCATGATGACTTATTGAGAGTCCAAACGTATAACTGAAAGAGACATTATCAGTTATAAGCCATACCTGTTCATGCAGGTATGAGACATCAGTGTATTGCAGGTGACGCATTAAGTATTGAAAATAATTCCTGCCTTAAAACAACTAATTTAGCAGCAACAACGTTATACTGATGTAGTTCTACTACTTTAGATATTTGATGACTCCAGAAAAGCGTGCAAAATGTTGGTAGGGTGTAGCCTGACACTACCTTAAGCAAAATGTCACCATTATTCTGGGCCTGCACAATGATTTTTCACCCAACGTGGACAAGTAGGGTTTTCTTCTATACAGAAGGGCGATCTGGTCCAATATGTATGTGTTTTTCTTAGCAATTGAGATTTTGAATGGTACATCAGTGAATATGGTGAATGCAAATTTGTTATATCTTATGGATAGTTGCGGCCAATACACCATGTTTATTGTCAGAGTTAGTGAGTCCTGGAACTGGGCTTGCCTGGAAGTATTGATCATGAGGATATATTCAACCTTCAATGGATTCGTCTTGATGATGGCACCAAGTAGACATCTATGTATAGGATGATAGCAGTCTTTTAGTCAATGGATGTCAAGATTTGCCTTAGTTCACGCAGAGTTGAATATGGGAGGTATACTGGTGGATCTCAATTGAGAAGGACATTGTGTACAGGTTCAAGACGTGATTTCATGCTGTCAATTACAGACAAGACGTATAGCTGGAGGTGGGCAAAACACATAAAATTTCACTCAGGAATTCCGTGGAGTTTCACAATAACTCTATGAGATTCCACAGAGTTCCACCAACAGTCAGAAAAAATGCACATTGTGCTTCTGGGTCTGTGATTTAGCATCTGTAGCGCATTCCAGGCTGAAAAATCAACACAACCGGCAACATTCGGTGCGCAGAGTTTGTGGTCATTAGAGTTGATTTTGCTGCCGCTCAGCTTGAAAATCTATTTGAGAAACAGTCCTCTGACTGCTCCTGTGATAGCTCTTGTTACAAAATCGCACCAGAAGGCTTCTTAGGACTGCAAGTTGCACTATGGGACGCCAAATCTCACATGCCAGCTTGCTTGCTGGAGCCGCATGTTATTCCCGTTGTCATTGTGTTGCTCGAACAGGAAAAAATTCCACCACACTGCAATTGGTGGAACTTGTACATAACATTCTTTTAAATGAGTAACGCAGTGTAGCAAATTCCTCCAGCTCCGCTAGAGGGGTTACAGATTCAACCCTGGACAATTCCCAGCCTTGCTGTTGGCAGATCTGTCCTTTAACTCAATCTGAAGGTTGGGGTTTCTTGATCCCACCATGTATTCATGTCATTCAGACTCTAAAACATTGAAAAGAGGGACACACTGATTTAAATCAGTGTTCAAATGTATGATAACTTTCAATTTGTGCATGTCCAAAAAGGGAAAAAAAGAAAATTTTGATTTCTAGCTTTTAAAATCAGAATTGCCTCTCCTGCAGACGGCCCCTTGCAAGGTCAGCTTTGGGTCACACAGATCATAGACCTTTCTAATGAATGCAGTATTGAATCTTCTTGAAATATAATTCAATGTACGACATAAAAGAGCAGAGCTTTCAACTACCGTTTATGTATTCAGATATGGCTGTCCCAAAAGTGTCACAAATGATGAATTTTCCAGGAATGCATCTCTCAAAACATGACCCTTGCCTTTGTATGCAACTGCTTCTGTTTTTCTAACTAGGCTACTGGTCTCCTTTTCTTTGCAGGCTACTCAGAGCTTGAACAGCGGGAGATTTTGGGCCCATCCCTCGGGACCTCACTCTAAGGTGCCAGCCTGGAGTGGGTGCACAGGGGGCAGACCTGCTGCACTGCGGGGGGCCTTAGAAGCAGCCCCAAGAGATTAAGGCAGGCAGACGGTGAAGAGACGTCCTCATTCAAATGGTTCTCTGAAGCGGATAGAGGGGAAAGTATCAACATACTTGGACTGCTAAGGTAAGTTCTGGCGTTGGCCCCTTTTCGTTGAGAGAGCAGCATGCATGCCATGGTGTTTTTGGATGGGATGGGATGGAAAGTTCTGCTGTCTTATTGCTGGACCTAGCAAGTTATATGCCAGTCTGTTATATTTCAATGGAAACCCTTCAAGTGCTTCTCTGGTCTGAGAAAGTCCCCTTTTGCTGTCAGTAAATGTTTTTATGGTTAACAAGAGGCACCTCTCCTCAGTTAAAAACTAATATTAAAGTCACCTGAAATAAGCAAAATATTCGCTGCAAAAATACACTTTCGAAGAAAGAGTAATAAATCATGGGTGTCATGGCTAGTACTCATTGATGAAGCTCACAGAAAAATATAAAACTATAAGAAAGAAAACATGATGTAGGAAAGACATAGAGATTTAAATTATTAGGACAAACATTGACATTCACGAGGTCATTTACTGTCTTATGGGCGAGACAGTAACCAGCTCAAGCCGGCTGCAGACCTACCTCCCAATTACTTGGTTGCAGCAGCATTTTTTGTCAAAACTGCCGTTGCCAACACAGTAGGAGCACCTTTAGTAAAAAGTCCTTTGCTTTCTGGCTGTGCTCCCACTTTGCCAAACTTTAAATAACCCTGGCCTCTACTGCGCCCTCTTTTATACCTAGACCTGCAGGGATGTCATAATGTAGGTAACAGCACCAATTTAATGATACTACTGGGGGCTGTAGGTGTATGTTCTGTTACTGTTACAGAACATACACCAACAGCCCCCATCACACCCTCATGCCCCAGGCGTACTACCAGAATGTAAAGTTTTAAATATCGTCTTACAGAAGTATTGTATCCTAAACATCATCAACCCAAATAATTTGAGGGTAAGCAATCTTAGGTAGATAAAGATGTATTATTCTCAAGTCCTCATCCGTGTACCTTGACGCTTACATGCACAATATTGTGGTATTCAATTTTCTGAATATGATATTTTGTGGAGGATGATATTTATTTTGTCAGTATTCTGACGCACATCTAGACTTTTCTGCTTTCAGTTTCTATTTGTTGTGAATTAAAGTGTGTTTTCAGTGTGTTTCAATCTTTCACAAAATTTAAAAAATCAGGAGTTATCAGCGTTTACTCTTTTTTTGCTCTGTAAAAAAAATCACAGGGTAGTAAAACATTTGCTTTTTTTCATTAATTTCCTCTTTCATTCCTATTGTCCTTTTTAGGTCTCGACTAGCGTAGGCTGAGCACATGCGCAGTCTCGCTGGCGAGATTTTATGTCTCTCAGTAGCGAGGTTAACACCGCCCCTCTTCTCCATTGGCTGGCCTCCTAAATGCTGGCCAGCCATTGGAGAAGAGGTCCCAGTGACGATCTAAGCCCGTCTTTTTTGGATTGGGGGCGGGCTTTTTCGTTTCTTTCTCTCAGTGACGCCCTCAGTCCAAAACACGTCCCCAGTCTGAAAAGGACGGGGCTTACAGAGTCTACTGCCACCTCATTGCACCACGCATATATCCGCAGCTGCTGCCACCATTTTGCTTGTTTTCCCTGCAGCAGCAGACCCCTATAGAGGACACAGATGGCGTCACTGAAGCGTAACTTACACAGCAGCTTCTCTTTGTTTTGCTCTTGCTTCTGTCCCACACTGAAAATCCCGGCCGGTACAGCAACTAGAAAAACCGGCGCACTCGCTTGCTGTGGCCACGCTCACCTTTACTCCTTTGCTCCTTACGCCGGTGATGCCCCCGCGCTGCAGGAATGGGATGCGCTGTGTCGGTGGAGCCGCCCTCTTTGCCTCCCATGTGTAAGAGCCCCCACAGTGTGGAGGACGGACGAGTGGGCAATGCAGCTGGTTAGGGGCCCGGGAGGTGTCGGTAGCGTGGGAGCCTACGGTGTCAGTGGCGTCCTTCTCACTCGCTCGCTCGTCTGCAAAGCGCGGCCGCAGCAGCAGGCAGTCGGCGTCAAACAGCGGACTGGACTCAGCACAGATTCATATTTGAAGAGATAGGTGATAATTGTATTAAATGTATACATTTGATTGAATCTTTGTTTTTATTAATATTTGACTATGTATGTGATTGTAGGTGTTTATTTTTAATAGCAGGCCCGCATGAAGCTGAATACATAATAGATAATCTCTTCTACCGCAACAGCAAACATTACAGGCCTGGGTTCACATAGCTTCGAGGGTCGTGGGGCATGGGGCATGCGGCGATTTGTTTTGGGGAAAGATTGCATATGTAGGCTTGAGTCGCATGGGGCTTATTTCATTTACATTTATTCGTTTGCTTCTTCTAGTGCTTGCTTGTTTTGTCTGATGTAGCAGTCCTTGTGGCGGGAGGGAAGGGTGGGGAGGTTTGGGATGCAAGACGGAGGAGGAGGGCGTAACCACGCTCCAGACTCATAAACAACCGTCACATGCTGCCCCCAGACCTGTAGAGCCACTGTTTGCAAAAACAGCATTCCCCTTGGAAGTACCCTCTGTTCCGGTCACCAAGCGAGGCGGCCATGATCCAGAGACACAGCCAGGGCCATGAATTGTGCTCCCCGGTGCCCTCCCTGCCCAGACTTGTGTTTTCTCCCTGACGTGTGCTTCTTTCTCTCTCAAATCCCACACTGTCTGGCAGGGGACGGCTTATCTGCTTAGATATGGGCAAGCCTAGCCCTATTCACAGCTGCTTTTCTTGCTAGGAAAGCAGCTGTGAATAGCGCCACCCTTTTGCACGCGCCACCCTTTTCTTGTTTACAGGAGTTTACGAAGTGCTCAGGTGTGTACACAGAAAAGGTTTTATGAAGTTCGGACTCGCGATCAGAAAGAAACCAAAGCGCGCTGGATCGGGTGTCACACAGGGATGCATGGAGAAACTAACGAATGTTATCGCATCCAAACATTGCCTTCGAATTGAAAAAAGAATACAAGCAGAAGTGAGTCCCCTTTCTGTGTTTTACCAAGTGCGTGAGCTTGATTAGTCCCTCCGTTTGCGGCTCTGCTGCTCAGGCTCATGAGTCCGGCTTTGTCCGGTCACGTGACTTTGCCGGGCAGAACCTGGTTCAAAAACAAACTTCACCACCATTGCTTTTTAACCTGGTCCGGCGGGAGCTGGGCGCCCACGCATTTATTTATGTATATATTTTTATTAAGTAAACAAGAAAATAACAAATAACTATGGGATTGGCGGCATGGTTGTGGAGGTCATTATTTTGCTGCCGATCTTCTTATTTGGCAATGCTGACTTAATAGTCCTACACTTTATCTAATAATGTTCCATTGAAGTTCTGCTGGCAGATAATTGAACACCCGCTGACTTGCCACGTACTAACGTGATGAATACAATGGCCCAAATGTGAGGTTAATGGACGCCAGCGCACCGGCTGACCTGGACTGAGGGAAGCAACGGGTGAGCTCTGGGAGTTGGAGGGGGCCTCGAATGACCCATTTGTAAATAAGGAGAGTCCCTGAGGTGAGGGGGTGGGGGGTGGGGGGGGAGGTGAGGGGGTGGGGGTGGGGGGGGGGGGGGGGGGTGTGTGTGTGTGTGTGTGTGTGTGTGTGTGTGTGTGTGTGTGTCTCTCTCTGTGTGTGTGTGTGGTGCAAATGCAATAGGTCTCGTATTTGCGAGAGATTAAGCTATTGGGATTGTAAATGACAATGCCATTTATTTATCTGTTTTCAAAACCAACACATAAATAAAAAGTTTGTCATTTACAATGCCAATAGCTCTAACTTTTCCGAAGGCGAGACCGTTGCATTGTAAATGCTTGTTCCTTCATACTTCCCAGCACCACACTCCCTTCCCTCCACCCTTTCCTTTGAATTTGTTCTTTCAATTAACTTATTTCTCTCACTTCACTGCCTGACTTTTTCCTCCGCGCTCAAACTCCTCTCTACAGCAGTCCAGTCCCACTCCCTGTCAAAGATGTGCACGAATGCAGTTGTTTTTGCTCCTCATTAAGAACAGATTGCAGAAGATAAAGGGTTAACATCGGCATGTAACACACATTCATGCTGCTCTATTCTTCAATCAAATCACAGGTTCAGTGCTCTATTTGGTCAGCCATTGGTGCACTGCCCTATTCTTTGTCTTAAGACACTGAGAAAGCACTGGGCTAATAATGGCATCACTGCTGTATGAAAAGGGCTCATTCTGCCCCCCCCCCCCTCCTCCATGGGAGAAATGTCTGCTAGGGAATTAATGGCTTTGTGACCTTTGGTGACAGAAAAATGTGATACTGTTTGAAAAATCGGAGGTGGTAGTGGAGAGATTACAGGAGGCCTTGGGATCTGCCTGTGCATTTCGTACTGCGTATGCAGTTAGGCTGATGTGGCATAAGATGTGAATTCGTAAATGTATGAAGAGGTGCGGGTACTGTGCTCCTGCTGGGCTGTGAAAGTCGCACAAGGCACTTCACCTTTCCATTGTTGCGAAGTGCCAAGCCTTGCTTCAGCAACATTCCAAGGTTCCTTTGGACTTTGGAAGCAGTAGCAATGAAGAGTTAACTTGGTGACCCTGTTGCAGGATCATAAATGGCCTGTACACTCGGTGATTGCTGAAATTCCTCTGTTTGCAACGCATGCATTAACATGGTACTCTTTCTAATGAACGTCCGAAAGTGCGGCTCCGAAACACAAAGTACGTATTACCTCTGTACATTTCATAGCTACCAGGTAATCATATGCTCCAACCCTTAGGTAGTACATCCAGCACTTCCCATCAAGGCCACCCCACAAACCCAAACCCTTCCCACCATGCACATTAAAAGTGCTTCTCAGTTAGGAGATCACATTCAATGCGCTTTGTAGCGTCTTATGGGTAGGTATAAATCTTTTAATACAATACACTTAACGCCGACGAAAGTAGTACAGCTTGGATAGCGGCTTGAATAGCGCACCACTAAAAGACAGACATGTAGAACAAAGCCACATATTAGAGCAGGCTTTGAACCGCAGAGCCAGCCTCAGGAACGCCTCACTATCTGACACACAGTCCAGACATAACCTCGGTAACAGAAGCGGGCATCCTTTACAGGAAACATATCAACAGCTTAGTTAAAATATCTCGAAATAGGCAGTCGAAACACTATGTTTTGTGAATCTCTTGTGGATTTTAATGTAATAGACTGCCCAGGGGCGAAGCTTCATGGGGGTATTTGGAATGTTATCCCCCCGCCCCCAAGAAATCTATTCTCTAGTAAAAAGTTGGGTACAGATCTTTTCAATCAGGTGTGATGAGAAGTCTGTCGGAGTTCATATGGGATAATTATACACATAAACGTACAAAAACACGCACACACACTGTCTCTCGTCTATGTTCAAATGTCCTAAAATGTTTTGGGTGTTTTACTAAATATTGCGTTGTGTCCCTTACAATCTGCACTCAGCTCGTTTCCTCCGCCTCTTAATCTCCCCTGCTGCACTGCTTCCCCATAAACCTTTTGTAACATGCTATGCCAGCAGGGTTCTCGGACAACCTGAGCTCACGCCCCCTTAGTCTTGCTGACCAAGTCACGCCCCTGAGACGGCCCGGCAAAGGGCAGGGCCTGCAAAAGTAGCAAACCAGTTATTTTGAGGAATCCGAAATGCCAGCCATCAGTGCCAGGCAGGAACTGTAATGCATAAATCAAGTGATGTACTGGTACGTTTGTAAACCTTTATTACCCACACCAGTCCCTCCGAATGGAAGGCGAGTCAGCACCCAGGGTATAATTTCTTTCTTCATAAGTCTGCTGAAGATGGCACAGCTTTTTCTGCAGTGGCGGCCCCTCCCCAAAGGCGAAGGAGCATTGCCCCACTGCTTTTAAGCAGTGTGAATAAAGGAAAAATAAAGTTATAATAACTGAATGTTATCATTTTATTTGTACCAGCTGCCTTGCAAGTGGGTGGGCGGTGTGGGGGGGGGGGGCTGCTCTGCTCACAGAGCAGTGAGGGGAGGAGAGGTGGGCACACTGAAGTGCGGCCAAACAGTCATGCGCACTTTCCACGTTTTCCATCCAGGCTGCATTACAGCCTGGGTTAAGAACATGCCCAGGTACCCAGTCCTGATCTGATCCGAACCACCCCCCTCAGACCAATCGCAACACTGCATTGTAATTGGTCAGGGGAGTCTAGATATGCATTCTGGTTCCTGTTCAGACATGGAGGAGAGACGGAGCAGAGGCACGGCTATAAGGTAAGTGTTTTTTAAAAAAAAAATTACAATCCCTTTCCTCCTGCCCTCTCTACCCCTCCCCAGCCACAATCCGTGCCGGTCATTACTGTATTTTTGGTTAACAAGAGTGGGCTTCCTTCACCTGAGCATCCGTGATGGCAGTGCTCCATGCTCTATGTCCCCTGTTCCTAGTGAATGAGATATTGCACCCATCGATACACAGATGTAGATGTCACCACCTTCTACTCAACTATCACAGACATGAGTACTGTTTGCCAAACTCATTTTATTGGGTATTATACAAATGGTCTGTGTTGCGCTCCCACAGAGATTATAGAGGGATCCTGCTCCGGGCTGACAGGGGCCGTTCAGACCTCGTGGAAAAGTTCTTGAGTCTCCCAACACATCTTAGACCAATCCATGGATGGCTTTTAACCTTTGCAAATATTGGACCTAGAATAGTTTGCCTGGGTGCTGTTGATAATTTTTTACCTAAAATAGCCCCACAGTGCACCATATCACTGGGTTTATGACCACCCCATTGGATCCTCTGCCTCACTGGTGAGTGAGGGTGCAGAAGAATAATATTACATTCTGGACAATGCAGGGCCTCGGGATCTACAAAGGACTAACATCCCCCTCACTCTAGAAGTACGCCTTCAAGGACCTTTGTTGTTCTGCAGCTGATATTCTGCAATAGGGGTCAATGGACACCAAACCTTGCATGCCTATACTGCTCTATACTGTGTGCACAAGGTGCCAAGTGGTTGATGTATCATGATCACATAGCTATTCCGAGCAGGGGAACAAGTCCACTCCTGAGGAAAGCATGTCATTGATTCAAGATAGGTGCAGTGCCAATTTGTTCTAGTGTTTGACCATGGGCCTGTCCTATGCCTGCACTTCCAACCAGGTTCGGGGGGGTGGTATCTCCAACGGGGGCCTCTTCCTATGCCAGTGGAAAAATCAGGGTACCCTATTCCTCCTAGTGCTTGTTTTGTCTGCCTTCCACCTCCAAACCAAGGTTGACCCTGCAAAGGAATAACCTTTTGCAGAAAGTCTTCACTTGTAGGTCTGACCCCAAGCATTGTTGAACTGTACCCTCAGGAGAGAGAACCTGTCGAGCCACATCACAAGCTGAGAAGGCAAATTGCTGTGTCACTTTCCCCACAAAGTTGCAGGTGTGCGTAGACTTTGGGCGATGAGAGTACCCTCTCCTATGCCCAGTGCATTGACCCCAAGAGTGAGAAATGTGATTGGTGAAAGCACCATTGGTGGTATCTGAAAATGTTGCAACTGAGTACCCTGACGAAGTCCCAGCCATTGCACCTTCTGCACCCAGTGCCTCTGCCAAGGCTGCTTTCTTGGCCCTGCGTCGCACTAAGCATCACAAGTGTCTGGTGAAGGGTTATAACGCATTGCTTAGGCCTATACACCTGCTGCTTTCTGCTCCAGTACCGGGCCACTGATATTGTGATGTCCAGGCATCATTGTCACCATGGTGCTATCCTCCGATCCCAGCCTCTTCAAGGATGCTATTCGCGACATCACTGGTCCTTTTTATTTATTTTTTATTATTGATACATATACATACAATGTAGAGTGATTCAGTCATATGGGCAGCCATTCTGTGCTGTACAAGGTGCATGGTACATGTTTTTTTGTGTTTTATTTTGGTACATGGTACATGGTAGACATTATTCAACTGGCGCCCCTTTACTGGTTATACAATAAAGGTGTGCTAGAAAGGAGGAGAGGAAAGTGTGAATAAGTAAAGAGAGAGAGAGAAAGTATCCTGTGGTTTCGGCAGGTTCAAAACGTGTGCAGTTGTTGTGGCAACCAAACCCCCCCCCCTTTTTTTTGGGCTGATAGTTCGTTGAGATGTTAAGGTCTTGACGGTGGGCTGGCGGGGGGTAAGTTCTTGTCCAGTGACTCCCAAAGGTTCCTTGACGAGGCCTTCCATGGTGAGTATCTTATCGCTAGGGAGTTGGCACCTCTTAGCTAGGTGATCCAGCTGAGCCAACCTCTGTATGATGCTTTAGGGGTATCCTTCCAGTTCGTGAGTACCAACTTGACTGCAGCGGTTACGAGAAGGTCTAACAGCTCTCCTTCTCCCTCTGTGGGGAGTTCCGTTCGCAAGAAGGCCGTCGTGATTGAAGCAAAATACTTCTTTATTTTACAGTGGAGCGCTTGGTCTATAAAGTCAAAAATCTTCCCCCAAAACCCCTTGAGTGTAGGGCACAGAAAAATAAGATGTTCCAGGTCACCCTTGGCTACGTTGCAGTTCCAGCATGTGGGGCTGTCTCTAATCCCTAGTTTGTGTAATCGGTCTGGGGTCCAGAATGTTTTATGTAGGAGCCACAGTTTGGTCTGTGCGAGGACTGGGGAGATCTTGTTTCGTGTGGTGGATGACCATAGAGTGCTCCACTCCCGGTCGTTCAGAGGGGAGTTTATGCAGCAGTTCCAGTACCTTTCCGTCTTCTCGTTGATACTTGTTTTTTGTGTGTTGAGTGTTTTGTATAGGTGTGAGACCTGGTGTCCCAGTTTGCCTACCTCACCAAAAGAAGGATGGGCCCTGGTGCACAATGGTCAGCATCGCCAGGAAAGGTCGCGACTCTGCTCTGCTGGTGCATCTTCAAGGTGCGTCCCCTCCCTGCAGTGCCAAGGCACCCACAGTATCCTCAATAATCCTCAGTAATGCCCACCTTCCGTAGTGCCTCTGCCATGCTGACACTCAGTCCAATGTTTCGGTGCCAGAGTTAGAGTATCCGGTACTGCTGCCAGAAGAGGAAATCTACCACTGCAGCAGCTCCTGGTGATTTATTGAAATACTTGCCCTGCCCCTCAATACAGTCGAAAGGGGTCACAAGCTTACAACAGTGGTGGTCTGACCCTCACAAAGCCACCTGCATCATGAGACATGTGAAAGGATAAAACTCTGGGGAACCCTCGGCTCCAAGACAAAGGGCTAGAGGGACGTACAATTGGTCGCAAAATACTGGTCGCAAATTGCGACTAGTGTTTGCGACCAGGCCGGTAATTGTGTTGGCACTGTCATTGAAAGCGCTGCCAGGGGCAACGGGTGGTGCAAGCTGCAGTGGCCTCCTGACGCTAGCCCTAGCTCCTATTTTGTTACAAATTAAGCACAAATGTTGAAGGTTCAGGTACAGAAATACAAAGTGGTGAGCTACGGAGAAAGTTATGTTTTCCAGGGGTGACCTGAAAGATAAGGGCCCTGGGAAATTGCCCTCTTTGCCCAGGCCTTGAAAAAATCTCTGGCCATGCCCGGAAAACCCCATCTAAATGGTTAGCGTGTTTATAATAATGAGCATATTACATAAGTGTTACGATATAGTGTGCCATGTGGGGGTGGTTGGGATCAAATAGTTTTACATAAACAGGAGGAGATGGAAGGGACGCAAGGTGGAAAGGTAATACAAGTTTGAAAAGTACTGTTGCAGAACCTTAGAAATTCCGATAGGGCCCAGTCTCTGTCTCAATCCCAGGTCCGCTGTCCTCACTAGTCCTAGATAAGGTCCGCCTGGTTATTAATACTAGGACTGGTGTTGCGCGTGCCGGTACAGGGATCTTGTTGCCCTCTCTGACGGAAGCAGAGGATTTGACATCATGCACTGTTGACAGGACCCACCCGTGAAGTCAATGGATTCTCCCAGCCTGCCATGGTTGAGCCTGTTAATGAAGGAGATGCCATCTCATTCACTGCAAGGCTGGGGGGATTCCACGCGCACTCGACCTGTCAGCTTGTGTGAAAGAGCATCTCCCTGTGCCCAGGAGCCTGGGGACTCTTAATCTGCCACTGCCTGATGAGGGGGTGTTATTAATTGCTGTTAAATCCAAACTCCAATGAAAGGCAGAGATGAAGTTGGTGAAGAAAAGGTTCTTTAATTAGTAACCTTCACAGCAAACACAAAGCAACGTCAGCTCTGAGCAGGAACCAGGCAATAACTGACAAAGGTAGAATACTCAGCAAAGAACCTAGAGAGAGCGTTCTAGGCAATAGAGACAGGAGAGAATATAGACAAAGAACCTAGAGAGAGCGTTCTAGGCAATAGAGACAGGAGAGAATATAGAGAGACAGAACCATAGATACCACACATCTCCCTTTCCCACAAAAAAAACAGAAAAGGAAGAAAGAAAAGAGAAAAGAAAGAAAGAGAGAAAAAGAAACAGATTAGAGACAATAGTCCTTTAGATAAGCAGGAGCACGAGTGTTGCGAGAACTCCGCCTGAGAGCAGGAGGAAGCTCAAATTGAGCAGAGATGACAGTGGAGGGAGAATCAGAACCAACAGGAAGAACATTAGAGGTACAACCATCATTGATGAGATCAGAAGGAGAACATCGGTCCAACAGCAGGGAAGAAGGACCTGGACGTTCCAAATCATCGACACCAGAGTCTCTTTGAGGAGAAGAGGTGGAGGGCTGAAAATCCAAGGACGAGGAATTAGAAAAGTAGTTGTCCTCTTGGCCTTTTAAGTCCTTGGAAACAAAAGGATTAACAATAACGACATTTCTCTTGCTCCACCACTTCCCATTAGAAAGTAACACAGCATTCTTGGAAACTCTGACAATTTTAGAAGTAGGGTAGAATTTTGAAGAATGACTACTGTTTTTCAGGGGTCTTTTGACCTTGACGGAATCACCCACCTTGAAGGGAACCACTTTGGTTTTGAATTTGTCATCATAAGCAATTTTCATCTTGTTTTGCATGGAAACAACCCTGTTGCGAACCTGATCAACATTGGGTAATTTCTCATCCACTTTTGTCTTGTCAAGGACCCAGGAAGGGCTAAGCTTGGAGGAGCCAAAACGTTTCTTTAACAAGACAAAAGGGGTAATGCCAGTTGTGGAATGGGGTGTATTGTGATAACTCCACAACCTTTCTTTTACAGCTTTGGAAACATCCAAATTTTGCATGCATGCTAACTGGATAGTGTCTTTTAGCATTTTGTTAACCCTTTCGACCATTCCATTTCCTTGTGGACTGTAAAGGGCAACAGTCAAGTGTTTGATGTCAAGATTGGATAAGAACTTTTGAGTGACATGGGACTTAAACTGGACACCATTGTCAGAGACTAGAAATTTGGGGATACCTTCTCTGTGAAAAAGGTCATCCAAAAAATCAATGACACCAACCGTGGAAGGATCAGACATGAACCTGCACTCAACCCACTTGGAAAAATAATCCACCAAGACTATGGCAAATCTTAAATGAGGCTTCAAGTTGTACATGGGACCAATAAAATCAATGCCTACTTTCTCCCAAGGGCCCTGAGGGTAAGGAACAGGAATAAGGGGGGTATTCCGAAGCTTGAGAGACTTGTCAGCTTCAAAACAACAAGAACACCTACCAACAAAGTTTTCAACATCAGCATCGAGATTGGGCCACCAGTAGTAAAGTCGTAACCTTTTCTTGGTACCAGTGATCCCTAAATGACCAAGATGTGCCAAATTCAACAATTTCAGTTTGAGTTTATTAGGAGGAATCAACAAAGAGCCCCTCATCAAAAAATCATCCTCAACAGTAAGTTCATCTTTAACTTTAGCAAATGAACGTAACCCAGAATCAAGATTTCTGTCATCGGGCCAGCCCTTGATAACATGATCCTTGACCAAATTGTGGACCTTGTCCAATTTAACACAATCCAACCACTCATCCTTGCTGATGATATTCTCAGAGAACAACAAACCATCAACCATGCCTACAACACACTCAGAGTCCTCACAAAGGGAAGAAGAGTTTTCAGAATCCTTAAGGGGACACCTAGAGAGGAAGTCAGCACGGGTATTTTTGCCACCAGGGATATGAGAAATGGAGAAATTAAAATCGTACATCCTAGAAAGTAACCTGATTAAACGAGGACTGAGATTACTGTGGTCTTTGTTGGACAAAAGGAACACTAAAGGTTTGTGGTCGGTCACCAAAATAAATCTTCTACCCCAGAGGTAAGTCTCGAAATGTTTAGTTGCCCACAGACAAGCCAGAGCTTCCCTCTCAATGGTGCTGTATCTGCGTTCTGCAGGAGAAAGGGATCTGGAAGCAAAGCCGACAGTCTGTTCCACACCATCAACCAACTGAGAGAAGACAGCCCCTAAACCGATGCCACTTGCATCCACCGTGACAACAGATTGAATATCATCTCTGAAAGAATGAAGAGAGGGGGCTTGAACAATAAGGTTCTTTAAGTGCACAAAAGTCTTGTTAATAGAATCATCCCACACAAACTTTTCACCTTTCTTGAGAAGCTTTCTTAAAGGTTCAGTTTGCAAGGCAAAACAATCCACAAATCTTGAATAATACTCGCAAACACCGAGGAAAGATCTCAGTTGATCTTTGTTTTCCGGACTGGGACTATCGACAATGGCTTTGATGAGATCTTGTTTGGGAGAGATGCCACTGCTAGAGATGTGATGGCCAAGATAATCAATGCTATCAACCATGAATTTGCACTTTTCTTTTTTAACAGTTAAACCGTTGGTTTCCAGAATGTTCAACACCTCAGACAGTTTCTTTAAATGGTCATCTTCACACTTAGAAAAAATGAGAATGTCGTCTTGGTAAGCCAACACATTGCTACAGTTGCCAAACATTTTATACATGAGCTTCTGGAAGACAGAGGCAGCAGACGCAAGCCCAAAAGGCATGCGTAAGAATCTATATGGTCCAAAAGGGGTATTAAAGGAAGTCAAATCACGGGAGTCTTCACAGAGTTCAACCTGGTGATAGGCAGACCTTAAGTCCAGACATGAAAAAACTTTAGAATCACCAAGTTGAGCTAACATGTCTTGTATTTTGGGTAGGGGAAAGCAATCTATTAAAATGTTTTTGTTTAAGGACCTTAGATCAATGCATAATCTGATGTCTTTGCTACCCTTTTTTTTCGCGATAACAATGGGGGCGACCCATTCTGACGAATTTATAGGCTCAATAACTTTGTCAAGGCATAGCTGCTCTAAGTGTAACTTGAGTTGAGACCTCACAGATAGGGGGACATTCCTGACTTTATGGACCACAGGAATGGCATCCTTTTTGAGGACAATGCGATGCTCAAAGCCATGAACAAGACCCAGCTTGTCCCTGAAAAGAGCACTATGTTTGGCTAAAAGTTGGTGTAAGGCAAGATTAGAGGAACAAACATCAACTAAAGAGATAGGACAAGAAGTGCCCGGTCTTAATACCATGCCGAATCTGCCCTGATCTTTCCAACCCAAAATGTTGTACCCATTTTTAGCAACGTATATTTTGGTAGCAATGGACCTGTCTTCAAACTTTATGGTTTCATTGAAGAATCCCAGCATGTCAATGGAATGTCCACCAAAAGAAATGGTGTGAATATCAGGAGGGAATAATTGGGAAGAATTCCAATGTAAATTAAATAAAGAGTCAGTGACAAAGGTGATCGGAGAGCCAGAATCCACCGTCACTTGGATTACTGTGTCACCAATGGTGATATCACAGATGGGACCACCATCATCCAATTCAGCATCAATGTACAAAACAATCTTTTTAGAAGAGACAACTGTACATACATTCTCAGGTTCAGAAAACTCAACATTTTCAATTGCATTAATTTTTACAGGATTTCTGTTACATACTCTGGTGAAGTGACCAGTACGTTTACAATTAAGACAAGTCTTATTAAGAGCTGGACAACTTTTGAAATTCGCAAGATGTGAAGAAGAACCACACCTGAAACATGCAAAACCTTTTTTAGTTTCTCTGGAATCTTTGTTTTTAAATTGGGAAGGCTTTGGTTTGATGTTTAGGGCATTGACAGCTTCAGTTACAGTTTCGCTTTTATTTTTGTTCAAAACCCTTTGAGAAGAGACAGATCTCTCGATTCCTCTCGCAAGTTCAAGAGTTTCGTTGAGAGATGGATCCCTACAACAAAGCAATCTCTCTTGTACCTTTTTGTTATAACAGTTAACCACTATCTGATCTCTGAGGTAAGAATCAATATTCCCATCGAATTCACAAGTTGCAATTAAGACTCTAAGTTCTGTCAAGAAGGTTTCAATTGACTCATACTCAAATTGATGTCTGGTATAGAATTTGTGACGCTCTACCACAACACTAGTTTCGTCAATGAAATATTTGGCTAATCTAGAAACAGCTTCTTGAAAACAATCCCACTCAGTTTCATGAGGTTGAGGAGAAACAGGTAAATGGTCAAAAATACGTTGGCCTTCTGCTCCAAGACTGTTATAGAGTAAAGCTAATTTTCTGTCTGGTTCATATTTTTGACCATCTAAAGCAATAATATAACTGCCAAAACCCTTGAACCATTGTTTCCATTTAGTTTTAGGTACACCAGGATCAGGAAGAAAATAAGGAGGAGTGACAATATTTTGAGACATGTTAAAGCAACAGTGTGTGCCGAGAAAACAGTAGAACAACAGAACAGGTAAAATTACACGAACAATAAGGAATAATTAAAAATGTCTGTCCAATAAGGGTTAAAGTACTTGGTAAGATGTGCACACCATCGAGTAGCCAACTAGAAGATGTGCCGTGGGAGAAGCAGAATCAAAAAATTTTTTGAATATTAAAGTCAAACCTGAAAACGAATAAGCTGCTTGAAGTCCAGGACAGTGTTGCGAAATAATTAGGATAAAAATTGAAGGAACGCTGTATATGATGAAGTAAGCGTTGTTCGACTTGACGAAGAAATGCAATGAACTTAAAGAAACGAGTGCATGAAATTGATTGCGCATGCAAATGAAAGATGCTGCGTGAACTTTACCAAGATGGAGTCACGTAGGGATTACGTGAGTTGAAACAAAGTGATGCGCGTCACTCCGTCATGGACCAGGCGGAGAACTGTGACGTGCGCGGAGGCTGACTGGGAGGAGGGACGAAGATGGCCTGAATAGAAGACTCAGTCAGGTACGTTCGAGTGGAATCCTCGAGCAGGAGTTCGCTCGAGGAGGGAACGTAGAGTCTGTGGCGCTCGAGGAAAAGTCGCTCGAGGGTAATGAAGTGCGCAATGAAGGCAAAGGTAGCGTAAAGTCGCTAAAAGCAGTCAATCATTATAAGTTGCATACGACCTTTTGAAGAGGTTGCGCTTTTGTTGTTGAAAAACGTTGTTGCGCATTCGGATGGTCGAGAAGGCCTCCCAGTGCTTCTGTGGATGCTGGTGATGTGAAGGAATCCAGGAAAAAATCCCAAAACGTCGCCAAATGTTAAATCCAAACTCCAATGAAAGGCAGAGATGAAGTTGGTGAAGAAAAGGTTCTTTAATTAGTAACCTTCACAGCAAACACAAAGCAACGTCAGCTCTGAGCAGGAACCAGGCAATAACTGACAAAGGTAGAATACTCAGCAAAGAACCTAGAGAGAGCGTTCTAGGCAATAGAGACAGGAGAGAATATAGACAAAGAACCTAGAGAGAGCGTTCTAGGCAATAGAGACAGGAGAGAATATAGAGAGACAGAACCATAGATACCACAATTGCCCACTGGGGGAGGCAACGCGCCGAGCAGGGCACAGGGCGCTGCCTTCCTATTCATCATCAGCTCGGCCCTGGAGTGGACACCAAGGTGGTAATTGCAGCGCAGTGTTTGAAGGAGGAGGTACACCCTGTGCTCGGGGACAAGCTGCGGAGTATTTTATTAATTGCTCGAGGAGGGGGAAAGGATGGAGCAGAGCGGGTGGTGCCTCCTCCCATACATCATCAGCGCAGCCCCAGCACGCGAGGGTGGCAGAGTCGGTGCAGTGGGGATGAGAGAGTAAACTCTGTGCCAGACGCAGCCTGCCTGATGAGAGCGTTTCATTAATTGCTCATTAGGGCAGGAGAAGGGTGAAGGAGAGCGCAGGACGCTTCCTTCGTATTCATTTCTAGTCCTCCCCCCAATTTGGAGGCGAAGGAGAAATTGCCTGGGCGTGTGAGGTGTGGGGGGGTGGGGGGGGGTGGAGTGGCGACAGGTGGCGGGCATAAACGCTGCATTCTGCAATAGAGCCAGTGGCGGCTCCTCTGCTGTGGCGGAGGAGTGTCACCCCCCTCCCACAGTTTTTAAGCAATTCTGCTTGCAGAGCAGGGAAGGGGAGGAGTGGTTTGTCCACATCTAAGTGCACAATGAGTGTTTGAGCAGCCCTCTTGGGCCGCCTAAACCAGTCATGAGCACTTTCCCCCTTCTTCATGCAAGTCGCGTTACAGCCAGCATGGAGAATAAGCCCAGGCTCCCATTCCGTGGTTGAGTGTCCAATTAGGACGCTCAAAACCAATCACAACTCTGCATTGCAGCGTTCTGATTGGTCAGGGGAGCCTGGGTGCCTACCAATCACAATGGTGCATTGCAGCATTGTGATTGGTTAGTAGGGCCATCCGGAAAAGAGTAGCGAAGCGGGACCCGGTGTAACTGTACGTTTTTTTTTACATATGTGCAACCTCACCTGCCCGCCTGCCCCGCCACCCGCGAGTCATCGCCACTTGTTAGCACTTGTACATGAAAACATGTCTGTGGATCCCAGGGGCTTGGATAGGGTCTTCAGAGACCCGAATGAACCAACTGTGAGGGGTGTCCTCAGATGAGCTGCAGCACTCAGGGCATCTCTGCCAAACTCTAAAGAATGTACCCAAGCAGCAGCAACATAAGAAGGGCTTCACCTACGCTGCAACTGCACCCAGGATCCCAGTGAGGCTGAGTGGACCTCGCTCAGACCACAAGCCGTGCATTCGTGCCAGCAACAAGACACAAGCTCACCCACACTTTGAGGAGTTTCCTAACAAAGTGACGCCGAATGGGCTACCCCCATACGGCAACACCCAGGGGATCTCGGCCAAGATGTGAGCAGTGTGGCCAGGAGAATGGTAGTTTAGTCATGTATTCATCTCTGATGATTAGAATTTTGTCACCTTCTGTGACAAGATAATTTCGGAGTGCAATAATTCAGCTATAGTGTCTAAGATTAACATAAATATCTATCTAGGTAGATATAGGTGCCGTCTTGCACTAATTCTGTCCATATCACAATGCATGCATACATTATTGACACCTACGACTGAGCCACTCATGTAGTATCATCACCAGGCCCGACTTAAGGGATCACGAGCAGCAATATCCAATTCCAAACCATGAGGGAAGACATTTACACTCAAGCTCACAGAAGATCCCCCATGGATACAAAAACACTGACTTCCAGACCACATCCCACGTCAAAGCCAAAGGCTGAACATCCATCCCCCAGCTCTGCATGCTTACACAGGTTGGCGGTAAATTTGAAGACTCGACTCCCATCCGCTTAGGAGACGTTCTCGATGGTACTTCAGAACTACAAGTTAGAAGTGATAGGACCACTGTTTTCAGGATTAGACGTCCCAACTAGACTAGGGATGCAAGGACAGAAAAATGGGAGGGTCGCAAGGCCTCATCTCCTCTGCAATCGTGCTCCTTTTGACACAACCCATTACGAATCTTTAAAATTCCAATCAACATTGAAGTGCTGCTGGAAGTCTTGCGGGTTGCACAACATAAAAACCACTAGAACATGGCCTAGTGTAGCAGTTCATAATCTGGGAGGGGCCAATGAATGCAGAGCCCAAACCTGCAAACGGAAGTGAATTCAGAAGCTTGCCTCAATGAAGCTGTGCAAAGTCTTCCGGCTTAGCTAGACTTCATTACACACTGTCTGCCACCTCACGGCTGAGCTCTTCTCCAGTGACAGGAGGGCCAGCCCTTGAAGGGGAGGACATCCTGTTAAGAGAAAAACCTGCTGAGAGATGTGGCGGGTAACAGAGCAGGATATGAGTTTAGGCATAGGCTGGAAGCTGGGATTTTAAGGAGGATGCATAGAAGTACAGACTGACCTTTATGGGGGGTGGGGAGGGTTCTTATTTTGTGAGAGAATCATGTGAAGGATGAGGGTGGAACAGGGTACATGTTAGGTGTGGGGTGTTTTGACATTGGATGGCCGTCAAGGAGATCCTTAGTCACCTTGCTGCAATAAGTATACTTTCCTGCTGTCCCTCCTTTAAACTAATAAGAAAACATCACAAACTTGGCATTTTGCAAAGTTGACATTTTGCAAACTTTGCAGTGCCTCCCGACTCTGAACCATTGTAATGCCTTAGGGACCGGGCATTGGTCTTTGACCTGCTGGCAGTAGTCCAGTTGACAGTTTCTGTTTTGAATCTGATCAGGAGCAAGATGTCTGCCGCCTGCATCCGTGTTAGTGGGTCTGATGAGACAGCTTGGCTGATCCACAGGGGGTTTATTTTCTCAAGAGCCCCATGGGTTGTGTTGGCGGGCCAATGGAGGATTCGGAGTTGGTATTCTGGCTCCACTCAATGAATGTGAGAGGCTAGAGGCCAGAGTGTCCAGCTGAGGCTTCCTGAGTGTCCTTGCACACAGGCCTTCAGTCGAGGGGAGGATGGGCCTACAAGAAAGAAATTCCACCGCAAACCAGTGCCGCCAAAAAGTAGAATCTATCACAGGTTACCCATTATCAAGAAAGCCCAGGCCATACACGTGACTGACGTTTCTTCCAACCCTACCACTCTTTCACAAGCACCTTCAGGGGATTGACCCCTTTATTCCCCTAGTTCATTTCAGCTTCCCCTCAGTGTGAAGGGAGGGCAGATGACGTCACATGATTCAACTGCAATCATTGCCTTCTTAAAAGAGCAGGGACTTCCTGGGACGAAAATAAATCCAGTTTAGGCAGCAGAAGAAACAGGAAAAACAAAATGATAATAAAACCATGTTATTATCATTTTATTTTTCTTTCTGCTGCAAACAGCGAAGTCTGGGCCGGGCCTTGAGGAGAGCAGGGGAGGAGTAGTGCGCATTGTAAAGGGAGCATGAAGGTTTAGCCGGCTGTTTAATGCCATCCAAACCATCATGTGCACTTTGATCTCGCTCCACCTGAGCTGTGTTGTACAGCTGGGTGGAGTAGAGGCACGGGCTCCTTGGCCCTGAGCGAGCGTTAAACAAGCCCGCTCAGGCCAATCAAGAGAGCAGCGTCTTGATTGGCATCTAGGACTGTTTAAATGTATTTATTATATTCTCCCTACCCCCCACGTCCCCTTCCCCGCCTCACCACTTGTTAGGAATGCAAGCCGCTACTGAGTTTACAGCAGTTGTATCCTTACAAATTAAAAAGCAGCCCCAGAAATGTGCTTAGCACAATCGAGCCTTAAATTATAATAGTGATCCGGTATTTCCTTGCATTGTAGCTCAGTAGGTCAATGTTCTGCAGAGTTCCAAGGAGATCTGAGTGTACCATGCAGGTCTCAGTGCTACAGTTCTGATGCCCTCAGTTTGACAGCCTTCAGAGGCCTATAAACTGAGTACCACTAATTACAATAGACATAACCAGGTTTGTTACTCCTCAATGTCGTACTTTGTAGTAGGGACTATGCAACCTTGCTTTCAGGTCACTATACCTACGGCGCAAGCAGAGCTAAACTGCGGTGTGTGGAGGGTGGGTAATACACCAAGCGATGGGGCGGGTCTGACACACCAAAGGATAAGGCAGAGCTAACATGCCAAGCAAATGGGAAGGGTAACCACATTGCCTATCTGATAAGGTGCGAGAATGCATCCATTCTTCTACTGCTGGGTCATTCTTGCTTCATCTATTTACCCCTCTGCAATTAAACAGACACAAACTCAGCAAGCAAAGGCAGAATAAAGTAAAAGAATGTAAGTAAGGTGAGCGGCCCTGGAGGAGTACCGGGGGAGATGCCAAACACCCAAAAATACTTGTCAATCACAGCAATCTGGAGATTCTGTGCAGCAAAAAACACTGTGTACAGGCTTTAATGCAGTGCAATAAGAACCTACCCATAAAGGTGTACTGGCTTTAACATTTGAGTCTCACAATGAGTCAGGCCTTTTGCATCTGTTGTGATTTTTCAAAAGATACAGATTGAACCTATGACACTGGGCATTACTTGTTCTTAATGAACCAATCAGGCCTATAACCTTTATTATTGGATCATCATCAAAACCAATTCAGACCTACCATAGCAACCATAAATACGCCTTCTCATAAGGCAGCCATCAGGAAGAGTCAGCAAATTCACAAATCCCTATGAAAATAATTTTGGCAGAACTCCTCTTAGGATGGACTAACAAGGACTATCACAGTGCAAGTATTCTACCCCAACGGATTATTCATGGGGGAAACCAAAATCAAAATCCTTTCATACTACGGTAGTCTGTGAGATTCCTTGTAACAAAATACCACTCCACAGCCTTCAGCACAATGCAATTAGAATCCACCCTAATGGCCTATTTGCTTTGATAAAAGAATTTCACATTAGGTAAGTCAGGTCTAATTCCTTTGCAGTAACTTTAACATATGCTTTTTAAAATAAGTAAGCCACGCATGCTGTCTTTGTTGTAACTTAATAAACAGATGAAACCAGAACATTTCTCAATGAAACAGTCAATCCTATATATAGCCTTTATTTCTTGCTCCCCAGCATAACCAACTCTGATCTAATGCATTAAGCATTAGCTTTCCCAGAAACCAATTACCAAGCACAAAGTTCTAAAAGTGAAAATATGTACAAAGTTAGAAAAGGTTACCTAATATCTTGAAAGGGCCTAGGATGAATTGTAATAGTTCTCCAGCAAGGATTTGACAGAGGGGGGTAACCAATAACAAAGTACTGGTCTTTGACAATAATCTCTGCAATTCCATGTAGCAAAGTACCTGAAATACCTATCTACAGTCTTTAACACAGTATAAAGCCAATCCATCCTTAAAGGCCCGTTAAATGTAATATATGTGTTTCTGAATAAATAAGTTAGGTTTACTGACTTTGTCTTCTTTTCATAATAAACAGATTATGCCTATCACATATGACATAAATTGTCCCAATGAACCAAACAAGCCTAAAGCCTTCATCAGTGGTTTGTTACCATAACCAAGTGAGGTCTCTTATTTTGTACATAAACTGGTAACCATCAAGTATACAGTCATGAAATTACAATTATCTACAGAAATACATCTGGCAAAACAATATACAACCCCACTGTAAATGGCCTAGCAAGGATTATCCTATTGCAAATATTCAACTCCTAGGGGCCTATTAGGATGGCGGGCGGAGCACCCTAGCGGTGCTGAGACTGGCCGCCAGTGGTGCAGCGGTCCCGCACCGGCAATTAGGATACCACTGCCACGGTGGCATCCCCAATCAACATCATTGGGGCGGGATGTGCACACAGTACCGCCCGCCACAATGCTGGGGCTGCACTCCGTGCATGTGCATGCACAAAGTGCATAGGTACATCCCCATGGGCCCCCATCCCCCCAACATCCTGGGGGCCCGCAATGGGCCCCCAACTGAGAAAACCACATGCCTTTGAGGCTGCTTCCGCATTCATCATAATATGGATGGCGGTGTCTAGCAGACACTTCCACCATATCAGGCCCCTTTTCCGCCCGGTCACATGTGTGACCGGTGGAAAACTGTCAGACAGTCTTTCCGTCCGGAGGGTCCCCCCGCCATCCTAATATGGCAGGGGAAATGGGTGGTGGGCAGAGGTTATTGTTGGGCGGATCGCTACCACCACCGTGGCGATCTGCCCGTCATCCTAATAGACCCCCAAGTGTTTATCGAAGGGGATGATTGATGCTAAAAACCTTGCTTAATAAGATACTGTTTGAGATTCCAATTAATAAAACAGCTGTTTGTAGCCTTTAATGCACCCAAATTGCAACCTACTCTGAAATGTCTATTTGCGTTAACAAACTCTTTTACAATAAATTGGGCAAGCCTACTTCCTTTGTTGTAGCTCTTCAAATAATCAAAACCGATATATAGCGTCTGACATAAATGTTCCAAATGAACCAATCAGGCGTATAGCCTTCATCACTGACTTGTCACCATAATTTACTCAGGCCTACTCACTTCTGCATAATTGTTCCCATAAAGAAACCCTCAGGCATACAGTTAGAAAATTATAAATATTCACAAAACAATATTAACCTCCTCCTACGAGGTTTAATAAGGATTATTAAAGTGTAAATCTACTTGCAGGGTTTGTCGACGGAGAGAACCAGCACCAGAACCCTTGCCTGCTGCAGTAATCTGTAAGAATCCATGTAACGCAGTACATGTCTAGAGGGACGTTAACACAGTGGAATAATAATCCATCCTTAATCCACCCATCCTTAGAGGCCAATTGCCTTTAACAAATCATTTTCACAATGAATAAGTCAGACCTACTGCGTTTTGTCAGAATTTTCATAATACAAAGATTAGACCTACGGCCTCCAGGATATCTTTTCCAATGACCCAATCTATCGATAATAGTAAGTATTTCTCCTCAGGGTGTTGTCCACCTATTTGCTCACCAAGGCACTGCTCCTATCTTGCGGTGGTGCTATTATGTCTCTAAGTATGCCAGTGCGCTGCTCTCTCCTAAGTGTACTGGCTGGCTCCTAACTCCCCAGTATGCTCCCCACACTTTCTCTTAGAGTGTAACCCTCTCAGTGTGCTGCTTTTAATCTCTCTCTCTCTCTCTCTCTCTCTCTCTCTCTCTCAGTTGCTCACTGGTTCTGGGTGTTTCCTCCATTAGGTTGCTGCTCTCTTGTTTTCAGAAAGTGCTTTCCTGTCACACTCACACTGCAACTCTCTTTTAGGATGTTACCCCTGTATAGGGTGATTGCACACTCGCTACCTTTGCCTCCTCATTAGGGTGGCATTCTCTCCTTTCCAGGTGCTGTCCTGTTATTCTGAGTGTGCTGCTATCTCTCTGGATGCTCCCTACCACCAGGTGGCGTTCTGTCCTCTGGATTACCTGCTATCCCTCGCGGAAACACTCATACTCTTGGGATGCTCCTGTTACTCTGATCCCTTACTTCTAGTACTGCTTTCTAAGGGAGGTGCTGCCCTCTCACTCTGTTGTTCTTTCTCAGTCTCTGCCCCTTCCCTGTGAACCCTTAGTGCTGGAGTCTCTTTATGATACTGCACTCTCTTAGGATACTGTCTTGGTTCTTCTGCCTCTCAAGCTGCTCTCCCGTCAGTCTGCTCCCCTCCTCAATGTACTGTTCTGTCTTTCTTCTCAATGTGATGCTCTCTCTTGGGATGCAGTCCCATCCTTGAAAGCCTTCTCTAGGCACAACCTTCTAGAAGTGTTCAGCTCTATAATACTGAAAGTCCCCTCAATGCACTACAGTCCTTTGGAAATGTTGCCACAGGATTCCTGTGGCGCCCTTCTCAGGGTACTGCTCAGGCTTCCTGCTTAGGGTCCTGCTATCTGTGTGAAACTGCCCTCTCCTGTGCTATATCTCTCTCTGAAACCCCTCAGGGTACTGTTCTGACTTCTCCTTTTGCATGCTGCCTTCTCTCAGGGTACTGCCCCTTTCATGAGTCACACCTCTCTGGAAGCAGCACTCTCTCATGCTGCTTCTCCATCCTAGGGCCAGTCCTCCGTGCACAATGTCTGATTGTTACTCTCTGTTGTGCTATTTGTCAGAGTGCTTCCACATCCCTCTGCCTTCTCATCAGGATCCCTCACTTGCTCAGAGTCCAACACCCCCTGCTATCTCGCAGATTACTGTCCTTTCTCTCTGCCACTCTTACGTTTCTGTTCCCTTCATGGTGCTGCTGTTCTCTCAAACGCATCCAGATGACTGCCACATCCACTAAGGTTGCTCTGCCTTCCTACCTACATTTTAAGGGTGAATAATCGGATGTGTTTCTCGTAATGCAGTATGCGTTGGCGCCTACTCAAGTATACGTGGTGTATGTAGAAAGTGACAATGTGAAACAGTGCCACAGGCAGGGGGATGACCTGAAACCCCCAAGGTAGACACAAGGACTCAGAACAACAAATGCAAATTGCCTGTGCACACATGAAAAATAAAGCCAGAACAAATACTGCAAGTCCAGCATACAACAATAACAGTAGTCCAATTATGCATGTTGTTCTTGGTTTAATGCCAATACGATGCCCAGCCAACATGTGTTTCATCAGGGTGGTGGACCCACAACTTTTTCAGGGCTACAAAGATGTACTGGACCCCTGAAGTTCACTGAGTTATGTATGTTGTTATCCGTGCACGCCATTATGCATCACACTTTAGGTGTCCTGTGTCCATGCACAGACAGTGCATTGAGGTGTTTGGGTAATTTACCCATATGCTTGGGAAAAGTAAATTTTGCCATGTTATATGTGCCTACGTGTTCCCCATGTTATGTTATATGTGCATGATCGATATGCATGTATTCCCCTCTGATCGATTAAAGACGCAATTACAGTTGTGTCCATCTCTAGTATGTCAGTTTCCAGTTCTCGTGAATACAACGAATATCAGGCCTATGTAATCCTACGTTGCCACATTTTACAGTGTGCACGTTAATTCATTGAATTATCCCCGTTTCTAGGCCTCAAAAGGGCCCGGACTCAGATTCAGCTCTTGTCTCCTGAACCCTCTCCGAGGAGCGATACAGCCCCCACCTGCATCCCTGACCCTTCACTTACTTTCATGCCTCGCAGTGCCCGGCTAGGCCTGGCTCTGCCTCCCAGTCTGCCAAGAGTATGTTATGTTTCTAGTTATCAGTCCAGCCCTCCTTCTCTGCATTCCTAAGCTACTGAATCGCATCAATAGTTTCCGTCATGGTCTAGCCTTTATGTCTCCATGTAAGAGAAATACTGTATTAATATTCATAGAATATTCCTCGCACATGCAATACATTTAGAATAATGCATACACCAGTCTTAGTGTCTGTTAGCCTTTGCCCTGATAACTTTTGGATTCTATCAACATGTACTATAAACACCAGATACTAGATATGCCTAGGTACATGTCGCTCTGACCCTCCAGACTTTCGTCTCCTCTTCTAGCGCAGAAGTCATAGCCCCCAGTTCTCCCTGGTAACACGTCATTGCCCATTTGCGCGCACCACTAGGTTAAAGGTCCCAGCTGCTCAGGTAGCCCCCTCCATGTTTCCGCCCCTTTTTTATGACATATTCTGTTACGTTTACATCACATGTCTATGTATACGCCCTGTACACGCCTCTTGTTACACCCACTTTATGCCTTATCTTTCGCGACTGCTACAAACTCCGCCTACTGCTACGCCCCCTGTATTGAATGTAATGTATTTGTTTAACTATAAATATTGTGCACTGTTATTAAAAGTTACCCCTTATGCTCCCAGATCCTGCCCCCGGCAGCTGCCATCCCATTCCCATGCAGGCTGTCCTGTTCCTGTCCTTTATGCTTAATTAAAGCCTGTCAACTCTAGCTACCTCGAATCTTGACTCTTATTTATTGAGCTATCTGTTTATATGAGTATCCTGAAAAAGAGAACCGGTAATTAATTATTTATTTACCACATAATGGCGCCCGAATAGGGACTTGCCCTTTCCCCACGCGCCGGAGAAGCCACGCAGGCCCCCTGATCCTCTGCAGCCGTGACGGAACCATACCGGCCACGTGCAGATATTTCTGCTTCAAGTATCCCTCAGGCCCACGGAGGAGACGGAGGTTGCGGTCCAGCGTCCAGACGAGGCGGTGGAGGAACACGGCGAGTCCCGACCAGAGCCCAAGCCGAGAGTCCAAGGTCCGAGGTATCCGGAGGCCCACCTGTAACTGAAGTCCGAAGTTCGTCCGTCCGTCGTCGTAGCAGTCCAGTCCAGTCCGAGGCCTTCCGTTCTTGCTGCCCGGTGAGTACCATTGCTGGGGTAGTATCTAGACAGGGTCAATTAATTTGTCTCTGGTCCGTGGGTTTGGGTACACAGATCCAACACGAAGTGTCCACCTAGGTGGATGCGGGTCCTGACGTGTCTCTTTATGAGACCGGTAAGTTTCGTACTGTTTTAGCAGTGCATCTAGTCATTCTACTAAGTTCTGTTCTGTTCTCGAGAAATTCATGTGTTCTGTTCTCAGTATTCCAGGTGATATTCTGTCCGAACTGTTAAATGTCAATTCATGTGTTTTCAATGTTGTGGTATGAGTGATTTGTTTTCTTAAGTTATTATTGTGTTTATCGTGTATTGTATTGTGTCCGGATTCCAGTCTTAGTTATGCCTCTGTTCACGAAGTTACGCCAGTTAAGAACTAGAAAAAGTCTGCTCGAAGAAGCAGTTCCTGTCCCGCCTAGGGACAGTCCAGGTCATTTTATGTATCACAAGCATGGCATAAGTGCCATATTATATCTAGACTTATGGGTCGAGTATACTAAAGATCTAGAGGAGAAATATAGATGGCCTGTATCAGGTACATGGGATGCCGAGTGCATCATGCGAGTAGAAGAAGCATTATGGAAAAAGAAATCCAGACAGTCCCAGAAAGATGCCATCGAGTTATGGCGCAAAGAATCTCATAAAAGAACCGAAAAAGAAATCAGAAAGTCAGAATTAAGTAGAGAATCCTCAGAAAGAGCCCAAGAAAGGGAATTGATCGAAGTAGGTGAACGAGTTAAAGCCGAACAGTCAGACAGACAGAGAAATGCCCTTATTAAGGGTATGTATCCTCTTCTTGCCGAGGGCTTGTCGAAAGCAACCCCGGAAGCACCATGTAATTTCCCGCCGCCATTAGTTCCGATTAAGCTACGTCACAAACCGACCGCAGCTGATATTTTTCTCTCGTCCTATTTGGACGACACGGTCCCAGAATATGCAAATCCTGTTCCGCCCGCTCCTGTAAATAATGTAATTCCTGTTCCTCCAGCCACCGGGGCACCTGTTACAGCACCTGTTACGGTACCCCCGGTCCAGCCCGTAGTACAAGTTCCCGCTACATCGGTCACTCTGCCAGCACGAAGAGTATCAGTCGACGATTCTAGTATAGGGGCCGCGGGGGGAGGTCCTCCTGGTACCCCGCCGCCACACAAACGTGTAACGTTAGTCGAGTTACATGAACGTGCGTTACAGCGTACGCCCAAACATCAGTCCGTTGCAGATATCAGACGAGCTCTCAACGAATGCCGTTATGATCCAGTCCCAGGCGATGATAATATGGTTATATATTCATTGCGTGTAAGACGGGTGACCGAGTATTTGGACACCCTACCGAATATGAAAGAAGATCTAGACAGAATATATCGTTTCATCCGTACAGGAGAAGACCCAGAAAGTATTGGCGAAATCATGTCTCTAAGGAAAGCTGAGACTCAGCTCATGCTATTAAAATTTCTAATCAATTGTTTAATAAGGGAACAAGATTATCCGACTAAAGATCCGACCGAAATGAGAGTCCTGACAAGGTGGAGTGATAATATAGCCGAGGGAAGACACAGGACACTAAGTTGTATAGAGAGTATGTACAAGAAAATTCGTAAGGAAATAATAAGGTTACACGAGAAACGCAAAGCAGCACAAGTGTCCGAGAAAGAAAACGACTCTTCTACTGAAGAGGTAGACGACGAGAATCCCTCCAGAATAGCGTATGTAGGTAGAACTAGACTTCCCGACCGACATTCACGCCTAGAACACAAGAAAGTCTTTCCTCCTCCAACACCAGAACAAGGCTCTCTTGAACAAGTATTTCAAGTTACCGATCACATTCTGAAATCACGAATCGGTTATAGTGAACTTAGTACTATGCATGAACAAGAACTAGCCCGATCAGCAGTCCGATGGATTACGGATTCTACCACTTTTCCAGATGAAATAGTGGCACAAATGTTTCTGAAACTGCCCCCAGCCGAGCAGCGACTGGTGGGTATGTATATGATCCAGCACCTCATTACACTGTATGAGGGACAACATTCTGATCCAGGTCCGTTACATGATGTTCTGAACGAGTTGCTCCAGTATAGATGGAAAGGTTTAGGTACCGATTTAATTAGTGTTATTCTAGAACAGCGCCAGAAATATAGAACGTTCCTGAACCCGCATTTTGTTCACGTCTCACCCCCAGAAAGTAAATCATTCTACATAGATAGACAGCATCCGTTACGAGAAGTACACCCAGTTAGGACAACGGGTGGTGAAATGCAACGAGTATTTGTTTACACCCCTATTACAAAGATGGAACTCTTAGAGATGAAGAAATTAATTCCCTGTCACGACAAAGATCCAGCAGGGTTCCATCGAGAATTAAAAGACATGCTCCGTATGGGAGAATACACGTATCCAGATATTATTAAAATGTTAAAGGTCCTGTTGCCCGCAGGGGTATATGAGAAACTCAAGGAAAAAGAATGGGAGGTGGGAGAGAAAAAGATTGATTGGACAGCTCTAGAAGCTGAAGATAAGATACGAGTACCAGGTACCGGTCTTGGGGACAAATGTAAAGAATTGCCCGAGTTATTGATACAAGTTTTGCCAAGGTTATTATCCACGAAAAAGGAAGATTGGGATGCAATCTCAGCATGTAAACAGAAACAGGATGAAGACACTAGTGATTTTTATTCTAGATTCGAAAAATGTTTCATTATCAACAGTGGTTTGAAGACAGGTAGCGAGTCATACCCTCATCTTTTTGTTACTAAACTAGTCGAGAATTCAAGTCCACAAGTTAAAAATCGAGTTTTGAAAGTCGAAAGTACCTGGCAAGCTAGTACCCCGTCACAAATGCTTCAGATGCTCCAGTATCACCAGAATAGAATCAGGGAAGAGCAAGAACACGAAAGGAAACGTATGAAAGATACGAAAATGAAAGTACCAGTTGCACAATCTGTTCCACAAGACAGTCAGAAGAGGGGTCCGAATCAAGCCAGTCATCTTGCAGCTCCCGTTAAAGGGACATGCAATTATTGTAAACAGCCAGGTCATTTTATAAACGAGTGTGCAGTTCTGAAACACAACATAGCTGCGGGTAAAACTAAAGAAAGACCACGTCCGCCTAGACAAGAACAAGTTTCACAGACTTCTCAGTCACCACAGAATGCACAACAGATAGTTCCAGCACCGCAGCCTATCGCTGCAACACAGCATGTTACACAGCAGATGTACCAGTATGCCCAGACAGAGTATCCAGAGTATCAACCGTATTCATGAAACAGCCTAGAGAGGGAGGTAGGCTTGCCTCTCATCGAGATACCTGTAGATCAAGAGGGTCCCTATGTACACAGTCAAGTATTGGGGAAAGACAGAAAGTTTTTGATTGATACAGGGGCAAGTAGGACTACTATCAGTCATGACGAGGTTCCAGGGGCTCCGCTCTCAGGCTCTAGAAATGTTTCCCTTGGATTTTCAGGAAAGCCTATTGTAAACGAGATATCAAAGCCAGTTACTCTAGAAGTTGGTCCATTGTCCCGAACTACTGATTTGTTACTTACGAAGTCGTGTCCAGAAAATTTGTTAGGTATTAAAACATTGAAAGAATTAGGTGCAGTTATTTGCTGCTCCCCAGAAGGAATACGATTGTTCTTAAGGGACTTTAAAGGTCACTATGTATTACGCGATTTTGATCCAAGATTATCAAATGTACCACAGCATTTATGGGCGCAAGGTCCAACTGATGTAGGTTTTATGCAAATCACACCCCATCGTGTGACTCTCAAGCAAGGTATAGTCCTGCCACGGATCAGACAGTACAGATTGCCACCTGAGGCTGTAGCAGCCTTATCCAAAATTATTGACGAGCTCATTTCTCAAGGAGTGGTTGTAGAAACTGACTCCAATGTATGTAATTCTCCTATCATTCCAGTCATGAAACGTACTGATCCAAATGCACCTCCAGTATATCGATTAGTGATTGACCTTCGAGAACTTAATAAATGTATCATACCCCAGTATCCAGTAGTCCCAGATATTTCATCCCTATTGACAGCCATTGATTCTGAAGCTACATTTTTCACTGTCATAGACCTCAAGAATGCATTTTTCAGTGTCCCCATTCATCCAGACAGCCAGTACCTTTTTGGTTTTTGTTTAAATGGAAGGAGCTATAAATTCACACGAGCTCCTCAAGGTTTCACAGAAAGTCCTAGTATTTACAGTCAAGCACTTAAAAGACAGCTAGACAATATTCACATGCCAACTGACACTGCCCTGCTCCAGTATGTCGATGATCTACTGATCACAGCCCGTTCTGACCGTGACTGCGAGCGTGCGTCACTTATAGTCCTGTATTTCCTGGCCGAGCAGGGGCACAAGGTGTCCCCTTCAAAGCTCCAGTTCTGTGTCCAGCAAGTGATCTACTTAGGCCACTTACTGTCCAAGTGGGGTAGGCAGTTGACACCAGACCGTATCCAGTTGATAGCGAGTCTTCCACAGCCCAAGACACAGAAGGAGGTACGTGCTTTTATTGGCCTCACTTCTTACTGCAGACAATGGATTCCTCAGTATGCATTTCTAGCTAAGCCACTGATACAGTTAACGACACAGGAGGCAGCCGTATCGACTGTCCTCCCTTGGACATCTGAACATACGCTTAGTTTTAATGAATTAAAGAAAGCCTTATGCCAAGCACCTGTTCTAGCTACACCGAACTACAGTAAGCCTTTTACACTTTTTGTCACAGAATGTGATGGTACTGCATTATCTGTTCTCACACAAGATCAAGCAGGACAGTACAAGCCTTGTGCTTATTTTTCGAGCACATTAGATCCAGTAGCCCAGGCTTTGCCTGCGTGCCTCAAGTCAGTTGCAGCCACAGCTCTAGCAATCAGACAAAGTGATTCCATAGTGTTAGGACATTCCCTGACAGTACAAGTCCCACACTCCGTGGAAGTTCTTTTAAACCGAACACAGACTCAGCACTTGACCATTGCACGTTTAACAGGTTATGAACTGACACTGTTCCAGCCACACATAGAAATCAGACGCTGCAACGTTCTAAATCCTGCTACCCTGTTACCATCAGTTACTTCAAATCCTGCCACACATGACTGTGTGGAAGTAGTTAACACTATGACCAAGCCAAGACAAGACCTGACAGACATTGCATTACCTAATCCCGACCTGACACTTTATGTGGATGGTTCATGTATGAGAACTAGTACGGGAGAACTAGTAGCCGCGTATGCAGTGACTACTGACACAGAAGTTATTGAAACATACCGTATTGACACCCTGTCTGCTCAAGCAGCAGAGCTAGTTGCTCTGACCCAAGCCTGCATACGTGCCAAGAACCTGAAAGTAAACATATATACAGATTCACGTTACGCATTCGGAGTTGTACACGACTTCGGAGTGCTCTGGCAGGAGAGAGGTTTCATGACTTCTCATGGAACCAAGATTCAGCATGGTCTCCTCATTCAAGCTCTGTTAGATGCAATACATTTACCGACAGCTATCGCTATCATGAAGTGCAAGGCACATACGAAAGTTACTGACATCATTTCCCAAGGTAACGATCTAGCAGATCGAACAGCCAAGCTTACAGCTCAGACTCCAGACATTCCAGTTAACACGACACTGACACACACTCCAGAACAGACAACTTGTATGACAGTTAAGGACCCTACACAAGATGTCATAGATATCCAGTCACATGCTACTCCCGATGAAATCAAGAAATGGTCCGAACAAGGAGGGGTCCAGACAGACCAAGGATGGGTGACGAAGGGAAAAGCCACATGGTTTCTCCCCGACTCTATGGTTCAAGTCATTATCAATACCGCACATAGTCCAGCACATCTAGGAGAAAAAGCCATGTTAGACAGTATACAGAACGTTTGGTTCAACAAGCACCTACGAGCTGCAGCCAAGCAGAAAGTCCGTACTTGTATGATATGTTGTCAATTCAATCCAGGTAAAAGTGTCCCGGTGGAACAAGGTGGATTCCAACCTCCTGACCACCCTTTTGAAGTCCTCCAGATGGATTATATTCAGATGGAGCGATGTCGAGGTTTCAAGTATGTCCTCGTAGTTGTATGCGCTTTGTCCAGGTGGACAGAAGCATATCCAGTTCCAGATTATACAGCTGCGACCACTGCCAGGCAGTTGGTTCGTGAATTCTTTCCCCGTTATGGACTCCCTAGGGTCGTGTATTCTGATAACGGCCAGCCATTCTCATCCGAGTTGATGAAACATGTTTCCCTTTTGTTAGGATACCAGTGGAAGTTCCATTGTGTGCGCCATCCTGAAGCAGCCGGTCTCGTAGAGAGACATAATCAGACCCTGAAAATCCGTATTGCTAAGATATGCAAAGAGAAAGGTGTAGACTGGCTAGTTGCCCTGCCAGTTGCTTTATTCTTCATGAGGATGGTTGCACATTCCAGATCAGGTCTGTCCCCTTATGAGGTCGTATTCGGCCGCCCCCCAAACATGTGGGGTACACCTAGACCCCGCAGTATTACAGATGTTTCCAGTAATATGCTGACAGATTACCTAGCTTCCTTGATGTCTGCCCTACACTCTTGTCGTTCGCAGGTTGCCGCTGCATTTCCAGACAATACTGAAGTGAAATCGCACGAGGTCATTCCAGGGGATCTTGTACTTGTAAGGAACTTTGATCGTTCAAGTCCGCTGGAGCCTCGTTGGAAGGAGCCGAGACTTGTCCTCCTGACCACCCGTACGGCCGTGAAGTTGGAAGGCCGCAAGGGTTGGGTCCATCTGTCGCATATCAAGAAATTTCATGGAATCCGAAAAAAGACTTTTAATGACAATTCCAAAGACTGTTCCATTTCTAAAGACTGCCTGAAACAAGACTCTAAATCAGACATTAATCTCAATCCCGAACTGAAAGTTCCTCTGTTAGAGAAAACTCCGCAGCAGGAGTATAAATTAAAACTCCGGTCTAGTAAAATAAGTCAGCCAGTTTAATTGTCTAAGTCCCTCTCGGGTGAAACGGTTAGACAGGTATCTGACATGTATGAGATAGACCCCCATAGTGAGAGAGTTAGTCAAAACTCTATCAGATGTATCGTTTTTCTAAGTTTCTTATTGTTTCTAAGTTTGATGGTTACCTGCACAAGTTATGCATTGCATTTATGTTTTCCAATTTCGCATATAAATAAGTTTTCTAATGCTACAGTAGAGCACACATTTAGTGATCTGCCTCCTCACGAGCTATCCTATCGTCTTGCTATGCGTAATAATACATTCATCCGAATGTTACACTATTCACACCAGACCAGCAATGCCACTAATTGTTGGGTGTGTGGTCGACTCCCCCCTTTCCAGACACCGAAGGGAGTTCTGCCACTCTTTCCCTATCCGTTTTCACATAATGGTTCGTGTGGAGCATGGTCCACGTTAACGTCATCCTCCAATGATATGTCCCTTCTGAATAGAACATGTTTTCCAGACAAGCAAGGTCTCCCCCATAGAACAGGGTTAGATCTAAAAAATGAAGTTTATAATTTAGGTAATTATTCTTCGAATTTTATGGTCCTGAATGTTCAGTCTGATACTACTCCAGACTTACCTGCTATTTCAGTACTACCAGTCAAAGGCGAATTATGTGTCAGAAAGAATGGTTCCGCACATGTAGGACATAGTGATTGTACTACTACTGTCGAGTATAGTGACAGTGGGAAATCTATTTTCAAAGCCTCACGTCATTCTTATTTTGTTTGTGGTCAGACCGCATATATTCGTCTGCCCCTCGATTGGGATGGAACATGTTATATTGCCTTCCTACTGCCACCAGTTTTTCTAGCCCCATCTGATTATCATAGAAACACACATCTAGTACACGTCAGACATAGAAGGGAGATCGAGTCCCCAATTGTCGATCAAACTGAAACTACTCTAGAACAGTATCAAGACTTCAATAAAGGTTTCTTCTTCTTTATAGGCCCTGTCCAGAATAGTAAGTTAATACGTAGACTAACCAGAACCCTTGAAGCAGTAGTGAATGAGACTACTTCTGCTCTAGGTAACTTAACCGAAGAGCAATCTGCTATGAGATTTGTCGTGCTCCAAAATCGTCTCGTTCTTGACGTCATACTGGCCGATAGAGGAGGAGCATGTAGAGTCATCGGATCTAGTTGCTGCATTTTCATTCCTAATAACGCGCCGTCTGTTTATTCAGCTATAACCAGACTTCATAAAATTGCCCATCAGTTACATCAGAATCCAGGCACCTGGACATGGTCCGGTTGGCTCTGGAGTATTATATCTGCCTGGGTATGGAAAGTATTGTCATTCCTAGGTATTGCAGTAATGATCATATTCAGTTGCTGCCTCTGTATACAATGTGGCCCTGCGGTTTGCGGCATGTGCGCTACCTCTTGTATTCCTAGTCCTAAATCCCGTTCCAAGACAATTCGAGATGAGCAAATGATGCTATACGAAATGATAGATGGTATCATGAATATAGATGTTTCCTGATGGAAACGTAGGGCACAAGGAGGGAATGTGGAAAAGTAAATTTTGCCATGTTATATGTGCCTACGTGTTCCCCATGTTATGTTATATGTGCATGATCGATATGCATGTATTCCCCTCTGATCGATTAAAGACGCAATTACAGTTGTGTCCATCTCTAGTATGTCAGTTTCCAGTTCTCGTGAATACAACGAATATCAGGCCTATGTAATCCTACGTTGCCACATTTTACAGTGTGCACGTTAATTCATTGAATTATCCCCGTTTCTAGGCCTCAAAAGGGCCCGGACTCAGATTCAGCTCCTGTCTCCTGAACCCTCTCCGAGGAGCGATACAGCCCCCACCTGCATCCCTGACCCTTCACTTACTTTCATGCCTAGCAGTGCCCGGCTAGGCCTGGCTCTGCCTCCCAGTCTGCCAAGAGTATGTTATGTTTCTAGTTATCAGTCCAGCCCTCCTTCTCTGCATTCCTAAGCTACTGAATCGCATCAATAGTTTCCGTCATGGTCTAGCCTTTATGTCTCCATGTAAGAGAAATACTGTATTAATATTCATAGAATATTCCTCGCACATGCAATACATTTAGAATAATGCATACACCAGTCTTAGTGTCTGTTAGCCTTTGCCCTGATAACTTTTGGATTCTATCAACATGTACTATAAACACCAGATACTAGATATGCCTAGGTACATGTCGCTCTGACCCTCCAGACTTTCGTCTCCTCTTCTAGCGCAGAAGTCATAGCCCCCAGTTCTCCCTGGTAACACGTCATTGCCCATTTGCGCGCACCACTAGGTTAAAGGTCCCAGCTGCTCAGGTAGCCCCCTCCATGTTTCCGCCCCTTTTTTATGACATATTCTATTACGTTTACATCACATGTCTATGTATACGCCCTGTACACGCCTCTTGTTACACCCACTTTATGCCTTATCTTTCGCGACTGCTACAAACTCCGCCTACTGCTACGCCCCCTGTATTGAATGTAATGTATTTGTTTAACTATAAATATTGTGCACTGTTATTAAAAGTTACCCCTTATGCTCCCAGATCCTGCCCCCGGCAGCTGCCATCCCATTCCCATGCAGGCTGTCCTGTTCCTGTCCTTTATGCTTAATTAAAGCCTGTCAACTCTAGCTACCTCGAATCTTGACTCTTATTTATTTAACTATCTGTTTATATGAGTATCCTGAAAAAGAGAACCGGTAATTAATTATTTATTTACCACACTACCATAAGGCATCCACACCTGTGCTTGCACCTGTGTTCATATCATGAACTGAGACAAGATAGCGGAAGAGCTTTTCCAAAATTTAGCAAAAGGCGACACAGTGGCGGCCAGTGTGAAGAACACTAATCAAACACGCAATGAAGGATTGAGGGAAAAATGTGTAAAACTAGAAAAATTGAAAAAGAATGAGAATAGTAAATGGTGGGACGGCATTACTCTGAGACAGTATCTCAGATTAGATAGAATACCTAGGGGGTTACGCGCACAAATTTTCCCCACGTCTGATGAGCTTGACGAGGAACTGTTAAAACTTTGGGAAGAATCACTCACCATAAACTCAAAAACACTGATAGGCATACTCATAGAGAATGCAGACCGAAAGGTAATCCAATTTCAGGCAGAGATGATCAAACTTGAGGAGGAAATTAAAGATCTTGGCCTACCAGAAGCAACTGCAAAGAACTATGCCATACTTTCTGACATACTAGCCAAACACCAGGAAGATATAAAACAACACAAAGCAAGAAAACTCAAGAAAGATGAGATAGATTACAGGGAGGGTAGGGTGTTTACCTTGGCGGAAAAATACATCCAAATCATTCTGAATGATCAGGATAGTGTTAACGCGGGGTTTCTGGTCACTAGTTATCTTACCAGATCCCTAATCATGTCGACTGAATCGTTGGTACCTGTCATTGAGTAAAAGACAATCTACTACTAGGTTAGTCAATTAGGAACTTAGACCACTCTAAAGAACCACTTACCACTGGGAAAGGTTAAAAAGTTTTAATTCAAAGCCAAAAGTATCTGGAGATACAAACATCTCAGAATAAGATTCAAAAGGTATACAGGTATTAGTACAAAAAGATACTCTCTGAATATCCTTAAACGACAAAAGGAAATTATCAAAACTACTTCAAAGAGCATAAGCGTTGCAAGAATCGCTGTGAGTTGCAACCTGAGAGTCATTTACAGAAAAGAAAAAAATACAAGTTAGTCTGTCCCTACACTAGACTAAGTGACATCCCTACTTAACAAGATCTTTACCTGAAAAGGTGTCAGCCGTGGTGACTTCCAAAGAAGATCACACACTTCCCTTAGTCTTTGTCTCAAAATTGAAGTCTGTTAGTTCTCTATCTGCCTACCCATCCGCTCTCTTAGGCTCCTCAGATCATCTGCTCTAACTCCTCCCCGGGGTGCTATCCCTAATACCAAATCACATTTCCAATAGGCACGCCCCTTGAGACGCCTCTCACGTGGTGCAGTTTTGAGCGGCAAATCCCGTCCTGGTGCTCCTCTGGACTCTTCATTAAAGTTGACCTTGCTTCCCAGGCTTCTCTCCGTCCAAGCGGTACCCCCTAAAATTCCTGAAGACTCCTACAGGCCTGTGCCTGGCACTTCTGAACAAGGGCCTATTCATTATTTCTGATTTAAGTTCCCCTTGCACCTGCAAACAGACACCCTCTCGGTAGGCCCCAAATTCCAGTCTCTATCATATCTTTGACCATAAAACATGTATAAGAATTCTCAGTTAGTACCTAGCACAACTTTCCCCTAACGAGCACATTTTAGATCAAAGAGAATGACTTGGTCTTTTCAGGCCTAATTGATTTACATAAAGCGGGTCTCTGCCCTCTAAAACATTTCCTTTCTTTGGTTTAAACAATATTTTAACTAACACGTATTACCATAATATAATGCAACACATCTATATAAAACATATACTTCAATACTATGCCTAATAATACATTTGCACTTAAATGACATTTAGAATCCACGTCACTAAAAGTGTAGCAGCATCTTTCGTTTCCTGTGAAATGCCATGTGGCCTACACATTTTCATGGTTTGCAGAATTACATTTCGTTTTCACTTATTCATTTAACATGTGACTCCAACATCATTTTAACATTTCTACAACCTCTACATTAGTTTTCCACTCTTATATATGCATCTTATTCTAATTAAAACAAACACTCATATATTTTCACCATATAAGTTGACACTCTTGTGCAATACAATTTAACTAATACTACGTGCTTGTAAATATGGTGTACTTATACATTTTTTCAGATTTTGTGCTCTCTCAGTCCCCCCTTTGATGACTTTCAGGAGTCATCACCATCAAACACCATCTCTAAAATGTAGGATCTTTCAGACTGGAGATGTTGCAATATCCCCACGTTTCATTGTCTCTAGAGCCTTCAGACTCTTATATTGTGTATCCTGCATCGCAGTCAGTCTTTTCTCCTGTTCCCTCATGGATCTCTGCAACCTGTTTGCTCTATACCATTTGTACAGCCGTACCAATCCCCACAAAGTGATTACACAAATCACAATTATGATGATGGGTTTCAATATGTACCAAACGATACCCTTTCCTAGGTTGGCAAACCAACCTCCAACATTACCCATTCCTTGGCCTACTTTTTCCCACACATTTATCTTTGTCAGATCCTCAATTTCATGATGAATCGCAGTAATATTTCGTATGTACTTCTCTAAAGGTTTTGAATTGTCTGGAATGTAAGTGCAACATTCCTGGACCTTCAAGGCCTTACAGACTCCGCCCTCTTTGGCTAACAGAACATCTAAAGCAAGTCGGTTCTGAAGAACCATTGCTCTTATCGATTGCATCTCTCCCTCCACCAGCATTAAGGATCTAGCAGTACTGGCAGATAACCTATCTACGACTGTAGCCAATCTTCTAATTTTTATGTCATTCAGTATCAATCCCAAGAGAGGGAATGCAGCACCAAATACATCCCCAACTACCTCTTCAGCACCTAGACCTCTCCTCCCTCTTGTTGGTATTCCTCTCTTTGTCGTGTCTAAATTCTCAACATGGTATATTTTGGGGAAGACAATTGCTAAATAACATGATCCGTACCAATTATCTGGTAGCTTCACATATGCATTTCCTCCACATACAAAATATACATTTGGAATCGCTTGCATCTCTTTCAAAAAATCTTTGGAGTAGTACTCCAATTGGAAAGCATGTTCACAACTGACTTGACCTACATACAGATTCTCATAATAGGAGTAACTCCTGTGAATGCACAGTTTCCCCCGTTTCTCCTTGTCTAAAGCAATTGGACCAAAGCTACCCTTTCTTTGATGTATCCTTTCTTCCTTAGTCCAATCTGTTTCCCACTGTCCTGAAGCTTTTAGAATCTTTTGCCTCCTGAATCTAGTATCCACCTGCCCTATAAACTTTTTCTCAATTTCTGACACTTGACAAGTCAGATTATTTCTTCGGGCATGTGAAGTATCTAACGTTTTCCATGGAATGAAAAATTTCTGTAACCTGTCTTCGCTCTTGTAATAGTCCCACTTATTCAGATGCTTATAATTTGGGACCTCTGGCAATGTCGAGTCAAAATTCGAGAAATAATACTCGAATCCCTCTCGTCCATAAAATATGCTCAACAACAAACTACATGTGATTCCATACGTCAATGGAAGATGATGGTATCTGATACCCTCATCCACAGAAGCTGGTAATTGCATACAAACGTAGCAATTCTTTGCCTCCATGACATCAATGTATTCGTAAAGCAACTTGGCATAAGCATTTGACCTAAAGTTCCCCTGTGATTCGTCAACATGTAATCTTTTGATCTCAGCATCTAGCAAAGCCTTTTCTTTCTCAGTGTTTTCTCCTTTTACCTCAGCAACAGTGATAGGCTTTTGTGTTGATGCTTTCTTTGTTTCTAATCTTGTCTTTGTTACGTTCTCATGTCCCACTATATATGATACAGTAACTACTAAAACTATAAGAGAAATCACTACCACTAAAAGTGTGCCTACTATGCATTTTGCCCTGCGGTTCGGGTTGCCAGTCTCCATGATCTCAAACAATGTAGCTCTGTTTATCGTTCTCAGCAAAGTCCCTTACTTCTTCTCAATGTCCTTTTTGCTTTGCACAAAGACTCTCTTCATTTGAACCACAATGTCTTTCTTTTAACCACACTTGGAAGCTGACAATTCTCTCCCGCAAAAACAGTCATTAAGTTCTGTAACAATAGACAACCCTAGCCCTTCTCCATCCACTAAAAGGGAAGTCCCTAATTCTTTCTTCTTCAACTCGGCGCTAGGTTATCTTCCAATCAATATTTACAAAGTTCTTTACAAAGTCTTGTTAGCAATCTGAAACTATGCGTGGTCCCAGAAGTTCCACCACTAGCTCAAATATTTCCATACGGAGCAGGACTCCTTCCAGTATTGGACTCCTTGAACAGCAACACGGAAACTCAACGGTCTCAAATATCAATTTTCTTATTCCACTCAGGAGAGGAGGATAGACGATGTTGAGTGTCAGCAGTCTTTCAACCTCCAATCCTGGCAACAGAAATCTTATTTCCACTGTGATGATTGGGTCAGTTCTGGTCAGGGTCACTTCCCTCACCCTCCCAGCTCTGCGTCCCTCGGACATCTGCAGCGAGGTAGGTCCACTCAGGTGTAGAGTATCTTCTGCTAGGCACTCGTACTCTCCTTGATCTCCTTAGACCCTCCTGCTCTTGGTCCGATACACCTTCTTCCAGATCCGAATCTTCGGATATAGGAGCAAGAGTTTCTTCTAGAGCTAGCTTCAGGCTCGGCCTCCTTCTTCTTTCAGGCCAAGTAGCTGCCCCACTTCTTGTTCTCCTATTGCTTTCCCTTCTGCTCGGTTCCCGATCACTCTGTTCCTGATCTGTTTCCAAATCACATTCACAACTGCTCTCTCCTTCTGTTGCAGCTTCAGTTTCGCTACCGTCTTGCTCTTCTTCTTCTGGATCTGCAACGCTCCCAACTTCTTCAGACACCCCCACAGCTTGACTGATCCCCTCTAATGGTTCACCGTCTTCAGCTGGATTCTCATCTGTGAGAGGAGCTGTTTCTTCCAGGGGTGCTGGAACTCTTCGGGTGTGGGAAGCGTGTATCCAATTCGGCAGGCCTCCACACTTGACAGCCGTATTCGTGGTCAGTATGACCTGAAAAGGTCCTCTCCAGCGCACGTCTAAGCAGTTTTTCCGGACGTGTTTCTTCACCAGCACCCACTCTCCTGGGCACAGGTCATGACACAACTCTCTTGAAGATGGGACCTCAGCAGCCTGCACCTGGAAGGACACAGAATGAATGGCGTCAGACAGTCCTTTGCAGTAATCCAGGATCAGGTCATCTGTAATGTTTAATAGTGTCGCAGTTGGTACAGAAGGAAGCCTCATTGCCCTCCCCATCAGCACCTCGTGTGGAGAAAGACCTGTCCTCCTTTCGGGTGTGCTGCGCATGCTCATCAACACTAAAGGCAAAGCATCTGGCCAACTCAAGGAAGTTGAAGAACACACTTTGGCAATTCGACACTTTAGTGTCCCATTTATCTGCTCCACAATTCCAGAAGCCTCTGGTCGATAACTACAGTGCAACTTCTGATCAATGTTCAATGCGGCACAGAGCATCTTCACAATTTCACTGTTAAAATGTGTTCCTCGATCAGATTCCAGAGAGCCTGGCACCCCGTAGCGCGGGATCAATTCTCTAAGTAACAGTTTTGCTACGGTGAGTGTATCGCACCTACGTGTAGGGTATGCCTCGACCCACCTGGAAAATATGCATACGACCACCAACACATACCTAAGGCGGTTGACTCTAGGCATTTCAATGAAATCTAATTGCATTCTGTTGAAAGGCCCCCCAGACCTCCCAATGTGACTCATGGTAACTGGTGTTCTTTTCCCTACATTCAGTTGCTGACATGTGACACATCTCCTACAAACTGCTTCTGCTGCAATCCTGAATTTTGGGCAATACCAAGTTTGCCTAAATACTCTCAGCATGCGATCCCTTCCTAAGTGTGTTGGACCATGTATTTGTCGTGCCATTGGATTCACTAATTCCTCCGGTAACACTGCTCTTCCATCTGCTGAAACCCAAAAATCCATTTCACTTCTCACACAACCTGCTACTTCCCAGGACTTTTTCTCTGACTCAGGTGCATTTTCTTGCATTTGTTTCAGATCTTCCCATGTATCTACGGTCTCTAACATCATCTGGACTTCTGTTTTTTCCTTCGCCCCGCCTACTTCCACCTCCGTGAAAGTATACCCTTGCTCCGCACAATAGCGGGCAACTTCATCAGCATATCTGTTCCCTTGTGACACAAAATCTGTATTTTTAGTGTGAGCTGTACACTTGACCACTGCAATTTCAGCTGGACCTTGCAATGCTTCTAACAGTTGTCGTACAAATTCCCCATTTCTGATTGGCGAACCAGAGGAGGTCATGTAACCCCTCTGAGACCACAATTGCCCGAAATCATGAACTACCCCGAAACCATACTGGCTATCGGTATAGATGGTGACTCTCTTTTTGCTACCTGCTATACAGGCACGTGTCAATGCAATGATTTCTGCTACCTGAGCGGAGTGTACTCCTTCCAGGCAAGCGGCTTCCACAACTCCAGTAATGGTGCAAACAGCATAAGCTGCTCTCAACCGACCAGTATCGTCTCTTAAGCATGAGCCATCAACAAAGTAAATTTCATCAGGGTCGATCAATGGCTCATCCACAATATCTGGTCTGGGCTTCGTGCATAGTTCAGTCACATCTAGGCAATCGTGATCTTCACATTCTTCGCCTTCTATATCATTAGGAAGTGGCATCAATGTAGCAGGATTCAAGACCGAGCACCTCTTAAGGGTCACGTTCTCTGCAGCAAGAATAACTTGCTCATAGCGCGTGAGCCTACTATTGGTCAAGTGCTGCGTCTTGGTCCTTGTCATTAACAATTCTACCGAATGCGGTACATACACCACTAATTGATGTCCCATAACAATGTTCTCACACCTCTCAATGCTGACACCTGTTGCAGCAACGGATTTGAGACATCCGGGCAACGCTGCGGCTACCGGATCTAATGTAGCCGAAAAATATGCAACTGGTCTACGGGCATTTCCGTGTACTTGCACCAACACTGATAACGCACATCCTTCTCTTTCACAGCAGTATAATGAAAAAATCCTCTCATAATCTGGCATTCCCAAAGCCGGAGCACGACACAAGTCCTCTCTCAGTTGTAGGAACGCCATTAGGCACTCGTTGTCCCATGGTACCGGATCACTCACCTCCTTGTGCGTCAGTTTCTGCAGAGGTTTTGCTTTCAGTGAAAAGTTAGCTATCCACTGTCGGCAGTAACCAATCATTCCTAAGAACATCCTAACTTCTCTCGGTGTCGTTGGCGCATTCATTTTCATGATGGCCTCTATCCTGTCTGGAGACACCTTGCGCTTCCCCTTCTCAATTCGGTGACCCAGATACTGTACTTCTGTCAGACAGTATTGTAATTTGTTCGGAGATACCTTATGTCCATTCTCAGCTAAATGATTCAGTAAAGCAATGGTGTCTTCCTTACACGCTTCCTCTGTTTCTGACGCAACAAGTAGGTCGTCTATGTACTGGACCAGAACCGAGTTCTGCGGCAGTACCAGACTTTCAAGGTTCTTCTTCAACAGCTGACTGAAGATCGAAGGGCTATCTGTGAACCCTTGTGGAATTCGACACCATGTTAAGGCGCGATCTTCCATTTTAAATGCGAAAAGATACTGGCTGTCCGCATCTAATGGGATGGAAAAGAAGGCTTGACAAAGGTCTATCACTGTAAACCACTCAGCTTGGAATGGTATTTGAAACAGTATCACTGATGGATTCGGTACCACTGGACAACATGAAACCACAATGTTGTTAATCTTTCGAAGGTCCTGAACTATTCTGAACTTCCCACTAGGTTTCTGCAAACCCATAATCGGGGAGTTACATGGACTACCCACGATTTCTTTCAGTATTCCCTGTTGAATCATTGAGTCAATCACAGGTTTTATTCCTGCAATCGTTTCCTGGGACAGTTTATACTGAGGCGTTCTTGGAAATTCAGCGTTCGGTTTTATCATGATCTTCACTGGTTCCACCCCTTTAATCAGTCCTATCTCTTCCCCAGTAAAATCCCATACTTCAGCTGAGACAGCATCTCTTAGGTCCCAAGGAAGGTCTTCCACAGTCAGAGTAGGATACAGTTCTATACATGTTTTCTCATTGGCAATCTTAAAGGTAGCATCATCATCTGCGGTCTGTACCTCCACACCCTGAGGGGTGCAGTATATGGTGCAATTCAATTTGCACAACAAGTCCCTCCCTAACAGACATACAGGACTAGAATCACATACCACAAACTGATGTTCATTTGTATAATTCCCTATTTTCACTGACACTGGTTCTGTCAAAGGACTAGTCATTCTTCTATTTGCGACTCCAACCACCTGAATTGTTTCCCCCGACATTGGTAGGTCAGGAACCACTGCTGATCTCAGAGTTGATCGAGTAGCTCCAGTATCCACCAAGAAAGTCATCGGGCACCCTGCTACCTCTGCTTCAACAAATGGCCCTCTCTGATCTACTTCCAGAACTGCCCCGAGGGTACAGTCCTCTTCTTTGTTCACACGTTGACCGGTCATTGGGTCAATGTAATAACATTTTTCTTCTTCAATAAAAAGAGGCATTTGTTTATAGACTTTTCCCCCTGTCGCAATCTTCGGTGGCTGTGGAAACTGAGCTCGTGGAGCCGAAGTCCCCCCTTTGACCACCTTGCTTCCTGAGACTGTCGCCCTTTGAACTGGAACCTCCTGAACTTCCTGTTCTAATTCTAGTTCTCCACTTTCAGGGTTAAAGGGACACTCGCGTCTCCAATGTCCCACCTGGTGACACTGGTGGCACTTTGTCGTTTTCTTTAAAGTGGCAAAATCTATTCTAGGTCTCTGACTTTCTTCACTATCCTTGTTCTGACCATTCGACTTCCGTCCCATTGTCCCCGTTCCCTGTTTCTGCTGTCCGCCCTTTCCGGCTGACTGCATCTGTACCACCATCAGCTTCTCCTTCATTTTCTTTGTCTTGGAATCTATCTCATTGCTACAGTATCTGGCATACCTTAAAATTTCATCTAGTGGTTTGTTTTGCCAACAAATTAAATGTTGCTGAATCATCAAACAAATATCAGGTCTCAACCCCAAAACAAACTTTGACACAAACTGTCCTATATCTTTGGGATCCATTACATCGAGTCCACTGTATTGTTTGAATGTTTTCAACAACCTTTCATAGAACTCATGAACTGTCTCCTTTGGTTCTTGTCTTGTTCGGTCTATTTTTACCCAATCTATGTCCTGGGGTGGTACCTTATCTTTCAGCCAAGTTATTACCCTTTCATACTTTTGCATGACAATTTCAGACGGTCCATTTGTCTGAGCATCCCTCACTGGTTCAGTAGTTGGCCATTCAACGCTAGTCTTGCACGATGTCCACAAGTCAGATGGGACCACAATGTCAAACAAAGTGTTCAAATCAATCCACAATACTTTCGATATCTTTACAAACCTTTCTACCTGCTTATACCACTCTACTGGATTGTCCCTTAGCTTCGGAAATGAGTTGGTAAATGCAGCTAAATCTCCTCTACTCCAGGGTACATGTACATAATTCCCATTTGATATTTCTCTCAAAGGGAATGCCTCCATCTGCATCAACCTTCCCTCAGGAGACGTCCCATTCACACACCGCCTAACAGTTCCCCTTTTGGACCATCTCTCCTCCCATTTGTCCAGATCCCTCCACGCTCTTATTCCTGCTATTAGTTCCCTTATGTGTGTCTTTAACCCTGTAGTTCTTTTCTCATCTAAGTCTTGATCTGAGTATTGTAACCTATGGTTACTCTGTAGGGTCTTTGCTCTGGACAAATCTACCATGTACCTGTCTGCCAGTTCAGACAGTTTCTCATGAGTCGCTCTCGCCTTACGAGTAACATCTTTCGCTATGAACAGCAGCTCATCTTGCTCGTATAACTCAATCCTTTCTAATGGCAACGTACCATCTATAATCTCATCCAAATCAGATTTTAAACTGGTGACATCAAGTCTTTTCGCCTTTATTGTAGCTTTCAGTACGCTAGCTCTAGGGGGTCCATTCACATCTTTCCCATCCCAGCTCCGAGTCCTACATCTGGGCTCAGGTGAGTTATGTGGAGTCCTCCCATGCTCCCACCCCTCCAGGTCCCATGCTGTTCCGTCCTCTCTGGGTGGATGATGAAACACTCCATTGTGCCTCATGGTCCCACCTTCCCCTTCATGCCTGGATTCTCTGGGTTCATGGTAAGACATTCCATTACTCCCCCTTTCTTCACAATTGGTCTGTGACCTCTGATCACCCGATGTATGGCAAGATCTTTCATTGTTCCCCCTATTCCAGTGTTGCACATTCTCCCCTGGCGCGTGATGAGTGCACCTAAACCTATCTCTGTATGCTAGTACCATTTGGTCTCCACCCTTTTCAAAGAGCCGAGACATCTCTTCACACTCCATGCTTCTACCTTCTCGCTCCTGCTGGTCCCTCCAATTATTAGGACGTATTACTCCTCTGTTCTCCTGGCTTTGACCCTCACGTCCCTGACTGCTTTCGCTAGCCCCGCAGTGAGATGCTGTCCCATTGCCTCGATTTCCCCACTCCGCTTCTGCTCTTGACCTATTGCTCTGCGTTTCTGCGGACCCATCCCATTCTCTCAAGTCGACTCTTAACTCTTTAAAGGATTTCGGACGTGGTCCCCTTAGGTCCATCGGTCCTCTTTGACCCCCCTGCTCTGTTGCGGGACTCACTGTCGGTTCGAATGGGGTGTTCCACGTTACCGGTCCTGGCAATTGCTTCCAGGCATTGGTCGTGTTATGCCTCCTTTCCATCTCAACCCTTTCTCTGTCCAACCGTATCTGTTCTTCCTCTCTCCCATTCTCTGGGTTGTAAATCGATACTATGGGTCCTATGGTAACGGGTACTTGGAGAGCATCTGGCAATCTACAAGGTTCCGCCCTCTCTGCGGTTGGCGTTTTCTGTACCACAAACCTTCCGACTACACTCTGTGCTGTACTAGGTTGAGGTGTCTCCCCACCTTTGATAGGTGTCCATTCCGATGTAGGAAGTGGTACATACCCCTCTATGGCAGCCCCATCTTCCCTTGCGAGTCCTCTACTTTCTATCTCCCCAACTCTCGGAGGCGGTCTATCTATCAATAATCTATTTATTACGTTGTCCTCCGATTCGCTCTCCTCATCTTCTTCCATGAGTGTCTTTTCACCTGCCACCTCTCTCACTGTGTACAACTTATCCACCTCAATAGCCTGTACCCTCCACCTCTTGGCGTCCTCATCCCATTTGGAATCTCTCACTGCTCTTACCGATCGCGTCAGCCTTTCTTGACGCCTATTCAGATTCCTATCGTGCGCCGCCCTAATCCATGCGTTAAGGGCCTCAAACTGGGTTGGTCTAGGCGAAGGTTTCAATGCAGACATGGTTGCTTTTAACCGATGTAACACCTCTAATTTAAACGTCCCATACTTTGGGAACGACATTTCCTCATTCTCTTCCGTAAGCTTGTTCCAAACTCCAATCCATAATATCGTATGCAGCCCAACATTCGCTGCCATATAATGAGCCGGTGTACCCTCTGGCGGTGCCTCTTGCCCGTAAAAAGACTCTCTCCTTTTTCTCTTAAAAATATCCTTCAAACATTTAAAACACTTCATTTTCAATCTACTAGTTTCTGTTTTCTCCGGTTTGTTTACTTCCTGATGACAATCCACCAATCTCAGCTCGGTTCTCGCCAACTGGCCTATCAGAACGCGACTTCTCACTGACGTCGCACCAGCCGCCCAATCCCGTCGCGGCTCTTGCCGACGTCACACCAACCGTCCTATCGCGTCGCGGCTCTTCACTATCCACCCTATCTCAGCGCGGCTCTTGCCGACGTCACTCGTCCCCCTTCGCAGCAGTTCCCCTCCTTTTTCAGCTCGTCTCCGCGTTTATGCATGCGTCCCATTCATACTTCGAAAAATGATTACTTCCGTCCAAGCGATCACTTTTCTTTGACTGTACGCCCACAGTCAATCTGTAATTGTCACCTTAACTGGCGAAATGTCTTTCCGTTTATGTCCAGACAATCGCCTTCTCTGATAGGTTACTTACACACAGTAACTTTCGACCAGCGTCCGTTACTCACACACTCACTCTTGCACTCCCCCTATCTCGGTTCTGCGGCGGTCAATGGTACCTCATGACCTCCTTACTTTGGTCGACAATTACTCTGGATGTTCGATACACCCGAACCACTTAAGCTCTACCCCGAACTTAAGATTTTACCAGGTTGAGCGCGCTCACAACCTTCTCACAATCACGCTACAGACATTCAACTCCGCAAGACATTACAATACAAAACACCGCAATCTGTTCACGCATGACCCTTGTTATACTCACTCTCCTCCGATACTGCTGCTTTTCTCGCACCGTCAGCACCTTCTTCGGCACGCGATTCTTCCGCTGCTCATCTCTCGATGTCTAGCACTAGAGGCCTTGGGGTAAGCTAACCTAGCCTAGATTACCTTCCTCAAGAAGATAACCATCCTAAACTGCTACCAACTGTTAACGCGGGGTTTCTGGTCACTAGTTATCTTACCAGATCCCTAATCATGTCGACTGAATCGTTGGTACCTGTCATTGAGTAAAAGACAATCTACTACTAGGTTAGTCAATTAGGAACTTAGACCACTCTAAAGAACCACTTACCACTGGGAAAGGTTAAAAAGTTTTAATTCAAAGCCAAAAGTATCTGGAGATACAAACATCTCAGAATAAGATTCAAAAGGTATACAGGTATTAGTACAAAAAGATACTCTCTGAATATCCTTAAACGACAAAAGGAAATTATCAAAACTACTTCAAAGAGCATAAGCGTTGCAAGAATCGCTGTGAGTTGCAACCTGAGAGTCATTTACAGAAAAGAAAAAAATACAAGTTAGTCTGTCCCTACACTAGACTAAGTGACATCCCTACTTAACAAGATCTTTACCTAAAAAGGTGTCAGCCGTGGTGACTTCCAAAGAAGATCACACACTTCCCTTAGTCTTTGTCTCAAAATTGAAGTCTGTTAGTTCTCTATCTGCCTACCCATCCGCTCTCTTAGGCTCCTCAGATCATCTGCTCTAACTCCTCCCCGGGGTGCTATCCCTAATACCAAATCACATTTCCAATAGGCACGCCCCTTGAGACGCCTCTCACGTGGTGCAGTTTTGAGCGGCAAATCCCGTCCTGGTGCTCCTCTGGACTCTTCATTAAAGTTGACCTTGCTTCCCAGGCTTCTCTCCGTCCAAGCGGTACCCCCTAAAATTCCTGAAGACTCCTACAGGCCTGTGCCTGGCACTTCTGAACAAGGGCCTATTCATTATTTCTGATTTAAGTTCCCCTTGCACCTGCAAACAGACACCCTCTCGGTAGGCCCCAAATTCCAGTCTCTATCATATCTTTGACCATAAAACATGTATAAGAATTCTCAGTTAGTACCTAGCACAACTTTCCCCTAACGAGCACATTTTTGATCAAAGAGAATGACTTGGTCTTTTCAGGCCTAATTGATTTACATAAAGCGGGTCTCTGCCCTCTAAAACATTTCCTTTCTTTGGTTTAAACAATATTTTAACTAACACGTATTACCATAATATAATGCAACACATCTATATAAAACATATACTTCAATACTATGCCTAATAATACATTTGCACTTAAATGACATTTAGAATCCACGTCACTAAAAGTGTAGCAGCATCTTTCGTTTCCTGTGAAATGCCATGTGGCCTACACATTTTCATGGTTTGCAGAATTACATTTTGTTTTCACTTATTCATTTAACGTGTGACTCCAACATCATTTTAACATTTCTACAACCTCTACATTCGTTTTCCACTCTTATATATGCATCTTATTCTAATTAAAACAAACACTCATATATTTTCACCATATAAGTTGACACTCTTGTGCAATACAATTTAACTAATACTACGTGCTTGTAAATATGGTGTACTTATACATTTTTTCAGATTTTGTGCTCTCTCAATAGGTTGGAAAAGGGTAGACAGCAAACCATTTCCATTTCCTCCAGCTCCACATCGCTCAGTATGCCAGCATCTAGTGTCGATGAATTAGACAACGCACTGAGCACTTCCAACCTAGATCGACCAGGGAACTCTTTTTTAAAGGAAGTTCAGTGCATAAAAAAGGGGAACAGGGCGCAACCCACCAATGGGGATCAGCTAAAAAAAATAGGAGAGGCAGGAGTGCTGGCCACAAACAACTACAGGAGAAATCTCAGGTCAGGGAACAAGAAGAACTAACAGACACGCAGGAGTTGGGTTGACATTATCAACATTTCCTAATGCACCCTCACTGATGACAAGGTATCCCTTCTCAAGAGAGGTTTAGGTTTTTGCCCCGTGGAAAGGGGTGATATATGCAAAGCAAAAATTGATCTCTTCACGTGGCTTATCTCTATGCGTTTGGCTGCACTCACTTTACTTTTGAGGCAGCTGTTTTCTTTGCCATGACTAGACAATTACATCTCCGGTAGGGCACGGTATTTTTGCTCTTTAGCACTTCTGGTCTCTGACCTACTGTTAGCTCTACTTTGTCCATAGTTCTTTGTATGGTACGTACCTACACACTCTTGGATACTCTGCTCTTTGGAGTTACTCACCCCTACCAGCCGGGACGGAAGTACAACTGGTGGAGAGGTGAGCCATCTCATTACATCGCATTTACCCCTGATTCTTAATCACGTGTTACTGCCAGTTAACAGGCTCTGATGGCACTTTCTTGCATTTCTGTTATTACAGATATTATCCCCTCCCTGCCTTTCAGCCCTCTTAGGTAAGCACAGTTGCTGTTCATTATACAAAGAGGGTACTCTCCTCGTTACTCTTACCTTCTTTCCGCTCACCCTTCTTTTTGTGTGATTCTATTTCCCCTGTTCCTTCATGTATCCAGGTGGTTGCCCATCCTGCTCCTCGTTACACTTTTCACTGAGTACTTTGTTATATGTTTTTTAGAGCGCGAATAATGGTTAGACTAGCTAATGATGTAGATGCATTGAGTCATTATTAACTGTTCAATACATTGCATTTGTCAACATGTCTTTAATGTCTAGGTGGGATTGACCTAGATATGGGTATTTGGATACCGTAATTCAAAGCACGTACCTCAAGGGTCTACCCATGACCTTAGTATTGTCATGAACCACCCTTATGCTGTTCTGCCATGTGTCTTGTACTCCCGCGGCTTATGTCACCTTGGATGTTGGGTAGTTCATAGTCACAGTGTTCGCGAAACTTTTACTATACTGTCACAAAGCTATCTGTATGATATGCCACATTCGTCCTATATGCTCCCTGCTCATATCACCTTGGGTGCTGGGTAGCACTAAGTCACAGTGTTCGCCGAAGTTGTACTGCCCGATTGGGTCTGTAACTTTGCTTGACAATATGCCATTGTACATCTTTGTAGCCCTGAAGAAGTCGTGGGTCCATCACCCTGGAAAAACACGTGTTGGCTGGGCATCGTATTGGCATTAAACCAAGACCAAAATGCATCATTGGACTACTGTTATTGTTATGTTATGTTAAAATCAATTTGTAGAGCGCTCGTACGCCCATGGGCTTCATGGCGCTATAGGAAAGGTGAAGAATCCGTCTAACATAACACTGAGCTGACAATAGCTAATGGTAGGCTTGGGCGAACAACCAGGTCTTTAATCCCTTACGAAAGGTAAGTAAATCCTCACTCTGCCTAATCGATAAGGGAATGGAGTTCCAAAGTGAGGCTGCTAGATGGCGAAAACAGCAGCCTCCCTGTCGCTTCCTTTTGAAGCGAGACACCTCCAGTAGGGATTTTTGCGCAGAGCGCAAGCTTCTGGTGGGTATATATTTAGAGATCAGGCAACGAATAAAGGCAGGGCCTTTATCTTGTATGGCCTTGAAGGTGATACACCCTGCTTTAAAGGCTATGCGCTGGGAGATCGGAAGCCAGTGTAGCTTTTCTAGTCCAGGTTTAATAGAAGACCATTTTGGCTGTTGTAGGATGAGTCTCGCCGCCTGATTCTGGACAAGTTGAAGTCTCTTCGACAGGCCCACTGGAAGTCCCAAATAGACGCTGTTGGAATAGTCCAGGCGGGACATAACCAGAGCAATAGTAACCTGGATTAAGGCAGACTGGGTGAAAAGATGAGCAATCTTTTTTATTTTCCTCATTTGGAAAAAACTTGCTGAGACCACAGCGCCCACTTGGGTTTTTAAGGACAGGTCCGAGTGGAGCGTGATGCCTAAGCTCTTTACAGCAATGGACCTTACGGGAGGGATGCCCAGGTCTACTGGCCAGAAGTTATCACTCCAGCTGGATAAACTGTTCCCGGGCAAAAGTAGTTCTGTTTTGCCCGGGTTGAGTTTTAGATGATTTTCGTTCATCCAGCATTGGATGTGTTTCATAGTGTTCTGAAATTCGGACACAGCATCAGGGATGTTCAGATGAAATATTAGCTGTAAATCGTCCGCATAGTTGAACACTGTGACATTAAACTTTTTAAGGGAATAAAGAAGAGGGCGGAGGTAAAGATTAAATAATAAGGGGGACAATGACGACCCCTGCGGGACTCCACAGGTGGACGTGTGCCTAGTACCTGTAAAGCTGCCCAGTTGAGTTGCCTGAGTCCGGCCCTCGATAAAGGATGTAATCCAGCTCAACGCCGGTCCTCTCAGGCCGGCCTGTTCGACACGGTTGAGCAAGATGTCATAGTCAACCGTGTCGAACGCCGCCGAGAGGTCAAGCAGCACCAGAGCTTGGTGTGTATCGATATCCGCATTGGCTCTAAGGTTGTCCTGAACCGCTAGAATCACCGCCTCTGTTGAATGACCAGGGCGAAACCCCGCTTGATTAGGCTCCAAGTAGTTAGTGGTCTCGATAAAATTGGAGACACTCTTAGAGACATGAGCCTCCAGAACCTTTGAGAGGTAGGGCAGCAGGGAAATAGGTCTATAATTTGTAAGATCCAGAGGATCCTTCCCTTGTTTTTTTACCAAAGGTATAAGGAGAGCTTTTTTGAAATCTGTGGGGACTCTGCCTTGTCTGAGGGATTCATTGAGGATAGGCAGGAATGCCTGTGGAAGGGATAGGCCTACTTCTCTGAAGATTGAAGGGGGACAGATGTCATTAGGTGACCCTGATTTGATCCTTTGAAGAAGTTCCGACAATTGTTTGGAATCAATCAGGGGGATGTGGTCTAAGATCTCTGGGTTCATGTATGTGTCCTCAGTGATGTTACTGGCAGGGTGTGATGGTATACTTTGTTTAATTGTGATGATTTTTTCTATAAAAAAATTATTCAAGTCATCACATAAGGCTTGAGATTGTACAATAGGTAGTGACGTACGCTCGTCATTGCAGAGATCGTTCACTATTCTAAAGATGTCTTTAGTTTGATTCTGAGATTTCAGAATTATGCCTGAAAAATAGTCAGTCTTCCTCTTAAGGATGGTTTTTTGATAGAGGCGACGACTCAGGCAATAGACCTCTTTATCTTGTGGGAGATAATTTCTGCGCCAGATTCTCTCTTTTTGCCTGACCTCTAGTTTAAGTTGTTTGAGGTCCGCAGAGAACCATTTATGAGCCTCTTTGTCGCGTGAGCGGGAGAATTTTACGTTAGGTGCATGAATATTAGCAGCACTTTGGATCCATGAGACAAGCGCCTCATAGATATCATCTACGTCCCCCAGGTCGTCAGGTGGAGGCAGAGTAGAAACCAAAGTATCCAAAAAAGCAGAGAGATCTATTGCCCTCCATTTGCGAGTTTCCCCTCCAGGCTGAGAAGGAATCTGATGTTGTCTCCTTACTTGCAGGGAAAAATGAACAAAATGGTGATCTGACCAGATACAGGGCTGAATCACGATAGATAACAAAGGGAGATTATGCGACCATAATTGGTCGAGATGGTGGCCTTTCTCATGAGTGGAGGACTGTATGAATTGGGTCATGTTAATGTCAGTAAGTAAATCTAACAATTCTCTCGCTTGGATATCCGTGTCCGGGCTGTCGAACCACAGATTAAAATCTCCAATGAGGATAGTGTGGGGATATTTCATAGTAATTGACGCTATTTGTTCAGCAAGTCCTAAGGGAAAGGCAGGCATAGATTGTGGGGCACGGTAAAGTAAAACCAAAGCTATGGCGCCTTTCTCAGTATCGGTTTTTATTACTAGATTTTCAGTGCCAGGTAGCAGCAGGGACGGGCGACTAATAAAATTATGTTTTTTATTAATAATGGCCGCCACTCCCCCTCCAGCTTTACCTGGGGCACGATTTACGGCCAATATATAGTAGTCTGATGGAAGTGAGGCCAGTATATCAGGCTGCGAATTCTCAGTAAGCCAGGTCTCAGTGAGTAGTAATAGGTCGGGCTTCTGCGAAGTAAGTAGCAGGAAAATATCCAGTTGATGCTTCACCAAAGATCTAGTGTTAAGATAAATACAATCCAAATTGAGCACAGGTAAATTGGAGCTTATAGGGGGTTTAATGGATACCATGCTGCGTTTATAATTCGGTCCAGGTGGTAAAATGACCTGAGAAATACCTAAATCGCTCAGGCGTTTAAGCGTGTAGCAGGGGAGTAAGGGGCAGAGGGACGCTGGAGGTCTGAGGGATAGTAGTTCCTGGGTAGTGTATGTGTAAATAGGAGAGCGGGCAGAGTAACATAGCCCTGGTCCCGTGCGGTCACGGACGGGCACAGACGGGCTTACCTTAGGCGCACCTTCGGCGCGCCACCGTCGCGCCCGCTGCGCCCGTCCGCTGCGCTCCCGGAGGCACATTGCCTCTTATGCTCTCCCTCGGGAAGCACTAGAACGCTGACTGCGTCCAGGCTCCCGGGAGACACCCACCCAAGATGGCGCCTCGCGCTCCCCTCTCCAGACCCTGATGGCCGGGGAGAGTGGGCCACGAGAGGCAGAGAAAGCGAACCTGCACAACCAAAACGTTAGTCACACAAAGTAACGCAAATTAAAATGCACAGATGCTATTTTTAAAATACATGTAGACTTTGTTTAAAATCAATGCTAAATTATAATAGCGAGCTTTCCGCTCGTGTCAGGCTCTTAGTAATTGTACAGACGGACTCTGCAAGCAAAGCAGGGTGCTGCCACCAACCCTTAGCTTCACCGCGAGCCCCGTCGTCTTGGCCCTCTTATGCTCTCCCTCGGGAAGCACTAGAACGCTGACTGCGTCCAGGCTCCCGGGAGACACCCACCCAAGATGGCGCCTCGCGCTCCCCTCTCCAGACCCTGATGGCCGGGGAGAGTGGGCCACGAGAGGCAGAGAAAGCGAACCTGCACAACCAAAACGTTAGTCACACAAAGTAACGCAAATTAAAATGCACAGATGCTATTTTTAAAATACATGTAGACTTTGTTTAAAATCAATGCTAAATTATAATAGCGAGCTTTCCGCTCGTGTCAGGCTCTTAGTAATTGTACAGACGGACTCTGCAAGCAAAGCAGGGTGCTGCCACCAACCCTTAGCTTCACCGCGAGCCCCGTCGTCTTGGCCCTCTTATGCTCTCCCTCGGGAAGCACTAGAACGCTGACTGCGTCCAGGCTCCCGGGAGACACCCACCCAAGATGGCGCCTCGCGCTCCCCTCTCCAGACCCTGATGGCCGGGGAGAGTGGGCCACGAGAGGCAGAGAAAGCGAACCTGCACAACCAAAACGTTAGTCACACAAAGTAACGCAAATTAAAATGCACAGATGCTATTTTTAAAATACATGTAGACTTTGTTTAAAATCAATGCTAAATTATAATAGCGAGCTTTCCGCTCGTGTCAGGCTCTTAGTAATTGTACAGACGGACTCTGCAAGCAAAGCAGGGTGCTGCCACCAACCCTTAGCTTCACCGCGAGCCCCGTCGTCTTGGCCCTCTTATGCTCTCCCTCGGGAAGCACTAGAACGCTGACTGCGTCCAGGCTCCCGGGAGACACCCACCCAAGATGGCGCCTCGCGCTCCCCTCTCCAGACCCTGATGGCCGGGGAGAGTGGGCCACGAGAGGCAGAGAAAGCGAACCTGCACAACCAAAACGTTAGTCACACAAAGTAACGCAAATTAAAATGCACAGATGCTATTTTTAAAATACATGTAGACTTTGTTTAAAATCAATGCTAAATTATAATAGCGAGCTTTCCGCTCGTGTCAGGCTCTTAGTAATTGTACAGACGGACTCTGCAAGCAAAGCAGGGTGCTGCCACCAACCCTTAGCTTCACCGCGAGCCCCGTCGTCTTGGCCCTCTTATGCTCTCCCTCGGGAAGCACTAGAACGCTGACTGCGTCCAGGCTCCCGGGAGACACCCACCCAAGATGGCGCCTCGCGCTCCCCTCTCCAGACCCTGATGGCCGGGGAGAGTGGGCCACGAGAGGCAGAGAAAGCGAACCTGCACAACCAAAACGTTAGTCACACAAAGTAACGCAAATTAAAATGCACAGATGCTATTTTTAAAATACATGTAGACTTTGTTTAAAATCAATGCTAAATTATAATAGCGAGCTTTCCGCTCGTGTCAGGCTCTTAGTATTGTTGTGTGCTGGATTTGCAGTATTTGTTCTGCCTTTATTTTTCACGTGTGCACAGGCAATCTGCATTTGTACCTATACCTTAGGCATGTTATCCACTATGTCCTTGTTTGTCCATCAATCGCACTCTTTCATAGTTTCGCGTTCATGGAGTGGACTTTGTGTCCAAACACTGTCTTTGTTCTGCCCATGCGTCTACCAAGGAGGACCTTTTTGCAGTTGTTCTGGGCCATTGCTTATCACAATTAGTCTTTGATTTGTGAAAAACAAGCAAGTGATTTACAAAAATCGAACATGTTCTTTTCACATTCTATGTGCGACTCTGTTTATTTTAAGTGTTTTTAACCTTGTACTTCTCCACCCTTCAGCACTGTCTTCCTCTTTTAATCCATTGGCTCTGTCTTTCCACCCTTCTCTGTACTGTGTATCTCCTTGCTTCTCCTACTCAACTCACTATCCATCCTTGGCATTGACTCTTTGCCTCTCCCTTGCCTCACCACCCATCTGTCTGCCCGTTCATCCATTTACCTTGTCAACCATTCATCCCTGTGTCCCTGCTGCTCTACCTTTCCTTTGGCCCTCACTTTCCATCTTTGGCCTGTCTCTCCATCCATACCTTACACTTGTCTCCAAAAGTGTCTCTTAGTTTTAGTCTGAAGACCAGTGTGTCTGCTGTCCCCAGTTTCCCCACTAATCCCTGCCACGCCACATATCACAAGTCATGACTCAAACCCTTCTGTCTTCCTTCAGCCCATAGGTTGTCTCTGTTTTTCCTATATTTAGCATACCCATCCACCCCTTCCTTAACCCTTGTTTCTCCACCGATTGCTGGTCTCTCCTCTGTCGTCCTCTATCCAGTCCCCCAACCTTCCCTTGCACTTACCCTCCCTTGTCTTCACCCATCCCATGCCCCTCCATCATCCCCTTCCTTCACTCTGTCGTTGTGTGTAACCTTTCTATGCGACTCAGGCCACACCGTTCCTCAGTCTCCTGCCTGGTCCTTTAACCTCCCCACCCCCTGGCCTGGTAGTTTGAGACAATCCATATTTTACTTTACAGACAGAGCTGATTTGTATTGCCAAGTTTAAAAGACTTGCACAGTAATGTCTGATATCCTATAATAAGAAGCCACATCATTTAAATCCCCTGCAGGAAAGTAGGTTTAGCTCCTGAGATAGCACATTTGGGTAATGCGCAAGCTGCGGTGATCAGCTTGTAGCCTGCGGATCATGTTTATATCCTGTCAAGGCTGGCCTGGCTAAGTATTTTATCTTTTTGAGGTGGATGAAGGGAGCCTGAACTACGATGGGTAACAAATCCATCTGTTGAACTTACAGATATCGCTCTGCACTCGCTCTCGCCCCCCAGCTCCCTCTCTGCTGCCTCGCAGTGCACAGCGGTCTCATCTAACCCTCTGAGGGTCTCCTGACACTGCTGGTCTCCCAGAGGCACTCAATTACCCGCCCCTCTCTCCTCCCTCTCCTCACACCCTCATTCTGTTTCTCTGGCCCAACGGATCAACATTTCGGCTTTCGCTGCCCTTTAGGTAATGTTGTTCTCTGGTGTGGGCGGAGTCACCTCCTTCTTAAAAGACGTAGCGCCGCAGGTCGGATTTCCGGCCCCGTCCGTCGGGTCACCGAACCCTGTTGCTCAGCTGGGTAGGGGTCTCCTGGTCGTCCCCGGAAATAGTTGCTCATTGTCTTTACTAATCTTGCTGGTGCTACTGACCTTTTCAATGGTGGCCGGCGCTGCTGATGTGTATTGAAGGCCATGGATGCTGGGCTCCAGCGGCAGCAGGAACCCTGGGAATAGAACCTGGCTCCCAGAATCCTCTGCTCTGGCCATCCCTTGTTGTTCCCACTTGGACACCCCGGCTTCCCACTCCTTGCGCTTGTTGCACGGTGATCGAATTGAGGTCAAAATCATGCCTTCAGGGAGAAGGCGCGGCCTGTCTCTAGCCGGGCTGAAGAAGGCGACGGGGGTGGGCGGTAGGCTGAAGCCCTTGTAGCCCAGTGGGCGTTGTGCGCCTGTTGTGTGTGGGCAGGTGCGGGCGAGGGTTGCATATTTCCAAGGGCAATGTATCCAACTGATTTGGTGCCTTTCTCCGAGTTTTTTTCCAGTCGTATCATGTATGATCAGGCGATGTTAACTGTCTGCTAGTTTCACTGCACCAAATCACGTGCGTTAGCTCTCACTGGCAAGGCCCAAATAGGATGCTGCCAGCCTGCACAGCTCTCAGAAGCGCCCATCACCGGCCGACAGCTCAATGATTGGGATCAGCGAACGATTTGAGAGGTGTCTGGTTTGTGGAATGTCTTGTAGAGTTGTTTAGAGAAGTTTCTCAACTATTTCCTAGAATGGTGCAGGGTTGGGATAGTCCTGGTGGATGCAGGGATATTGTTCCACATCCTAGGTTCATAAATCATGTTTTCGTCTATCCTTGGTTCCAATCCATGACGCTACAAAGTGCGCGCTCGCGCAGCAGGCGCCGCGTTGGTGATGTAAAGTCCCTGCAGAGAGGCCTGTAAGGTGCAGCGTGAGGTGTGCGGGGATTGCTCTGTGTTGGGAGTCCGGCGACGCACACAGGCAGCGCCTGAGCACGAGGCTGACAGCAGGGGCAGGATACAACCGTGCCAGCCGGCGCCTGTATCTGGGGCACGGACGCCACAGTGAGGGATCCGCTAATGAGGACGCAGGAGGGCTGCGCTGGCGCGAGGAACGCCCCCCTCGTTACAGCCTCATAGGAAAGCCATGAATTATACAGAAAAAGCAAATGCAAACAAAGTGCCCCTCGAATAAGCTTCTGGCGCTGGCAGAATCGCTCCGTGGACGCGCGCTCCTCACGGGGACAGCCAGCGCTGCGTCGAGGGGGCAGCAGAGGGGCTCATCGCTTCATTCAGTGCCAGGGCTGATAAGGCCTGGGGGTCTCGGTGCTGTGGGCACCCAATACGGAGGCCCAGTCACAACTTAAGGTCTCCTTGCTACTTGAGGCCCAAACTTCTTGGGCCCTCACTGCTGAGGGAGGAGGGCCCGTTAGGTATTGGGACCCCCGCTGGGGCCAAATAACGCTCTGTGATTTGTTGCTAACAAGAGGCAACAGTATTACAGTGGGTGCTCACCCCGAGCTTTAGGTGCTATAGCCAGGGCTTTAAGTGGGATGAAAAAACTGGGGAGTCTCTCAAAGGGGCGTGGTCAGTGTAATTAAGGGCGTGGCTTAAAAACACCTAAGCTAAAAATCTGTGCTTAGCATAGTGTGCCACAAGGGAACTCCGGTGAGAAAACGACTCTCTTTAAAGGATTTCTCTTCCCCTACCACGCTCACCCAGCATGACATCATGCCGTTACTTCTCCACTAATGAAAAGTAAGCAGAGTGAGCACGTGCACATCGATGTGCTTGCTGTCACTGTAGTCTGGCAAAAACGGACCTATTGTTCAAGGACAGAAGACAGAGCCCGTTAGAGACCCGTTTTGAGGCACTGTTAAAAAAACTGACAGTGCTCAGACCCGGTGAGACCCGGCCCACTTAAAGCCCTGGCGATAGCTATTTGTGGGCAGAGAAAGACTAGAGAGTTCTCTGCTAACTCAGGGCGGATACCTCCTTACTGAGGCCCAATAATGCCCTAGGGTCTCTCTAGGGGTATCCCTGGGAGGTGGGGGGCTGTCCTAACACCTAGGGGGGCAGGAGTTATCTGAGTGTTGACAATTCCCTGTAGGATCTTTGCTGTACATTGCCAATCCCTCACTGATAATTGAGGTCATACAGCCTTTGGGGATCACTGCTGAGGGCGGTTATAGCTCCTTAAAGAAAATAACACTTTTGGGGCTCACTTTTAAGGTATTGTGGACCTCTGGAGGTCCAAAAAAGAAATGGGAAATGACTACTGAGTAACGATAACAATGTGCGTACAGACTGCTGAGTAATGGCCATTCTGGATGCTCACTGCCCCAAGGGCCATTTGCATTTTGGCCATATATTTGCCAAAGCAGGAAGCCCTCATAAGCCCGGAGGCCACACATGCAACACCAGAAGGACTGTCTGCAGCTAGCCTAGAGGGTCTGCGCTGCCAAAGAGGAGTCCTTCTGCACACATCTGCCTCACTGATGGCCACATGAACTTTGTTTCGAGAGAGGCTCCCTGTGCAGGAGGAGTCACTGCTGTGAAGGTGGGAGCCCAGACCACATTCACTACACAGCCCAAACTGTGCCGGGTACAAGAGACAAAGCTTGTAAACATGGGTCTGCAGTGCACTCCAAGACTTGTTGCTGAATGGGATAAAGAGACATTGAATTGAATGCCATGTTTGACCTGAGAGAGCGTTTAAGCCATCCACCCATGCCTAAACCTGCCTTATACCCTTAGTGCACTTAGAACAAAGAACTGTAGATACCTAATCTCAATCAAAGCGGAAGGAGGATACCAGAAGGATGCAGGATTGCAATGCCTCTCTGTTTGACTCAATTTACTTTGCAACCCTGTGTGTTTTATCCATTGAGCTGTGTAGTATTTAGTTATTCAACACAATTAAAGTACTAGGCCCAAAGTTATTATGTTTGTTGGTTGGCCATTGGGTTCTGAGCTCTTGCAACCCACACTATCTTCGTGGGAAGCCTATGACTGCTCGACATCACTACCCTGTGAATCAAATGCTGAAAGGGTTGTGCTTGGCCTGGTTTGCTGAGTTATTGTGTGATGGGACCCAGTACATGAGCAACAAAGGACATTAACCCCCACAGTTGGGAGCCTCGTAGTCCCTTTCTGCCCTCACCCTCTGTGTTGCTTCCACTCCCTGCCCTCTATGATACTTCTTCTCACCCATACCCTCCTTCTGTTGTACATTGCTTCTCTTCCCCCTACTGCTAACTCCGTATTGCCTTACCCGTTTTACTCTCCTGCAGGGTTTTACTGCCTCTTTTTCTACTGCCTGCTGCTTCTTCTCCCCTGCATTGCTTTCCCTACCCATGCCTTCCGTGTTGCCCTACCTCCACCCTCTGTGTTGCTCCCCAATTCATGATCTAAATAAATGCTTTTCTTATATGCCGATCCAACTTGGAAAGAAAAAAAAAGTGGCTATGCCATTTTATAGAAGAAAAAGTGGACAGGTCCCTGTGTAGGCAATCTGGGCTCAAACGTGCACAACTCAGGGGTTAAATACAACAATATGCACAATTTTTACCAAAAATAAACCCAATAAAACGAATGTTTGCTGTTGTGTTTAGCATACAATTTACTGTTCATTGCATGAATTCTCAATATTTTGCTGAATTCACTTCATATCAATCACTTCAGTTAATCATGATCAATATCAAATGCAAATATGCATAGTATTCTTGAGAAATCATAGAAAATCATAAAGAAAATCCAGCCCAATGCATTTCGGGATTGCCTGTCCCTGAGTTGTGCACGTTTGAGCCCAGGTTGCCTACACAGGGACCTGGCCACTTTTTGTTCTTAACACACGTCAGGCAGACATATGTCAAACATTGCACGCAACACAGTTTGAATGTATTAAGCTATAATACCAATCTTTGAAAACATAGGTGTGCATAATCCACACTCTTTACTATGCCATTTTATAGGCACAAACAAGCATACAAAATGATGAGGCTGCCCACATCATAGGATTCTTATTTTGTCCCTTGGGCGTGCTGTGCAGCATGGCTAAAAACGTTTTTACAAAGCCAATGCATCTCAAAGGCATTATCGATTGGCTTTGCCAATGCTTGTTAATTTTTGGGGGTCACTGCATCTAACTCTGACTCTAGCCAGATCTAACAATGAGCAGAAAATGGAAATAAGAATATTGTGTGTTCAGGTATGAAACTGGAGACAAAAGAGAGCCTGTGGGGATAAGACAACCAACGGAATGAATGGAGAGGCGCTTCTCATGCATATATTATAGTCAATGTTTCTGCATTAGAGTCACTTGCTTAGATCTCATTGTTGATACCTCTTCCAGAATTTTGTGTTCGGTTCTGTAGGATGCACCTCCTGTGTTGTGTTCGGTTCTGAATGCCATATGGTAGTGCTGCGGCCAGATTTGGAAGTCAGATCTGGAATATTGTACCCTTTTCTAAAGGTGATTTTGATAATCCGAAAATGAAGGTAAACAAAGAGCTTTGACTCTGGCCTGATAGTCCAGTTTCCAATAACCCCGCAGAACCTTCGCATGTTCATATAAAAAAATTACAAAGCAGAACCTATAGAGCTTCTGACAGATATACTAGACAACCGACATATCCAAGAATCTAACATTCTAGCACAATACCCAGATACCACAACACTCCCTCCCAAGAAAAACAAATGGGAAAGCAAAACATCAGAAAGGAACTGCAATGGAAGCAGTGCAAAGGAGAGATACATGAGAAGATGCACCAAACAAGGGCTAAAAAATGACAGCAAACTAATTCTTGAGCATAGAGATGTGGTTATGATTCCACATGCGCCCATCCTCCAACTTCACTGAACCTCTAAACAATGTCATCACTTGCAGAGGAGATGTAAATCTAGAGTTTCCCTGCAGTATAATTAGGAACATTCATAACAACCATATCCCCAGTTTTTACACCACTCTCATCTGGTGTAGCAATTTGTTTATCAATGTACACTTTTCCCTTAGCTTGGACAATCAACCCTTTCTACAGACTTATACAAATGATATACTCAACAAATTCTGACTTCTCCCCACCCCGTGCCCCTGACCCATGGAGGAACTAAACCAGTAAAGGGCTTCCTTTTCACTGAAGATCTCAAAACAATTGGCATCGGTGGTGGACTGAATCTGTACTCTTTAACTCTATCAAACATATAATTCCTCCAATCCCTTCCAATGCCTCTAAATATTCGAATACATCCTTTCAATGTTTTATTGAAACTTTTCTAACATTCCATTGGGTTGTGTGATACAATGCAGATCTCTTGTGTGAAAGTCCTCTTTTTCTCAAAAACGTTTTCATTTCCTTAGAAATTAACTGGGCATTGTTAACTTTTAGGAGTGCTAGTGTTGCTTTCCAGTGAAAAGACTTGGCTACGAATCTTAACAACCAACTTAGTGGTTATCTCACATGCCACACTTATCTCTGGCCATATGGAATACTGGCCATTAAAATAAAAACCTGAACTGGGAAAGAACTGAAAAAGAAAGGACCCAAGATATCAAAGGAAACTTCTTCCCAAGTTTAGTTTGGCAAGTCTTTACACAGCATGGGAGAAGTTCTAACTGTCTGAGATTTGTCACTAATGTTACAATCTACACACTCTCCCAAACTCTCTTAAACTTGTAAATAAATGCCCAGCCACCAGCAGCAACCTCTCAACCTCTCCTGTAATTTACTTATACCTTTATGCTCATTATAAGCAAGCAGTCCCATACATACACTTGTTGGTGGATCAAACCTGGATCATCTGAGCAACAACCACCCTGCACAGACAGCTCATTTGTAGCCCTTGAAAAACTACTTACCAATGTGGAAACCACCTTACCTACTTTAGTGTCCTGCAGTGACTCACATACTGATTTAAACATGTAATCTCTAGCCAACTCCTCTCTTCTCTGTCACACAATCATCCATAGCCAAACATCACTCATCCTTTTCATCACCCTTCTCATTCTCAACACGAACCGATCTTGAAAGACAATCCACTGCTTTGTTGGAAACACCTGGAATATATCTAACAGAAAAAATTAGTCTTGTAATGCAACAGTCCATCTGCAAATACAGGATGAGCTGGCAATCACCCTTCTCATTAAAAACCTCTTCCAGGGGGTTGATATCTGAAAAAACGTCAAACCTGGTTTCCCATAAAAAGTGCTTAAAATATCCCAATGGCGCAGCTCCTTCTTTCCAGTGGTCAAATACCTGTTTTCTGGGCCATGCAAAGCTCTGGAAGGAAACGCATTGGTAACTACCTTTTCACATTGAACCTGTTACATAATTGCTTGTATCCACCATCACCCGCACTGTTCACCAGGTGATAAGGAAGACTAGGTACAAAACTCTGCACACTCTGAGCTGCATACAATTGAACTTACACCCTCTGCTGAGATAACATGCCCAGATAACTCAGTTAAGAGCAGATATATTTAGACTTTTTCACCTTGAATGTCATACTTCTATCCCGCAAAATCTCTGAAACCCTCCTTACTTTCTCTACAGGTTGTTTTATAGTACCACCGTAAACAAAGATGTCATCTTGAAAAAAATTAATCACAGGCACTGTGCCTAACAGGTTAGTTATGAGTCTTTGAAATACGACTGCTACAGAACAGAATCCAAACAGCATCCAATTAAAACAGTGCACTCCAAGATGGATAATAAAGGACAGGACCTTTTTAGACTCATCAGTTAACCTGGCCTGATAATAGGCTGAATGTAAATCTAGAGGGATAAAATCAACTTGGTCCCAGCTAACATACCCACCATAGCACTTATACATTGTAATGGGAAAGGGTCCTCTACTACCCTTTTTTTAGTTTGCCCGAATCAGTACACAGCCTTTTCTCTCCACTTGCTTTGTGTGCCACTACAACTGGAGATAAACCCCCTGTGGCTTCTACTGGTCTGAATTTGTTTTCAGCACACTACCAAGCTTGTTCCTTCATAACAACACCCTCACATTGAGAGGCATACCTCTAAGTTTGCAAGTTACAGGTTCTGCTCCAGTTTATAAAGAAATGTTGTGCACATGTGCTTGAACACATCCTACTCTATTGACAAACACTTCAGGAAAATCATCTACAAATACATCTTTAATTTTTTTTAATTGAGTGAATTGAGTGCTCACTGTGTCGTCCTGATGTTGGCAAAAAGCATTCGGACGGACAGAGATTCAAACATTTTTCTGAAGAGGCCAACATAAAAGGGTATCCATACTAGTGGCACATGTACAGTTCTTCCCGTAATATTCCCTATGATTTCAATTTTGGCATTAAAATAGCCCAGTAATTCAATCCACTTGCCTCCATAACTATAAGGTTTTACTTTAGGTTGCAATAGTTTTACCAATCTTTTAAACTTCTACCGATAGTTAGTGTCAGAGACAAGAGAGATCTGTGCTCCAGAATCCAACATCATAGTTGTTTCTACCACATTAAGTTTTACTACTTTTGAGAAGTGTTCACAAGCCACAATAGATATGCTTTTTGCTTCTTTAATTTGCAGGAAAACCTCACCCAAATCAGTGGTGATCTTACACACTTTATCAATCTCCTTAGAACATCCACAACATTTGGCAAAATGACCCCATTTTTTACAAATCTTACATATAGACTTAAGGACAGTGCAATCCTTATGATTCGCAAAATATGGAGCATTATCACTGATTTAGCATGCCCTCCTAGACCCTACAGAATCTTTAATCTTCAAGAAAGCCTTGAGTTTGATGAAAACAGTTTGGATATAAGAAGTATAACTTTTGTCTCTGCGTAATTCCTCCATGCAAGTTAGAGTATGATCTATTTGCTTGGCTGTGGTGATGACTTCAATAGGTTTAAGATCTCCTTTGAGCCACATCTCCTTCCTTATTTTATTGTTCTTGCACCCAAGCATAAACGTATCTTGAATCCTTTCATCAGAAGTTTCACCAACATTGCAAGTGGATACCAATTTATGTCAGGTTGCTATATACTCTTGTACAGTCTCTCCCTGCAGTTGAACACCCATCTCCAAGTGCTATTGCTTAACTGTTACTGCACTCTTAGGCAAACCATTCTATTTAGTGTTTTGATAGCAATTTCATATTCATTCGAGCTAGCAGAGGTTCCTTCTTTCATCCTCTGTCAAATCTTGTACATTCTCAAACACTTCCTGACCCTCCAGACAAAAAACAATGAATTAATAATGACACTTTATTTTCTGCTATTACATTTAATCTGAAGACGTTCAAGTATATGGCAAAAACCTTGGCATTTTACAATTTGATATCGGCCTCCTCTAGTAAAACCCCAAAAACAGGTGGAGGAAAAATGCTTTGAATTTTAACAATGAAACTTCTACAACCCTGCTATCTCGAATATCCTGGACTCAATTGCACCCTTACAACAAAAAAAAATGCTGCCTCCAAATTCTCCAAGCCATGGTTCAATGACAACCTAAACTCTGATCGATGCAACCTATGGGCAGCTGAACATCTATGGAGATCAAAACCATCCGCGTACCATTTAAAAGCCCTTAGATCGGTTAGGAGCTCTTACAATAAAAAAATCAAGATGACTAAAGTTGACTACTTCAGATCCCAACTCAGACAAGCCTCTAATCACCCAAAAACTCTTTGAAATTGTCAAAGAGCAATCAGTGATAGCTGCCAATCACAAAGACTCAGCAAACAAGTCTTCTTCCTACACCGATCTGGCTATCTTCTTTATGGAAAAAACTAAATCTATCAGCCTTGACCTTGAAGCTAAGAGGGCCCTTCTCACATCACTTGAGAGTATGGTTCAGCCTGTCCTCTTGGTGAGTCAGGAGCCTTTCGGTAGTAGTACTAAGAACAGGGCCACATGGAAACCCTTCTTGCCTCTCAGTGAAGATGACTTCTACAAAACCCTGCGTAGCATTAACCCCTCTAATCACTTTAGCGACCCACTGCCTGCAGTTATCTTCAAAGAAATCAAGAAGGCCCTAATCCCCCTCTATACTAAAATTGTCAATGCCTCTTTATCTCAAGGCAAGATCCCCGAATGTCTAAAAGCAGCTCAGATCTCACCCATCCTAAAAAAACCTGATGCGGATAGATCTGATCTCAGCAACTTCCGCCCCATCTCCAACATCCCTACTCTGGCTAAGCTCTTATAAAAATACACCCAATCACAACTTTGCTCGCACATCGAGGCCTTCAATCTCCCGGATCAATACCAATCTGGCTTTAGGTGTGGTCACAGTACTGATCGTCTCCCATTCATATAATTGATGATATCTTAAACATCCTAGACCAATATGAATCCTGCCTCCTTATCCTCCTTGATCTCTCTTCTGCATTCGACACAGTTAACCACGACAACCTTTCAGCTATTCTGGAACACAGGATGGGCCTCTCCGGCCTCGTATTGGAATGGCTCTCTTCCTTCCTTCACAATAGATCCCAAAGAGTTAAGGTGAACCATACCTTATCCCTTCCGTCTCCAGTTTCCATGGGGGTCCCGCAAGGTTCTACCCTTTCTCCCATACTATTTAATATTTTCCTGAAACCATTAGCAAATGTCCTATCATCCATGAACATATTTTTTCATATGTATGTGGATGAAACGCAACTTTACTGAAAATCAACTCTTCTGAAGATTTCATCTCAACTGAACTCCTCCTTGATGACTATCCAAAACTGGTTAACTGAAACTCTCTCTTGCTGAACACCACAGAAACAGAATTCCTTCTCATTTGCCCTCATAAGCACACTCTTAAGACCGGCCTCTGGATGAAACACCTCACTACCTTCAACTGCTCCCCGGTTATTATTGACTCAGCAAAATCTCTTGGAATCACCCATGACTCACACTTGAACATGAAGAAAAAAATTAGTATGATGTGCAAGGGTGCGAATCACCAAATAAGGATTCTTAGAAGTCTGAAACCATTCCTCCCCCAAGAGGACTTCAAGCAGGTGGTACAAGCACTTGTCCTACTGAGGCTAGACTATGGAAGTGCAATGCTCTCTGGCCTCCCTAAATATACCTTTACCCCGCTTGGGGCTTCACTGAATTTTGCGGCTAGACTCATCACTGGCACAAAAAGAAATGATCACATTTCCCCTGCATTAAGATCTTTAAAGTGGTTACCCCACAAAGCAAGATTACACTTGAAGATTGCTTGTTTGACAAACAAAGCCCTCCACTTCAAAACACCTGGATACCTGGCTCAAAAACTGGAAATATGAGGTGGCGTTAGACCTTCCAGAAGTGCAAACTCATTGCAACTCAAATCGCAGACTTTTTGCTAAAAGGAAACAAGACTCAGAGCCTTCTCGGGTGCAGCACCTAAGATCTGGAACTCACCCCCAGCGCAAATTCGCAGAATTCCCTTCACGGCGGCATTCAAACATGAAGTAAAAACAATCCTAATGAACAAGTTCCTGCCTAAATTGAGTATGGCTTGTCTGTTGTCGAAATGTCCCTTTTGGTTGTTTTCCTAACAATTGTATTGTCTGTGACTCTTGGCCTTACCTATTAAAAATGTTTTGCCGTACCATGTTAAGGTATGTTCTGCTAGCATTTATGTACAATGTTATTAGCTCATCATGTTAGCCCTCTTACCTCAATGTTCCCCTACTTTGTCCCCCATCCCACTACTGTGAAGCGCTCTGATACTCTCCGGGGTATTGTTCACGCTATACCAAACTTTTTGAATAAATAAATAAATAAACTATTAGAGGAACTTCTGATACACCAGTATATGAAAATATAACCAATATCTCCAACTTAATGTAAGCCGATTAGATACCAGAAAATCACGTGAAAACTAAAGAGAAAAAAACCAAAAAAATCCTAGTGCATTACAAAGGCCTCCATAAACAGTCACCATGAATTAACAAGTAAAATGTGGTAGTGAATGTTAATATGTAGAAGAGACTGCATGAAGTTCAACTAACTTCAAACCACCAGGTGGCTTGCTGTTAAATTGAAAGAAAACTACTATTCTAAGATCATGTGATAGGGAAGTGACGTCCAAGTCCAGAGGCGAAGCAGTAACAGAGACAAAGACCCTGACCTGCCACTCCCACAGTGTCACTGTGATATCAGCTCTCTTCACATGATCACCCGGTGAGGAGCAGATATCTCACGGTGGCAGGAAAACACGGTGAAACCACAGTAAACAGTGGATTTCCAGCTCATTTTTAGAGGCTTTGAAATGCCAGTGTGCATTAAGGGGCTGTGAAAACACCCCAGTACATTGGCACCAGCCTCAGCAAGCTTTTTGCTTTTTATAAACTGGGATTTGGGGGTGGGGAAGGGGCAAAAGTGCCTCTTAAGCACTTCTCAGCACCAGGTCCTGACCCCTTGAAATCTCCACCGCCTCCTCACACAGTGAGATTTTTGTTTTAGTTGGCATATCTGAAGACCAAAGAGATAGATCAGAGAAAGCAGTTTCCTATTATTGTTTTCAATTCAGGATAAAGTTGAGTGGGAAATGTACATTGTCTGCACAGTACCAACATTCCTTTGACAGACAATGTGAAAGCATGTACGATTACCTCAATAGCACATGAAAATGTTGTTATTGAAGTTTCTCGAGAGACCGCGTATGTTTCCAATCCTCACCAAAAATGTGGTAATTTGAAAACAAAGCCACACCAAAGGCTACGACTCCGGCCTGGGTGAATATTATAGTTTATTCACAATACAGCAACTCCATCCACCATCCAGTAAGTTCAGCTTGAAACAACTCCACAGATCCTTCACATGTTCATAATAAAGAATTTAAAAACAGAAAATAGAGTTCCTGACAGAAACACTAGACAGCTGACCTAAGAATCGAAGATTCTAGGAAAATACCGAGATACCACAGTGGCATAATCAGTTCAGTGCCCAGTTCTGGAGGCCATATCGGACTTACACTCATTATCCATGTGTTGAGGCCATACCTAAGAGTATTGTGTTCAATTCTAGGACTCACACCGCAAATACTATGATTAGTCTCAGACTTTCAATCTTTAGAGGTGGGTAAAATGGTTTGCAATGAATTCCTTCCGAAGGTGGTGTGCGGTATATGAGCGGTTGATTTAATACTAGTATGGGGTCAGCAAGCTCATCGAGAATCTACAGCTTCTAAGCCTGTCCTTGTTTGCTTCTTTGTTTGATTACGGGCTCCTTCGAATCCTGCTCAGGGCGGCACAATGAAGCGCAAATTGAGTTTCACGCATGCCCAGACTCAGATACCCTCGGGTTTAGCGCGCTTTATAAATTCATTTTTCATTTCATTTCATTTCAGGAGCCTCTGACAGGAACAGCAGAGACACATCACCTCACAGGTGGAGGTGAATGATGCGCGTGGGGAGGGGTGGCTGTATGTGCAGATGCTGCCCCTGCTGCTTTGACTGCACCACACACGTCTTCTCCTAGGCAGGATCCGAGAACAGGACATGTCTGAGATATACTTGCATGGTTTAGGCACCCACCCGTGCAAACAAGGATCTATGAAACACATCAGCATGGCACATCAACGGGAGCTGGGGAACGAGGTGCCAGTCTCGGTGTTGCCTCAACATCCTGTGATACTGGGCAAATGACTTAATCTCACTTCGCCTAACAAAAGCACGAATATGTCCTTTTATGATTAAATGGTGCTCATGTAAAGTGCTCCAATACCTCCAAGTCGAGTTCACACCATCCAAAACAGCAACAAAAAAAACACACAAAAAAAAGGAGTGAATAAATGGTGCAACATGTATGCTGCCAAATACTCAACATTGCAGAGACGTGCCAGCATGTTCTGATTTGAGCTAAGCTCCAGGTTGTGTCCCATCATTCTCTTGTCTTGTGGGATTACTCAGCTCAGAGTGTCCACGCAGAATAGAACAAGAAACAAGGTGATGGAAGGAAGACCTGACTGGATCTCATCCTCTGGTGAACAATGGAGATGGCTTCAGCCATATGCAAATCAGATTTGGCCCTCATCCAATAGGAACAGTGATACATGTCTACAAGGGCAGTGCTGTGCTGGACTGCCTTCAGGGGATGCACATGTGGAGTCTGGCAGGCTGGTTAGGAGTTCATTGCTGTAGTCAATGTGAGCCAGACAGAACCGGGTTCTGGATTTTTGAGCTGAAGTTGTTGATGGGCAGGAAGGGGTTGATTTAGCACCGGATTGTCTGGGCTTCCTTCTTAATAGTGGACCTTTAGCGTCATGTCAACTAGCCATACCTGAAGGCAAACTGTGCAGCAAATGGCAGAACAAACTCTATCTTGGTGGATTTAGTTTTCATTATACTGCATAAATCCAGCTTTGTGTGGTGTTTGGGCTTCATATGAGATATCAGAGGTCATCAGCTGATGACACTATGAGGGTACATTTCAATGTCATCGGCTTATCAATTGAGGGTGATGTCCTGGTATGTCAGTAGTATTCCCCAGGGTACCTTGTAGCAGTTTAACAGCAACGAATGGAGTGTGGAGCCATAGCGGTAAGCCAGCAGTGACTGCAGAAGAAGGGAAGCAAAGAGGAAACAATTTGAAAAATATTAATATCTATCTGATAGAAAGGAGGCAGTGCTTAATGTGTGAAAAATATAATAGGTGCCAGGGCCTTGTCTGGAGGCCACTGCAGCTGGCACCACACATTGCCCCACCCAGCGCTGCTAGTGGCAGTAGCAACACAACTTCTAACCATCTCACTCCTACTCGTGTGACAATTCAGCCTATTCAAGGCCCCCAAAGCGATAATAATGGCCTGGGCAGCAGTCAATTGTCATGTTTAATATACCAAGATCATCCTATCCATTAATAAATCCAGTCACCGGTCCTCCAAGTTCTACCATCTCATACAACCGAAGTCCTTCACCACATTCTCAAGACACCAAACTAAGTGGGACCCCACTGAAACGGTGACATCACAATCCTGACACCAGATGTGGAGGTCAGTGGTCTCATATAAAATTTCACAGACGAAATTCTTGTCATTACACAGGATCTTCTGGACCCCAGCACACCTCCACAAACTCTCCCTGTAATGACCCTGTGGGAGTTCTCCCTCTTCTCCTCTTTTACTGTAGAGCGGTCTGCCCATTTTGGGACTCAGTTCAAAGGATTCTTAGACCCAAACATCAGATCCTGCAACAACAGTCTATTAATATACATCCTTCTTACTGCTGCCTGCAAATCTTTTTTAGCTTAATGGAAGAACACAGCCGTCACCTCCTTTCGACCCTGGCTAAACTAGGTCTCCTTTCAGAGAGGGGCAGATAACACTTCACTACAAAACTCCCCTTGGATTGTGCGCAACACATCTATCTGGAACACCCTTGATAACTATTTTGTCACCTCTAAACCACCGTGATACTCTACTATCCACCCCCTATACTCCTGCACACCTTTCCCCTCTCGTATGTGTACAAATAAGAGAAGTTCTTAGAACTTGTAACACCATCTTCCAAAGCCCTGTGCTGAACCCTTAGATAGAGTGCAGCATACAATCTGGAGTGCACCTGCATTTAAATGCTCTAAGATTTCCTTGGACTTTATCCACTGATACATGTGTTTTGATTCTATACCTACTAGCGCCCCTTATTTTCCTTTTTATCTTACTCCTTTCATTTGACTCCGATCATTTCATTTTATATCATACCATATCTCCTATGGGTTTATCTAGATACAATATGTTGTTTTGCTCTCACAATATGTTGTTTTGCTCTCACTCGTCAACTGTTGTCTGGATTTTGCTCTGTAAACTAGACCTTCAAGTCACGATCAACCCGCCAGGGTTCTACGCACCAGAACTGTATATCTTAAATTGGACCCTTGTGTTATCTGATTGTCCCTTTCTCCCTGTTCATTTGTTTATGAAAAACTGCACAATAAATACTCCTGAAATTGAAAATGTATATTGAATTAACAAACAGCTGTTGTTGTGCTCATCTTTAAATTAGACAGACAGCACCACCATGTGGCACACGGTTACAAGCCCCGGTGTTGAAAATTAAATGCCAGGGCTGAGCACCAGAAAACACAAGCTCAATTAAGCACTGAAAGGAGGTGAACTACACTATGGCTGATCTAAAAGCAACATTGGTCTGCTGATATGGTGGTGGTGTGCGTATGCCATTCTGTTGCATTTGGATAATCTATGGCAGAATCGATGATTCCTTTGTGGGTGAAGATGGCTACCACCAGAGACTGTTGGTCAACTGTGTCGAGGGCCACAGCCTGCCCAAGTGACACTAGGAGACTGGGTCTTTATTGGAGATAATCCATAATGGGAGAATTGCCATATGTCAGCCGTACAGCAGGAGGCGATTAAGACAGGGAGGGCTGAAGCAGATGGTGGTGAATTGATGTAGTCTTGGAGTTGGATGGCATCACACCCTATGGAAGCATCCACAGGAAAGGGAGGCTGGTCAGGACCAGCTTGAAGGTTCCCTCCTGAGCAGGATTTAGAGTCACAAAGTGTGTACCGATTGGAAGGATTCTCAGGTCAGTTATTCTTAGTCTTTTTAAATTCATAATCAGAGAATGTACTCGAACTATTTGCCATTAGAGCCAGGTCTTTTATTGAAGATGTCAGTTTAGAGGTCTTCCAGGGCTAATTGGGTTTGTTATGTCAGTACTTACACCATGCCATATTTGTTTCAGATGTGTGTGTCAATCAAAAGACAGAGCTTCCAATTATTTGAAGAAATGTTTCATACTGTACAGTCCAGCCAGGCTTTTGAGATTACCAGAGAAAGGAGAGTTGATCTCTCTGAAGAGCAGAGGAAGAAGGCAGGAGTGCATCTTCCTTGTGAAGTATGTACCACATCAAATAACTCTGACCTTTTACTAAGGTCATGAAAACCTCCAATTACAGTGCTTTGGCTCAATTGCTTGGCTAGCATCACTACAGAAGTGTACTGATAAATTGATTGGTCATTTTGTATTAAATCATCAAAAGAATTTTATTTGTGCCAAGTTCTCGCTGACTACAAAAAGCCACAATGGGTCTGGGAGTATCTAAGCATTATTGATTTTTTTCCTTCATTGTTACATGGTCAGTTATATCGAGTGCCACTGAAATCCTGTGAAAATGGAGGTCCACGTTTATGCCGCAGATATTATGTGAAATTAGGGCTCCCGGTTTTAGGGTATTTATTTTTTTAACATTTCTGTCTGTATTGATCCATATTTCTTTTTTGGCCATCTTATTCGTACTTATCCACATTTATTTTGTGTTTTGAGAATAAATGGAGTCATAAAGCGGTATATTTTCACATTTATTTAATAGAAAAGCATGCAACTATACTTTGCTGTCTGTCATGTTTTAGAAAATTAAGCAGTCAAATATAGCGAAACATAACACCCACACTCACTGGTAAATATCATCGTTATATTATACAAATATATGTTAATATATGCTGGTTTTTAGAGCAATCTCAACCTGCTTTTTAACTCCCCATGCGATCTTTTCCGCTGTTGTCCTTGAAATCATGAAAGACAGCATGGAGAGTCACCCAAAAGAAGCACAATTTTCCATATTTTTCCGCTTTTAAAAAAACACATTGTTTTCTGTCTGTATTTTATCTGTAAAAATCTGTAAAAATGGAAAACTGGGAGCCTTACGTGAAATTAGGCAGCATAAATCAACAGATAATGCATAATAAAGTGACACGTTTTGTGGCACTGATATTTCGCTAGTTTGTTATTTTGAGACACATTTTTGCTGCCCTGATAATGTTTCACTTTATTAGCCCCAGTTTTAAAGCTGAATATCGAAATCGGCAACTTAAAGATGAAGAGATAAAAGTTTGAAATGGGGTGCCAATGCGTGAAGCAACCTTCGATCCACCTGAGTTATAAATATTTTTTGGGCAAATCTGTAAATTATGCAACTGAAGTTGGATTATGTGGCAAATATGGTCAATCCTTAATTATGTGCGAAAGGTCAAGGATATGGAATTACATAATTGCAGCAGACCTGGTTACTTTACACTTTGCAATGACCCTCAGAAATTTCATTCGTTTTAATCTGCTTTAGTCTAGTGTTTCGGCCACTTCTGCTATCGAAAACTGTTAGATGAAGGTTGGTTTGGTCTGGGTGGGAAACACAGAAGACATTTAGGTGGAGACTGATCAGCATGGGCTGACAGGATAGAAAAAAGATTCCAACTTATTCAAAAGGTAGAAGAGGTACGTTTGCAGCCCTTTTACAAGTCAGATTCGAATAAAGTCCTAGTTTAGGACACCCCCCGCGCCGCACGGCCACCAGCCGCTGCGTGTGCCTCCCCGCCTGCCTGTCTCGCTGCTCCGGCTGCCGCCGCGTGACCACGCCCCCCTGCCATCGAGCGGCGTGGTCTGTGCTCGCCTGACCTGCTATCTTGCCTTGTACCCCTGCATTACTGTTTTGTTTTGTTATTTTGTCTCCCTCTAGTGCCTGTTTGCCTGTTTTGCTTGTTTTGCCTGTTTGCCTGTTGTGGTTGCCCCTGTCTCATCCCTCCCCGCTCCCCGCTTCCCGCCACCGCCGCTAACCCCGCCCCTTTTTTCCTTCTGTACCCTCCCCGCTCCCGCCTCCCAGCTGCTCCGCCCTCCCTCGCACTTGGCCATATATGGCGACCGTGCGACGCAGGTAAGTGTGACCTAGTTTAGGACACCCCCCGCGCCGCACGGCCACCAGCCGCTGCGTGTGCCTCCCCGCCTGCCTGTCTCGCTGCTCCGGCTGCCGCCGCGTGACCACGCCCCCCTGCCATCGAGCGGCGTGGTCTGTGCTCGCCTGACCTGCTATCTTGCCTTGTACCCCTGCAGTACTGTTTTGTTTTGTTATTTTGTCTCCCTCTAGTGCCTGTTTGCCTGTTTTGCCTGTTTGCCTGTTGTGGTTGCCCCTGTCTCATCCCTCCCCGCTCCCCGCTTCCCGCCACCGCCGCTAACCCCGCCCCTTTTTTCCTTCTGTACCCTCCCCGCTCCCGCCTCCCAGCTGCTCCGCCCTCCCTCGCACTTGGCCATATATGGCGACCGTGCGACGCAGGTAAGTGTGACCTAGTTTAGGACACCCCCCGCGCCGCACGGCCACCAGCCGCTGCGTGTGCCTCCCCGCCTGCCTGTCTCGCTGCTCCGGCTGCCGCCGCGTGACCACGCCCCCCTGCCATCGAGCGGCGTGGTCTGTGCTCGCCTGACCTGCTATCTTGCCTTGTACCCCTGCATTACTGTTTTGTTTTGTTATTTTGTCTCCCTCTAGTGCCTGTTTGCCTGTTTTGCCTGTTTGCCTGTTGTGGTTGCCCCTGTCTCATCCCTCCCCGCTTCCCGCCACCGCCGCTAACCCCGCCCCTTTTTTCCTTCTGTACCCTCCCCGCTCCTGCCTCCCAGCTGCTCCGCCCTCCCTTGCACTTGGCCATATATGGCGACCGTGCGACGCAGGTAAGTGTGACCTAGTTTAGGACACCCCCCGTGCCGCACGGCCACCAGCCGCTGTGTGTGCCTCCCCGCCTGCCTGTCTCGCTGCTCCGGCTGCCGCCGCGTGACCACGCCCCCTGCCATCGAGCGGCGTGGTCTGTGCTCGCCTGACCTGCTATCTTGCCTTGTACCCCTGCATTACTGTTTTGTTTTGTTATTTTGTCTCCCTCTAGTGCCTGTTTGCCTGTTTTGCCTGTTTGCCTGTTGTGGTTGCCCCTGTCTCATCCCTCCCCGCTCCCCGCTTCCCGCCACCGCCGCTAACCCCACCCCTTTTTTCCTTCTGTACCCTCCCCGCTCCCGCCTCCCAGCTGCTCCGCCCTCCCTCGCACTTCGCCATATATGGCGACCGTGCGAACGCGCAGCGGGCGCGCCGATTGTGCGCCGAAGGCGCGCCAAAGGTAAGCCCGTCCGCGACCGGACCGCGCCCAGCGCCAGGACCCCTGGCCCCCACCGACGGAAGACGACCCGACGGTCCTACAGCGCCACCGACCTCATCGCTCTCAACACCGACGGAATCCCTGGATGCCACCAAGCCACCCCGAAGCACACCCACGGACCCTTCAGCTGCAAGGCCTGCAAGTTCACTTGCACCCGGACCTGCCCCACACCAGCACCCTCCAAGCCAATCACCAGCAACAGCCACCTCAAGTGCATCCTGATCAACACCCGCTCCGTACACAGGCACGCCATCGAACTCTGGAACCTCCTCGACACCACAGCTCCTGACGTTGCCTTCCTCACGGAAACCTGGATGAACGACTCCTCAGCGCCCGACATCGCCATCGCAATCCCAGAGGGCTACAAGATCACCCGGAGAGACCGCGTCAACCAGACTGGAGGAGGCATCGCCATCATCCACAGGGACACCATCCACATCACGACCAACACCGACGACACCCTGAAAACCGCCGAACACCTACACTTCCAAATCCACACCGACCCGAGGACCACCCTCAGAGGCACCCTGATCTACCGACCCCCGGGACCATGCACACAATTCAGCGAGGACATCGCCGACTTCATCAGCCCGCATGCCCTCCCCTCCGCCGACTACATCCTCCTGGGTGATATCAACTTCCACCTGGAGAACAACAACGACCGCAACACCAGCACCCTGCTCGACAACCTCGCCAACCTCGGACTCAAGCAGCTGGTGTCCACCCCCACCCACCTCGCCGGACACACGCTCGATGCCATCTTCTCATCCAGCGAAGACATCGCCTTCAGCCACGCCACTGGACTCCACTGGACAGACCACAGCTGCGTCCACTTCACCTTCAGAAGAACGACGATCCACCACCACCAGCAACCGGTTGCTGGAAGAAGCTGGAACAAGATCACAGCCGACCAGCTCGCCGCTTCCCTGAGCCAGCACCCCCCCCGCCAGCTCAGCGAACCCCAGCCAGGCCTCCGACAACCTCACGAAGTGGATCATCAACTGCGCGGACGAACTCGCCCCACTGAGGACCCCGCCTAGCAGACCCGGCAGCAAGAAGGCCCCTTGGTTCACCGACGAACTCAAGAGCTCCAAGAAGAACTGCCGAGCCCTCGAGAAAGCCTGGAGAAGGGAACCAACACCGGACAACATGACCGCCCTCAAGCTTGCCACCCGCATGCACCACCAACTCATCCGCGCCACCAAGAAAACTGCATTCAAGGATCGACTGGACAACAACGCACACAACAGCAAGGAACTCTTCAACATCGTGAAAGAGCTCTCCAACCCCAACGCCGGAAACAACGACATCACCCCATCGCAAGATCTCTGCAACTCCCTCGCCTCCTACTTCCACAACAAGATCGCGGACATACACAACAGCTTCAGCACTCAACCGACGCACGCCACGACCGAACCACCGCCCCCCACCACCACCCTCCGCACCTGGACTCCGATCAGCACCGAAGACACCATCCAAATGATGAACTCCATCCACTCCGGATCTCCTACCGACCCCTGCCCTCACCACATCTTCAACAAGGCCGACGCAGTCATCGCACCCCACCTGCGGGACATCATCAACACCTCCTTCGACACCGCCACCTTCCCGGAGAGCTGGAAGCACGCCGAACTCAGCGCTCTACTAAAGAAACCTACGGCGGACCCCACCGAACTCAAGAATTACCGCCCCATCTCGCTCCTCCCGTTCCCAGCCAAAGTCATCGAGAAGACCGTCAACAAGCAGCTGGCCACCTTCCTCGAGACGAATGGATCCCTGGACCCTTCACAGTCGGGCTTCCGAGCCAACCACAGCACCGAGACCGCCCTCATCGCTGCCACCGATGACATCCGAACCCTGATGGACAACGGAGAAACAGCGGCCCTCATCCTCCTAGACCTCTCCGCGGCTTTCGACACTGTCTGCCACCGCACCCTAGTGCAGCGCCTCAGCAACGTCGGAATCCAGGAGAGAGCACTGGAATGGATCATCTCCTTCCTCAACGGAAGAACACAGAGAGTCCGCCTACCACCGTACAAGTCAGAGGCCACCGAAGTCATCTGCGGCGTCCCTCAAGGATCATCGCTGAGCCCCACCCTCTTCAACGTCTACATGAGCCCCCTCGCAGCCATCGCACGCCAACACAACCTCAACATCATCTCCTATGCCGACGACACCCAGCTGATCCTCTCCCTGACCAACGACCCCGCCGCCGCCGGAGCCAACCTTCACGAAGGGATGAAAGACGTAGCCGAGTGGATGTCGACCAGCCGCCTGAAACTGAACTCAGACAAGACGGAAGTCCTCATCCTGGGCTCCTCGCCCTCCGCCTGGGACGACTCCAGGTGGCCCCCCGCCCTGGGCAGCGCACCCAAACCGACAGATCACGCACGCAACCTGGGATTCATCCTGGACTCCTCCCTCACCATGACCAGACAAGTCAACGCCGTCTCCTCGTCATGCTTCAACATCCTGCGCTTGCTACGGAAGATCTTCCGGTGGATCCCCACCGAGACAAGGAAGACGGTCACCCAGGCACTCGTCACCAGCCGACTGGACTACGGCAACGCCCTCTACGCCGGAACCACCGCCAAGCTCCAGAAGAGACTCCAGCGGATCCAGAACGCCTCAGCCAGACTCATCCTCGACATCCCACGACACAGCCACATCTCCGGACATCTGAGAGACCTGCACTGGCTCCCCGTCAACAAAAGAATCACCTTCCGCCTCCTCACCCACGCACACAAAGCCCTACACGATCAAGGCCCCAGCTACCTCAACAACCGCATCAACTTCCACGTTCCCAAACGACATCTCCGATCAGCCAGACACGCCCTCGCCGCCGTCCCCCGCATCCGGAGAACGACAGCGGGAGGAAGGTCCTTCTCCCACCTGGCCGCCAAGACCTGGAACTCCCTTCCGACCGACCTAGGCCTGACCCAAGACCACCTCTCCTTCAGGAAGAAGCTCAAGACCTGGCTGTTCGAGCAGTAGCAGCTCTCCCCCCCCCTAGCGCCTTGAGACCCTCCGGGTGAGTAGTGCGCTATATAAATGTCTGTGATTGATTGATTGATTGATTGAATAAAAGAATAGTGAGAAGAATGTCCATAGGTTAAATCCTTGCATTTAAATTAATTGTACCCATAACGTTTGCACCTTCAGGAGATCAACTAAAGGTGCCTGTTTGTCCAATAGGACATCCCTTGCTTAGTGAGGGAATCACATGCACACTTGTCACAAGCTATATGTACTACTGATACAGAGGGTTGCGGAATCCACTGGCTGATAAACTGAAAGCCACTGCAAAGAATTTTGGGAGGAGATGATGTGAGCCTGCAAACCAAGCTCTGTGGCATTAGATTTCTTTAGGTTTGGCCAATTTCTTGAATGCCTTACTATTGGCTGAAATGACTGATAGCAACAGTTATGATCAAGGCCCTTCGAGGAGGCAGCAGAAGCACAGAGTACTCTCATGGAGAGGACACAAGTGTTAAAATATGCTTTTGGTAACCACATTGTCCTGGTTATGACAAAGTGGTCGGTGTGGAACAAGACAAGAGATAGAGTTGTTTGTTTCATGGAGCGGGATAAACCCAATCAAAAGTCAATGGATACAAATTGGGAGGAAGAGTCATCAGGACCCAGGAGAAGGATCTCAATTAGAAGCAGGACCTTGGAATAGGACCTCTTTCTTTGGACCACTGAGCCAGGGCTAATGAAGCAGTATTCATCTTAAAGCTTAGGTGTGGTATTGTGCAACCTACTAGTTGCCTCCCGTACCAGGGCTTTGTCTCAGGAACCCTCCCTAAAAGCTTCAGAGCCCGAGGCAGATTGACTCAAGACTGGTTAAGAATATGACAAACATGAGGCTGAAGAAGGGCTCAAGCGGAATTTATTGGTACTGTTGGGGTACTGAAGAGGATGATTGTTGTGAGAAATAAAATTAATTTGCTGCAAATGTTTGGGAGAGAGTGCTAGTGTCAGAGATGCAGGACTGAAAGAGATTTCTTTCACTCTGACGAGTGCAAGCATACTTTTTTTTTTTTTTTTTTTTTTTTTGTGACGAGTGCAAGCATACAGCAACTGCTGTGGGTGAGGTAATTTTTTTTAGCACCAGCCAAACTGCTTTATTTCCAGTATTGCAGCTGAGATCGTTCTGTACGTTGCAATTTTTAGTAAACTATTTTTGAGAGTATTGGACAATTTGACCTCCTGTATCATTAAGTGAACTATGTGGGCAACGCTGCGTGTGTACCATTTTATATTTGGTCTAGGAGATGTAAAGGTGAGCACTTGGGATGCGGTGAAATTTGAGGCTGGAGATGTTTTGTAGGAGAGCATCAGCACTGATGGTATTTTCCTCTTGACCCACAGGGAGGTGTGCCTCACAGTTGTAGGGTTGGCCTCGCTGCCGCGTTCGCCATGAATGTTGAAAACGAGGACATGGACAGACCATGCGAAGAGCTGCTAGTCCGAGAGGCAAAGATTGGGTATCTTGCATTCTGAGATGTCAGGGCCCTTCCGCTTCACTGGTGAAATTATTGACCACTTGAGTAAATCCAAAGGTGCTGTCATATCTTTGTTTGCCTCTTGTGTGTCAGGTCAGGTGATGAGTTTGCTGAGCAGGGCCAGCAGTATCAGAAGGTCTGCTAGGCTGCCAGGGTTAAAGGTGAAAGGTTAATGCGTTTTCGTTGGAGTTTTCGTTTTCGTTGGAGACTGACTTACAGGTGACACATTTTAACAGAAGGCATCCGATGGTGTCATGAAAACTGTTCATCATCTTTCAGTTGATCTGGCTAAGATTAAGCTTCTTTCTGTATTTTCTTAAGAGGATATTCTAGTTAAAAGGTGGTAGCGCTTAGGGTATAGAACCAGATGTGGTGAGCCAGGAGTCACTGAGGAGTAAATAGCTAAAGCTGCTGTCATAGCTAAGGTTTTGTATCCTTTTGACATGTTTGGCAACAACTATACTGTGAAGAGTGCACCTCTGATGAAAAGCCCAGAATTGCATGTGATAAGTGCTGTCAATGGTAGATTCAGCGAACATTGAGCAGAAGCATGTGGGAAGGTGGGCAGAACAAATGAAGCTTCTGCTGGGATTGTTGTGCCTACTTCAAGCTCTGTGCCCACTTGTGGAAAGGGGACCTCAATTTCTCTTTCATGGTAAATTGGACACAACCCTTTCAATTAGGCATTTGTCAGGTTTCCTTGTGCTATCTATACTACTATTATAAAGAGAGAACACAAACCTTTGAGCCAGGTAAACTCGAAAAGTACACCACCAATCAAAACACCCAAGACATCATTGAAAACCTCAGGGCAAGCAGAAGGACATAGGCTATTAAAAATTAAAAAATATACGTTGTTTAAAAAATTTCGAAATAAAAATAAAGTAGTCCCTTGCAAGTAGCGCCGGCCGCGACGTCTGCGTGATGACATCATTTGCGTTTGTGCTCCCTGGCAACACTTCCTGAAATGGCGCCGAAGATCGCGACCTGCTGGGAGGACTGCCGCGGTCCTGCTTGCTGCTGGGCGAAGTGGTGGCCGTTGCGGGCGGGGCACCTGGAGAGTGGCGGCCTGTGCGGGTGGGGTGCCTGGAGAGTGGCGGCCTGTGCGGGCGGGGCGCCTGGAGCGGGACTGGCGGCTGAGGTAAGGATCAGGCAGGCTCTCCGGGACACGGCGGGAGGGGGCCGGGACACGGGCGGGAGGGGGCCGGGACATGGGCGGGAGGGGGCCGGGCCGGGGCGGGAGGGGGCGGGAGTGCACGCAAGCCTCAAATGCTGCCCCCAGCCCCTTTCTGCCTCAGGCAACGCTGGGGCGGGCTGCTAGTCTATTTGTAAAGAGTGGGACGTATGTGTGTATGGGGAGAGAGTGGATGCAGCGAGGATATACCATGGGCACATGGTGTTGAGCAGGTGTGATTTGATGATGAGATGCTTAGTGGATCAGGCAATGGGGATTTCTGGACTTTTTTGCTTGACTGTCCATACTTTGGATTGGCAGCTATTTCTCCTGTTTTGGTTGGCGACTTGATGTTTGTGAAGTAGAGATGAGGTCCCCTGGGTTTGCAGAGTTGAAGATAAGATCTGAAGTTGATGGTGACCTGCAGAAACACAGCCTCACACTCCTTGTACTACACAGGGTTCAACAAAGTGCACAGGGTTCGCCATAATGCCTGCTGATAATAAAAAAGCAATCATCACCACCAGCAACAATAACAATAGCAATAGCAACAGCCACAACAACAACACAGCATTATAGACTGCTGTCAAGGGCCATCACTATTGTAAGGTCCTCTTATTGGCTTCTAAGCTGGTGCTGCAGGTGTGGGCTGATAAAAGGAAGAGGCCCTTTAAGAGCCTGTATAGCGCGAGGTAGAAGGTCTGGAATGCTATTCGAACATTCTAAAAAAACAGGGGGAAGCAGATTGGCAAGGATTGGATTTCTGTATCAGTAGGTTTATGGCAGCCATTACTTGCCCTGAGCCGCTTCATTGTCTTCAGAGGAGCACTCAGCCCTCCAATCTTCTAATAATAAGAATGATATCAATATCAATCTCTGAAGCTGTTTATAAAGTGCAGATCGCGAGCGGAGTAGTCTCTTGGTGGCAGAACAATAGCTGCCCTTATTACTAGACTCAGTAGCACTGCGAATTATGGGTAAGTATTCAATCATGGTTCTTTTTCAGCTAAGCAGAATCTTCCGCTGTAATAGGGTAATGACTTAATGCAGCAGCCATATCCTTCCCTCGTCTGATAGGCTGAGAGCCTGGAAGTCAGTAAATGTTTTCGATGCTATCCAGAGTGCAGGAGCTATTTTTATATATAGCTGAAGTAATCATTTCCAGAACGTCCTGGGAAATAGCTATTTGCAGACAATGGGCTTCTGCAGACAATAGAGCGGTATTTAAAGCCGCTTGTGGACAGCAGGTACCATGCATTGTGGAGAATAATTTGAGTTATTCTAAAAAAGTTAAAATATATAATTCAGTGAGACTTAGTTTGATGGTCAGAGCATGCCAGTACAAATAATATATTTTTAGACCACTCAAGCATTGTTACCAAAATGTCATCTTGAAGTCCAAAAGTGGGGCAACTTCATCTAATTGCGAGACATAACTCGCCTCAAAATAAATTCGCCACCCCGAGTTTTCTCATCCGCCGAGATGCCACAGCAGCTTCACAAGTGTTCACCATCTTTGTGGAAATGAATTATTCAAGAGCATGATGGCGCATTCATGCAAATGAACTGGCGCTTGGAAGATGCAGCTCTGAACTAAAGAAAAGGAATGCGGATATCTAATACAATACGAATTATCTGCTTACTGTCCATAAACTGCTGTCACCGGGCAATCAAATCAAAATCAAGATGTGTCCCTCATTCTATGAAAAATCTTCATCATCTCTGAGAAAATATTCGTCTGTGCTATACCGAAGCACTTCTCTTTCTTTATTGGTTGATGAGAGCGAAGACGCCCTACAAACAGGGAGGATGAAGGGTCTGGCTGCATCATTCTGTTCCTGGGGCGGTTGTGTAATTTTGGTGCCCTTTCAAGGCTTACAGTAAATTCTCACCAGAGAACCCGCAGAGAAAGCTAATACAGTGTGAATATAATATTAATTCATATGTATGTCCAGGATTAAAGCAACAGGCACATAAAATACACAATCATTTGCTTCCTCTATATAAAAGTAGATTTGCCAAGTTTTTTATTACCTGAGCGAATCTCACACATATCCTGATTATTGGCATACCCCAGGCCTTAATTTAGAAGAATAAATAAAGAAATAAGTGTAGGGGCTCAAGGTTTTTCTGAGAAGGCACGTTATGTACACCTGGATGTGCAGTTGATGAACACCAAGTCTGCTTATTCTTTAGTTCCGCCTCAATCCTCTTCCTTCTACCACCATCCACTTCCTGTCTCTTTAACTCACTCACCAGGATATTTTCATCCCTCCTTTCCCCGTCACTCTTTTCTCATCTTTCTCTTCCTTCTTCTTTTTTGCTTTCTGTCTTTCTCTCCTTTGCTCCTGGTGATGATCATGATGTTTTGATTTTGAGAAATATGTTATGATTTCCAAACATGAGAACTGGAGCCCTGGCATACTCATAATTCACTGGGGGTGGGCACAATGTTCAGTTCCGCCTACGTCATTGGTTGATTTTTGGCTATTCGGCATTTCTCTTTAATGTGGATTTCTTCCCAAATTCCGCCAATCACCGTGTGAAGGAATTTCATGCCCTCGAGGTTCCAGAATATGTGTGCTGGTGAGCGCGTGTGTGATTTGCCATCCTTGAGCTCGATTTTTTAACTCGGCGGTCGCCGGCGTTCGCAGTCACAGTGCGCTGTTCGATTAGATTTGCTGCCTCTTGAGTAGATTTTCTACTCGAGCGGCAGAAAAATCAACTCGAATAGTCTTCTTGCACAATGCATGGTGCTGTTAGCGATGATTTTCAGTGCTGCTTGTGCTACCAGTGCTAAATTGCAGAACGAGCAGCGCAAGATGCATATTTTCTGCAGAATTCCATGGAATCTTGCAGAGTTTTTCTGTAACTCCACGGAATTCTGAGGAGTGGAACTCCACAAGTTCCGCCCAACCCTATAATTAACAGAGTTTACTGCTTTTCCTACATCGCCCTGGTGTCATTTGTCAAGATTAATTGAAAATATTTCTTCACAAGCATTGAAAATTGATGGTCTATTTTCTTGCATTGCTAACTGAAAAATTATTTTATTGCAACATTTACAGGAACTTCGTGGGGGAAAGACTTTGCAATTCTCGAAGTCATCAGTTACGGCCCTTAAAGTGAAACTCAAGAGAAAGAGCCCTTCAGAGCTGTGGGGTGGGGGGGTTTCTTTTAATGTTTTAATGCTGATTTTGCTATAAACAAACAAAAAATGAAAGAAAAAATTGAAAACTATGTATTCATTCCTTCATTGATAGCCATTTAGCTTCAAAACATCCCTCAGTGTTCTCTTCTCTGCATAGTTTTCAAGAACTCATTAATGACCTTTTCTTTATTGGTACAGGTGATTTTGATCATGTAAACCTTCCTCTTTTCTGGTTTCCTAATATCCTTTATGGCGAAAATGATAATGAAACAGCTGCAAAGGCTAAATTAAAAATTCTTATCTGATTGCATCTGAATTTTAGTTTGTAAATGTTTGGATTTTGCCTTTAGAAAACACCAGAAGTACAAAGAAGCAATAATAATATGTATAATGAGTCTGATCAGAAATTAAAATGCTCCGAAAACATTAAAAATATAACTCTCGTCACAAAAACGATGAGCAGTACTATATCCATGCATTGTAAATTAAATGTGCATATTCTATCACACATTTTAGCTCATTTATACTGCATCATTGAACTCCAAATATTGATACTAAACGTACATTTTATTATGTTTTATCATTGTCTTGTGTTATATCCGGCTATGGCCCTTAGTGCTGTCGACATGCCATTTTATTTTGTCCTCTTTCCACCACCAACTATTCCACTCCCCTCTGAAGGTGGAGCTTCGTCACTTTCTGTCAGAAAAGCTGGCTGTATGTCTTTGCTGAGTAGTGCTGTCTTTCAGTACCTATTTTCCTCACAGCAGAGCTGTGGGATATAGCTTTGTTGTGCCAGGCTATAAAAAGGTGCCACGTTTTTTCCGCCACCCCCATGTCACATGCTAGGTCGCCTTTACTGACATAGCTGGCTGAGATAACCCATTCTCACCTTGATGGAGGTTCAGGTAATATCCACTTCTTGTACATTTCTCTTCTCACTCTCAACATCAAGAGCAACAACAGGCCCTTTGCCATTTATTCAATTTGTTTGGTGCTGTGTCAATCCTAAGTAATATTAAGACTTGGATTATCTTCACGCCAGCACCCAAAATTTCTCTCAGTGCCCCACTGACCTCATTCCAGAAAACTGCTGGCTCTTGGAACTCCACAAATGTGTGCTTATCGTCTGCTTTTGCCGCGCTGCATCTCTTACACCTTGGAGCTCCTCGTGTGACTTTGGCCATCCTTAGAGGAGTCCAATAGGCCCTATGGAGAGTGAAAAGGTGGTTTCAACCACAGGGCACTTCATTAGTAATGTTCCTGTTGACCCCTAGAAGGGCATCTTGTTCCCAATTCCCACCCTTTGTCAGACCCTACGCTGCCCACCATGAACACAGCTGGAAAAATGCAAATTTTGCAGCTTCAGCACCTGTTTGTGCAGGGAACTCTTGCCAGGCAATCGAGGCGTCATTATCTCTGAGATCCCCCCCAGTTGCTGAAATTGGCCCCCACAATGGACGGCTGAGGCTGTCTTTTAGCCATTCAGGGGAAATAAATAAATAAAACGAATTACATTGCGCGTGCTGCAACCCAATCGGCGGTGCAACGCGCGCAATGTAAAAGGTTTTATTTATTTATTTATGTACTTAACTCGGTTCGGCCATATGCTGGAGTTTACTACCCCCCACCCTGGCCCTCCCCCGCCCCACCGCCCGCAGCACTCCTTCGAGGAGCCGTCACTGGTGCAGTCGTATCGCTTTCCTAACGAAAAAACTAATTCGAAGCGCTGCCTGGAGGACCTTCAGTCTGACTCTTTTGAAGAATTTGGGGTTGCCAAAACTTATACAGTAACTTTTCTGGACCTAGATCTGATAGCATAGCAGTATATAAATTTCTAGGATGAGTGGCCTCTGGGGGTCTTCGCTAATAGACGAAAGTTTTTGAGTTGAAAAGCATAACTGTATTGTTGAAAATCCGGTAGGGCCAACCACCCCTGTTTTGGTTGTCTCCTTAAGTGTTTCCTGGCAATCTTAGCACCTTTAGATGACCAAATAAAATTGGATATCTTGCCTTGCAGTCTCTTAATCTTCTTGACTGGGAGGTATGGTATCAAACAGGAAGGTCACTTTTGGGAGAACCAACATATTTAATATATGACCTTTTCATAAATACCTAGCGGGAAGTTTTCACAATTCCTCAGCAGTCTATTTCCTTGCTAACTTTAGCACAAGTTTTTCCAATGAGCTCCTCCAAACCGTGTGTAACTTGGACGCCTAGATATCTAATCTGCCCTAGAAGACAGAATCTCAGACCCACGCTTGGCCAAGCCATAACATCTGTCTTCTACTTGTTAATCCAATAGGCAGATAACTCTCCAAATCTTTCGGCATGCTGTTCAAGCTTGGGAATTGAATGCTCTTGGATGGCTGTGTACAGAATTGCATTGTCCACGTACAGAGCAACCTTGATGGAAAAGACTTGATATTTAAAAGGGAGCATAGACTGATTTCATCTAATTGCCTGCACAAATGGCTCTATAAAGAGATTAAATAGTAATGGTGAAAGCAGGCACCCTTGTCTAGTGCCTCTCATGAGCGAGAATGGGCATGTGAGCTCTCCATTTACTAATATCCTAGTTGTGGGTGCCCTATATAGTGTTTTGTATGGTTTTCACTAGGTTAGAGGTAGTCTATTGTCAATGGAGAGTTAAGTGATTCTGCTAAGTTAATAGTTCCTATGAGCAGATGTATTAACTAATGGAGCTGTCTACTTAGGCTAATCCTCATTGACAACTGTATGGATGACCTTTGATAGTTTCTTAGCTATGATTTCTGTGTAGATTGTGTAATCGCAGCTCAGCAGAGAAATTGGTGTGTATGACTCAGCCTTTTTGGGGTCCTTGCCTGGTTTGAATGTCAAGAACTCTGTTGTCTCATACCAAGCCGAGGGAACCTCTTTGTTATCTAAGTAAATCGCGTTCAAAAGAGATTTTCAGACTGGGATAAGATTATCAATGTACCGTTTATACAATTCTGCGGGAATCTCATCAGGGCCCACTGCTTTCTCATTCTTTATATTAGCCACCTGGTTTTTGATTTTAACTTCACTGATCTCAGTCTGAAGAAAGGCTCTACGTTTCTGTGATAGGCTAGGTAGCGCCTTGTTTTACAGCCTGTTTTTGATTTCCTGAGGATCTGGGTCTATATCTTCATGATACACTGCACTCAGGGTACATAACAATTCTGCTCCAAGATCCATCTCTGCCTTCAATACCCTACCCATTCCTCCTTCTACCAGTGTGTCAACTCGGTTTCTGGCCAGCTCTGTCTTTGTTTTCCATGCTAAATGTGCTCCACTCTTCTCCCCATACTCAAAGTGCTGTAGTCTACTCACATTCCACTTATCACACATCTTTTCCTCAAGGACAGCCCTGTACTCACCCTGCAGACTCTCTCTCATCCCTCAAGTTCAAATAATATCTTGCTTTATACTGCACTGAGCCTGAATCTCCCTTTCTTTCTGAGCATTTTTCCCCATCAGACCCAACACCCTCATTTTAGATTCTAGACGCTTTGCATGAGCAGCCTTTATTATGCTTCCCCTCAGAAATGTTTTATAGGCGTCCCAGACCATCGTCCACTAGCACTACCAGTGTTGCTTTGAAAAAGACCCTCGTCTCTTGACGTAAACCCTCCATTATGTGTTGATCTTGCAGCAATGTTCTGTCCAAAGTCCTTCTTTTCCTAGGTTTTGTCACAGTTAACTCTATTGTCAGCTGCACTGCAGCATGATCTGAAATGGAAGGCAGAGAGTAAGTTACTGACTTGACGTAATGAGCCAATGATCTGGCAAGAAGGAAACAGTCGGTGCGGGAATAGTGTCCGTACGTCTTGCTATAGAATGTATAGCCTCTCTTTTTTCCTGCCTGTTAATGCCATACATCCATCAGCCCCAAACCTACATCAGATCTCTAATCCTGACCTTTACTCTTGACATGCTGGCATACGGGGCCTTAGATGTCCTATCTAGGTCTTTGTCCAGAGCCACAATAAAAGTCTCCACCTACCACATATGGGGAAGTGGAAACTACCAGATGCAGTTCTAGAATGCTCAGCTGGCTAGGAACATCACAGTTAGGCCCATAGTACCCTGTGCATGAGCAGGCAAATGCTCCAGTTTCTGCAATAGCCCGAATTCATCTACACAATCGGTCCATCTTATGACTTAGTATTTTAATACCACAATTCTTTTTACCCAATATTTCCACCCCTTTTGTGTTACAAGACTGACCCCGAACACACTATATCCTGGTCCCAGGAGCATCTCTGGAAGGAACGTAAACACTCTTATTCCATCAAGTGCGTTTCCTGAGGTATGATTACCTGAGTTTTTGCTCCTTTTAGTACTTCCTGGACCAGCCTTAATCTTTTCCTGGCTCTTAGGCCATTCCCTCTGTCTCAACACCCTGCTTCTATATTGTATCACCGCATCCATAAGCTCGCTCATTATCACAAACAGGCCTTTCTTGGGATTTCCCTTAGTTTACTGAAGATTTTTTTGGCCCACGTGCTCCTTGCCCATGTGCACCCACCTTGAGGGACCCTCCTCTCTATATATGGCATTAACATTGAGCCTTTAGCTCAGTTTTAAGACATTGGTGCCTAGTGCACACGGTTAGAAAGGTCCATGTTTATACTGTGATCTACATAGGAAGTGTTAAATGTCATGAATGTGAGCTGTTGCTGTGACTAAGAGCTGGGGGGGGGGGGTTGCTTCTATGGTGTTCTTGAAGACTTTGTTCTGTGCTTAAGTGTGTAAGGTGGATAGTGTCTGGAGTTCTTTAAAGGTGCATGACTTTCCCTTTCAGAAATGTCCCAAAATACTCACAAATACTGTGATGACTACCTGTAGCTCAAAATGTTTCTGCATACGGCGTATCACATTAATGTCGGGCCGTTCATTTCCCTCAAAATCTATTACAAGAAAATAGAGTGGCGACTTTCAGAGAAGAAACAAAAATCAAAAATGGTTTTTAAGTTATCATGCAAGAAAACACTCATTGACTTTCATTGAAACTGGCACAAAAGAACGAGAAGACCTAAACATAATAAATGCAGTAAACTCCTGAAATTACTGGTAGGACAATAATTGGGACCTTTGTGAGACTCCGAATATTTAATAGAAATTCATGATATTGTCTTTAGCTGTGCATTCCTTATATGTAAAGTTATGTCAGTTGCCTTATATTTTTGTATTGTATTCTTTAGTATTTTTTATTTATTTGTAGCAACACAAATAGCCACATGTCTAGAATCGGGTACTGTGGACAGACAAAGGACACACATTAAGGTACAGCAACTTCTTGTGAAAAGTAATTGCAAATAGTCTCAGTATTGTTTGTCAGGTCATATTGTATGTACCGTTTTTTTCATATCAAACCAACAATATAGTGCACATGTTTTTTTCACAACTAATGCCTCATTATACATTTTCACCTCTCTTTCTACTAAACATCATACAAAGCAAGTTGTTGAAAATGTTGTGTTGGACATTTTATTCTCTGCATTTTGATTCTGGTAGAATTGAAGTTCACGGTTTAAATTACTGACCTAAAGTACAAGAGCCCAAAAAAATAAACAAGCTACTTAAATTTGACATGGAACAACTTGACATCACTGACTCCAAGGAGTCCTAATTATGTTTCTTTACAAGGAACATCTTGAAGGAAGCAAGAAGAAACCACTATTTTTGAAAGGTAGGAGCAAAGAAATGCACATATACATTCGGATAAATACTATTTTTCCAAACATGAACTCACTTAAGTGCGCCTTACTGAATGTATCCGTGATTGTTTGCAGTAAGGAGAGTGAGGGTGTGAATGCTATGTGTGTATGCTGGAATACAAGTGATATACCTTTAATTCCAGACTGTTTTAACGGAGGAGGTTGTATATGTCTGTGGCTGAATGATTTGACGATCTATTCTATATTTTTAGTGTTGAAAAAACCTCATTGAGTTTTCCCTCACAGATTTTTACCTGGGCAGCTTATGAGTAATGCTGGGAAGTAGCAAACACATTAGGATGATGGACGTAGTGCTGAAACTTTTCAGACACTCGGCCCCAGTCACTATTAGATCTGGGTGGAATCCATCATCGTTCTTTAGCTCACTTTTCAGACCCATTTATAAGCAAATCAGTCTTGACCCTCTTGCTCATGGGAACAGTCCAGCCCAAACAGCCAAGCCATGTCTTCCTTGGACTGGAAACAAGCATACTAGGACCAGTTTCGGAGTACCATCCCTCATCAGCCAGGCTAGCTTGACTCCAGTGGCAACGTGAACAAGGGACCCACGCTGGGCATACCATGTCAACTAAAGGCGAACAGGGATTTGGTGCTGGGAAGTACACAGAAGTTGTCTGAAATACATGCAGGTATCTACATTATTTAAAGAACAGAAGGTTAATTTGTTGATTTGGAGGAAACCAGTGCCTCCAGGAATTTTAATGACTTGTGCCAAATAATAAAAGTAGGACATTAAAGAAACTCATCAAGAAAACCAGAAACTCACAAAAAAATAAAGATAATAGCACAGTGGCAACACTAGCATTATACATTTTGTATAATATTTAAATAAGTGTGTATGGGCTGAGCTCAGATCAGTATACGTTTTGCCTGCCTCTGCGATAGATAAAGGCAAACCTTTGGTCACTAGCCCATGTAGAACAGAAACATTATTGAAGGTTCTTGTCTTCGGCGACCATAAGATTTGCAATGCTGAGCTTCATACATTGGGATAACACTCAGAATGAATCAACATCTATTTTAGAATCTGTAAAAAAACAAATTCATGCTTAAATGTTCCCGCTCCAAAACACTGCAAGAGCTCCATTTAAAAATAGATTGGCTTCTAAACAGAGCGATTCATTATTCTCATATATTGATAGCTTTATAAATGCTTTCATGCTATATATAAATAGCGCTGTTTTCCAACTCTACCCAACACAATACTTTGGCTACTCTTTTCACCAGAATCACCAAACCTACCTTAACCCCTTCTATGCGTCGGACGGCCGGCGGCCGTCCGACGTCACGGTGGGCGTGTGCGGAGGACGGCCGGGGGCCGTCCGAACCTCGCCCACGCCGTAAGTCACCCGCACCGCGGCAGAATTTTCGCCGCGGTCAAGGGGTTAAAAGCAATGTTGACGAAGGTTCTGACAATCAGTGGACTCAAACAAAACCGAAGAAGTGTACTTCTGCAACGATTCATAAAACTACTGAGATACAGTATGCATAAAGTCATTAAAATCTCAGTTTCTCTAAAATCAATTTTAGTCCAGTGCTGAGATTGCACATGGTTCTCAAATTTGAAACTAAATTCTTTCAATGGAAATTGTGCCATAAGCCAAAACGTTGACCCTAATAGCTGTCAGAAATGTGTTTTATCTATGTATTCATTGTCTCAACCAGGCCTGTAGCTTGGTTCTTTCTTCTCCTTGTGAACAACAAAAGGGGGACCTAAAAAGGACAATATTTATGGGGGTCCAGTGTACCTGTCCTCAGAACATGCAACAAAGTAATGTACAAAGTTCCCCAGGAGGTAATGCTAGTGTGGCAGGGTAGTCTCTCTCTCTAAGGATGAATGTAAAATCAGTGGTCAGGGAACCAAAGGGGTCCCTTGTCGGAACTAGGAAGCCTCACACAACCAATTAGCTGGATGACTTGTTTCATCCCGCAAGATAGTTGTCTTGCCTCATCAACGGCTTCCTGCTCCAACGTCAAGCCGGCGCTGCAATGCCTGACGGAGTAACACAAAGTGATACACTTTTATGGAGATCTTTTGTTCCTTGCCGTTGTTGAGTGCGTGTGAGGGGCCTGGGAAAGTGAAGTAGTGAGCTAAGGGAAAGTGTATTTTAAAAAAGGTTAGTTTAGTCCACTAAGACAACTTTATTCACGTGGCTAACTGCCTTATTAAAAGGGTGAAGGGAGGGGTACTGAGACCCAAAGTCAATGTAGTTTGGCCTCGTTCAACCCTCGTCTGTGGTCAACATGTTTCATGCCCTATAGGCAATTCTTCAGGACCTAATTGTGCTCATAAACTTAAAAGGAGCCCAGAATGGGCAACAGTGTATGCAATATACAACCTGGTGGGTCAGTAACCAGAGCAGGCCGATGGTCCTGCGTAAAAATCAGACCCTAGTAAACCATGGGAAAATCCACGCAGACTGTTCTTGTGGGACCTGTGCTTCTAGGTGATTACCTGGTCAGCGCGAGGCCAGTGCCTCTAGGAACCTACCCCCACACTCCGGCGTGTTATGACACGCAGAACAGCTTTCTTTATTCTCCTTAACACAGAGTGGGATATAATGATCCTGAAAGAGGCTGAGTTCATGCCTCGTCGACTTACCATGCCACAGACCACAGAACTAGCCCTGGCTTAGTTAAGGATGCCTCACACAGTGTAGACAGCATAGCTGTGCTTCATGTGCAACAGACAGAAGAATTGTCCTTTAACTGATTTATCACATACTGCTGCAGACAGTCAAACTATCAATACCTTTACTGAGAGGAGAGAGCCATTCCTTGCTCAGCTGATCCATCCCGTGTTTGTCTCACTAAGCAGGGCCGGCTTTAGGGCAGTGTGATCGGTGCCACCGCACCGGGTGCTGATTTTGCATGAGGGCGCCTGTTTGCTAGTTTATATTGTTTTTAAAAGCCCCCACAGCAGCGTTCCTGACCGCCAGCAATGTTCAGCCAACAATAAAAATGTCAAGCCTACTCCTTTGATTGATGCTCTCCCTGGAGAGAGAACAAAGTTTTGTCTAGTGCAAGTTTTCACTGGGGGATGTTTTGGTTCATCTTAAGGTAGTGCAGAGGGTTAATATAGTTGCTGCAGAGAATGTGTACCATGCAAATCACGAGTGAACATAAAATATAGGTCAGGCGGTTACTGCTTTCATGAGAGACTTCTTTTTGTTACTTGCAGTTTATAAGTTAAAATGACAAAAAAAAACAAGCTGTTAGCTATTAACTGTAATCAAAGAACTGAAATGCAGACTTCAAGTACGGATTAGAGCGTATTGATTTTGTCCCCCAGACTTCAATATCCCAATGTTGTAAAAAGTGTTGCTTTGAGTGGAAATCAATTCCAATTATTAAAGATAATCCCCAAACCATGGTCTTGCATTTTACATTCTGAGTTTGTGCTTCTCCAGACTAAGCACCTCTGTTAGAAGCGGCTGTCTCTAGTTGGCAGAGGTATACACTTCTGACAAATAGGGACACACCTTTTCTAGTCAGGGCAAGGAGATCACACACTTAGATAACCCCTGCTCACCCCCTTGGTAGCTTGGCAAAGCAGACAGGCTTATCTCAGAGGCAGTGCGTTAAGCATTTATGACCACATACAGTAATAAAGTGAATACACTACAAATGGACACGACACAGTAGTATTATAAAAATAAGTATTTTTATATAAGGCTTAGCACAAGACCAAATAACGACAAAAATATACCACAGTCTCAATAAATACTCTTGGAAGGAAAAAATAATAGTTCAAGCACGGTTTCTTCTTAGCACAAAAGTCTTTAGTATCAAAAGCAACTCTTCTTCTCTAAAACACAGTTCTTGGCAACAATGTAACCCACACGGGAGTCACGCGACGTCGAGGCAAAGTTAATCCAAAGGTTCGGCGTCGACCGCGAGGAGCGCTACGTCGAGCCCGGAGTCGCACAGACCCCAACAACACAGTACCTTGGAAAAGTGAAGCACTCGATGATCCGCGGCGTCGAGATGTCCGGCGTCGCGTCTTCGGCGTCGATCGGGCCTCGGAGTCGGGGCGATCTGCAGCGGCGTCGACCGAAGTCAGGCGGGAGCAGCGCTCACGGGATGAAGCAGGATACGACGTCGTCGATGTCGATGTTGCAAGAGTGAGCAGCGCTCACGGCGTCGAGAGGGCTCGAAGTCGATGCGATCAGCAGCGGTGCAGACACGGGGTCACTTGGAGCTGGAGCCGAACTCACTACTCACTGGCGTTGCTGCTGGCGTCGATCGGGCCCGGCGGCCGGCGTCGAGGAAGCGGGACACTGGAGCCGTTACTCACGATGTCGAGCTGGATTCGGCGGCGTCCGTCGGCGTCGAGATTGCTGGATTCTTTCAGGGGTGCTGGATTCACAAATTCCAGCAAATAGCACTTTAAGCAGATGAAGTCCTTTAGCCCTGTGACTTCAACAGGAGACTGGCACTCTTCCAGCCCTTGGAGATTTTCTCAGCAAAGAGTGAGAGTACACACAAAGTTCCTCTCTCCTGGTTCCTTGGCAAAAATAAAGAAGCAATGCAGGATTCCCCCAACAAACAGCACTCTGGCAGAAGGGGTAGGCAGTCCTTAGATCAGCAGGCTTCTTGTCCTTGGTTCAGGTTTCCTTGTCAGAAGTGATCTAAATTCTTGGTTCAGGGGTCCTTCTCTTATACCCCGTTCTGGCTTTGATCCCTTTGTCCATGCAGGGGAATTTCCCCCCATCCTGGGTTTGTTGTGGGTGTTGCCAGGCCAGAGCACCTGGCCTATTCACTGGGCAGGGCAGAGTCCTCAGCCGCTCAGCAGGAGCGGAGCCAGCATTGTCACTGGCAGGGGCAGGGCCATCAGCTGCCCGGCAGGAGGCGGGCCAGGAAAGTCCCAGGCAAGTACAGAGTCATCAGTCGCCTGGCAGGGGGGCAGAGCCAACATTGTATCAGGCAGGGCAGGCTATCAAGAGCTACTCTCCCCTACTCTCAATGCAAATGCCCCACTCATCCCACACTGACTCATTCAGACTCTCTGGAGCCACCCAGCTCCTGTCACACGCACACCAGAACCAGCAGAGACCGGTAGACAGTTAGACAAGAAAATAGCTACTTTCTAAAAGTGCTATTTTCAAACACAGAGTCCAAAAACCATCCACACAAACGGATGCGTTATTAAACCCTGAGTTCAGGGATACCAAACTCGACATTGCACCATGCTCCCCGAGCCCGCTAGGATTATAGCATTAATAATCCTGGCAGCCCATTCTAACTGATGGAGAGCAGGCTACCTTACAATAGTAAAAAACGAATATGGCTGTAATTCACTATTAGGACATGCCAACCTTGTCAGGCTTGTCCTACCTTAGGCTTACAATGCACCCTGCCCGTGGGCCTACCATAGGGGTGACTAACATGAGGTTAAGGGAAGGTTTAGGGACTGGCAAGTAGGTGTACTTGCCCAGTCCTCGTGACAGTCAGACTGCACGTGGTCTGGCAATGGCAGACCTTCAGACATACTTTTACTAGGCCGCTCTTGTGGGTGGCACAACATGTGCTGCAGGCCCACTAGCAGCATTTGTATTTACAAGCCCTGGCACTCCTGGTGCACTCTACTAGGGACTGACAGTAAACCAAATAAGCCAAACATGGAAGTCAATCAATACAGCAATTTCACATAGGGAGCACTTGCACTGTGGCACTGATCAGCAGTGGCACAGTGCCCAAAGCATATACCAGCAAAAACATCGTAAACAGAGGAGGCAAACAGAAAAAATGGAGGAGAGACTCATGCCAATGATGCCAGGTCTAACACGTGTCCCCTCCAGCTGAAATGTGGGGAGAACTACCCTTACCCTAGGGAGTCCTCATCACTAAGGCGGAAAAATCTGGACAGACCATCAGCATTGGCGTGATCTGTGCCAGGGCGGTGTTCCACCGTGAAGTCCATCCCCTGTAGGGAAATGGACCACCTCAACAGCTTTGGATTCTCACCCCTCATCTGCATCAACCATCTGAGGGGCCTGTGGTCTGTCTGCACCCGGAAGTGAGTCCCAAACAGGTAGGGTCTTAGCTTTTTCAGCGCCCAGACCACAGCAAATGCTTCTCTCTCTATCGCACTCCACCTCTGTTCCCTGGGAAGTAACCTCCTGCTGATGAAGGCTACAGGTAAGTCTCGGCCCTCTTCATTCACCTGAGCTAGAACAGCCCCCACGCCATGCTCTGAAGCGTCCGTCTGGACAACAAATTCTTTAGAAAAGTCGGGTGCCTGGAGTATGGGTGCTGTGCACATTGCAGTTTTCAGGGTGTCAAAGGCCGTCTGACAGGCGTCAGTCCAGTTCACAAGTCGTGGCTGCTTCCTGGAAGTCAGCGAAGTCAAGGGGTGCACAATGTTACCATAATCCTTGACAAACCTCCTGTAGTAACCCGTGAGACCCAGGAAGGCTCTCACCTGAGTCTGGGTTTTGGGCGGTGCCCATGCCAGGATGGTATCAATCTTGGGTTGCAGGGGGGCCACCTTGCCGCTCCCTACTTGGTGCCCCAAGTACACCACTGAACCCTGCCCAATCTGGCACTTACTGGCTTTGATTGTGAGGCCTGCTCTGCGCAGGGCCAACAACACTTCCTGGAGGTGGCACAAGTGTTCTTCCCAGCTGGCGCTGAACACTGCGATGTCGTCCAGGTAGGCGGCACTGAAATCCTCCAGCCCAGCCAAGACCTGGTTGACCAACCTCTGGAAGGTGGCAGGGGCATTCTTCATCCCAAAGGGCATAACCCGGAACTGGTAGTGCCCATCTGGTGTGGAGAATGCTGACCTCTCTTTTGCCCCATCGGTCAAGGCGATCTGCCAGTACCCAGACGTTAGATCAAACGTACGAAGGTACCGGGCAGCCCCTAACCGATCGATGAGCTCATCAGCTCTGGGGATGGGGTGCGCGTCAGTCTTGGTGACTGAATTGAGTCCTCGGTAATCCACACAGAACCGAAGTTCCGGTGAAGCACCAGGCGCTGCAGCCTTTGGAACCAAGACCACGGGGCTGGCCCAAGGACTGCTAGAGGACTCAACCACCCCTAGGGCAAACATCTTGGAGACCTCCTCCTTGATGTATGCTCTGACCTTGTCAGTCACTCTGTAAGCCTTGTGCTTGACAGGAGTGCTGTCCCCGGTGTCTACATCATGGACACACCACTGAGTGACACCAGGAATCAAGGAGAACAGATCAGGGAATTGCCCCAACAAATGGCGACAATCCTGCTGCTGTTCAGGGGTCAGTGTGTCAGAGAGGACAACACCATCCACTGACCCATCTTGCTCTTTTGCATACAGGAGGTCAGGAAGAGGCTCACTCTCCTCCTCCATTCCAGCATCTGTAGCTAGGAGCATGCCCACTTCGGACCTTTCTAAGTGGGGCTTCAAACGGTTGACATGCAGGACCCGCAAGGGGTTCCTGGGAGACTTTAAATCCACCAGGTAGGTGACATCGCTCTTCTTCTCCACAACCTCAAATGGTCCAGTACACCTGTCCTTGAGCGCACAAGGTTCCACAGGGGACATGACCCAAACTTTCTGTCCAGGCTGAAGCTCTACCAGAGTGGCCTTCTGGTCGTACCACCGCTTCATCTCCTCCTGGCTGGCCTCCAGATTTGCCTGAGCAAGATCCCTGAAGCGCCTAGTCTGGTTCCTGAAGGCCAGCATGTAACTGTATACATCCTGGGGAGGTTTCCTGGGAGATTGCTCCCAGCCTTCTTTGACCAGACTCAAAGGTCCTCTTACCGGGTGACCATACAAAAGCTCAAAGGGGCTGAACCCTAGAGACTTCTGTGGCACCTCACGGTAAGCAAACAACAGGCATGGCAAGAGGACGTCCCATTTACGCCTCATTGGTTCTTCAAGACCCATAATCATGCCTTTAAGGGTACGGTTGAATCTTTCAACCAACCCATTACCTTGAGGGTGGTAAGGAGTGGTGAACTTATAAGTTACCCCACACTCCTTCCACAGAGACTTCATATAGTTGGAAATGAAGTTGGTGCCCCGGTCTGACACCACCTCTCTGGGGAACCCCATTCGGGAGAAAACACCCATCAGTGCCCGTCCCACCACGGGGGCAGTCACTGTTCTGAGAGGGATGGCTTCCGGGTACCGTGTGGCATGGTCCACCAAGACCAGGATGAACCTGTTGCCCAGGGCTGTCTTGGGGTCCAGGGGCCCAACAATGTCAATCCCCACCCGGTCAAAGGGGGTACTGACCACGGGAAAAGGTTGGAGGGGAGCCTTCTGCTTCCGCCCGCTTTTCCCACTTGCCTGGCAAGTTTGACAGGTCTTGCACTGGATGTCTACATCCCTTCGCATCTGAGGCCAATAGAAATGGGTGACAAGCCTGTCATAGGTCTTGTCCTGCCCCAGATGTCCAGCTAAAGGAACGTCGTGAGCCAAACCCAGTAGGAAGGCTCTGAAGCGCTGGGGTACCACCAGCACACGGGCTGACCCAGGCTCAGCAGCCTTAGGCTCGCTATACAGGAGGTCGTTCTCCCAGTAAACAAAATGTGACCCTGACTGATCACCTGAGGTTTGGGCTGAGGCCTGCTGCCTCATACCCACAAGAGAAGGGCACACTTTCTGTTCTGCACAGAATTCTTCCCTGGAGGGACCACCATCCTGCTGCCAATGGGTCAGCTCGGGCAGGTCTCCCAGTTCAGCCACTTGTTCACCTGTGGGTTCCAGGGCATACCCCTCAAGGTCTGCCTCCTCCTGGACCACGGGAACTACGGGGGACGGTTTCCCGCGCCCCCTGCCTCTTCTCTTCACAGCTGGGTCCTGGGCCATACTTTCAGGCTCCAGAACCCCATCAACACCCTTACTTGCTGTCATGGATCGAGTGGTTGCACACACCCACTCTGGCACACCCAACATTTTCAAATGTGTCTCCCTCTCCACCTTAGCCCAAGGGGAGTCTTCTAAATCGTTGCCCAGGAGACAATCAACAGGCATGGCGGGCCTCACAGCAACCTGAAGAGTACCCGAAACTCCCCCCCATTCAAAGGAAACTTGAGCTACCTCACACTCTTTCTGGGAGTTGTCAGCAGCTATCACAGGGTAGAATGCGTGGGGAACAACCTGCTCTCTGGACACCAAGTGACACTTGACAGCTGTCACACTCGCTCCGGTGTCTCTGAGAGCTTCCACTCTATGGCCATTAATGGTCACCCACTGCCTATATTTCTTAGTGTTACTAGGCAGAGGGGGTGGAGGGACCAATTCCATGTCTCCTAGAGAGACCAGGGACATCTCCGCGGGACCCTCCCCACCATGGGCAACCATCTCCTCCCCTCCCAGAGCTACACTAGCCAACTGACGGGGTGGTGCACTGGGTAGTGCACCAGAATTCTTCAAGGGACACTGAGGGTCATAAAAACGGTGTCCCACCTGCTTACAAACGAAGCAGGTCAGTGGGCCCCTACGACCAGGTTTACCTGGCGGGGCCTCTGATTTCTTCACAGGGGGAGGCTGGGAACCTTTCCCTTGGTTCCCTTGGGAATTACTTTGGGGCCCTTTCTGGAACTCCCTCTGTTTACCCTTGTCCCCCCCACTCTTCTGCTGGGGACCCTGCCCACCTTTGGCTGAGTCTCCCACTGGACCCTTGTGGACCCTGGTACTGACCCAGCGGTCCGCCTCTTCAGCAAGTTTTCTCGGGTTAGATATCTTGCTATCAATAAGGTGCTGGCGCAGCTCTGGAAAACAGTTATTAGACAAGTGCTCCCAAGCAAACAAATCATAAAGAGCATCATAACTTTCCACTTTGCTGCCCTTTACCCAACCATCCATGGCTCTGCAAAAAAATGACACATATTCAACCCACGTAGTACCAGGCAACTTCTTACATTCTCTAAAGGCCTGTCTGTACTTTTCTGGGGTTAGGCCATACCTTAACATTAAAGCATCTTTCATATGAGCATAAGACGTCCTATCCTCAACAGGCATGTCTAACAGGGTATCTCTTCCCTCATTCACAAAGCGACCCCACAACCCCGCTCCCCAATCCTTCTCAGGGACCCGGTGGGCCAACAATGCTAACTCATATGCTTTAAACCACTGACCAATATCCTCATTCTTCTGAAAATCTTTGATCACATCTTTGGGAAAATAAAACCTACTTTCTGCAGGCACAGATGGGACGCTGCCACCAGAGGGATTCAATTCTAACTTTTTAGCTTGGAGCTCCAACTCCCTCAACTTGGTATCACGCTCAAAAGCTAACTTCTCTCTTTCAAACTCTAATCTTTTGATCTCCAAATCAGCTTCTCTCCTGCCTCTTGCATTCTCTATCTCCAACTGCCCATTTATCTTAAGTTTTGCCATTTCCACGTTGTAGGCTCGCTCCTTCGCCCTTTCTTCTCTTTCTTCAGGGGAAAGACCTTTGGAGGAAACACTGCTGCCAGGAGGGGATACAGGCCCAGTCACGGGCACTTCCTCCTCCCCTTCCTCTGTCGGTACCACCACCGGGGCAGAGGGGTCTCTGGCCGCTAACCAGGCCTCCAATGCTTTGAGATAATCTGCTCTCTTTGAAATGCCTGTGGTAGGAACTTTCAACTGCTTGCAAAAGGATTTCAGCTTCCTTACTGGATAGTCGTTTATCTTACTCCTATCAAACTCCTCCTCAACAACAGGTGTAGTGCCTCCAGCATTACTCATGGTCAAAACTGGCAGTTTCAAAAATCAAGCTTCAGGAAAAGCGGAGAACAAAAATAGAATATCCAACCAAAACAGATTGTGGCTGCGCTATGGTCTGCTTTCACTATGTAGCGCACACTAATCACTGCACATGGGTCATAAATGCAAAGTTCAAAATCCCACCGCTGACCCACCAATGTTAGAAGCGGCTGTCTCTAGTTGGCAGAGGTATACACTTCTGACAAATAGGGACACACCTTTTCTAGTCAGGGCAAGGAGATCACACACTTAGATAACCCCTGCTCACCCCCTTGGTAGCTTGGCAAAGCAGACAGGCTTATCTCAGAGGCAGTGCGTTAAGCATTTATGACCACATACAGTAATAAAGTGAATACACTACAAATGGACACGACACAGTAGTATTATAAAAATAAGTATTTTTATATAAGGCTTAGCACAAGACCAAATAACGACAAAAATATACCACAGTCTCAATAAATACTCTTGGAAGGAAAAAATAATAGTTCAAGCACGGTTTCTTCTTAGCACAAAAGTCTTTAGTATCAAAAGCAACTCTTCTTCTCTAAAACACAGTTCTTGGCAACAATGTAACCCACACGGGAGTCACGCGACGTCGAGGCAAAGTTAATCCAAAGGTTCGGCGTCGACCGCGAGGAGCGCTACGTCGAGCCCGGAGTCGCACAGACCCCAACAACACAGTACCTTGGAAAAGTGAAGCACTCGATGATCCGCGGCGTCGAGATGTCCGGCGTCGCGTCTTCGGCGTCGATCGGGCCTCGGAGTCGGGGCGATCTGCAGCGGCGTCGACCGAAGTCAGGCGGGAGCAGCGCTCACGGGATGAAGCAGGATACGACGTCGTCGATGTCGATGTTGCAAGAGTGAGCAGCGCTCACGGCGTCGAGAGGGCTCGAAGTCGATGCGATCAGCAGCGGTGCAGACACGGGGTCACTTGGAGCTGGAGCCGAACTCACTACTCACTGGCGTTGCTGCTGGCGTCGATCGGGCCCGGCGGCCGGCGTCGAGGAAGCGGGACACTGGAGCCGTTACTCACGATGTCGAGCTGGATTCGGCGGCGTCCGTCGGCGTCGAGATTGCTGGATTCTTTCAGGGGTGCTGGATTCACAAATTCCAGCAAATAGCACTTTAAGCAGATGAAGTCCTTTAGCCCTGTGACTTCAACAGGAGACTGGCACTCTTCCAGCCCTTGGAGATTTTCTCAGCAAAGAGTGAGAGTACACACAAAGTTCCTCTCTCCTGGTTCCTTGGCAAAAATAAAGAAGCAATGCAGGATTCCCCCAACAAACAGCACTCTGGCAGAAGGGGTAGGCAGTCCTTAGATCAGCAGGCTTCTTGTCCTTGGTTCAGGTTTCCTTGTCAGAAGTGATCTAAATTCTTGGTTCAGGGGTCCTTCTCTTATACCCCTTTCTGGCTTTGATCCCTTTGTCCATGCAGGGGAATTTCCCCCCATCCTGGGTTTGTTGTGGGTGTTGCCAGGCCAGAGCACCTGGCCTATTCACTGGGCAGGGCAGAGTCCTCAGCCGCTCAGCAGGAGCGGAGCCAGCATTGTCACTGGCAGGGGCAGGGCCATCAGCTGCCCGGCAGGAGGCGGGCCAGGAAAGTCCCAGGCAAGTACAGAGTCATCAGTCGCCTGGCAGGGGGGCGGAGCCAACATTGTATCAGGCAGGGCAGGCTATCAAGAGCTACTCTCCCCTACTCTCAATGCAAATGCCCCACTCATCCCACACTGACTCATTCAGACTCTCTGGAGCCACCCAGCTCCTGTCACACGCACACCAGAACCAGCAGAGACCGGTAGACAGTTAGACAAGAAAATAGCTACTTTCTAAAAGTGCTATTTTCAAACACAGAGTCCAAAAACCATCCACACAAACGGATGCGTTATTAAACCCTGAGTTCAGGGATACCAAACTCGACATTGCACCATGCTCCCCGAGCCCGCTAGGATTATAGCATTAATAATCCTGGCAGCCCATTCTAACTGATGGAGAGCAGGCTACCTTACAATAGTAAACAAGCATTTACAATGCAACGGTCTCGCCTTTGCAAAAGTTAGCGCTTTTGGCATTGTAAATGACAAATGTTTTATTTATGTGTTGGTTTTGGAAACAGATAAATAAATGGCATTGTCATGAGCAGTAGAGAGTGAGTAGTAGAGAGTGAGTAGTAGAGAGAGTAGTAGAGAGTAATAGTGAGTAGTAGAGAGAGTAGTAGTGAGTAGTAGAGAGTGAGTAGAGAGTAGTAAGTGAGTAGTAGAGTGTGTAGTAGAGAGTAGTGAGTGTGTAGTAGAGAGTAGTGAGTGTGTAGTAGAGACTAGTGAGTGTGTAGTAGAGAGTGTGTAGTAGAGAGTGTGTAGTAGAGAGTGTGTAGTAGAGAGTGTGTAGTAGAGAGTGTGTAGTAGAGAGTGTGTAGTAGAGAGTGAGCAGTAGAGACTAGTGAGTGTGTAGTAGAGTGGTGAGTGTGTAGTAGAGTGGTGAGTGTGTAGTAGAGTGTGTAGTAGAGTGTGTAGGAGAATGTGTAGTAGGGAGTGTAGTAGAGTGTGTAGTAGAGAGTGTGTAGTAGAGAGTAGTGAGTGTGTAGTAGAGAGTGTGTAATACAGAATGTGAAGTAGAGAGATTGAAGTAGAGAGATTGAAGTAGAGAGATTGAAGTAGAGAGATTGAAGTAGAGAGATTGAGGTAGAGAGATTGAATTAGAGAGATTGAGGTAGAGAGATTGAAGTAGAGAGTGTGGAGTAGAGAGTGTGGAGTAGAGAGTGGAGAGTCTGTAGTAGAGTGTAGTAGAAAGTAGTGAGTGTGTAGTAGAGTAGTAGAGAATGTGTAGTAGAGTAGTAGAGAGTAGTAGAGGGTGTGTAGTAGAGTGTGTAGTAGAGCGTGTGTGTAGCAGAGTGTGTAGTAGAGTGTAGTAGAGTGTGTAGTGTAGAGTGTGTAGTAGAGAGTGTGTAGTAGAGAGTGTGTAATGTAGAGTATGTAATGTAGAGTGTGTAATGTAGAGTGTGTAATGTAGAGTGTGTAATGTAGAGTGTGTAATGTAGAGTGTGTAATGTAGAGTGTGTAGTAGAGTGTGTAGTAGAGTGTGTAGTAGAGTGTGTAGTAGAGTGTGTAGTAGAGTGTGTAGTAGAGAGTGTAGTAAGTAGTGACTGTAGTAGATAGTGTGTAGTAGAGAGTGTCTAGTATAGAGTGTGTCGAAGAGAGTAGTGGCTGTAGTAGTGAGTGTGTAGTGAGTGTGTAGTAGAGTGTGTAGTAGAGAGTAGTGACTGTAGTAGAGAGTGTGTAGTAGTGTGTAGTAGAGAGTAGTGACTGTAGTAGAGTGTGTAGTACAGTGTGTAGTAGAGAGTTGTGACTGTAGTAGATAGTGTGTAGTAGAGAGTGTCTAGTATAGAGTGTGTCGAAGAGAGTAGTGGCTGTAGTAGTGAGTGTGTAGTGAGTGTGTAGTAGAGAGTAGTGACTGTAGTAGAGAGTGGGTAGTAGTGTGTAGTAGAGAGTAGTGACTGTAGTAGAGTGTGTAGTACAGTGTGTAGTAGAGAGTAGCGACTGTAGTAGAGAGTGTGTAGTAGAGTGTGTAGTAGAGAGTGTGTAGTAGAGTGTGTAGTAGAGAGTAGAGTGCGTAGCAGAGAGTAGTGACTGTAGTAGAGAGTGTGTAGTAGAGTGTGTAGTAGAGAGTGTGTAGTAGAGTGTAGTAGAGAGTAGAGTGCGTAGCAGAGAGTAGTGACTGTAGTAGAGAGTGTGTAGCAGAATGTGTAGTAGAGAGTAGTGACTGTAGTAGGGAGTGTGTAGTAGAGAGTAGTGACTGTAGTAGAGAGTGTGTAGTAGAGAGTGTGTAGTAGAGAGTGTGCAGTGATTTGAGTTTTACATCAAATTAAAAACGGGAACGGAACAAACTCATCCTATACATTATTGTGGTAGGTGCCCACGCATATAGGGTTAAATGATGCGTTAGATGCCACAGGTCCCACCAACACGCTTCCTTTATGATAGGAGAATGCCCAACATCGCGGAGATTTGCTCTCTGCTCTTCCCGGATATTTGTATTTTCAAATGTATAATGTTATCCTGCTAAACGAAGACGATGCTCAAACTATAAAAGAAGAGGGTTTCACAGATATGTTAGTCCTTCCGGGCAAACGAAATGACCCAAAGAAAGATCAAGTGACAGTTTAGAGCTCCAAGTGAGTCTTAATAAAATCAGTGTCTGGAACGCATAGCATCAAAAAACGAGCGGGGCATCAAACTGCAGTGTCATTCAATCAAAGCTTCAAGGCTTCTGAGCGCTAGCCGAGAATTATTTTTTGTGAAGCACTAATCACTGTGGAAGGTGCCCCTGCTATCCCAGATGTGAGAAGTCAGTCTGATATGAAAATAAGCAGTATTTGGAATGAATGTATTTGGCAGGGGGAAGGTGGGGCGGCGCAAGACCGTACTGACGAGTGAACAGGAGCCATTTTGTACCGAGTGATTCTGCCTGTGTGCATGTAGACAAACCAGGCAGCAGCATGAGCATGTGATTCGGTAAAATAACAAGCATTTACAATGCAATGGTTTTGCCTTTGTTAAAGTTGGAGCTATTGGCATTGCTCTTGACACTCTGAAGCTCCACTCTGCACTCTGAAGCTCCACTCTGCACTCTGAAGCTCCACTCTGAAGCTCCACTCTGAAGCTCCACTCTGAAGCTCCACTCTGAAGCTCCACTCTGAAGCTCCACTCTGAAGCTCCACTCTGAAGCTCCACTCTGAAGCTCCACTCTCCACTCTGAATCTCCACTCTGAATCTCCACTCTCCACTCTGAAGCTCCACTCTGAAGCTCCACTCCGAATCTGCACTCTGAATCTGCACTCTGCACTCCGAAGCTCCACTCCGAAGCTCCACTCCGAAGCTCCACTCTGAAGCTCCACTCTGAAGCTCCACTCTGAAGCTCCACTCTGAAGCTCCACTCTGAAGCTCCACTCTGCACTCTGAAGCTCCACTCTGAAGCTCCACTCTGCACTCTGAAGCTCCACTCTGCACTCTGAAGCTCCACTCTGAAGCTCCACTCTGCACTCTGAAGCTCCACTCCGAAGCTCCACTCCGAAGCTCCACTCTGAAGCTCCACTCTGAAGCTCCACTCTGAAGCTCCACTCTGAAGCTCCACTCTGAAGCTGCACTCTGAAGCTCCACTCTGAAGCTCCACTCTGCACTCTGAAGCTCCACTCTGCACTCTGAAGCTCCACTCTGAAGCTCCACTCCACTCTGAAGCTCCACTCCGAAGCTCCACTCCGAAGCTCCACTCCGAAGCTCCACTCCGAAGCTCCACTCTGAAGCTCCACTCTGAAGCTCCACTCTGAAGCTCCACTCTGAAGCTCCACTCTGAAGCTCCACTCTGAAGCTCCACTCTGAAGCTGCACTCTGAAGCTCCACTCTGCACTCTGAAGCTCCACTCTGCACTCTGAAGCTCCACTCTGAAGCTCCACTCTGAAGCTCCACTCTGAAGCTCCACTCTGCACTCTGAAGCTCCACTCTGAAGCTCCACTCTGAAGCTCCACTCTGAAGCTCCACTCTGCACTCTGAAGCTCCACTCTGCACTCTGAAGCTCCACTCTGCACTCTGAAGCTCCACTCTGCACTCTGAAGCTCCACTCTGAAGCTCCACTCTGAAGCTCCACTCTGAAGCTCCACTCTGAAGCTCCACTCTGAAGCTCCACTCTGAAGCTTCACTCTGCACTCTGAAGCTCCACTCTGAAGCTCCACTCTGAAGCTCCACTCTGAAGCTCCACTCTGAAGCTCCACTCTGCACTCTGAAGCTCCACTCTGAAGCTCCACTCTGAAGCTCCACTCTGAAGCTCCACTCTGAAGCTCCACTCTGAAGCTCCACTCTGCACTCTGAAGCTCCACTCTGAAGCTCCACTCTGAAGCTCCACTCTGCACTCTGAAGCTCCACTCTGAAGCTCCACTCTGAAGCTCCACTCTGCACTCTGAAGCTCCACTCTGAAGCTCCACTCTGAAGCTCCACTCTGCACTCTGAAGCTCCACTCTGCACTCTGAAGCTCCACTCTGCACTCTGAAGCTCCACTCTGAAGCTCCACTCTGAAGCTCCACTCTGAAGCTCCACTCTGAAGCTCCACTCTGCACTCTGAAGCTCCACTCTGAAGCTCCACTCTGAAGCTCCACTCTGAAGCTCCACTCTGCACTCTGAAGCTCCACTCTGCACTCTGAAGCTCCACTCTGCACTCTGAAGCTCCACTCTGCACTCTGAAGCTCCACTCTGAAGCTCCACTCTGAAGCTCCACTCTGAAGCTCCACTCTGAAGCTCCACTCTGAAGCTTCACTCTGAAGCTCCACTCTGAAGCTCCACTCTGAAGCTCCACTCTGAAGCTCCACTCTGCACTCTGAAGCTCCACTCTGAAGCTCCACTCTGAAGCTCCACTCTGCACTCTGAAGCTCCACTCTGAAGCTCCACTCTGAAGCTCCACTCTGAAGCTCCACTCTGAAGCTCCACTCTGAAGCTCCACTCTGCACTCTGAAGCTCCACTCTGAAGCTCCACTCTGAAGCTCCACTCTGCACTCTGAAGCTCCACTCTGAAGCTCCACTCTGAAGCTCCACTCTGCACTCTGAAGCTCCACTCTGAAGCTCCACTCTGAAGCTCCACTCTGAAGCTCCACTCTGAAGCTCCACTCTGAAGCTCCACTCTGAAGCTCCACTCTGCACTCTGAAGCTCCACTCTGAAGCTCCACTCTGAAGCTCCACTCTGCACTCTGAAGCTCCACTCGGAAGCTCCACTCTGAAGCTCCACTCGGAAGCTCCACTCGGAAGCTCCACTCGGAAGCTCCACTCGGAAGCTCCACTCGGAAGCTCCACTCGGAAGGGGCAAAGATCGGAGCATCACGGAACTAAAACAAATATAAACAAGGCAGTGAGTGCAGCACCGCCTTAGCAGTGGGATAGCAGCCTTGATAACATCGGAGCAGCCCCTGCGCCCGGCCTCAAAACAATAAAGGCAACTCTAGAATGCAGATTTACCTGTATCCCGCAAGTGATGTACGCAGATGGGAAAGAAACAAATAGCAACCTTGGAGAGCTGGCGGGGCAGGCAAACACAGCATCGGGAGACGCAATATAAATAAAATAACAGCTAGTATCAAATTATACAAAAGCCCAACGTAACGAATTGCTCAAAAAAGTCAAACATCATGTGTACATGAAGACGCAATATAAATTTAAAAAAAAAAAACAGCCACCAACAGATTAAAGAAAAGCCCCTCCATAGCGGATCGGTAAATAAACTCCAAACGCATCTGTTTATGCAGCATCACACAACCATCGGGAGACGCAATATAAATAAAATAACAGCTAGTATCAAATTATACAAAAGCCCAACGTAACGAATTGCTCAAAAAAGTCAAACATCATGTGTACATGAAGACGCAATATAAATTAAAAAAAAAAACAGCCACCAACAGATTAAAGAAAAGCCCCTCCATAGCGGATCGGTAAATAAACTCCAAACGCATCTGTTTATGCAGCATCACACAACCCACATGCCCGTAATATTAAACAAACAAGTGATAGCCGCAAACCTTATCATTTAAATTAGTTAAAAAGCCGTTGTCCGAGCACCCGTGAATTGCCTGAGAGCTGGGGTACAAGCCTTCGCCAATGCAGAACGGGCACAGAGAGGCAGCCTGCTGTGGCGGAGCGCAAAATGATGCCCCCCCTGCAGAATGCGAAGAGGCCCCGAGGCTCTTGAGTATAAAGCATGCCTCGCAGATATGTAATGAGCTTGGGCTGAATAGGATCCCCCCGAAAGGCTGCAGGGTTTCTGCATGTTAGCCCCTAAAGAGCGGTAACATTATTAAAGCCGGTTTATGAGGTAATGGACAAAGTAAATGACTTCAACTAAAAAGGGTGTAAAAAAGGGCCGTGTCTTGATTTCGAGTGCTCGATCGGTTTATGAATTATGTGATGACTCGGTTCAGATATGGGGTCCAGGATCAGTACATATCCAAACGCCTTACGCTATCGGCTTGGATAGAAAGTATTGTAACCAAACTCGAGGGGACTTCAGAAGTACAGTGCCATAAAATTCAGCCATCAATGTTTAAAACTAAATAAAAAGGTAGCGTCCCAAAAAAATAAATAAATAAATAGCGCCTTCGGGTAAAGTCCGCGCTATATAAAAATGCATAAATAACTAACTAAATACATACCGCAAATCACTGCCGTCACTCTGCCGGCCTGCGACCAGGAAGTCAGGCAGGCCGGCGCGTCAACAGGAAACAGGAAGTAGGAGGGCGGGAGCCTACCCCGCCTCCCACGGAAGAGCCGCGATTGGACGGAGCCGCCGTGTTTGGAGCACCGGAGCAGGCAGGAGCCTACCCTGCGCCCCGGTGCAGAAGGAGGTAAGAAGAGTCCTGCTGCCGGGCCCTGCAGCTGAGGAGAGCCGCCGCACGAAGGAAGCCGGTGTGTGCGTTGCTGAGCGGGGAAGGGGGAGGCGGGGGGCGCGGGGAAGGGGGAGGCGGGGGGCGCGGGGAAGGGGGGGGCGCGGGGAAAGCATGTGCGGGCGGGCGGGCTTTCTATGTATGTGTGCGTGCGTGTGACTGTGGGGGAGGGGGGTGTGTGTGTGTGAGCGAGTGTCTGTGTGCCTGTATGTGTGTGCCTGCGTGTGCATGCGCTCGCCTGTGTGTGCGTGCGTGCGTGCATGCAGAGGGGTGGGGGCTGCCTGCCTGCGTCTGTAAAAGCAAGGGCTGTGAGTTACTCTGCGCATGCGCGGGGGCAAGCCTGTTCATTCCAAGCCAGCCTCAGCCAGCCTCGGGAAAAACGAAAGTAATAAAAAAAGCGAAACTGACACTGCCACTGCAGACAATGCTGCGCGCTCCCGAGGTGAAATCCGGCACTGAAAACGCTCGTAACACTTTGGTGTCCACTCTCCTAAAAACGGATCACATTAGTTGTCGAGCTGACAGCATTCATGCTTCGCATGAATGCTAACGTCAGCTCGACCTAAAAACGAATATGGCTGTAATTCACTATTAGGACATGCCAACCTTGTCAGGCTTGTCCTACCTTAGGCTTACAATGCACCCTGCCCGTGGGCCTACCATAGGGGTGACTAACATGAGGTTAAGGGAAGGTTTAGGGACTGGCAAGTAGGTGTACTTGCCCAGTCCTCGTGACAGTCAGACTGCACGTGGTCTGGCAATGGCAGACCTTCAGACATACTTTTACTAGGCCGCTCTTGTGGGTGGCACAACATGTGCTGCAGGCCCACTAGCAGCATTTGTATTTACAAGCCCTGGCACTCCTGGTGCACTCTACTAGGGACTGACAGTAAACCAAATAAGCTAAACATGGAAGTCAATCAATACAGCAATTTCACATAGGGAGCACTTGCACTGTGGCACTGATCAGCAGTGGCACAGTGCCCAAAGCATATACCAGCAAAAACATCGTAAACAGAGGAGGCAAACAGAAAAAATGGAGGAGAGACTCATGCCAATGATGCCAGGTCTAACACCCTCTAAACTATACTGCCTACCAGTATGGATGACATATAAATCCTACCACTCTCTCTTATGTAATGTTTCCTACACATTGATTTACACACATATGATTGAGTAATGTGTGTGCAATGTAAAGAGCTCTGACACCCTTCACTTGTATGAGTGGCACTATAAAACGAATTAAATGCATCTGAGTGAGAGTGGTTAAGACTGTTAAGGGGGGAGAACCCATTGCGCAGGTGGTCATTGGAGGGGGTGCCAAAAAAGATTATCGCACTGGGTGCCACCAGTGCTAAAGCCGGCCCTGGCACTAAGCAGTGCTTTTCCTCACTTACCACAGACAGCAGAGCTATACATTGTTAGTTTGATTACCCATGGACCTATCTGTGTCTTTCTACATATCGCTGTCCACCAATACCTATTCATCCATCCATCTAGCCATGAAAGAAGCAGTCCTGTGGAAGGAAGTGAGACAACTACCTATCTTAGAGCATCCCACTTAGATGCTTTTGGACACTCAGATAGTGACCCAGAGCCATGCATTACCCAGTGATAACCCCATCTATGCTCAGGTAATACTGATCTTAATGTGAACAGCTCGAGGGGCAGATAGTCAATACACAGAGATCTCATTACTTTAAAGATAGTGACTCATAGTGATGGGTAAACAAAAGGACAGGGAGGCAGAACGATGTGGGGCACAGAGTCAGGGTGACTGTCATAAAATGGGGTCGAGAAATATAAGACACAAGAACGAGCAATTAAGAAATTCGACAACAAAGGACATAACAAGAAAAACATGCACAGATTTTCCAAAATTTGATGAATATTTTAAATAAGCACAGCTGCCCAGTGGTTCACTTTCATATGCCAAACCTTCAGAAAGCCCCAGCTTTTCAGCCAAATGGACACTACATTCTAATTCTTGTAGTTTTGTTTTTAGAAGTCATCTCACCTGTTAAAGGGTTGTTAGACAGGAGTGCCTAAAGGTATCACACCTGGCATACTCCACTTGGCATCTGTGACGAAATGCCAGAATGGCTAAGGCGTCATCAGAATCTAGCACTTCAGGCAAGAGTGGAAGCCTCTGAAGACACAAAACTATGAAGACTATGCAAAGTTCACATGCTTAGAAGGACGCAAGACATATCACGTATACTGAGCTCCATTTAACCTGTCATATCGGTGGCAATTCTTAGCACATTGTGGGCATCAATGGCGTGAAGGTGAACACTTCAAAAATAATGTGGATTATTACATAATGGTGGAATAAAGGTGTGATGAGCATCCCTAGCATGAACTATAGAATCTATCCTTTTGTGGCCATAATACATGTGTGAGATTATTGATGCTTGAGCATCAAAGATGTATTTTCTTATGGGCTTATAGCCCGCTGTCGAGGGTTATGCCAGTTGTTAAAGGGCATGAATCCGAGTTCTAGGCTCGAGCCGCAGCTTACAACCACCAGAATAGCTGGAGGCAGAAGGGCTATAAGGCTATTAGAACATTCCAATTCCACCCACTAAGGGTAGAATGTTCTCCATCAAAAAGAGAGCAACATGAAGACAAACATTGGACTATTGGATCTTCAGAATTATAACAGCTATTTTAAGCTCAGAGCTATTCTATTGTTTTCAAGCGAGCTCTCAACAGTTCAATGTTCTAATAGAGCCTTAGAGCCCACTTTAGAGGCCTCTACCGGCCATTAAAGGCCCACTCAAGCGTTCGTCTCAGGCCTTTAATGGCTGGTAGAGCCCGCTACGGAGGGCTGTTAGGCTATTAGAACATTCCATCCCTAGAGGGCAGAATGTTCTAATTTGTAAAATAAAACCCTCAAGCAGCACGAGGGGGTTGAAATCACCTCGGGGGCCGTGAGCCCTTTGTTCACTGCAACAGCTGTAAACAAACAATGGAATGTTGATGCTCGGGCTTCTACAAGCCACTAGAAGCCCAGAGCACTCTAGTGTCTTCAGTGGAGCGCTCAACATCCCAATGTTCTAATAAAACTGAAAGATGGTATTTCAAGACAAAAACACTTTTGCTTAAGAAAACGGGGTAATGTTAGCTGTGGCATAATGTTAGTGATTTTTTTGTATATTTTGGACATCAAAGGAGAGTGGTGTCCACCCTCATATAATCTTGGCTCCGGCAAAATAGTTTACATTTTGGCATATTACTGGCATTTGGGTCATTGTAATAATTTTTAGCATTTGATGAGCATTCCTGGCATTTATGTTGCTGCATGGACATGCTATCCAGAATCTATCCATGCGACACAGTGGTACATGTGTATTTGATAAAAATGACAAACTGATGTGTTGACGTTTATTTGTGGAAGATTAGGCTTTCTTGGTACATGAGTGTAGTACATTTATGTGAACATTATGCTGGAAAACGTACTGTTTGGCCTTTTTTTTCCTAAATTATCTCCGAAGATAATCGCCAATGGAGGAAGTGTCAATTGCTTGTTTTGCTTGCTTATACTTTCAATAATTTGGGACGGGTATTTACTTCCCGCCGTGCCTGATGGGGACCATCTTGTGTGAAGTCCAGTCTGTGATTGACAGCCTCAGACCTCACGGGACAAAGGAACTGGCAAAAGCTGTGCCATACAAACGCTACATGGCATGTTTTGTTTTACAACTGGGGATAAATGTTTTCATTGGGCATATGGTGTTGGAAGTGGTTTCACTACTAGCCAGATTGTCTTGCTTTGTTGTCCTACTAGACTCCATTGAGTGTGTCTTCAGACACACAAATGCTTCAGACCATCAATTAATCAATCAATCAATCAATCAGTGTACTTGTAAAGCGCGTTACTTACCCGTGAGGGTCCTAAGGCGATGAGGGAAGGGGGGTTGCTGCTACTGCTCAAAGAGCCAGGTCTTGAGGAGTCTTCTGAAGGCGAGTAGGTCTTGGGTCTGCCGTATGTGGGTAGGGAGGGTGTTCCAGGTCTTGGCGGCGAGGTAGGAGAAGGATCTGCCGCCGGAGGTTGTTCGTTGGATGCGGGGGACAGCGGCGAGGGCTAGGCTGGCGGAGCGGAGGTGGCGGGTGGGGGTGTGGAAGCTGGGTCTGCTGTTCAGGTAGGCTGGTCCGGCGTTGTGGAGTGCTTTGTGTGCGTGGGTGAGGAGCTTGAAGGCGATCCTCTTGTCAACGGGGAGCCAGTGCAGGTCTCTCAGGTGGGGGGTGATGTGGCTGCGGTGGGGGACGTTGACGATCAGTCAGGCGGAGGCGTTTTGGATGCGTTATAGTCGTCGTAGGTGTTTGGCTGGGATTCCTGCATAGAGTGCGTTGTCGTAGTCCAGTCTGCTTCTGACGAGGGCCTGTGTCACCGTTCTTGTTTCGGTCGGGATCCACTTGTAGATCCTGCGGAGCATGCGGAGGGTGTGGTAGCAGGAGGAGGAGACGGCGTTGACCTGCTTAGACATGGAGAGGGATGAATCCTAGATTGCGTGCATGGCCGATGGGTGTTGGTGCTGTTCCCAGTGTAGTCGGCCACCAGGAGTTGTCCCAGGCTGAGGGGGTGGGTCTGAGGATGAGGACCTCCATCTTGTCCAAGTTCAGCTTCAGACAGCTGCTCCTCATCCAATCGGCGACTGCCTTCATTCCCTCGTGGAGGTTGGTTTTGGCGGTGTGTGGGTCTGTGGTAAGGGAGAGGATGAGCTGGGTGTCGTCAGCATAGGAGATGATGTTGAGGTCGTGATGGCGGGCCACTTGTGTGAGGGGGGCCATGTAGACGTTGAACAGCGGTGGGCTGAGGAATGAGCCCTGGGGGACGCCACAGATAATGTCGGTGGCTTCGGATCGGAAGGGTGGGAGGCGGACGCTCTGGGTTCTGCCGGAGTGGAAGGAGGTGGTCCAGTCAAGAGCCTTCTCTTGGATCCCGGCTTCTAGGAGGCGTGTCTTTAGAGTGCAATGGCAGACCGTGTCGAAGGCGGCTGACAGGTCCAGGAGGATGAGGGCTGATGTTTCGCCATTGTCTAGTTGGTGCCTGATGTCGTCTGTGGCGGCGATGAGGGCTGTCTCGGTGCTGTGGTTTCATCTGAATCCGGACTGGGACGGGTCCAAGATGTTGCTGTCTTCGAGGTGGCGGGCCAGTTGCATGTTGACGATTTTCTCTATGACCTTTGCCGGGAACGAGAGCAGGGAGATGGGCTGGAAGTTCTTGAGGTCATTGGGCTCCGCTTTGGGCTTCTTGAGGAGGGCGTTGATTTCAGTGTGCTTCCAGCTTTCTGGGAATGTCGCTGTTTCGAAGGAGATGTTGATGACCTTCCGTAGTTGGGGTGCGATGGCTGCATCTGCATTGTTGAATACGTGGTGTGGGCACGTGTCAGACGGTGATCCTGAGTGAATGGAGTTCATGACCTTGCGTGTCTTGTCGTCATTGACGTTGGACCAGGAGGTCAGGCGGTTGGCACTGGTGGTGTTCATAGGGGAGGTGGAGTCTGGCGTAGTCAGGCGGTCGTGGTGTTGAAGCTGTCGTGGATGTCAGCGATCTTGCGGTGGAAGAAGATGGCTAGTGAGTCACACAGTTCTTGTGAGGGCGGGATGTCGTTGGCGCTGGGGTTGGAGTGTTCCTTTACGATGCTGATGAGCTCTTTGCTGTTGTGTGCGTTGTTATCCAAGCGATCTTTGGAGGAGGATCTCTTGGCTAATCTGATGAGGTGGTGGTGTCTGCGGGTGGCGTCCTTGTGGGCTGTGTGGTTGTCCGGTGTGCGTTCGTGGAGCCATGTCGTCTCCAGTTTCCGGCATGCGGTGAACCAGGTGGCTCTCTTGTTGGCGTGGCTGTTGGAGGGTTTCTTGAGCGGGGCGAGCGTGTTGGCGCAGTGTCGATCCACTGTCTGAGGTTTTAGGCTGCGGTGTCTGGGTTAGTGGGGTCGGTGGATGGGTTCTTGGCGAGGGAGGTGATCAGCTGGTCTTCGGTGACTTTGCTCCAGCAGCGGCGAGGCAGCTGTTGGGTGCGGTGGGGAGCCTAGGCCGCACTGCAGTGTGGGCAATGGGCACTAGCGAGGAGGCTGGTAGAGGCTCTTCTGTTCACTAGGGAAGGCCCTGTGCTAATAGGGTATTTTTTCTAACACTAGAACGCAAGCACCACTGAGTTACTCTCATTACGTTAAATGTTATGAGTGCACCCAAGCGCATCAGAGTATACAGTGCACAGATATTAGGGTGAATGGCTGCATGAAGGTGTTAAATTGAAAATTGAAATGTATCTATATAGCGTTTACAACTTCTGACGCGTCACTGAAGCGTTTTTTGCGGGGAGTAGCATGCTACTCTTAAATCAAATTAAATTAAATTAAATCAGAGGTTTACATACATGTCAGATCTCTCTTCCCAGGCGGAGAGGGACCCTTTATGGACTGGCGTCCAATATCAGCTTCACAAGCTTGCTGTATTCCGAGAGGTCCTCCAGAAATGATTAATTACAGAACCCTTTTAGGATAACGTGTGATCAACATTTTCTTTGTGGGAACCCTAATGCCAGATGCATTCACTTATCAGCCTTACAGTGGTATTATTAATGTACCTAGAAAGCAGTGCCTGTGTGAACTTTTAGAAAATTATTCTCCCCTTATCAATGTAGTAAAGTTTAAACCATTGTCTCCAAAGCTCAGGGGTTGCTAAGATCTCATTAGTTATTTTCAACTGAAGCATTTTAAAAGGAAGTTCATATCAAGCAATAGATTCCAACAGTGGCCATTAATCACTGTCCTTTTGAATGTTTTCGGGACCACTATTGCAAAATAAGGCGGTATTTCCAGTTTACCTTTCTTTATGCAGCAATTACATGAAATGTAATTGATCATACTCTCGAATTCAGGGTTTGGGATTGAGCACAACACGTATTTACATCTAATATTTTATTTCTAGGGACTATTTTATGGGATTCTGATAATGAATTCAGGGTTTGGTATGGAACACAACACGTATTTATGTCTAATATTTTAATTATAGGAACTATTTTATGGGATTCTGATTTCCTAGAATGAATTCAATGTTTGGTAGGGAACACAACACGTATTGACGTCTAATATTTTAATTCTAAGAAGTATTTATACGGAATACTAATTTCCTAAAGTGAAGAATCTATAGTATGTGATCTATTACAGCTAATAATCAGCAGAACCCAAACTGGAGCGGTGAGACACTGAAAACTGAGCAAGGAGTGCAGGGGAGAAATGGAAACTTGATGAGGCAGGCAGGAGCACTGGGCTGAGAAGACACAGACACAGGGCCAAGGAGACAGAGACACACTGAGCAAGGCAAGACAGCCATTGGAACAGGGAGAGGTGGGGACTGTGGAAGGAAGACACAGCACCACCAGGGCATGGAGGCAGGGACCCAGGCACAGCCAAACACGAAGAGCCATGATACTGGGATAGGGAGACACAAACGCAAGAGATGTCGAAGGACGCATACTTTGCACGATATATATTAACAAAAGTACATATAGAATCGGCACTGGTGCAAGGTAGTCATGGTCACTATTTCAACATTACATGCACACTGCGAGAGGGAAACTCCTACTAAGTGCGAAGGCAGCATGCACAAGGAAACAAACGGACACAGAAATAAGGACACAGAGAAAACGTGTCTGAAATTGGGGAAAACCAGAAGCAACACAAGCAGACACATGCCAGGGTGAAACACATGCCAGACACAAGAAGGGGAAAGAAATGCCAGGAGAAGAAGCCATCAACATGGAAATTGAAGACAGAGAAACATAAACACTGGAAAGAAGATATACATAAACACCACCACAAACACTACTAATATGGATCACTGACAGGATATCAGAAACAAAAATATTGTGCGGACAGAATATTGTGTCAAAAATATCGAGGACCAAACTATCTACAAGGTTAGTTCAAATAGGTAAGTATAGATTTCCTATGCTTAACTCCACATCTACGCACATTGAAGATATATATATCGTCAAGGCACATGTATGTGAAGTTATAGATATGGTAAAATGTTTGCTTGCCTGTAGAAATTCACCTCTCGATATTTTTGCCCTCGATATTGTTGAAAAAATATTTTGTCCATCGATATTTTTTTCTGAAAATCTGCCTAAGTACTGCACATTCATCCAATAAAGTTGAAATAACCTTTATAGTTCGGTATCAATGAGCTCACAAAAGCACGTACAGTAGAGCACACTGGAAAGGTCTGTACACATGAGTGTGGTGCTGTGCAAATGTGGCCAGTGCAATGTATTGCTATAATTGCAAACTTCCCCTAGGAAACAACGCACACAACCAGGGCCGACTGAGAACCAAAACCGGCCCTGGCAAAGTGCTCGGCCGGCCCCCTGGGGGTGCGACCGAGCTCTTTGCTGGGGCCGGTTTTCGGCTGATTTTGTTACAGGGCCGATTTAGCGGCCCTGTAAGAAGAACAGCCCCCAGGGCCCAAAACCGGCCCCCACCATCGCGGCGCACCGTGGGATTGCCCGGTGCCCGCAACGGCCAGTCCGGGCCTGCACACAACACACTATGCAAAAGAGCACATTAGTGAGGAAGCTAACTGCACGCTGAGAGCAGCTCAAGTATTCCCCATAGTGCCTTATGAGTGGTCTGAAGAATCAAATAGTAACCACGCCTCCCCCAAATTAACAATACCGGGGGTTCCAGAGCCTCTAGGACCTGGATACGCACAAACATTTTCCCAGGGGACAAAAAGTGTGGTCTGTGATGTGACTGAGGGCTGCATTAATGCCATCGGGGTGCGGTCAAGCCTGGTGTGTGGGTGGCGGTGGCGAGTGGTGGTGGGGGGAATCATTGGCGACAAGGTGGGTGTTAGCAGAAGCAAAGCATATACATCTGGTTGCTGAACTGCACAATCTGAAACCAGAAAAAATGAGCTCAATCCAGGCTTACCCGCTTTACCAAATTGTGTGATCCTAGGCAATAGTTTTATTTTGTTTTCCCTCCTTTTTCTTCATTATCACATATAAAAGGACCTCAAAATACATGATTTCAGGATGCACACTGAAGAAAACCTTAGCCTGTGTTTGATTTAATAAACTATAATGTTTTACATGTATAATTGGAACTCGGGTAACCCAAAGAGTGCACAGAACAACTAACTTGCCTCTTTAGTTTACTATTGGCATTGTGTCAGGGTTAGGGGTAGAATTACCATCACTTTAAAAACAATACTTCTCAATGCACCGATATAATCCCATGTACTAAAGTGAAAAGGTTCTGCATTAATTAAATACACTTTTGAATTTTTAAAATACTTTCTCATATTTTTTAATTTTTGCTGCACGATGGCTTTAAACATGAAGGCGCTCTTAAAGTTAAATGGTGCGAGATTCAATAGTTGCTTCCTTTCTTTGACACAAATGAATCTTGAAATAAATATTTGACTGCTTCTTTAACATATTTTTATTGTTAGCATCTCTCTGTTAACCAGCAGTCGAGTGCTGCTATAAACCAGGGGGCTGCATGTAAAGGTCAGTAGGGCAGCATGCCCCCCCCCAAGCTGTACTTTGAGTATCAATGCTCTAGGAGGAGGTGGAGTTACAGGCCAAATCATGAGTGGTATCCTGAGTGTTCCCTTAGAAATGAGGAATGATGAGAGGAATTAGTCATTATGATCCAGAGTCCCTTTGGTTATTCCTTATCTCACACCTGATATTTCACCCAAAGACAATGCCTGCTTTTAGCATGAGGAGTCTCTGGGTGAAATGTTCAGGTTTGCACAGTTATCTCTGGGCTAATTTCGAAGGGGCTGGTAACTCTTAAAACTGAAACAACACTTTTAATGGAGGCCAATATTGGGTATCAACGAGCCCACAACAGAACTATATTAACAATCACAAGCTCCAACTAAAAATATTAGCTAAAATAATGTATCCACATCAAGGCAGTTCAGATGCACCATATTGTTGGATCTCATTAGACGAGGAACAGTAGCCCATCTTTCACAAAACAATATTCCACTGAACAGCAACAAGTAACACGTTGAACCAACACTCACCCAACATTCTATAGTTGGTCTTGATGAAGGAATATGGTGGACTGCTAACCATGCACCATACTCATCTACCTCAGTTTCGTGTTTCATGCTGGGCAACGTACAAAGTGAATCCTTTAAGTGTGCTACATACCTAAATTATAGTGCTTAAATCTTTTTTTTATGAGTACCGGTGCCCAAAGCACTACTAAGCAGCCAGGCCAGCGCTATTAAATGTCAGGGCTCCGAATACCATGGCTGCAGAGGAGTGAATCCACCACAAGCCGCTTTAGTCCACTTCCAGACTCTCCCGGCCCCTTTAACTCACTCTTGCAGGTTCCTGCTTTCTCCATTGGCGAAGGATTTTCAGTCTTTCTCTTCCTCCTTCTTCCCGTTTGTGTATTTCTCCCTCTCTTGCTCTCGGGGGATGTCTGATGAAGAAAGGTAAGTGACGGTTTCCAAAAATGAGTCCCGGCAGGGCTTGATTTACAAACTAATAAGTGCCAGGGCTCTCATCAGGATGTCACTACAGCTTACACCACACATTGCCCCGCCATGCTGCTAATGATAGTAACAGCACAACTACTAACTATCACACTCCTACCAGTATGACAATTCTAACTATTTCAGGCCTCCAGATCTATAAGAATGGCTTGGACGACTGGTAATAGTCATTCTTAATGTATAATAAATTAACAATTAACCGTTGTTGTGGTCATCTCTAAATTAGTCAGACAGCGCCACATTGTGGCAGGCTGTAACAAGCCCCGCTGTTGATAATTAAGAACCGGTGCCGAGCACCAGAACCCATCCTCTCAAATTAACCACTGAGTGCTGGTGACACCACAAGCAACCACCAGTTCAACTTAAGCACTGCAAATTAAAAAGACCTCCAACTACACCAAACACGGCTAGAAAAACTGTAACATGTGCATGAATATATACACAAAAGCAGCCTATGAACTACACCCACACTGCTGATAATCCAACTGAAATCACCAGAAGTCATTCTCCGGCCTGTAGCATAGCTCTCGAGGCAGGCCTCAAGGCACCCGAGCTCCAGCTCTTGGAGGCCATGCCAGGAACAGAAGGCGTGCTATACACATCCTTAAGGGAACCAATCATACACCTACTGCCATAAGATCAAGGCATTGACAGCTTTGACTTCAACAAAATTGCCCTACATAAAATAACATAAAGCATAGCTTTAAATGTCTAACCTAATTAATCATTTATAATGTAGACGCGCTTAACATTCAAACGTAGCGTTTGGCTGCGATCTCTTAAATCTACGGCTATAAGTGAAACATTTTAGCAGACTGTCTCCCTAAACCACCAAATCAGCTGAGACCACAAATAAGTTATTAATATTTTCTGTGTGAAGTCACGCTGGGGAAAATTAGCCGAATGTTACACTAATGTGACAGCATTCGCCATTGCAAAAATTTCTCTGATGGTTACCATCTAAAAAAAGTTCACTGTTTCTATAACACCATTTAGGTCCCCTGAGATGTGGAAGCGATGACTGCAAAACATCGCAGCAAAAAACTTAGAAATTGTAGCAGCACACCATTTTAATTTTAGCAGCAATTATGTTTAATTAAAAGAAGAACATGTTGACACTAAACTAGAATCATTCAATGTTCTCATATTGAAAACACGTGTTTGCAGAGCGATTTGTTCTAAAAAAAATATCAGGAGTGCCCGCGTTGTCTTGGTGATATAGCTGTTAAATGCATAAAATGGCCCAATTTTCCTTGTTTGTTTTTTTAGACTAAATGTGGACCAGGTAGGTGAAACACTGACACCTGTGACCTTGGTAAATTTTATTATCGGACATTTACAATAATGCACTATCATTTTAAATTTAAAAAAAAATGTATTTCAGAATTTTACAGTGCCACGCGCCACCTTGGCCACTTCACAGCTGTAGGTTGACAAACAGAAGGAGAATGATGAATTGGGTGCAGAATGAGTTTAGAGGGTGGAATTACTGATCTAAAATCTGGACTTCCTCAGTCACTACCCATGGCCATGTGACTAGTGCTCACGTTATTATGAGCAGCTCTTGAAAGAGTACTGGTAGATCAGATGACAAGGTGTCAGTTACAAGTTCCAGTAAGATGTTAGCTAGAGGAAGACACTTTGTAAGTTTTGTGCATGACACAGAAAGTTAAGAATTGAATCCTTGACCCCAGTGACAGCTATTTGAGAGACACTAGAGATGGCAAATCATACTCATGTCTTCCACTCTGGCTGATAATATTCAATCTTTTTTGTTTTTAGATGAGTTTTTTAAGATGGGTGGTGCAGATTATGCTGCTGTAGTAGTTTGGGTGTGAGACCTCAAGGGTTACAGCAGCTGACCACAAGGAGTTATCCAGAGAAGTGGCAGGATTTTCCACAGTAAATGTAGTTGCCCACCACATTGAGTTACGAGATGAAGGAGAGGTCAGTATGAGGTTTATGCTTGCTGTGTGGGTTGTGGTTGGATCAGGCTTGCAGTTCACTCACTCAAGAGCAGCTTTGAGCTACGCCTGCCAAGACTATGGGCCTCATTTAAAGTTTGACGGATGGGTATAATGCACTTGTAATAAGGCAGATGGGATATCCGTCGTGTTTATGCTGGAGTACCCTTCTGCCAAACTCTAACTTAGGCCCTAAAACAACCTATTTTGTTCCATCCAAGTTAGGGATGTTTCTTTCCATCCAGTGGTGGAGAGGATCCAAGTACTAAGCACCATTCCTTGGCTTCTATGGTCTCATCTTAAATTGAATGTGTGTTTGGTGTCATTGGTGTTTATTTAGAAGTGCTATTGATGCTGTGCAGGTGTCTTTGTCAGGTAGAAAATATACTTGTAGAAGTATAGTCATAAACCTAGTGATGCTCAGTATTACACTACAAAGAGAAAATAGATCTAGTTGATCCAATCGGTATTGTGGTATGTGCTGTGGAAGAATGCTCAAATCCCACGTCAGGGCGGGCTCAATACCACAGCCTACTCTTTAAGCATTTTCACTACTGTTGATGCATTCTACTATGTGACAGGCTGGGTTATATGACATTAGCACACATGCCTTTACAACGCAGCCTTTATCACGCATTTTCCTTGACCGCGCATGACTTTACCATGCATGATAAATATATTTAAGGTAAGTAAAAAAACTATATATAGATTTTTTTTCTCCAATTAATTTTACATTTATTTTTTGTCTTTTTTTTAGGGGGGAAACCGGCAAACCATCCTTTGTTTAAATTGCCATTACCACCCTAAAATGATCCATAACATCCCCACCCCTAAACCCTAATATTGCCCTTAACACACTTTACCACTACCCACTCCTAAACCCTAAATTTACCCTTACCATCCTTTACCACTGCCCGACCCTAAACCCTAAAATTACCCTTACTAGCCATTTCCACTACCCACCCTTAAACACTAAAACTACCCTTACCATCGTTTACCACTATCCAACCCTAAACCCTAAAACTACCCTTACTGCCTATACCACTACCCACCCCAAAAACCTAAAAGTATCCCTACCGCCCTTTACAAATACCAAAACCTAAAACCTAAATTTACCCTTACCACACTGCCCACAACCCACCCATAAACCATAAAATTTAAAAAATACCCTCACCACCTTTTACCACTACCCAATCCTAACCCCTAAAATTATCTATCTATCTATCTATCTATCTATCTATCTATCTATCTATCTATCTATCTATCTATCTATCTATCTATCTATCTATCTATCTATCTATCTATCTATCTATCTATCTATCTATCTAAAACTTGGGTTCTGGTTGGCAGCAGTATGCATCTATCTATCTATCTATCTATCTATCTATCTATCTATTAGAAACTGGGTTTCTGGTTGGCAACGATATGCACCCTGTCGAAGCAGGAACCCCAATCCTAGTCAGGGTAAGTGTAATGTAAATGTGTGTATATTTGTAAAGCGCACTATCACCTAGAAGGTATCTTGGCGCTGTATACCGCTGTGGAACCCTTCCTGGCTTTCCCCGTGAGATGCCCCTTACTGGGCACCTCCAAGGTGAGGCCAGGCATCCTAGCGCTTTCGGGGCCGTTGTGGAGATTAAGCAAGCTATTGCCCAGAGTTGCAGAGTGGGACCCATGATTAGATTAGGCACCTAGGTGAGAATTATCGAGTCCGTGGACACTGAGCCCAAGACCCTGCTGCGTCGGGAATTGAACCCTGGTCCCAGGCCAGACCTCTGCCTCAGGGTCTGCCGCTCTAATCAGTGAGCCACACTTCTCCACACTAAAAGTTTTCCTGTGCTGTGGGCAAGATACAGGAGTCAAGCAGACCCGCTGGAAATACCTTGGATGCACCAAAGATCTTAGATGATGCATTTAGCAAAGGAGGGGATGCTTCGCTGTCACAGGCGATTCGCCCTTTCTGAAATTGGGGCAACAGTGATGCGTTGATATCGCAGATAAATGTGCAGGTTCCAATCGATGCGTCAGTGCCTATGCGTTGGTTTCTTGGGTTGTAGCACCAAACCCTCACTTACAAGGGCCTAGGACTGGATTTGGCACCACTTGGCAGAGCAGAAGTCCCACCAGAGTGAGTGCTGGTAGCAATATGCAGGTGAAGTCTTTTATATCCCTGAGATTTCAGAAACAGGAGGCAAGCCCAACAATCCCTTGGAGAACCTTTAGAGATGCAGGATGTAGAGAGTCAAGTCCAGTCCTCTCACTACCTGGTAAGAAGTAGCAGGTAGTAGGCCAACACAACAAAGCAGGCAGCAAAGTGGCAGTCCCTCCTGGCAGCACCTGGTAGAATGTCCTTAGTTCCAGAAGTGTTCTCTGTATAAGGTGTTATAGGTCCAGTACTTATACCCATTTTAGCCTTTGAACTAGGGAGACGTCAAAGAAATGTCTTTGTAGTGCACAAAACCCTGTCCTGTCTCTCCCTCATTCCAGACTCACTACAGGGGGGTAAGCAAATCTTTGTATGGGGACAGGCACGGGCCCTATTCAGGTGCAGATGTCGCTCCTCCCACTCACTTTACATTAGGAAGGACCATCTGAATGGTGATGGGTCATCAGGATGTGAGTGGCAGACCTCAGCTCCCTTTGTGTGTGACTGTCTAAAGGGAATGCACAAAGCCCAGCTAACACCCAACCCAGACGTGTATTCTAGAGACCAGGAGAAGGCACAAAATGGTTAAAGTACGAAATTCCAACTTTCAAAAATTGGCATTTTTAGACCTCCAATTTAAAAACCAACTCCACTAAATATGATTTTTTAAACTTGTGAGTCCAGAGGCACCGAGCCTACTTTTACTTACTTTTCACAATTGAAAGTTGCACTTGTAAAATGTTACAAGGCAGCTCCCATTTTAACCTATAGAGATAGTCTATGCTGTAGAAGAAAACTCATTTTAAAGTATTTTACTACCTCCTTTAAGGGCTACCTATGTGTAATATAAAGGAAGGTTTAAACCTGACAAATAGGTTATCTTGTCATGTCAAAATGGCAGTTTAAAACTGCACATGCAGGCTCTGCAGTGGCACGTCTGAGACATGTTTGAAGGGCTACTCATGTGGGTGGCACAAATCAATGATGTATGCCAACTAGTAGCATTTGAGTTACAGGCCCTGGGCACATGTAGTGCACTGTAGTAGGGAGGGTTCACTAAATCAACTATGCAATCAGGGAGAGACCAAATGGCATTACATTTAAGACACAGAGCACATGCACTTTAGCACTGGTCAGCAAGGAAAAAGTGCGTAGTGCCCTAAGCCAGTGAATATGAAGTTCAGCACACAGTCAAAAAAAGGAGGTCAGAAAGCAAAAAGTCAGGGGATACCACGCCATACATATCTATATGAAACCATACCCAGTGGCGGTCACCATTAGGCAGTTATAGGTAGTTATCGTTAGGACCACATTTCCATAAGAAAAGCATTTTCCCAAAAAAGTCTCATCCACCAATGCTCCTCCCTAGAAAGTTTTGGGGTGATTAGTCAAGCCGGAGCCAAGAAAAAAGGGGGGGTCCCAAAATGTGCTTTCCGTATTCATTTTTGCATAAGAAAATTGGACAGCAATGCCACAATAACTGCAGAACCTAAAAACACCAAATATTGCAGAAATTTAGATCTTGGTCAAGAAAACATGCTTTTTGTGATTTGGTGTATCTGTTCAGAAATTAGACTAAAAATGTACTGATATTTCACACCACGGAAGATCCACAGAGCAAACAGATCATCATATATGATCCGATTGACTACCGCCATATCAACAAAAATTTGTCTGCAGACATTTTAGTACTCGGGGACTCAGTCCCCTGTCCTAGAAAAAGTGATTAATAAAACATAAAGGGAGGCACAGTAGGGATACTGTGCCCCCCTACGCCTTGTGGGGAGGGGGTAAAAACCGGCATTAAAAAAAATAATCAGTGCCACAGAACTGTGGCTTTTCCACTCTAAAAAAAAAACCTGAGGTGGGCCATGGTCCGGAGGGACGGCGCATTGAATAACTTATAGGGGGGCATGGTAGTCCTGGTGGGGAGGGGTAAAAATGGCATTTAAAAAAAAAAATGCCACAGATCCATGAATTTGCCACTTTAAAAAAAGAAAACCTGGGGTATGCCCTGGCCCGGTGGAATGGCACATTGTAGTTTTTTAGCAAGAGAGGCATGCACCCTCTTTGAGCCTTCATGAGGACCGCGGATGCCCTGCACAAAAAATACAAGCTCCCGCCAGCACCCTTAATTGGTGCTGGCAGGGGAACTGGTAGGTGCCACTGGCCCTTAGGGGTTTCCTGCGGCCCCCAAGTTTAAAAAAAGGTGTGGGTGCCCTAGGTGGGTGAGAAATTTTGTGTACAAAAATAGTTGGCTTCATTTTCCCTCTTATTTGCTGCCTTCTAATTGGTCAGCGCATGTTGTCTTCACAGAAAGGCCATCACCCACGTACTCATAACCAGTAGACTGGACTATGGAAATGTGCACTACGCCGGAATCAACAAATCTCTCCTCTGAAAACTCCAGGACATCCAGAACACCGCTGCTAGACTCGTCCTCGGCATCCCTTGACATGACCACATCACCCAGCACCTACGAGAGCTCCACTAGCTCCCCGTCGAGAAAAGAGTAACCTTCCAGCTACTCATCATGCCTACAAATCCCTCCACAACACCTGACCCCAATACCTCAGCGAAAGTCTCCTTCCACATACCCAAGAGAAACCTCTGCTCCACCAACCTCACCCTTGTGGAAACCCTGTGCATCTGCAGAGCCAGAACGGGTGGAAGAGCCTACTCCTACAACGTGACTAAGACATGGAATGAGCTCCCGCTCAACATCAGACGTTCCCCCGCTCTGCATGCCTTCAGGAAAAGCCTCAAGACCTGGCTCTTTGCCTGAATAGAGCTGCACGACCTCCCCCCGCCCCCCAGCACCTTGAGACCCTCGCGAGTAAGTAGTTCGCTTAACAAATCCCTGTTTGATTGATTGAATTTCTTTTTTTCGACTGGAGCATGGGCAAAGTACTGATTGCTTCAGCTTAATTGCTGTCCTTCTGCTCATCACACTGAGATTGAGGTACTACTTTTATTTTGTTTTACTTAACCCTGTCATCCTTGTTAAATCTCTTGCCATTTGTAGTTATGTTTTACTATGCCACACACACTACAAAGAAGCCCTTGTTCCCTTTTAAATGAATGTTTATTGTGACAGCAAATGTTATCTGCTTTTATTGTGACAACAGATGTTATCTGCTTCCAAACTTATTTTCACTAAGACATGGACGCAACTGCTTTCTTTCTGTGCTAGGATTTTTGTCATCCGTGGAACACGCACAGCGAGTGACACGCGAGGCCTTTCTGCCACAAGGTGAGATACCCTAGGAGGCCGGCAGTCTCCAGTGTGTCGCTCCTACCAGCTTTCATGGAAGCTAGCAACTGATGCAGACTGTCACAATATTCCTCTGAGATTTGTATTGGTTCTATTAGACCCTTTAGCGACCTTGAAGGGGCTGACGCTATGGCAAGTGGCCAGAGTGGGCAGCTTAGGCACTCTGTTTCAAAACGGCACGCTCATCCCTTTAGAACAACTACAGACCGACTGCGGCTTGCCAGCAGGTCATTTCTTTGCCTATGCTCGGCTGGTGGCCGAGATGGGCTGACTATGGCAGATTGATGACACGGAGCCAGAGCAACACCCTCTTGTTCACACGTTACACACAGTAGCTGGGGGCTACCGGTTCATTACCTGGCTCACATGGGCCCGGGCATATTCATTACAAGACCCCCCTGCAAACACGTAGGTGCTTGGAACAAGATCTAAGCACCCGCCACCTTGAGCTTAAATAATGCACCTTCTGCATGGGATTGCGGGTGCGTGTGGGAGGACACTTGGGTGGGCATTAATTGGCGCATACTATTCGGAATCTATACATTTGAATCTGTGAACTGTCATGACTTCAAGTTGAATAGGTTTCACTGTTATTGTATTGGACCAATTACTTCTGTTGGCTTTGTTATGTTGCACTTATTGTACAAAGACCATAGTGGGACCACTAAACATAGGTAAATAATGAAGATCTGAATGGTTGTACTGTGTTTATGCAATAGCCTGATAAAACCAAATAAAATTGGTTTAAAAAACTACTTTTTGTCAAATGGTGTATATATAATTTTTTTTTGCATGAGGAGACTAACTGATTTGCTCGGAATCACAGGAGTGTTAAGCTGAGACTTAGCAAAGCATTGGCAAAGCCACTAGGTCTCGCCTTTGAGACTATTGGCTCTGCCATTGCCTTTTGTTCCTGTTGTACAGCATGGGCATTGCCAACTTTGGCAAAGATTTGTAACCTTGCTGTAAAGCAGTGTGGCTGCTGTGCAGTAAGTCTAAAAGTATATTAATAAAGAAATTGGACTACGATGCTACCAGGGCTGTTGAACTTTTTTTAAAGCTTTAGCCCTGGCTGCATCATATCACTTTAAAATTAGTCATAGCCGCAATGCAAAGCATCCGTGCTGCTGTACAACATGGCTAGAAAATATTGCTCAAGCCAATTGCTTTCATAGGCAAGACTTATTGGCTTTGCCAATGCTTGTTTTGCACTGTTGACACCAGATTGAAGCAGCCTTCAGTAGCCACTTCAGTCTCTGGAACGTGTTAAAATTAATTCTTCCAATTTGACCGTCTCACATCTGCACCTTTATTGAATCCAGACTGGATTATGACTGTGCATCTATTGTGGACTGCAATGTAATGTTCACTCTCAATAAAATTACTTTTTTGCATTTGAATGTATTACCTTTACTTATGTATACTTGTACCTCCACCTTTACATCGACGTAACTTAATTTTGTCCACCTATCCTTAATCTTGAACTGACCTTCCTATGTTATTTTACTTCGTTCTACCAATACTTTTTTCACATTCCTAAACTTTCCCATAATGCCAACCCTTATCCTAACCCTAAATTAAATTATATGTCTTTGTTTTGTAAATAATTAAAATGATTAAATACCTGCTTCCAATGCTACCCATATCTAAATTCAAATAAATCACTTTCTTTTCATTTTTAAAATATTATTACCTGTAACCCTGAAACTATTTTTAATCTACTTAATTCAAGAACGAAAATAATTCAATATAAATGATTGAATTCAAATGAAATGTAATCATGTTTAATAAGTTATTTGTTAAGCTAACCTTAAATAAAATGACATTAAATAAGTTAAAGTAAATTACTGCCAGGATGCATGGAGGTCCACTTACCGCCGAGTCAGGTTTGTGTTCAAAGAAGCAGTAGATAGGAGACCATGTGCACTGAGGGGAAGTAAGTGATAATTATTTTCTAAACAAGATGACTCATGCGCCATTCACTGCATTTATCAGTTATCACCACAAATACTATTGTGTCAATTCCATTATTAGAATTAGAAACTATCATGAGTAAAACAGTGAAAACTGTTAATCTTGATTAATACAGGAGGCCTTTTCTAAAACATTTAACTGATTTTTAGAACCATATTCAGTAGCGGCTGCTACCGGTAGGGTAGAGGAGATTAAGAAAAGAAAATCACCTATGGCCCCCACCTATATCCATCCTCTTCTTCCTTCCTGTCTCCAGTCCCGGCAGCAAGAAGCAGTGGGAAGCAACCGGGCTCCCAGGCTCCCCTAAGCCATTCACGCTGCTGCAATGCAGCGTTATGATTGGTCGGCGTGCCGCGGATTGGCACTCAGACAGGCACAGGGAACCTGTGCATGTTCCTCACCAATCTGTGCATTACATCCTGGTGGGGTATATGCACAGTGCGCGCGCATGACTGCTTGGCCGGCCCTCTTAGCCGGTCCTCAAGAGTGTTGGCCAAGCAGTCATGCGCACTTAGGGAATTCAATCCACTCCTCCCCTGCTCTGGCCAGCCCCGCCCCACACAGCTTGAAATAGACTGCAATAGGAAAAATAAAATGATAATAACGATACGTTTTTGTCATTTTCTTTTTCCTTTTCTGCAGTGGGGCAACATACTTCTGCGTGAATGGAGGAGCCTCCACTGACCATATTGGATGTACACTGAATGAGTCCATTCTGTAGTTAAAGCCAGAAATGCTAAGTGAAAATACTTTGCTGCACTACATAAAGTTATGTTATTTGATTATTAAAGCATAAATAATGTTGTCTCTGCATTAATGTAAACTCTTAAAGCAATGCACAGATTTGTGGTCAGTTCAAATTGTGAGTGCTGGCTGGATTCAAACTGCATGCACATTGCGGACAAGTCACATAGTGCAGCGATCTGTGTCACAGACGTGTCCATAGAGATAGTGGCCATCGTTGATCCTCAGGTATAACTTCCCTCGTGGTGCTTGGCAGCCTTCCTAGGGTATCTTTGCTCCAGAAGCATCCGCTGTTGGTTTTCAATTGTGAATGCATTTACATCTTTAGGAATTGTCTCGTTAACATTTTGCCTCTCAGAAAAGTTTCCTGAAGTCAAGTGTGATTTAGAAATAAACTTTGAACTATTTTGCACGTGCTTGAGCTTTGAAGACTGGTGTTAATATGTTCTGTTAAACTTGCAGTTACGGAACAGGACTATGGTTGAAGAATATTTCTTAAACATACAATTCTTACACACAGGAGTGCAAGTTATTGGAATTCCAATATGCCCATACATTACCAAATAGAAGAAATCATAAGATGTTAATGATGCTCCATGATTTCAGTTTACTTCTGTCAATTCGAAACTATATTCAACTATCACGCGAGAATGTTTAGTGACATAGCTTGAGGTAGTTATTCTACCACAGAGAAAGGTGTATGTATATAGGTATATCTCAGAATATTTTCTATGTCTCTTTATGTTTAGCTTTCAGGATTCTGAGTATCTTACCAAAGCACTGAAAGCAGGGCATACATGGATACTTCTAATGTATATGACTGTCCCATTGCAAATTATGTTCAGTGTTTCAAGGACAAGTTATTTAGGCTGGCATTATGAGTTGGGTGATAGGTCTTGCTAACACACATATCAGAATGACACATTTTTCAATAAAAATCAACACCCCAATGTATTTTGGCAAGGCAACCTTTAAGCACAACACCATGCATGTTATGCCCCATTTTATGGGTTAAACTTGTAATAGGTGCTATTCAGAGTACTTTATAAGTAACGTACCTCCTGGTATCATTATTTATCAGGTGAAAGAAGAAGGGCCTTGAGGTCTCTCTTTGTCTTGGAAAGTTCTATTACAGCCTGCACCCTGTCTGTACCCCCAGAAGTGAAGAGACATGTTGTCCACCTCGCCGGACACACACTCGACGCCGTCTTCTCATCCAGCAAAGACGTCACCTTCAGCCACGCAACAGGACTCCACTGGACGGACCACAGCTGCGTCCACTTCACCTTCAAAAGAACGACGACCCACCACCACCAGCAACAGGTTGCCCGAAGAAGCTGGAACAAGATCACAGCCGACCAGCTCACCGCTTCCCTGAGCCAGCACCCTCCCGCCAGCTCAGCGAACCCCAGCCAGGCCGCCGACAACCTCACGAGGTGGATCAACAACTGCGCAGACGAACTCGCCCCTCTGAGAACCCCGCCCAGCAGACCCGGCAGCAGAAAAACCCCATGGTTCACCGACGAACTCAAGAGCTCCAAGAAGAACTGCCGAGCCCTCGAGAAAGTATGGAGAAGGGAACCAACTACGGACAACATGACCACCCTCAAGCTCGCCACCCGGAAACACCACCAACTGATCCGCGCCACCAAGAAAAATACATACAAGGACCGGCTGGACAACAACGCACACAACTGCAAGGAACTCTTCAACATCGTGAAAGAGCTCTCCAACCCCAACGCCGGAAACAATGACATCACCCCGTCGCAAGACCTCTGCAACTCCCTCGCGTCCTACTTCCACAACAAGATCGCGGACATACACAACAGCTTCAGCAACCAACCAACGCACGCCACAACCGCAACAACGCCACCCACCACCACCCTCCGCACCTGGACTCCGATCAGCACCGAAGACACCATCCGCACAATGAACTCCGTCCACTCCGGATCTCCGACTGATCCCTGCCCTCACCACATCTTCAACAAGGCCGACGCTGTCATCGCACCCCACCTGCGGGACATTATCAACACCTCCTTCGACACCGCCACCTTCCCGGAGAGCTGGAAGCACGCAGAGCTCAGCGCTCTTCTCAAGAAACCTACAGCGGACCCCACCGAACTCAAGAATTACCGTCCCATCTTGCTCCTCCCGTTCCCGGCCAAAGTCATCGAGAAGACCGTCAACAAACAGCTGGCCGCCTTCCTCGAGACGAATGGATCCCTCGACCCCTCACAGTCTGGCTTCCGAGCGAACCACAGCACCGAGACCGCCCTCATCGCGGCCACCGATGACATCCGAACCCTGATGGACAACGGAGAAACAGCGGCCCTCATCCTCTTGGACCTCTCCGCGGCTTTCGACACTGTCTGCCACCGCACCCTAGTACAGCGCCTCGGCAACATCGGAATCCAGGAGAAGGCACTGGAATGGATCACCTCCTTCCTCAACGGAAGAACACAGAGAGTCCGCCTACCACCGTACAAGTCAGAGGCCACCGAAGTCATCTGCGGCGTCCCTCAAGGATCCTCGCTGAGCCCCACCCTCTTCAACGTCTACATGAGCCCCCTCGCGGCCATCGCACGCCAACACAACCTCAACATAATCTCCTACGCCGACGACACCCAGCTGATCCTCTCCCTGACCAACGACCCCGCCGCCGCCAGAGCCAACCTGCACGAAGGGATGAGAGATGTAGCCGAATGGATGACGACCAGCCGCCTGAAACTGAACTCAGACAAGACGGAGGTCCTCATCCTGGGCTCCTCGCCCTCCGCCTGGGATGACTCCTGGTGGCCCTCCGCCCTGGGCACCGCACCCAAACCGACGGACCACGCACGCAACCTGGGCTTCATCCTGGACTCCTCCCTCTCCATGACCAGACAAGTCAACGCCGTCTCCTCGTCATGCTTCAACATCCTACGCATGCTACGGAAGATCTTCTGGTGGATCCCCACCGAGACCAGGAAGACTGTCACCCAGGCCCTCGTCACCAGCCGACTGGACTACGGCAACGCCCTCTACGCCGGAACCACCGCCAAGCTCCAGAAGAGACTCCAGCGGATCCAGAACGCCTCAGCCAGACTCATCCTCGACATTCCACGAAACAGCCACATCTCCGGACATCTGAGAGACCTGCACTGGCTCCCCGTCAACAAAAGAATCACCTTCCGTCTCCTCACCCACGCGCACAAAGCCCTACACGACCAAGGCCCGAGCTACCTCAACAACCGGATCAACTTCTACACTCCCAAGCGCCACCTCAGATCAACCAGCCACGCCCTCGCCGCCGTCCCCCGCATCCGAAGAGCGACATCAGGAGGAAGGTCCTTCTCCTACCTGGCCGCCAAGACCTGGAACTCACTCCCGACCGACCTGCGTCTGACCCAAGACCACCTCTCCTTCAGGAAGAAGCTCAAGACCTGGCTGTTCGAGCAGTAACGGCACCCCCCCCCCCACCTAGCGCCTTGAGACCCTACGGGTGAGTAGTGCGCTCTATAAATGACTTGATTGATTGATTGATTGGTTGTGGGGTGCTGTGCCTCTGTCCTCTCTCTTACCCCATCCTCTTTAGCCGCGCTTGCCACTGGCTCTCATCCTCTGGTATATGTGGCCACTGGCGTGTCCAGTGGGAGACAGAAAAGAACATTTCAGTTGGATTTTTTAGACCTATTTTATTAGCATTTTACTTGGGTTAGGTCTTCGGCACAAGGTTATTGCAAAGGCGGCCAGTTACCTTGAAATTATGTGGTTTATTGTAGCCTTATTTCTAACTCGAACATTATATGTAAAACATGTTATTTCAATTTGATTTCATACAAACATTTCAGTACCAACACTAAGCCTATCCCACACTAATCACAGTAATACAGTTCCTAACTCTAACCCTAAATTACATTAATATCAAATATTTGGTCATAACTCTAGGACCAAATGGTGCTTTCTTTAAAGGTAGCTTTCCAAATGCTTCGGGAAAAGCAATAGACTAACTCAATAAATGAAGACAAATTGAAGGTGCTGTCAGGTTAACTGCCAGGAAGTCTGCTTCGGATGAAGTAAATGGGGTCACGTTAAGGTCAGACATCTTTATTTTCTGAGCCTGAGTCAGGAGGCAGCTGCTCGTTTCCTTCTGAAACTGGATGAGCGCAGTCATAATAATACTCTGATATTTGATGCTCACCCTGGCTGCTGGTACAGAAGAGGAGGGTGCAGTTTAATTCTTTCTTTAGTGTACATCTGGCAGAGTACTAGTTGTTCTATGATTACAACTTGATGCTACTAGTCAAGATGTGTGCTTGACTCAAAGCAGCAGTTTCTGGAGTTTTGAAGAGTGAGCGTCTGGGGAAGATCTTGAAAAACTTTACCATTACATCACTGATGGAAGGACATCGTATTAAGATACAGAAGGCACTAGAAACCGGGGATATGTGAAGTTTTTCTGTCATCAAGTTTTGCAACATTTTAAAAAGTTGTCAGTTTCAATATTCAGGAAGTCTGCAAAACTTCTCGCTTTATGTTCACCTTCGCCCACACATGGTTTTACTGCTCGTTCCAAGAGCCTTTCCCACAACATTGTGAGATCAGTTTTATTTTAATTAAATACCACCAAGACGGAAACTGCAAGCAGGTTATTTTTTTTCTGAAAGGTGACATCTTGCAGTTTTTAAGCATAATGTCAAACCTCCACAGCATTTTTCTCTGCAAGTTTACATTTTCACACAAATATGGGAAAAGGACAAACTTATCAAAGTAGGCACTTATTTAAGGTTTGGCAGACAGTTCACCCACTGTCCATCACAATGTCGCTGGGTATTTCCTCTGCCACTTTGATGGGCTCTATCTTCCAGGTTTAGAGATAACTGCGGGCCCAGTAATCATCTCTGAATATTGAAAGGCAGCACTGTCACAGCAGTATCAGGCTCCATAAAGTTTGGTGCAGAGTCACTGTCAGTTCTGAAGGCCAATCGCCAAACTTTTCCCAAGTTGTAGTTATTTTTAGAAACAAGCTGTCAAAGCGGGAATTTGTTTCTGAAAAACTAAAAACTAAAACTAAAACTAATAAGTCTACACCTAAGGAGTTTTCTCCAAAGGTGTGGGCGATTATTATTGCCTTTTTCTGTCCTTCACTGTCAGGTTTTTGCTGGCCGTGACAAACAGAAAACAAGCATTAAAAATGCAATAGGTCCTGCCTTTAATTAAGTTAAAGCCATTTGATTTGCTATACAATACCAATAGCAAAGCAAATGGCTTTAACTTAATCAAAGGCGAGACCAATTGCATTTTGAATGCTTGTTCTTTGAGTTATTACAGTTTTACATTTTTTTTCTTTTCTTTTTAGTTTTAGCTCGGATAGTTTATGCTTCTGAGCTTCAGGTCTGAGCTTGCGGCAAGAGCCACCTCACTCAGTGCCACCTTGTGTCCTATGATATCTGCTCTCTGCACACGGTCACCAGGTGGCGAGCTGAAATCACAAGGTGATCTGGAAACCCTGCACAGAGTGGATTTCCAACGGTGTCCATGTAGTCTTTTGAGGCTCTTCGCAACAGAAGCCCATTATGGCTGTTTAACCCCTCCACAGGACCACAGCCGCAGCCTTCAGATGGGGAATGGTCTAAGTGCTTCTTAGGCAATACTTGGCAAAAATCCCCGCCCTTCCTCGCACAGTAAATATTTTTTGTGAAATTGGCTGTTCTGCATGAGCCATTTGCAGGACCTGAACTGCACACCCCGTGTCTCCTGCTTAGAGTTTCATCTGGTGCACCAGGCAGTCCGTGTGCTTCGTTACCACAGTGTCACATCTGTGTTATCTGGAATAAAGCAGAGGAAGAGACACCCACAGGAGACATTGGAATGTGTCATTAAGAAGATCCATTGTAGGGTACGTTTAGGGACTCATGATCCTGATGCAAACCAAGTTCTCAGTATACCATTTACGTAGCGAGACATCTTTCAGTTGAGCACACCGGGGTACGTGGCTCCACCCTCTTCGTTCCCAAATCACAGAGGCAAGAGAACCCAGGTCGTTTCACGCTACCGCGCTCCAGAGATATTCCTGGACACCCAAGCATGACCCTCCGAAGTAAGGGCGTCCTCAGCTGACCTGTCTACGAAGGCTCCTCCTTTGTAGACAACGGGAAGGGGTCGTGACGAACACGCATTAGTGCTTAAATGACTACAGGCAACGGGAATGGGGCGGGCAGTTGAGCACACTGGGGTACGTGGCTCCAACCTCATGGTTCCCTAATCACAGGGGCAAGAGATTGCATCGGAGTCCCGGGTCTGTTCACGATACCATGCTCCATAGATACGCCTGGACACCCAAGCATGACCCTCTGAAGTAAGGGCATCCTCAGCTGACCTGTCTACGAAGGCTCCTGCTTCCTAGACAACAGGAAGGGGGCGGGACTAACAAGCATTAGTGCTTAAATTATTTCAGGCAACAGGGAGGGGACGGGGCAAGGGGGCGGGACTAACAAGCATTATTGCTTATAATTTAAACAAAATGGCATCGGCTTGTCCACATTGGTGTGCGCGTGCACATGTGTGTCCATCTGTACGCGTGCATATTCAGCTTTGGCTGAATCGATTACAAAAGGCCCTCGCATGGTGAGAGCAACGCTGAGCGCTGCTTATGCCAGGCGAGACCTAAAAAAGGCATCAGACCATCCACTCTAAGTAGGACAGGCAGTGTGATGTCCTTCATCTAATGACTCCCACTGTGCTAGAAACAACTTTCAGTTGAGGGATCAGTTGGCAGAAAACTTGAGGCCTGCCCATCTCTAAATAAAGCAGGAGGGAGGTGGTTTGGTGTACAAGGTGCTCTGTCATTTGTAACCAGCATTGTGGCCCACATGCATCATTGTGTCTTTTTGCATTTCTTAATTTGCGAAAAATAAGGAATCGCAAATTAAGAAATGCAAAATGATATGCATCAATATTTTCGGTATTCTTGTGGGATTCGGTAAAAATCGCATTTTTTACCCAATCCCAAAGAAATACCGATTTCTTAACTTAATTTTCGCAATTCCCATTGATTCCTATGGGCCAAAAGGCCCATAGGAGTCAATGGAAATTGCGAGTGGCACTTAGAAAATTTCATGGGTGCGGGGGGGGTCCAAAGGACCCCCCCATGCACCCCTGAAATGTACTTTTCAGCATAAGTTACATACACACATGTCCTAAGGACATGTGTGTGTGTAACTTTACAGTTTAAAAAATGCATTTTTGTGCATTTTTAATCAATTTCGCAATTTACCACGAAGTTGAACTTCGTGGTAATTTGCACTTCCAATTTTAAAAAACGCATATTTTTCTATAATGATGCATAGCATTTAAGAAATCGCACAATTGCGATTTCTTAAATGCTAACGCAATTTTAGAAATCGTAAAAAAGATGCGACTTCTAAAATGGCATGATGCATCCCAACAAGCACTTTTGCATTCGCAAACGGCCGATTTTAAGGAATCGCACCGTCTGCGACTGCAAAAATGCTTGATGCATGTGGGCCACTGTGTCTGACTACCTCTAAATCAGGCCTTTAATTTGCAACTTTTCACACAAACCTGTTTTTCTTGAAGTAGAGTAATACAGCTGTTATAGTGACACTATCACTGGAATCTGGGGACCACGGTTCGATCCCCGGCTCCGGCGGCAGGTTAGCCCAGCACCATGTGACTCTGGGCAATAGCTCGCTTAATCTTCCCGACGGCCCCCCAGCGCCTAGAGACCCTTACGGGTGATTGTGCGCTTTACAAATGTGGACTTTACTTTACTTTACTTTATCACTTCTTTTCTTATAAAGGTTATCAAAGCCATTGAACATTAATGGACAAATGTATGATTCCCTGTTCATAAACCGGAATGTGAAAAATTACTCACTGATTGATTTGGGAATAGGGATGCAATTTGTGATGCAATCTATGTACTAACATGTCACTTCACAATTTGTCCAGTCACCAGCAACTGTAAATGACCTGCCTAATGAATATTAATTACGCAGGTTGCCATTACGGACCCCGCAATTCATTACAAATTCAAGAATGGTGGCCTGCGAGGGACAGCAGATCCCCATCTGGTATTTGCATTGCCAAACCAGAATCTTATCTTTTAAAGGCGACCAGGTCCATTAAAAGGACAAGTGATGCTTTAAGTAGACTTCTCTAGAGACTAGCTTGTGAGCTAGTGGTAGCTCTCAAACTACTTAGAAGTAGCTCTTCCGTGTGCAGCCAGCCTACTAAATTAGAAGCTTTTACTTGGTTTAATTAATTATGCTTTCAAAATTGTAAGGTGAATATTTAGGACGAAAAGGTGTGTATTTTCAGAAATCGCAATTTCCAAAATATATTTAATGCACATATATAAGTGATACATTATGCAATGTTGAGGAGACTTATTGCTTTTATTATTACCTTGGTGCCATGGATATTGCAGTTATGGGTGCTATGTATTTCGAATGTAGAGGGATTCCAAAATGATAAAGCCTTTTATGTACATTACTGCAGGCGGCCCTGCAGTACGGTGATCACTAATGTTTTCTTGTCTGATGTGATCAATACTACAACATAATATTAGTAGCTTGGGATGAATTTGTTGAACATACATTTCTCTTATTACTGAAAAGATTACCTGCTCCCCCTCCCCCTCCTCCCATCCTTTGTGAAAAACTGAGCAGTCTGAATTAATATTGATGGTGGATCAGGTGTTCCTTGAAGACGTGTTTTCATATTTTTTAGAAGCGGATCAATACTATACTAATATACTTTAGGAAAATAAAAATAAAATGTTTCATTAGGTTAATAACGCATCTTGCAAATACCCCTATTATTTTTCATTTGAGAACAGAGAGCAATTAACATTATTAATAATACAGTTTAAAGGAATAAGGTTTCTTACAGAAATGTAGCAGACGCTGCTAAACCAAAAATTAAAATTGTGAGAACTAAATCATCACTTTTACTAAAATATGAGTTTGCTACTCCTCTAAGCATTGTGATTTTTAGTCAAAACCCACAATAGCTAGGCAAAAGGGCAAAAAGTAAACAACCATTGATAAAGTCAATATGTTTGGCTTGAATGTTTTTATGCAGGCAAACACAGGCATCTACAAGTTGTGTTTGTTCTTGCCTCTCTTTGCATGTAGTGACATGTTAAAGCCAGACCTTACAGTTTTGGTTTATTTACCACCATATTGAGACTAAACTTGGGTGCCATCTTGGAATGAAAACCATGTTAGACTGTGCATCATAACATTCCCTCCACAACACTTAATAGCAGTCAGTGCTTTGGCTAGAGAGTTGGACAGTCCCTCACTCACAAGAGCATCTCTGAAAAATGCTTCAGTAAAAAGGAAATGATTGGTTTATGATTCAAATACATATTTGATATATCTAATTGAATGGTAACAAAAAGGGGGATGACTGACCTCACTTTTCTTCTGTTAAATAGTCCCTCTTGCATACCAGTGGAGATGTATGGATACATAGAAAATGACAAATAAAAGATGGTATGACTAAAGTAATCCTTTGGATGGGTCCAATATGTGATTGGCAATTTCTCATGCCTATGGCCGAAGTGTACTAAGTCAAAGAAGTCAATGCCTTAAAGAGTCTGACCCAAAACCCAGTATACATATTTTATATATTCGATTTTAGGGAGGGGGAACAAAAGGGGTCGACTTGTACAAGATCTAAAAATTAGTGATTATTTCTACAGCTCCCTGGCTTCACACGCAGCAGCATTCCTCAGTCACTCTTTAATCACTGAGGAATGCGCAGTGCTTGGTAGAGTCTCATATAAGCTGGCCCAAATGAAAACGTGTAAACAACTACATAGAGAATGGTATTGTGTATCTGAAAGTCAGGAACAAAAAATATATAGAACCTGTGTGCTACTGCTTCTCAATTCATAATGCTCATAATTTCATAATCAGGAAGGGAAATTAGTTTCCCTAGTAGTATCCACACAATCCACCCACTGACTACATGTAACCTAAATCTAGAGCACTGAACTGCCATAAACGTAAGCAGCATGATCTACATCATCCTTTGTGCAGGTGAAAGCCAAGGCTCCATTAAACCTTAAGGGGAGAAACACTAAGGGCCCTATTACAATGTCGGTTAGAGGTCTCGTGTTGGAACCGACCGCTAGTCGGCGGTTCTGAACATTGAGGTTACGATGCAACTGTTCATGTTGCAGTCGCAAACTCCCATTTCTCTATGGGAGGTGGTGTGCTAAGCTCCCATAGAGCAATGGGAGTTTGTGAAAAACCCTGCACCGTGTGCTCGGTGCCTGCCAGACGGTGCAGGGGTTTTCAGAAGGGCATCAGAGGTGCCCCTTCAAACCCCCAACTGTAGGCTGCAGAAAGATGGGGGCACTGCTCGGGGCCCACTAAGTCGCTTTCTGTCATCAAAATCCCGATGGCGGAAATACTGTCCATAAGGGATTATGCTAGGTTTTCAACTGGCCGACTGTCTCCTTGTTCCAGTTGGAATAAAGTTGGATTAAACTGGCCGGTTTACACTCTAACCGCCGCCATTGAAAGTAGGCCTCCGACGAGTGGTTGAAGGCTTACCAACTGACAACTTAATGAGGGCCCTTTTGTGCCCATTGAAAATGGGGTAGGGTTGCTACCAGGCCTGTAGTTCAACCGCATTGCCTGTACAAACATGCCAGTGAAGAACATTGTGAAAAGCAACACAAAGCTGTATTTTCTCCCTTTTGAAATATAAAACTAAAACATCAAACATATGAAGCTGCCTAAATTACTTCCAAACGACAATGTTATGAAAACTATTTTGTACGTACTAACTCTTGAATATCGACTTGACAACCCTAGAGCGGGTGTGACCCAAGGAAATCAAGCAGAGAGAGGTAAGCTGAGATTTGTTTTTAGTCTTTAGTCTGTGGCTGAAGATGACCACCAGACATAACTTGGCCGCTTACCCTAGCTACTGGTGTGCCCTGATAAGCTTTGAAGGCCTCAGACAAAAAATTGCCCGGGCTGCTTTTGGTTCACAGTCCTGCTCTGGCCTCAGATATGTAGCTATGACCACCACCCAAGCCTCAAACAGAAGGCCAACACTCTCTTGGATACCTGCTGGAAAGCAAGCATGGTTTTCTCAGTTTGTACTTTAGATAATCAAAAAGCATATTCTTTCCAGATCTGGAGCTTTAGAATTGTTTTTCTGTTTTATGGCCATCATTACAAGTTGCACAGTACTAGCAGGGTGAAAACTCCCCACCTATAATTACGGGTAAAGTGCGGTAACATCCCGCCAATGTGATGCAATTACGAGTTAAACCTTATAGAAGGGGGAATCACTGTGTGGACACGGTTTCCAATTCTGTGAGGTCTCCTATTTACTGCTTGCTCTGGGCAGGCAGTTAATGGGAGCCAGGGCTTCGGTGTATGCATTTTTGGGGTGGAGTCAGGGAGTGAGTGGCATGGATGGTTATGGGAAGAAAAGGGAACAAGTGTCCTGGCAGGGGTCATTGCATGTTTCCTTTTGTCTGAACCAGGGGCCAGGCATGGCCTTGGAGTAGGGCCTGGTTGCTGCTACAACCAAAGCCTAAAGCGATTTTATGGGACGGGTTTACCGGCCAATAAAATCAGGTCCAGTGACCCCGCACCCAGAAAAAACGGTTGTTAAAATGACAGGCAACTTCAGCTTCCATAAACGAATTCGGCTCCACCCAACTTGTAATGGGTTGCCTATATATATTTTCTTTTTCACAGTGCTTAATTTGAGTCAGTGCTTTCTGGTACTGAGCACCAGCACTTAATTGTCAACACCAGCACTTAGACAAACATTGCCACCAAGTAGCATACTGCTCTACTTTAGAGAAAAGCATTAAAAAATGTGTTTGTTGATTCAATATACATTAAAATGATGAATACCTGTGGCACAAGCCATTCTTATAGCTATGGGGGGCCTAGGTGGATGTTAGCTGTGCTGGTACTGTTATTGGCAGCGCTATTAGGAGCAAAGATTGGTGCAAGCTGCAGGGGCCTCCCGACTAGGGCCCTGGCACTTATTATTTTACAAATTAAGCACTGTTTTCACTTCTGTATTTCTTTCTCCTTTTCTTAGGATCCATCCATTGTAGAATCATTTTCCCCTCACTTTATTTCTTTTACTCTTCTTTGTACTTTTTGTCCCATTATTTTTACCCGTTTGTGTATTATGGTATAATTATACTTACTCTTATTGAAAAATGCTCAACCAAAATGTTTAAAAATCGCCTGGGATCATGGGCGTATGATTTTGTGGCTATGACTTCTTGTTGGTAGCTAGTATGCCTTTTTTGCCACACCAAAGATCAAACCAGAGTAAATTACCCACCGTGCCACTCCACCTTAGTCACACCTAAATTGCCACCCTATTTACAAGGTGTCCCAAAAAACATTCCTCATTTGCTTCAGTTATGATCTTTTAAGATTCCTACAGGCGTTGAATGTTCGAGAAGCTCTGAAAAATACCAGCCTTGGACACTTTACATTAAACAGAGCTTAGCACTTCTATTTTACCCTTCGTAGAATTTGTAAATTGTACTATTCTGTGAAAGCTAAGAGCTCTCTAGCTTGCGCTGCTAGCAGAACTAGTACATCAATGCACGTGCTCAATGCTTTCTAGAGAAAATGAGCTATTTCAAACTGCTTGCGTAAACGACCTGATGTCATCACTTCAGGCTACGAGCGTGGGAACAGATGCTTCAGCGCAGTTTATTAGAAAATGCACTATAACAATATTTACAGTGGCCCTGTGCTGCTGCAGGGGCTTGCTCTGAGGGTCACGAGTCATGGATTTCTTTAGTTCCAAGACTATTCCCACGTCACACCTCGATTTCCTAAGGATTGCGCAGGCACTGACATGGCGCAGCCCAATTTTGCGCTGCTCCCCGTAGGCTTTTATAATGGCAAGTAAACTGACACAGCGCTTTGTGTCTCTTTGTCCTATGCGAGCACCCGTGCAAAGCCATAGGCAATAACCCCCTTACGTTTTGCCAGATTGGTTTGCTCTGAGGTTGCGCAGTCTCAATTCCCCCGCTCTGAGTGTCACTCCATTTCCCATGTTAGTTTGTTCTGAGTGAGAGTGGTCTATGTTTCTCCACTTTAGGTGCCCTTCAGTGTCACAACCCTGCTCTTCTGTTCTTGAGGGATTTTTAAGCTGCAACGTCCACTCCCCATTCTCCGATTCTGATCATTTCCCAATATTCTTCAATCACTGAGCGCTTAGAGCTTCCTCCGTTCTTGCAGGAAACAGATGAGCACCCCATATGATTTACCAGAGGGATAAGCAAAACATATGGCGTTTTGCACCACAGATACCCCAACAGTCTGTTTCTCAAGCATGGCACCAAAAATACCTTTGCGATAAGTTCCACATATGGTCTGCTTGGAGGACCATGCGCAGGAGACAAGAATTTACAGTGCACAAAACACTTTAGGCTAGTTCTAATATGAGGAACCAAAAACGTCAAGGAGTACATTAGCCTTTGTTGCTGGGATAAATCCTAGAATCGTAAACAAAGCTTCATTAGACTAATGCATCTATTGCAAGGATGTGTCTTTCTCACCATAATTCTAGGTACAAACCCTGGCGAGCCCACTCAGCCATTCGTTCTCTCGAGGTTGATAAACTGTGTAAAAGGGAGTTGGGTTAACATACTCTTAAGTGTTTGATACAATACCAGCACAGAGGTGTTTTAACACATGTCCTTCTTGCCATATTTTTTTTTATTTCTATAGACTTCTTAAAAAGAATCCTGCTCCTATAAATACATATTTTATGTCTGAAAATCTACTTTGATGGAGCAGGGTACACAATTTAAAGTTTACCTGGAATCCAAAATCTCAGGCCATAGGCAGCAGCAACAGGTCTTACCTGCTCATAAAGAGGTAACACTACTGGCTGCCATACAAGCCTTGCATTAGAAGTCACAGCAAAGAGCGGTCCCTGGTAGCCATGGTACCAAGAAGACATAATCAATGAGTCCCCCAAACTCAGAGTAAATTATTAATCAAATATCAGCTTTGACTAGCCCTCTCCTTACTCAAGAAACTGTGAAGATCCAGCTCTTCAGGCAACACCTCACAATAGTGTAAACCCCAGTTACTGGAACCCATTGAAGATAGTATTTGTTTGCTCCTTGCATCATCAAATCCCAAGTAACCCCTTCTCCTTAGTTTCATGCCTTCTGTATGTGACGTGGTTACAAACACATCCACCTCTCCCCTCCCTCCTTTTAAATAACATCACCATGCACAACACAAAAACTTTCACAAACATGGCAACAGTGGGAAAATGACATGGCACAAATACCTCGCTACAAGTATAGACAGCAATACAATGTGCTACCAAACTGCAACCCTGCGGCCTAGAAGTGCAAATAAGTACACTGTCAAAGCAATGACGTCTAAAAAATGTTTTAATAATGTCTGGAGCACATACCAATTATATTGAGATACAACCAAAGTCCAATTTGATGAGAAAAAAAACTGTTTTATTCATAACAATGTTATAATTTTAAAACATAGCAACATCACAAAATAAAATGATGGACGGAGTGTTGAACATTTTCAAACACTCACTCTCAGTCACAGATCTGCGTTTAACCCATTGTTGTTTTGCTCGCCACATCACCCCAGTTCGGATCCCGTCATATGCAAATCGGTCTTGACCCGGCTGCCCATGGGAACAGTCCAGCCCGAACTGCCAAGCCAGGTCCTCCCCGGACTGGAAACAATCATCCTGCGACCGGTTTTGGGGCATCACCCTTCATCAGCCAGGCTAGCTTGAATCCAGTGGCGCAGCGAGCAAGGGACCCACGTCTGGGCATACCCTTAGCCACTTAGGGTGCACATGGCAACATCACAAAATACAATAATGGAGAGAGTGTTGAAACGTGTCAATTCACCGTTCTTTTGCTTGACACGTCAGACCTGATCGGACCCAGGATGCTTCTTTTCAGTCCAGTGATGACCTGGCTTGGCAGTTCGGGCTTCGCTGTTCCCATGAGGAACAGGGTCAAGACTGATTTGCATATGGCTGGGTCTGAACTGGGGTGATGAAGTGAGCTAAAGAACGATAATGGATTTACCCAGATCTAATATTGACTGGGGGTGAGTGTCTGAAACCTTACAGCGCTCTGTCCATCATCTCCTTGTGTTTTCTTTGTTCACCCTAAGTTGGCAGGGAATTCCCTGACGTTAGTCCCTTGATCACTTTGCCACTGGATTCAAGCTAGCCTGACTGATGAGGGGCGTTACCCCAAAACTGGTCCCAGGATGTTTGTTTCCAGTCCAGAGAAGACCTAGCTTGGCAGTTTGGGGTGAGCTGTTCCCATGAGGAACAGGGTCAAGACTGATTTGCACATGGCTGGGTCTTCACTGGTGTGGCGAAGTGAGCTAAAGAATGATGATGGATTTAACCCAGATCTGTCTGAAAAGTTTCAGCGCTCCTTCCATCATCTCCTTGTGTTTGCATAATTTTAAAACAGAACATAGGGAGACTTTGATAACAAGCTTATAGAGAAATGTTGTCCAACATGAAGAGTATATGGACAGGACATATGTGATAAAACAATGAACAATATGTATTTAACACGTCTCTTATGTATTAGAGTCTGTACACAAGATACAATCTGTCTGGATAGGACCAGTACAGCTGACATCTGTTTCGTCCTGAAAAAGACTTCCTTAGGGCCGCTGACATGTAGCACTCAAATGCTACTGGTACATGAAATGTTCTTCAACTGGTGTTAATATATATAGAAATGATGTTTAGGCCAATGGTGTTCTTGGAAAAATATCACTATCTAAGGGAAGTAAGAGATCTCTTAAGACTCTGCAGCGGTGGATGTGTCTGATACAATCAATATATAGGCGATGTGTGAAACCCCCTTGATAAGGGGTGAACTCCCTGAAGTCAGGATCCACGTCCAGGGCTCAATGCCTGCTTCTCCGACATATATATATTAACACCAATTGTAGAATATTTCACTTACCGGTAGCATAAAAATATACAGTATTCCACACTGATTAAACCGAACCAGTGCTTTAGGCAGACTGATACTCCACCTGTCCTATGTCCTGTGGAACTGTTGTAACACAGAATGGTGAGCCCCCCTGCAGAATATGGTAAGGGGCAACTGAGATTTTATAATCTCATATATGTTCTTAGGCCTTAGGCAGAAAGGGGGATGCTTCATTTTCACCTTAACACCTTTCACTGCACTGGTATGTTACACTGTTGACCCCTGGCCAAAAGTGACTCAAATACAACCGCAACTATATCTTAGTATGTGAATTCTGCAAACTTTCTGAAACTCACCTTTCAAACTACCTATTGGAACCTTCTTTTTCTTCCTGCACCTGCACCACATGGCTATCCTACCAGGCCCACACATTCTCTTTTGCCCCAACTTGTACTTATGCATGGTCATTTTGCCGCTCTTGAACACAGCTGTGGTGCTTCCTCAATAGATGTGAGCACTACAAATCTCATGATTCCTAACATTATTTGGAGATACAACCATTTTGCCCCCAAATATCAGCATGTCAGTTTTCGGAAATTTTCTATCAAATATAAAGTTCCATGTTGATAAATAAACTCAAAATTAACAAAACAGAATATTTTAATTGGTTTTGAAAAAATACCATTTATTTTGCAAATCGCAGTTTTCATTTTTATAAAAATACACATTTGATCCCCCAACCATTGAACATGCCACTATCATGAAATGCTCCTATGCCCTATGGCTATACACAAGTGCATCTCACATGTCCAGGTATTACCATCACATGCAAGAAATGCCTGTGATGTGCTAACGATTTCCACCATAGGTATGCCTCGCCATAGATGCCCACAATATGCTAGTACTATAACCAGTATGATATGGCCAGAATTATGCTACAGTCAGTTACAGCTATGCCAGAATCTTATTTGAGGTAGCACCATGCAGGAGAAGAAGTTTGTCCTTGGCATATGGCCATTTGCAGTCAAATGGAGAGGTGCTCCTGGAATTGTAAGGAGCATTGGGCTGGAGGAAAGTCAGCAGGGCTGCATATATCAGCGTTTGGACAAGAGATGACAAACTTGGTCTTTTTCTTCTTGTGAATTGTCATCACCATGCATAGGAGAACGGGCCATGGCCACTCCTTACGAGTTTATCAGACTACACAGTGTTGCACCTATGAGTCAGGTGGCCTTGCCTTGAGAACTACCTGCCAAGCCCGGTTCCAACCAAACTAGATCATTTCTACGGCACATTCTATTCTTTTTATGTGTATTTTATTATGTGCCTTGCCATCAATTGGTGACCGAACTGTTTAATTCTCCAATTCTGCCTTGCTCACGCACCTCTAACCAATTCCGGTTTGCACTGATGAACTGGTTCGTAGTTCAATGGGAAATTAATATGGTTATTAATGCATTATGTTACCGCGACACCTAGCTAATTGTATTGCATATGCACTTTAATATAATCTCGTCTGTATTGATGAATTAGTTGATTGTTTTTAGTGGAATTGATTGCAGTTACTAATGTTTACCGGTTAATCACATTGTATATTTTCATGATGTCGTTTTCATTCCGGGGTTTTTGTAATTTTTTTTATTACTGCTTTAACTACTGTAAGGCTATTAGCTGAAACAATAAATAAATTAATGAAATGAAGTGTCCTTTCCAAGCTGGGGTTATTGTGTGAGCCCCCCAATCATAGTTGAAATTGCATCTTTTCCTCTGATGTCAGGCATTAACACGTGATGGATGTGACGCAATGCATTAGTTTTCTTAATTAACGTTGCATTCATTGCCCACTTGCCGCTATTTATGTCCCTGATTTTTGCTTCGAGCAGCTAGATATCAATGTGGATCTTCTATTGGATGTCCCAGCATGGCTCTTTTGTCTTCCATGATGTCAGGGGGAGTTTGGTTCCTAGCTTATATACTTCTGGATACATTTTCATCATCAATCAAGAGCTACAAGATTGCCTAGGAGTGGTTTTGGAATTGTGTTTTTTTCTTCCTAACGGTGATCCTCTTAAGGAGACTTGTCACAAATGTGGATTGCATCACCAACTCCAAGTTCTAGAATAATTCGGACCGTTTGCCGTTTCATTTTTGTATTCTGTTATCCTCTTAACCCCTTAACTGCGCCGAACGTTCCGCGCTAGTGCGGAACGTTCTATTGAGCGGGCGGGGCCGCGACGACCAACGGACGTGCGCAGCACTACGAAGGTAGTGCACGCGACGGCCGTTGGCCGTCAGCAGCAGCCATGAGGTTAAGGAGACTCTTGACAGCTTTCACATGTACTGTTGAGTGCGGACTGAGAAGGATCAATGTAGTGATCTAATTATTGATATACTTGTTGTGTAGTTGTCGATGATTTAGTGCCTCCGATGCAGTGAACCATGACGTAATGGGGGGCAGTACGGTGACATGTAGCCACAATTTCATATATTAAAATTTTACATCAAAATCAATCATACAATTATTTTGTTTTTATTTAAAACATAATGAATGTGAACGTAGTTTGGAATGGCAAAACATATGTTAGTATATTTTGGGCCACCGGTGCATAATACTAACACTAGCCTTATTCACATAATAACTGTATTGCTGTTTATGGTGACAATTGGAAGCTATCCATTCCTTCAAATAGAAAGATATTACAGGGAACAGATTGCAAATGAATAATTATATTTCTTTTCTTGTAGGCTCATAAGAGCAAATGTAATCATCATTACTGTGTTGGGGTTCAATACAAGCTCTCTGTATATTTACGACTATTTTGAACAATAACAATTAGTTCAGGTTTCAGAAACTGTAGTAAAGTGCACAGTGATGTTTTGTAAATAGGCTTTAGAAATGTAGTTATAATTATTGAGTGTTCTAATAAACACTTTTGTGATTGCCTATTAAAATGATATAGATATATTTAACCCAAAAGTATTAATGAATTAAATCTTACTTAAATACATATAGGTATGATTATTGACAATACTAAAAAATACATTTCTGAACGTCTGTTAAACTAATACAGGTATATTTCTACCTAAACATAGTATATTAATGAATTACATCTTACCGAATCATCTCTTCGTCCTGTCATTGGGAACAATAGACAATGAAATGAAATAAAATGAAATGATTACGCACTTATAGCGCACGACTACCCGTAGGCATCTCGGCGCTTGTACGAATACCGCCGAGGAACCATTCCTGGCCTTTCCCTGTGAGGAGCCCACTCTTGGGCCCCCCCAAGGTGAAGTCAGGCATCCTCAGCGTTGTTGGGGCTGTTGTAGAGATTAAGCAAGCTATTGCCAGAGGTGCAGAGTGGGACTCATGATTAGAATAGGCACCGAGGTGAGAATTATCAGGTCCGAGGAAATTGAGCCAGAGACCCACCGAGGCGGGAATTGAACCCTGGTCTCGGCCAGACTACTGCATCAGGGTCTGCCACTCTAACCATTGAGCCACACTTCTCTACTGAAGGGTTCAGTGTATGTTGAATCCCTTTCTCAAGGCATTATGAAGTTAAAAAGGGCAAGACTGCACCTTAACGTCTGGTCAGTGAAGAGGCTCAGGAGGGCTGATGTGAGGTTGCATATATGCCTCACATCATTGATAAGGGTGATCAGGGTTTGCGCCACGTTGCACCGGATTTTGGGCTGAGGTGGCTTCACTGTCAGATGATTGAAGGTTGAACAAAGTTCATCTGGGGTTGAACTCCAGTCGTAGTTGTGTTGTCATCTGATCTCAGTTCCTCTTTGAACCTTGCATGAAGAAGGCATTAAGGGTTGAAGCCCCTGTTTGTAGCTTGGTGATGTTGCTTCGTAACTGATGGAGGCATATTTATTAGGTAGGCCTGGGCGGAATTTAAAGTAGGCTGAAGCAATCAGAGTAATTTCAGTAATTCTGCGTTACTCTTTGACACAGATTTACCAATAATAATGTGATTAAGCCAACTCACGTAATTAAGAGTAATTTAGGGGGGAAAGTACTACCGCAAGAACACATTTAGCAAACACGGGTGGCTGCTCATGCTCACCATTGGTGTTCTGTTGCATTTAGTACTATTTCTTAGCACTAAACGCATCCGCACATCCATTTAGATATGAGGTTGCATTTTGCACCAAGAAAATAGCACTAAATGATGGAAGTACTCTGGAAATTCTACCCTAAGTGGACATTTAGAGCATTAGTAGCTAATTCATGTTATGTTGCATCTAGCTCTATTGTGCAAAATGCATCCTCCAAGAAAAGAGCGCTAAATGCAGAATTACTTTGCTCATGTAATTGTGCACATTCTTTTGATATTTTCGAGTGATTATGCTACACTGCATCACACGAGTTACTCCCACCCCTAGTATTAGGGATGTGTAGAATCTCAATTCTGTCTCCAGACTTTAATGGAAGCCAGAATTCCACATTTCATAAGACGAAAATGTAGGAACTGTTGTTCAATTAGGCCAAAGGTGGAAACATTCCACTGTTTAAGTTTTTGACAGGATAAATATCCTGTAAGAGCATTAATGTGTAATTGTTCAGCACAAATATGCATTTTTGCAGAAAATCACTTTCAGGCATGAATTTGATACATGCAATCTAGCTGAACAAAGACAATTTGAATAGCGCTGTAGGAATGGATGGGATATTTGCAGAGTGGGGCAGAATTGTCTCACATGTGTGATGTTTGTCATTTTAGTTTGCATTAAAAAAAAGTACTGCGAAATAAGTTTGAATGTATACAACTAAAGTTACTTTATCGAGGCACAATTTTTTTTGCTTAACATTGTTACATAATTAAGTTGTTTTGCCTGGTTGAGAAGTTAAAAACTGTTTACATTTGGTAGATTATTGTTTTTACTGTTTGTAACATTTACTTTTCTCGGCGAAATAATGGGCATCATTGCAAATTGTAATGTTTCTGCTGCATACCTTCTGGAAAATCCGCCCTCCTGCTCTCCTCTTCACAGCTTCCATATCCTTCCCCAAAACAATACCTCATGTATTGGAACACATGGGAGCCATATACAACAAAGAATAAGTGACTCCCACTCACCAGTTCCCCTCTTTCCACTGTATTTTTGTAGTACAAATTTTGCCAAAGCTCAGTAGAGCGTTTTATAGTGTCAAAGACAAGCATAAAGTCGAGAAGTGATAGGAAAGGTTTCTGGGTTGTTGATGGTTAATGCATTGTGATTTAGTGTGCTTCAAAGATGTTAGCTCTCAACTCTTTCCTAAATTGGACAAACTTTTGAGAGGTCCTGATTGATACAGGGATACTGTTCCAGATTTTGAAAGGTTGATGGAAAAAGCTTGCTGCCTTGTTTTTTTTATTCACTTTTAGTCTACAGCCTGATGATAACCTGACTGTGAGTGCCTCAAGAACCACCAGAGATGGTGAGCGGTCTGCAGGATAATTAGGATGCTGGCCATGATGGCTTTGTAAATTATGCTGCTGATTTTTAAGCTGGTGCGGGTGGCAAGGGAAGCCATTGGAGTTCCATCAGGATGGGAGTGATGTCTGTGTTCATATTTCATCAGGCCCCAGATGAGAATTTCTGTGGCGTGAAGGATTCCCTTAATGGGTAATAGTTTGGAGTCTGGGAGTCCATAGAGCAAGGTGTTACCACCATCCACTTCAAGAGTAGAAGAGCTTGAATGGCAGTACTGAAGTTGCTTTCTGGAAGAAACTGTGTCACTCTCTTTAGACGGGAGAGCTCGCGCCCGGACATCTTTGTTTTATTAGTCAATGTGTTCCTTCTGGGTGAGGTTGGTGTGCAGGGTGAGGTGGGATGCAAAGCTCTTAAGGTTCATGTTATTGAGCCAAGTGTTTACTATTTCTTGGTTGTTGTTCTTGGCACAAAACAGATGTTCTGTTATATATTTGTTGAGCTTTCACAAGGGTCCTGGTCATCCATGTCCGGATGATGTGCAGGCAGCATTTGAGGTGTTGGGTGTCTGAAGCAGAGAAAATTTTCAGGTAGAGTTGTGTACAGTATAATCTATTGTTAAACATATACAAGGTGCATACATGTGCACACACTCTCTCTCTCTCCATTGCTAGACCGGCTATTCAGCCGCTGTAACATTGTCATTGTATGCTGCGTTTGGAGTGCTCCTTTCGGAGCCTGGGGGGCTGCCATGACCCCATTCTAGTAAAAGCCTTCTGCTATTCGTGGGTGGTTCAAACATGTTTGCAAGGCCTACTTTCAGTTTTCAGTCTGGTCCACTCTCTATGTCTCTCTCACTTGCTCTTTCAGTTATTGTCCGGTGAAAGGTGAGCACTTCCTAAAAGTCATCCCCTCAAGTTCTTCTTTTCCCCAGAGCAGTTCCTAATCCCTGTGGCCCAGTAAACCTATAGGGTAAAAAAGCAGGTCTTTCAGAAAAACAATGTAATCCCTTATGTCTTCCGGGAACACCTAATGCCAAAAACGCTATTTTAGCAGAAGCATGCAACTGCAGCACAATTGATGGCAGCCTCGGGAAAAGTGTCAGTAATGCAGGTCTTTCTTAAATAAGCCAGCATTGTGCTAAAACAAGCAAAATCTCCACATCACAGCCATCCCAAAAGACGGCAGTCGAACTTAAGTGCTGCCAGACAACCAAGAAAAAGGCCTGGCTGTTGTTTTCCTAATATGTTTATTCTGCTGTTGTTTATGCACCAAACCCACTTTTACAATAAAAAACTTTAAAACATATATAGAACTCAATTTCATTATGTCATGTAGATGTGACTATAGTTATTCATTACAATTATTATAATTATTATTAATATTACACCATTATTATAATTAGTACAACATCAAATAATTTACACCATGGATTATTAAAAGCGGATTACTGTTGCATAATTTATATATCACGTTCTTCACATCAAGCACTAAGATTGTTATGTTGTGTTATTTGTATTTTTAAAGTGGACGATCGCCCACGAGGGTATCCTGGTGCTGAGAAGGTGTGTGTGTGTTCGCTGAGCCTTGCCTACAGTACGCTAGTTATTCGAAAAGCCGGGTCTTCAGCTTCTGGTGGAATTTAAGGATAGAGGAGGTGGTTCTGATGTGGAGTGAGAGTCTGTTCGTTCCACGCTTTAGGAGCGATGTAAGAGAACGGCTGTCCTCCTGATCTGCTTCTATGTGTGCTTGGGATCTGTGTGAGTAGGAGCCCTTCAGAACGGAAGGTGTCTGGGTGGTTGGTGGAAGGAGATGTGACTGTTCAGGTAGGTGGGGCCTAAGTTGTGTAGTGCCTTGAATATGTGTGTGGGGAGTTTGAAATGAGCATTTTTGTGAATTGGGAATGATTGGAACTCTCTGAGTTGAGGTGTATTGTGAGTTCCATGTGGGAGGTTGAGGATAAGTCTGGCTGCCAAGTTCTCAATGGTTTGCAGTCTTGTGTTTAGTTGCTTGGTGATCACAGTGTAGAGGGATTTCTACTTGCTGGTGACTAAGGCGTAAGGGACAGTTTTTCTATTGTTGCTTGGGAGCCATTTGAAGATCTACCTCAGCATCTTCAGGGTGTGGAAGCATGATTCATTGACAGCATTGACTGGTGCAGTCATGTCCAGTTTGCTGTTGATGATTATTCAGAGGTTTCTGGTGTGCGTGCTGGGTGTAGAAAACACAAGTTGATGGATGGAGTGCTGAAACGTTTCAACTACTCACCCCCAGTCGAGGGGGATTCAAGCAAGCCTGGCTGATGAGGGGTGATACTCCAAAACCGATCCCAGGATGCTTATTTCCGGTCCAAGGAGGACCTGGGCTGACAGTTTGGGCTGGGCTGTTCCCATGGGGAGCAGGGTCAAGACTGATTTGGATATGGCTGGATCCAAACTTATGTGGCATGGTGAGCAAATGAAAGATGGATTTAATGCAGATCTTTTAACCAGGAATAAGTATTTTCAAAAGTTTCAGCCCTCTGTCCTTCCTTTTGTTGTGGGTGCTGGGTGTAGGTCTGAGTTTGTCCAGCTACCGGTTGGGGTCCCATGGTGAGGTGTCCTGCCGAAGAGCATTACTTCTGTTTTGTCTGTGTTGAGCTTGAGACGGTTGGCTTTCATTCAGTCCTGCAGGTGCTGAACTTGTTTATTGCATTCGGGGTATTACCCGAAAGGGAGAGTATGAGTTGCGTGTCGTTGGCATCGGAGAGGATGTTTATGTGAAAGCGCCTATGGTGCTTTCACCCAAAACGATAAAAAAAATTATAATTTCAGAAGCTTCTGTAGTGTAAAGGGAAAGCGGCTGCACAAGCGCAGCCGCTAAAGTTAGAGCAGACCGTGCGTATATTAAATAGTTAAATAAGGGTGTACACTATAGTTAAAGCGGACTGCACTGTAATTTGAATTAAAGTATTACTATTAAAACAAAAGTGGGCGGCGTGCTGTGAGGTAATGGTTGGAATAGGGGTAGAGCATTAAAGAAAATAGTGCTCACTGACTTATAAATCAGACAATGCAACAACACCAGTAAAAGATCCAGTCGTTATTGGAGGTAACAAATGCAGAAAATGCAGTACCAAGGAGGGACTAACAAGCCTAATAAAGACTTGGAAGCCAGCGGTTATGAAGGACAATGACAAAAGCCATTTAAATACATGGGCAGACACTCGGTGGGGCTTCAAAGCCATACTCCACTACTGCATGTCTCACAGTAGCGCATGCGCTGCCCAGGCTCGACCTAAAAATCACAGATTGGATGATTGACAAAGTGGAACCAACTTTTGTCTGATATGGCAAATACCCATGCCAGCTTCTTTTTACTGAAGCTGTAACAGGGTACAGAGAGCGAACAACTGGTGAAAATGCCAAAAGCACTGAAATTATCTTAGAAACAATCTTCAAAGATATTACAGCAGTGGGCACCTCTGGGGTAACTGCCCTGAAGAGCAATCTGGTAGATGTATCCACAGACCTGTATTCAACGCGGGCAGACCGTGCTATCTTCCAAACCCGCCTTGATCAATCAGCCAAGCACCTAGTAGCCCTGGAACCCTCTTGACTGAGGACAAGATATGTAGTAATAAGCCAACAAGGGCTTCTTGTGTATAGTCTTTCCTCAACTGTTGAGTGTGAAATTTACCCCGAACCTAGAATTTCAAAGGGTGCACTGCATCAACCGAAGAGACCTAAACACCAAAAACCTATTATTGTTTGTTTTTTCAGGCAAGCCAATCTCTCCTAAGTGCAAACAGGAACGGCTCTTTCACCTTTGAGGGTCATAATATATTAATCTCGAAAGACTTCACTGCAGAAATCAATATAACATGCAAATCTTCCAGACTCTAAGCCCAGAACACAAATATGACTCAAAGATATAAAGTACAAACTTTTTGAATTAGGCAACCATGATAGTCACAGTAGCGGGCAAAACAATAACATTCTTGAACCGGGTATTTTACTTGGACTCAATGGAACCTTCTGCAATAGACAATTTTCACGGAGCATCGCTCAAGAAGATACCCACTCAAGTACATTGAACTGTCACAAACTAGCAATGCACATGCATGTGGACAAAAAAGGACTAGAATAGGGACAAATCCAGATCCCCACTGATAGTGACCCTTCTCTTTCCACTCTCAAATACCCGAAAGAGAGCAACCCCTAAAACCAAGGGAACCGTTTTAATAACCCAGAAACAACAACAATCCTCCCCCCCCAAGGTATGCCTGAAATAACAAAAATATCATTAAATCCACAATAACGCTCTTTCAGATATCAGCCCGATCAACCTATCCATATGGAAGGCCAGCCCTTGCACTACCAGGGCCCGTAGCAGTCTAATGACCTTCCGCTAACCTTGGGAAGCTATACCCACACTGACTACCTTTAGGAAACAGTTGGAGACCTGGATGTTCTGAGCTAAAGAACCCGTTTGACACTTGATCTGTCTCCAAGTGCAGAGAAACCCAGAGTGGGTAGCTGATGCGCTATGTATGACTTAATAATAATAATTTAAAAAATAATACCTGAGCCAAAAGCTGATATGGACACCATATGTATAGAAAACATACATACGCTAAACACTATAAAACATAACCACAGAAGAACTAAAAAGAGAAAAATGCATCAGCATTTAAAAGCAGCCATAATACATAATAAGTCACTGTACAATCACTTTTTCATGTAACATTTTTCAGGGCAGGTAGATTGTGAAATTTAGATTGTGGATGCATTTCTGTAGGGTGATCTTATACACCTTCTGCAGGACATTACATTCTTTTGATCTTCCATTAGTTATATTAATAAATAGTATGCACAGGGCATTTTAGTCATTTGATAAAAACCTGAGTGGTATTTTGTAATGTCAGCAATACCTTCAGGAGCTTTGTGTTATTTCCACTCAGTAATCTTAGCCTCATCTATTCTAAACGATAGTACTCATTATTTAATGCTCTATCTGGCAGATGCATCAACGTAGTCTTTTGCTATTCCTAAATAGCGATTTTTAAGGAATCACTATTTAGGAATAGCAAAAGCCTATGCATGTAGGAATCGCTATTAAAATAGCGATTCCTAAACATTCCTTAATTGCTACTCGCTAATTGCGAGTCGCAATTAAGGAATGCGTACCATTCATTCCTATGGGCTACAGGCCCATAGGAATTAATTGGAGATTGCATGAGCAATTTGCGAGTACCAGTAGCTACTCGCAAATTGCTCATGCAATTTCAAGGGTGCAAGGGTGTCAAAATGACACCCTGTTGCACCCTTGAAATTGGTCTCTGCACATATGTTGCACACACACATGCCCTAAGGGCATGTGTGTGCGCAACATGGAACTTTGAAAAATGCACAAAAGTGCTTTTTTCAAAGTTTTAGCAAATTACCATGAAGTTCAACTTCATGGTAATTTGCTACTCCTATTAGCGAATTCGTTATTATTTTTACTTTCATGCATTGCATTTAAGGAATCTCAATTTGGGATTCCTTAAATGCAATTGCAATTTAAGAAATCTCAATTTAGAGATTCCTTAAATTGCGATATTTGCATTTGGGATGATGCATCCCAAATGCAAAAATACCAGGAGCAAAGGGGTAGATTCTGAGAATCTGCCCATTTGCTCCCGCAATTTACTTTGATGCAAAAGCCTGTATATTCTTTTCTGTATAGTTACTTTTTCCTGAGCTAATTACGAATATTATCACTGCAATATGTTTTATGGGACGAAATTGAGCTAATTTAGGAGAACTAACTATTGACTTAAGCAAGTCACAAATACTACACTCCATACGCAATATTTTGGATTTACCCTAGGTTCACACAAAATGACGGCTGGTATACACATGACAAGCAGCATGCGAACAAGACAACATTGCCTTGCAATGCTCAGGCTGAATGGCTCACGTGTTTGTGTGGGAAATTGGCACAGAATTGCTGGCCAGACCCTACTTGTAAAGCCCCCACTTTGCTAATATGAAATTATCCTTTTTCCACACTCTTCCCAGAGTAATTAAGATAGCCCGCTGTGAGGCTCATGGGTTCCCGAGCAGAAATAAGGCCCCATATGGTTTACGAGTTAGGACTTTTTATTACTTCCGCGAAGGAAATTTGATTGTTATCAACTGTTATCTGAGGCACAGCTTCTGGCCTAGTGGAGACGCTAGAGTTGTATAATCATATCTCTTGTTTGATTATGTATTGATTTCTACCCCCGCTAAGCCTGACACTGAAAACGAAACCACGGACTCTTATTTCCTTGTATGTGAAAGGAGTATCACATTACATAAAGAAAACAAGTTTGCACTATCAAGTTACAAAACAAGCTGAATTTGTACTACAACAGGAAAAGTACCTAACCCCATCAGAAGCAGAGATTGGGTGAAGACTGTGTTGGGAAGCAGCTAGATACTCTGTGGAGCAGATGTACTTACTAATGAGATGACATTTTAAAAAACAAGAGGAGTGGCCAACTTATTTAAGAAATATCTAACACTTAAGTTGTTAAAACTTAGACAGAAAACCAGAGCTTTTATGTTTTACCAAGGTGCGAATTGTGGATGAGGCCCTGTATGTGCACCGAACACCTCTAAGGCTTCTTTATATACGTCGTTATATCGCCTTCTGAGTGAATCTGGCAATATGAGGCTTGTAATTGGTGGGAATTGGAATCTAGCACTAGATCACTTTATAGACAGGACAGGACCCCTGGATAGGAGTAACTTCTCGGACAGATCTCTCCTACAAGCCAGTTCATTGACCCATGGGCGTCCCCCAGACCCAGGGAATAAGGATACACCCTCCTTTCCCGTGTACATGGCTCAGGCTTCGGGATAGACTGCTTTAAGACTTCAGGATAGCGCTGGCGAAGACAGGAAATTGTGAGATCCTAAATGCAGCCTTTTAGACCATACACCTGCTAAACTAGTATCAGCTGGCAGAATCATATCAACAACACTGAGGCAGTGCATGAATCTGGCCAGATAAAGATTACCAGAAGAGAAAACAACTACATACATGAAGCAACTCATCAACGACAGTGAGGACTTAGTTGCCTCTCCTCAGATCATGTGGGCAGGAGGCAAAGCCGAGCTGAGAGGTATGTGAATGAGAGACATTGTGGTTGCAAAAAAGCAGGGCAGAATCACACAAACTGTGCTTGAAAACTTTATACAAGACTTGGCAATCAACTATAGCACCATCATTCTAGTGTACTACTTCAAGAACTGCTAACGGCAAAGTTTGCTTGAAATTCATTATTTATTGAAAAGGGAGGACATGCTCTTAACAGCAATAGACAACATTATGAACATAGTGAAAAGTTGCCCTTCTTCTATCTGCACATCTGAAATTAAGGGAATCGCAAATGACAAAGAGTGATGACAGTTCAACATACACCCACCGCAAGCCATAGTGAAAACATTCACAAACTTCCTACAGCACCTTTATCAAACAGATCAGAGAGATGGAAGAACCACTACCCAAGATGAATTCTTTGCTAAGCGCCCTATACCCAAACTCTCTGAGGCAGGAAGAGAATTATTGGCAGATGAAATAGCTACAAAAGAAACAGCAGAAGCAATGTCAAGCCTGCCTAACAAGGAATCATATGAGGAAGATCTATTCCAAATCTAGTTTTAATGGATGGGCGGCTCTGAAGTGACAGGATTGCTACATGCGGGCATCAAAGAGGTGAAGACTGAACACTCCCTACACTACCTAACCAGCTCAGTCTTAATAAATATGTTGCCTAAACCCAATAAGGATCCCATGTGCCGCCATAATTTTACACCAGTTTTGTTAATAAACATAGAAATTAACATTTTAGCAACGATCGTGGCTCCTAGATTCGGAAATGTCATTCTATCCCTGATACTCGAACGCCAGGTCGGGATCATTCCTGGCAGAAATGTGAGATATCATCTTTGGATCCTCAAACCTTCTATTGTGTTCAAGTGGCACTCACAACCATACATTGTCCCTTTCCCCTGATGCGAAAAAGCCTTCGATCCAGTGCAGTGGAATTACCTCTTCAGAGTCCTGGACAGATTTGCCCTGAGTCACAGTGTTATTCCTAAAGTTAATTTAGTGTTATTTCCTGAGGAATATAACTGGGACATTTCCTGTGTAGAGAGGTACAAGACAGGGGTGCTCTTTGTCACACCTGTTGTTCCTACTAGCCCTGGAACTGCAAGGGGTGGCCATTCAGATGACACCTGATATTAAGGGAATTCAAACCATAGCCGGGGAACTGAAAGCATTACAGTATACTGAAGGTGCTGTGTCAATTATTTGTTTTATCTATCTCATCCTGCTTGGTCATAAGCCCCTACTCATGTTCCAGGGTAGAATGTAGAGTGCAGAGGGATCGAGGGATCGGGTGACGGTGGACCGGAACCTCAGGAGCTGTGAGAATGTCGCTTGTCTCTCTCCCTTTCCTCATCCTGTTTTACTTAATAAAATTCTCTGTCTCATGGACCTGTGTGTGTGCCGGCCTCTTACAACACTGGCGACAGGTGAGGCATGACATGGTTCACTACTGATTACCCTGTTGTGGGTAAAGTTACATAGAATCATGGAATGTGGGAACTCAGAAGTAACGCTGAATGCAGTGAGTTGGACAGCAGTATCGAGCAGCACCACACTTACGCTCACCGTATCCGCGAAGTGCTGATCGTCAGCACCAGTGTCAGCTGGCCATTGGAATTCCTCGGACGCCATTATCCCTCAGAAGAGTACTTATGGGGATTTCATCATGCAGATGAACATGGGTAATGGCGGCCATCTTTGTTGCCTGACATGGACCAATTATAAGGGACAGGTTTCTTGATTACTGCTTGGATTATGTTTTCAGTTACTCATTGTTGCTGGTCCTAGCTTATATTATTACTAACACTGTTCGACATCTTGACTGAGACTGTGCACTTTGCTAGTTCGTGGTGAATATTCTAGGCAGCTTAATTTTTAGAGCTTTTCAAACTGGTTATTGTGACCCACTGTGGCAGATGTTGTTTTGCTGTTCTTTACTGCTGCAGATGTTTCAATTAAGGCCCTTCACATTCTTGGTTGGCATCACCAGGGATGTTTAGATAATATCCTTAAACTTGGATGTGATTAACAAGTTTGGTGCATGAGGGAGAACACTGTCTGCAGAGAGAGTGATTTTGAAACTATGTTGAATTCACATGATCGGGTTTTTTAAAAGAAACTTGGGAAAATAAAAAGCTTTAAGCATGAAATTAAACTCAAAGAATGTTGTGTGCCTTTCAAACACAAGTTACGGTGTGTTTGTCTGGGTTGTAGAAACAGTTGACAGAGCTCCTCACTCAGTTGTGTCCATCTCTCCCCTACCTTTTTGCCCCACGTAGCTCCTGGTTTTCTCATCTTTCTTGTAATCCATACTGCCCCCCCCTTTTCCCTTTATAAACAAGGGGTAAGGTTTTACTGTGACATTTCCTAGAGGGGGGCCCACTGAGGACTCCCCAAAATGTGAACTTAAACAATGCTCTTCCTTGTCAAGAGTACACAAAGGTTCAATGGAGGGTACTAGAAAAATGGGTATTCCTGCTTGGACAGACGCATCACTCAACTCTCTCCGGAGAGCAGGAGAAAGAGGCCTAGCATCTGTCTGTTCCCTCGATTGCATACATTCTTAGGCAAATAGTTAATGATGTCAGTTTTTGATACCTTTTGCGCTTTGAACAACAGTACAGAGATAATTTCAAGCATATGGTCCGAACTCAATACAGATTTCTCCAGTAAAGATAGAATGGAACCTAGTATTCTTTCAATGCAGGCCAAATATTTGGAGGGAACATCATGCTTCTCATTTTCATTTCCCAACTTCACTTGAGAACAAGGCAAAACAAGTGCATCACGATCAGACTCCACGGAAGTACCAGTCAGATGACTTGAGCTACAATATAAGAAAGGCAATGAGAGTCGTCTGGGGGAAGAGCCTTCTATTGGGGTATTCTTCTCCCTGAATCTACTCTTGGTATAGCCATCTTAGTCAACTTGGTCATAAGGGACTTCCCAACCCCTTGATTGTACTTCTATATCAACATCTGGGAGTGTAAATCTTCCCTTTGATCAAGATTACTGCAGGTAGTTGCCTTCTCATCCGTAACTAGAATAACTCCACCTGAGACCTCCCGGGGGCTTCTGGTAAGCCCAAGTGCACAGTCAATGCTTGATCGTTAGTCAGTGCCACCCTGTTCTGAAGAGACGACAGATGCAGCCACCGTCATACTATCTGGTTTTTCCCTATTCACAGTAATGGTTTGATTACTCTGCTGGGTAAAGAGAAGTTCCGGGTCCAGTTTTGCTTTTAATTCAGCGACAGATGCAGTAAAGGAACGAGCCGTAAGATGCTCAAAATTTGATTGGTTTAAAGAGATGTGCTGTATACTCTGCTGGCTCAGTTGGGTTGAGTGGCGGGCGTGTGAACCGGGGCCCATATTTGAACTTAGGGGTGGAACCGATAGCTGCCCACTCCAGTCCTGAATTTGTCTGAGTCGTCTGGGTCATTGCCCCTTCGCAGTGCCTTGTATTACCCCCCGAGAGGCCACAAGGAATCCTCTGTGCTTCCCCTGAGGATAGATGAGGTGAAGTTATTAAGATGGCCTTAAGGAGCAAGCCTTCTTGGCCCAGTATTGCCTCCACAGAAGCAGACCGGGGAGTTTTGCAGAAGTAGCCAGTGATGGCTGCTTGAGCTTTATAGCGTATCAAGAGGGAGAGAGAGGACCAGATAGCTATTCCGAATCCCCGAGGTAATTATATGTATCAAAGAGAACTAGCTACATTTGACTTTTATGGAACTCTGAAGAGTCATGTTCAGTGGCACCGATTTGGTGTCTTCATAAAGCCCTCAACCACCAACCTAGTTGGTGGCATGCTTCATCATCGGGCCCACTCAGTGACACCTAATGTGTCCCGGGTGTGCTTCGACGCCTGATTATAGCGGGGCAGGTATCTTACTGAGAGTGCAGTGTGGTGAGAAAGGTGAGGTGAGATTAAAACGGCTTGGCAGGAGTCCCAGTCCCAGAGGGTTAAATTAAATTTTAATAATTGGGCTCCTGTCAGCGGTTAAAAACAGGCAGGGTGGATGTGATGGTGGCGGATTACGACCTCCTACATCCAATGTGGGTCATCATGTTTCAGCCAGTGCCTTCTTTTAAATCTGGCTTTCTTCCGGACCGTTATATGTGATGGTGCAAGTTAAAATTTATAAAATGAAATTAAGTGAGTGTGAACGACTATGTGTCCCACTCACTAAGGGGCTATAGGTGTTAGAGGGGGGATTCCCTCCTCAAGCCTATCTGGACATACAACATTTATGACAGAGACATGACATATATAGAGAGGTTTTAGCATGTTGCACAAGTCAAACAAAGTGCTATAAAATTGCCGGTTGTAAGTGTTGCGTGTAGGGGGTACAAGCGGCAAAGGTGTAACAGTACTGGTGGTACTGTTAGTGGTCATAATTGGTTTCTAAATGTCGTGGTGATACTAGAAAACGAACAACTCACACACATTATGTGGAGAAAAAAGCGAGAGCGTAAGGGTAAGTAATCTCATGCTGACGATTGGCCTGCGCTGCTTCCAGGAGTGGATCGGCAAAGGAAATGAACCTGGAAGACAAACGTAGGACCACTGGTAGGAGGGGGACCTGTATGGGAAGAAACCTCTGCCCCAAAAAAATCAAGACCCTATACTTTTACACTGTACCCAAGGTACATAAGGGCATTACACCACCACCGGGGAGACCCATAGTATCGGGTATTAATTCGCTTCTTGAACCACTCTCACGATACTGTGACCACTTCCTAAATCCCCTTGTCCAACAGACCCCCACCTATATCAAGGACACCAAGCATTTGCTCAACATCATCCATGATGAACCCTTTGATGCCAACACCCAATTACTGGTTGGGTTAGACATAGAGAGTCTATACACCAGCTTACCACAGGACGCTACCATCCAGGTCCTAAGAGACATCCTCATGCGAACACCCTGGCCACACCACACGCCCAGAGATTTCATCTTGGACTGTGCGACCATAGCACTCAAAGACAACTACTTCGAGTACGAGGGCACCTACTATCTACAAACCAACGGCACATCGATGGGCAGCGTTTTTGCCCCCAGCGTAGCGGGACTATACGTCCACCACTTTGAGGAGACCCACATCCAATCTGACTCCAATCCATTTGCTCACAATATAAGGAAATGGCGCCGCTACATCGACGACATCCTACATGCAGCACTTATAACCGGCAATGTTATAGCACTTTGTTTGACTTGTGCAACATGCTAAAACCTCTCTATATATGTCATGTCTCTGTCATAAATGTTGTATGTCCAGGTATGCTTGAGGAGGGAATCCCCCCTCTAACACCTATAGCACCTTAGTGAGTGTGACACATAGTCGATCACACTCACTTAATTTCATTTTATTAATTTTAACTTGCACCATCACATATAACGGTCCTTTAGAAAGCCAGATTTAAAAGAAGGCACTGGCTGAAACATGTTGACCCACATTGGATGTAGGAGGTCGTAATCCGCCACCATCACATCCACCCTGCCTGTTTTTAACCGCTGACAGGAGCCCAATTATTAAAATTTAATTTAACCCTCTGGACTGGGACTCCTGCCAAGCCGTTTTAATCTCACTTCACCTTTCTCACCACACTGCACTCTCAGTAAGATACCTGCTCCGCTGTAATCAGGCGTGGAAGCACACCATGGACACATTAGGTGTCACTGGGTGGGCCCGATGATGAAGCATGCCACCAACTAGGTTGGTGGGTGAGGGCTTCATGAAGACACCTTATCGGTGCCACTGAACATGACTCTTCAGATTTCCATAAAAGTCAAACGTAGCTAGTTCTCTTTGATACATATGGTTGAGCTTTATAACAGAGATGCTGTAAATGTCTGGACCCACTATACGATCTCCTTAATCTACTTGTATGCCGTGAAGACGAGGAAAGAACACAGACATAGATGACGATTTGGCTCAGTGGAGTTGGGTCGCTAAATACTTGAATACCAACTGCCCGGTGGTAGAAATAAGTGGTCCTTTGAGTTAGCCAGGGGGGTGTACTTCTGTCCTGGAATATGGCCAGTTTAGTTCAGAAAGATGAGAAATTGAATTTTCTGAAATCCCTGAATCCCTCAATTACATGCTTACAGGAAACCTGGGCGTGTAAAGATTTTGATTGTGATGGCTTTTTTGTTTTTTCCTGGTATGCCAAGTAATCCGAAAGGGGTCATGCTAGTGGGGGGGTATCCATCTTGCTTAACAATACAATAAACTGTAATCAGAAAGTCTTCCGCCATCCAACAAATCTATGTATCTGCCTCAAGCTATCTTATTTGGGAGAATACGGTAACCTTATTTTCTTTTTGGTGGCAAATGTATATATCCCTCCAGGGAGAAAGTTTGATCATTTGTTAAGTACACTTCTCTCATATATTCACGAGATATCTACCCTGGAAGAATGCCACTTGGTTGTTTTAGTGGGAGATCTGAATGGGTAAATTTCGAATTCTTCGCTGGAGATCTATGCCAACTAGAACCAGTCTATTGATCGCTATGGCACTGACCGATTGTGTTGGCTAAGAAAAGGAATGGTGAGCTGAGGATGTGCATCAGGCCATCTTGGTGGATGGGCATTCTTTGCCGAAATTTGAGGAAATTATTGTAACATTAGCAGGAGCAAGATTGTTCTCCAAACGTGATATGAGTTCGGCGTACCACCAAGTTGTACTTGCTGACGGTTCAAGACATGTTACGGTCTTTGTTTCTCCCTGCAGAATTTTTCAGTTTTGTAGAATGCCTTTTGGCCTAGCATCTGCTGCGGTAGTTATTCAGTGTGAGATAGGAGAAGTTATGAGAGTTGTGGATGGCGTCTTGGTGTTTCATGGTGGCCTCTATAATGTAATAATAATGACCTTATACTCAACCTTGAACTCTTCAATAGGACCATCAAAGACAGCAACAAGATCTAGAAATGGAATAGACAATGGAAGATTGGCTTGACCTCTTGAAACGCATTATAAGGGTATATGGGTATCTACACGGAAATCACTTATTATAAGATGTTGCGTGACTAGTTTTGGACCCCAACTCACCTGGTGAGGGAAGGTGTGGGACTGGAGTTGGTCTGGGCATGGTTGAAATACAGGGCAGAATTCTGGAGCACGTTAACTACATACAGCCACATACCATTTCGACCGACTATGAAAACCAGCGCTATTACGAGAACTTGGTGACATCCTCATTATCACTTGTTTATGGCGAAGATGGATGGCGAAGTCACTGCCAATGGCTAAATTCTGTATCGCTCAGCATTAGAAATCGTGCTTACCCCTACACATGGTTGACAGAATTCTTCCAATTTGCATCGTATGAGAAAGTAATATACAAGGTCAGGTTTCCTTAGAACTTTTTAATAAGACGTGGGCACCTCTACTCGATAGTAATGCAGAAACCTAACTGTAGTAATTGTATGACAGCCAACTGTGAGACTCAAGGTTTATTGACGGAAAATGTTGCACCGCCCTTTAATTACCATGCTTTATTTTGTATAGTCTTAATATGCGTGGTTATCAGAGGCATTTCTCCATCCGAGGTTATCATGTTACTTGTATATGACCTATCTTGGGCTTTATTTGAGATGATATGCACATCCGCCTCCCCTTTCTACTATTTTCTCATCCCTCTCCCACACTAGTATGGTTACATTAGAAATAGCAGATATAAGAGTTACATTTGGAGTTGTGAAACACAACTGTCTCAAAGAAGGGCTTTACAGTTTCAGGTGCTTATATACATCCAGTGCCTTGAACGTTGTTAATCTATTTTTTTTAAAACTGCAATAAAAATGTTTGAAAAGAGAAGAAGAATTGGGGCGTTTCAATAACTATGCACATTTACTGTCCCTCTTTTAATTCCATAAAATAGAAGATACGACTCAAGTTTTATTTCACAATTAATTGGCTAGTGCAAACTTTTCTAAAGGTTGATGTCCAACCTTTTGCATACACAGATATTTCTGAAAACATTTAGCAGGTTCTGCAGAACATGAGTTCACACAAGATCCCTTAGACGAGAACTTCGGGTGTTATGCTTAGCAGCTCATTAATCACTTCATTAATATAGATGTAGAACAGGGTGGGGGGCAACAGGCAGCCCTCTCTCGCCTCTTGATTATTTTCGTTCTTGACATATTGTGGAAAGACTGTGGGTTGATAGTGACAGACTGCTTTACAAGACAGCATGAGAATGAAAGCACAGGAAATAAACCAAGTTACAGTAGCAACAGTAGTTAAAACTACAATACCCCAGGGGTGAGGGGCATTCAGCACATATGCTCTAGTCTGGTGCATGTTGGGTCTTTAAGAAGAGCTGTTGGAGGTCCCTCTCAAGGGACAAATTGTTGAAGGTCTATGTGTTGTATGCAGGGTACATCACAAACCCTCAAGGGTAGTAGTAACTTCTCCTCCTTTCCCATATTATTACACAGACCTTGACAGTCTGAAGTGGTAGAATGCGTGCCAGTCTCCATCATGGATTTGCAAAGCTTAGGCCAATTCACGTTAGGTCTGTTCGATCGTCGATGAAAACACAATCTAAGCACCCTTTTGGGAGAAACATATTCTTTCAAAATGAAATATGCTTTGATTGTGCGTCCCTCAATCCGATCACCTTACCTAAACCTTGCTTGTCCTGGGGATTTTAAGTCCAAACATTCCTAACAATCATAAATAAATATTTACCAAGGCATCTAAGAGTGAGATAAGATGGACATTTCCTGGATCATCTTTTAATCCCTTTTCTATAGACTGGCCTTACATCTTTCCTCACCCTTCAATAGAGGATATTGTAATCTGCCAAGATTGCGAAGATTGCATTTGCTATTTTCTTTTAAATATAGGAACTCCGAATTATTTCTTGATATCATTCTCCATCATGGGGCTGACAAATGCATAAACAAAGCAGCCTAAGGATTAGAAACATAGGCTGGTGTGCATCCCGGTATGCCTCAGGTTACTCAATATAGGTAGTAAGGTAAGAGTATTTGTTTACATGTATATTTTGTGTTGTGTGTAGGAGAAACTACTGTAGCAGTTCCCTTTTTAAGGTTTTCAAGTTGGCACGCCTCTCATTTGAGGTCTCGTTTTAAAGGTCCCGTTTGAGCACGGTCAGTGGTTGGTTCATTTATGGGCCTAGCACCTGCCTTCACAGAGCCTAGGAGCTCTGACTGAGTTGTTTCCATCCCTGTTTATCTGGGGCGAAGGTATTTTTGGAAGATATACTTTGTTGCGGAGTTTCTCGCTGTTGATCCACATTTATATTGTATCCTTTGCTTCAGCATAATGTAAGCACGCGGCTGGAGCTCAGCGAGAGTTTGGGACATGGAGCTGCAGAAGAATAGTTCCATCTGAAGGCATCATTTGGAGGAGATAAATACCCCTGTGGATGGGCAGGAGAGGCATTTCTTTGCTCGTATTCCTACAATGGTTGACAAATAAAGCCAGACTGAGCAGGCTATTTCTTTTGCTTCAGTTGGGTTCTCCTGTTGTTAAGCATACTTTTCCCCCGCTTCTTAGCCAGAAGACATGCTTTTCAGGGGTTTGCAGAGGGGTGTACTTCAGCAGTGGTGGCTGGTGACATTTAAAATTGGTAAGTCGTAAAGGTTTTGCAGTGGGAGTTACGTTGAGCGCAAGCCTAACATACATAAAGGGGTGGTTGGTGGAGGGGGTTCTTCCCCAGAGAAAACTTTAGAGGCAAATGGGGCAGTTTAATAGTTCCAGCACCACCACATTCTCCTTGGAAGACCAGATCAATAGGCCTATTGCAGTTAGTTATCATCAGCATCTTCTGTCCCAAAATGGATTCTGCACATGCAGGAAGAAGGCAGGGCTTGAAGAAGGGTAGCCATAAATTAACTTTGACACCCAGCAGATAGGCTACCATTGGCAGGGGTTGTATCATTATTTATATTTTTACAGTTTAAAATACATGGATCATTTCAATATTCTGTTTTCATATGTGATCAAGGGCGCCTGAGCCCGAAACGCGTCATCTGTCGTATGCTGTTGAGGAGGTTGTAATAAAACATCTTGCCTACAAAGAAGTGGTTCGCTTCTCCTTCTTCACCGCCGAGGTTTTGGTGGAAGTGGACGGAGTGTTTGTTTGCGATATATATATATATATATATATATATATATATATATATATATATATATATATATATATATATATATATATATGTGTGTATATATATATATATATATAATATATATATATATATATATATATATACATACATATAAAATGAAAATAATTATTGGCAAGCTAAAGAAATACCTTTGCAAAACGAGATTTTATCACAGCATTTCCAAGTTATTCCGTCTGTATGCAAATGAAACAGTGCACACACTGCACAGTCGAGTTGTGCTGCTCTGTTCTGTTGGTTCAAGCAAGAAGAGATCACTGCAAAAAATGCTGGCCAGACCTCCTTTGAAACAATTGACATTTTTGTTTCATCAAAGGCGTCGTGCAGCACAGCTGATCACACGTGTGCGCATCAAAGGCAAGGCTGGGATTTCTTCTCCACAGTTTACAGCCCGAGCCCATATATCATCATACCCACCACTTCTCCCATCCAATGCAGAACACTATTACCCAGCCTGGTGGCTCCCTGCTAGTGTGTCCTGACAAATGGTTCCCATTGCTCGCTTTTCGGAGAGGTAAGAAAAAGCTGTCATTAAACAAAGAACCAAGTGTGATGTAACTCCCGTCCAGCAGCAGATATGAATGTTACAGCTGCAGCAAGTGAACAAATGAAGGAAGTTGAGAACTGTCACATATTCTTTTTTTCGCCACGTCACTGTCACACCTAGCGCTTTGTAACTTAGCAACAAATTGTGTGGGTTTGCCCACTTTGCAGCCAGGAGACAGGTCACTGTCCACTTGCTGACATCTTAATGGGGTAGGAAAGCTCAAGTTTATTCATTTAAAGCGTTAAATGGAGAGAGAGAACTTTTCTGTAAAGGTAACAACATGAAAGGTATTGTGAACTGCACATGATCAGTACTGTGCCTATGCTTGCAAAGGTGTACATAACACTTAGCGTGCTTTTGATAGTGTTAACAAAAAATGCTGCACACATCGTTCACAATTGCGACTAGTTAGTGCGACTGGATGAAAAGGATGCGTCACAGTGTCTGTGAGAAATAGCTGTCCCTGCCACTGGCGTAGGAAGGGGGGTGCGGTGTGTGCGGGCCGCCCCGGGTGTCATACCTGAGGGCGGTGATCAGAAATCCATTGTCCAGTCCCCTCCTGGCACCTTCCTCTGGCGCTGCAGGCATTAAAGTGGGCTCCCTTTTAGTACGCTGAATATTGTAGAGCTTACATGTTTGTTGCAATCTCTTCAGTACAAGAATCAGGGAGTTAGGAGCCCACTTGAGTTCAGAACCATTTTTAAAGATGTTTCCCAGATTAAGTGATGCTAAAGCAAAGTCCTGATTTAATTTCAAGAGATTCCATCTATTTTTCATTTTTTCATCTATTTTAATTCTGCTAGACCCTCCTGAAGAGGAATGATTGCACACCCTTCAAGTGTGGAAGATCTTGGAACTTTATCTAGCCAGTACACTGCATCCCAAAATGCGATGCAGTGCGCGCAACGAAATTCGTTTTATTTATTTAAATGTTTATTTACCTGTAAAACTCCGTAATCCATACATTACTACCCCCCACCCTGCCCCTCCACACGTCACCGCCCTGCATTTACTCCCACTGCCGGCCGCGGCTGGCACAGGGTGCTACGCAGTTCGCGTAGTGCTACGCGTAGTGCGAAGTGCACTTTGCATAGATTTGCGAAGTGCTACTGCGCAAACTACGCCAGCCCTAGTTATAGTGCCTGTGCATGTTAAACATGTTTGAATTGGTATACACCTAATCGGTATATTTAACTTGTCTAAAAGTTCCTACTATATGGTACAAAATGTACCCAAGGGACTGGAATTTAAATGCCTCTATCAGAATACAGCACATACTGTGCCATCCACTAACATGGCTTCTGGCCTGCTATTCTAGCCTAGCTGTAAGAGTTCAAATCATGGCCAGTGACTGTCAATATAAACCCCTTTTGACAGGTATAAACCTTCCTTTTAATATTTATTAAGTCACCCCATGTAGGCCTTGTAATTGAGAAGTGGGGTGCATGGTAGTTAACAGTAGAACATGTAGAAATGCAATATTAACATTTCCTTATTGTGACTAGCACCCCCAAGCAATTTTCACTGTGGCAAGCGTAGCTGTCCTATGTAAAAAAAAATAAACAGATACAGATTAAAATATCTATATTGTGTATCTGGAATGGGAAAAGGTGGAAAAGTAATTAAACAATTAATTTAATATTAAGAAAATTCAACCTTCAGAAAGTTATCCCAGACCTGCCTAAACTACCAGTAGCTCAATTAGCATAAGTCTTTGTCAGCCCTCAACTTGTGCTCAGCCTCGAATAGCTGTGAAACAGGTGTGAAATGCCTCCCAGTAGCAAACAATGTGCTGACCTGAATTGGTAGAGTTGACACCTATGAACTCTACAGGATCTACAACGTGGGGGCTGTGGCCATCATTTTTGACACCACATAGTCAAATTCTGCTTGACAGATCTGTTGAACCATATGTAACACTTGGAAGGGAGATAACAGGATCCCAGAACAATGTTTGTGCATCTACTGTTTGGTTGCTGGATGACCCTGCTTTTGTCCTTCCAGGCATCTGACTGCTGTGGGCAGGGTGCCTGCCTCAAACTGGATTTAGGGTTTGATATTGGAGGACAATAGGATTAGAATAGTTTACTCCCCACAAAAACCCTACACCCTCAGTCCAAGTTGAGAGTGTCCAAAACCTTTTGCAATATTGATAATGCCCTGACACATGGTATTATGGGCATGTTTGCAGTAAGGTAAATAAGAACTTACTGATGAAGTGAGTAAGGTTGGCCCCGGGTACTTTTACTCCATTGGTTAGGGCATGCCTAGGAGTCATCCCCCTGCACCCTCCTAGAGGGTTCTAGGCATAAATGTGGACCCTCCAGGCACCCACTACAAAACAATTTTCGGTCCTGTGGAAGATCAGAATAGCACTGGACCTGCTGTCTGCTATCTGAGACGAGGCCTAACAAATTGGACCTGCTCCCTATAATAGCCAGGACAAAGAAGTGGACTCCAAGTGTCAGTTAGCTGACCACCATTGTGGCTACAGGAAGACAAGTAGCTACTAAATATATTTTCCGGAAAGTTCCCACATGACCAGCGGCAACTGGACCTGGGATGGACCTAGCTGTTTGCCTCAGCCTGACTGTGACTCTCTCAGTGTCCTCCCTGAGGTCCAAGGGGGCTTTTGAAGTGTACTTTTGTGGTGGATCGGGTCTTAAAAGACTGTGTTTAAAGGTAAAAGCTTTTTCAGGATGAATATAGTTGGTGTATCCGACCTGCGTTCCATCACAGTCAGCATCAAATTGCACCTAGGTCTTAATCTACAATGACCATCATTGACATTTTTTGCTTTTTTGTGATATTTCTACTTAAAATTTTTTAAATGTATGTGTGTGATTCTCCTTATTGGATATTTGTCAATTTTATTTATTGAATTTTACACTATTTTTCCAAGTCCATATAGGATTTTTAGTGTTTTGCATTTTGAATTTGTTACTGTTTTGGTACTGAACAAATGCTTTATACATTGCCCTAAATTAAGCCTGTCTGCTCTGGGGGTTGAACTCAGGTTAATTCAGTGACTTTGATGGATCAACCTGAAAGGATTGTGAAAGGACTGGAGGAAGGTAGTCACCTATCCCAAATAATAATCCAATTTTTCACAAAGGTCAACTAGGAGGGTCATTACTTCCTGGATGGCATTCAAGTGAGCTTTGATGCCTGATTTTTGCAATGCAGCTACATGGTCTACTCCCCTGGCTATTATGAAGCACTACAGACGGATGTATGAGACGATACATCGCAAACTAAAACAGTGCATGCCTTTGCATCGCAGTTTTTAGTTCGCATTTACTGTCACAATGCAAAGCATTACTTCGCATTTCCTCTGAAATGCATACAAAATCCCTTTACAACGCACCCAAATCCCCCGCATGCTTTTACATTGCAATTTGTTTTTCCAATTAAACCCCCACACTAATACACTACCCTACATAACACACACTCCACAACAGTACCCTACAGTACAAAACAATACACTACCCTAAAGCCTAAAACAGTACCCCGTACTACGAAACCCTGACACGACCCTAAGCCCTAAGCCCTAAACCCTAAAAGACTACCCTACACTAGACCCCCTGTTACTAACCTAAACCCTAAACCCTAAAACACTACCCTACACTACGACCCCCTGACACTAACCTAAACCCTAAGCCCTAAACTCTAAAACACTATCCTACACTAGACCCCGTGACACGACCCTAAGCCCTAAACCCTAAACACTACCCTACCCTACGACCCCCTGACACTAACCTAAACCCTAAGCCCTAAACTCTAAAACACTACCCTACCCTACGACCCCCTGACACTACCTTCAACCCTAAGCCCTAAACTCTAAAACACTACCCTACCCTACGACCCCCTGACACTACCTTCAACCCTAAGCCCTAAAGCCTAAAACACTGTCCCTTAGCTCTCTCTCCTCGTGGTTCCTCTCTCCCGGTTCCGTTTTCAGCGTCGTCTCTTCCTCGTCTCTGTCCCAGCGCACGTCCGTCCCGGCAGCCATCCATTACATCACATGCGTTTTAAAAGCGCATGCGCTGTAATGTGACTCGTCGTATTGTGTACGCGTGGTAACGTCGCGTGTGTTGTAACGCACACGACGCAACAGCATGCGCTGTAACAGCTGCGCTACAGACTGCAGCTGGGGGCGGGGGGGGCGTCGCAGCAGCTCCTTTTGGCTCGTCTGGTTGGGATTCATTTATTAAACAGTAAAGTGTGTTTCGTTTTCCCACGAATATGCCTTCTCGAACCCAGCCTTAACTCTCCTGCTCTCAGACCTCAGTACTCAGCACAGTTTGTTCTCATCCTTCTGAAGGAGACTTCAGTAACTCCTCACTCCGCTGACGAGAGCTCAGGGAGAGGCCAAAGAAATCTGCCGAGCATAAATTACACGCTAGATATACTTTGATATGCTGCAAACATCTTCCTAGTTTTATTTTTGCTGTAAATATTTTATGATGTTTGTGTTTTCTCAGCCTTTTCCAGGAGTTTGTTCCAGCCGACTGCACGAGATGATAGTTACACTGTTAGGGCCTATTACTGTTTCTCGACATAGGCAGGTTCTTATGGCAACAGGAACGACAGAGAAGTGCTCACAGATTCCAGATTTAGAAAAAGGTCATCTTTTTAGCAGCCACTGCTAACACACTAAATGTAAAAAACTACATTTCGTCCAATGGTTAATCTGTGAATTAGGTCACCACTTTGGATTTTTAGCAGAGAAGTGTCATGAGATGTATGGAACCAAGTTGAATTGCCCAGGATTATTATTTTCAATTCTAAAGCCAGTACTGGTCCGAAGGTCGTATGAGCTTAGTAGAGCAGTGCTTCTCAAACTTTATAGAACCAAGACCCACTTTTTAAAATGACAAACTGTCGTAACCCACCTATCTTTAATGGACGTATGCGACCACGATTTTTAACTCTAGAGAAAGAAATCTGCTTCCTGAAATAATGACCCCTGATGGCTGGCTCTTAGGGCAGTTGTATGCATGGTCAAGTAGTTGCTTTCTGGCACAATCATGCACAGTCTGGTAGAACATAGTCGATTTTTTTAGCCCCAGGGGACTTTTTTCAGCTTGTGGTACAGACAATAAAATGTAGGTATAGTTTGCTTCTTACCCTTGAAAGCTGAAATCGATCTCTCTGGACCGATATGCAGATATCCCTGACCTTGACAGATTTCTGCCATTTGCTTTTCTGTTGTTGTTCTGGCAGAGCAAGTGCCTCAAACAATGTTTGGGGAAGCAACCTGCAATGTCTTGCATTTGTCAGCTGCACATGCCTCACCTCAGTGCCAGAGGGGGACTAGCCTACATAGACAATGTATGGTAATGAATTACTTGTATGCCAGTCCTGAGTCAGTCAATCACATTTGAAGAGTGTGCTTGGTTAGTAACTCACTCCTTCCCAGTCCTAATTATCCTAACAGGCAAAATACAGTAGATGACCAGCTGACATATTTCCGCTTCTTCACATCTCCCCATCTTTGATGAGAACAGGAACAGTGGTTAATCTGCTGCAATATGGTGTCATAAGGACAATGCCAAAAAACACACGCATTGCTGAGAACATGAGCACGCCTATGAGCTGATGTCGTATTGCAATTACTTTGTAAACAAAGTATTTTGACCATTTATTTATTTAGTTATTTATTTATTTATTTGATTTATATAGCGCACTATAGCCCAGAGGTCTCTAAGCGCTTTGACAGGGTCCGCTAGGCAATTCGGAAGGATACAGCTGGTTACAGATTAAAGACAGCCCCACGCTTGCTGAAAGAGCACCGTTTTTAATTTCTTTCGAAAGTACATTAGCTTGGTGTCTTTCCGCAGTTCCAATGGCAATTTATTCCACAGAGCTGGGAGAGTATGTGAGAAAGCACGCCCTCCCACAGTAGCCAGTCTACAACGTGGCTGGACAAGGAGGGAAGCTTCTGCAGATCTAAGCAACCTTCCCGGTCTGTAGGGAAACAGACGTGATTTCATGTAGTGAGGTGCCCTGCCATAAAGAGCTTTATGGACAATACATAGCCCCTTAAACATTAGCCTCTGCTTAACTGGCAACCAATGTAGTTCACGCAAGAGGGGGGATGCATGAATCTTCCTCTGCTTTTTAAAAAGGAGTCTCGCGGCATCGTTCATAACAATCTGCATTCTATTTAGGAGTCTTTGTGGTAGTCCTATGTACAACGAGTTGCCATAGTCCAACCTGGCTAGAATCATAGCAGAGACCGCACTCCTCAGGGTAGAAAAGGACAGCAACGAGGAAACTTTCCTGAGTTGTCGGAGGAGGCCGACGCAGGTGCCCACCACAGCTGTGACTTGTTTTTTCATGGACAGTTTACCGTCCACATGGATGCCCAGGCTCTTAACCACTGCCACCGGTTCCGGGGGCATACCCAGCTCCCTGGGCCAAAATTGATCGCACCATGGGTTGCCAGCGATGGTGATTGGCAACACCTCGGTTTTATCCGGATTGATCTTTAGGGAGTTCCCGGACATCCAGTTAGCTGTGCTTCTCAGAATATTTTGCAAACTCGCAGAGGCATCCTGACTATCATCAATCAATCAATCAATCAATCAGGTCATTTGTAAAGCGCACTACTCACCCGTAGGGTCTCAAGGCGCTGGGAGGGGGGGGGGGGGGTGCCGCTACTGCTCGAACAGCCAGGTCTTGAGCTTCTTCCTGAAGGAGAGGTGGTCTTGGGTCAGGCGCAGATTGGTCGGAAGTGAGTTCCAGGTCTTGGCGGCCAGGTAGGAGAAGGATCTTCCTCCTGTTGTCGCTCTTCGGATGCGGGGGACGGCGGCGAGGGCGTGGTTGGTTGATCTGAGGAGGCGCTTGGGAGTGTAGAAGTTGATCCGGTTGTTGAGGTAGCTCGGGCCTTGGTCGTGTAGGGCTTTGTGCGCGTGGGTGAGGAGCCGGAAGGTGATTCTCTTGTTGACCGGGAGCCAGTGCAGATCTCTCAGGTGTCCGGAGATGTGGCTGCGTCGGGGGATGTCGAGGATGAGTCTCGCCGAGGCGTTCTGGATCCGCTGGAGTCTCTTCTGGAGTTTGGCAGTGGTTCCGGCGTAGAGGGCGTTGCCGTAGTCCAGTCGGCTGGTGACGAGGGCTTGGGTGACCGTCTTCCTCGTCTCGGTGGGGATCCACCGGAAGATCTTACGTAGCATGCGCAGGATGTTGAAGCATGACGAGGAGACGGCGTTGACTTGTCTGGTCATGGAGAGGGAGGAGTCCAGGATGAATCCCAGGTTGCGTGCGTGGTCCGTCGGTTTGGGTGCGGTGCCCAGGGCGGGGGGCCACCAGGAGTCGTCCCAGGCGGAGGGCGTGGAGCCCAGGATGAGGACCTCCGTCTTGTCTGAGTTCAGTTTCAGGCGGCTGGTCGTCATCCATTCGGCTACGTCTCTCATCCCTTCGTGTAGGTTGGCTCTGGCGGTGGCGGGGTCGTTGGTCAGGGAGAGGATCAGCTGGGTGTCGTCGGCGTAGGAGATGATGTTCAGGTTGTGTTGGCGTGCGATGGCCGCGAGGGGGCTCATGTAGACGTTGAAGAGGGTTGGGCTCAGCGAGGATCCTTGGGGTACGCCGCAGATGACTTTGGTGGCCTCTGACTTGTACGGTGGTAGGCGGACTCTTTGTGTTCTTCCGTCGAGGAAGGAGGTGATCCATTCCAGTGCCTTCTCCTGGATTCCGATGTTGCTGAGGCGCTGTACTAGGGTGCGGTGGCAGACAGTGTCGAAAGCCGCGGAGAGGTCCAGGAGGATGAGGGCCGCTGTTTCTCCGTTGTCCATCAGAGTTCGAAGGTCGTCGGTGGCGGCGATGAGGGCGGTCTCGGTGCTGTGGTTCGCTCGGAAGCCGGACTGTGAGGGGTCGAGGGATCCATTCGTCTCGAGGAAGGCGGCCAGCTGTTTGTTGACGGTCTTCTCGATGACTTTGGCCGGGAACGGGAGGAGCGAGATGGGACGGTAGTTCTTGAGGTCGGTGGGGTCTGCTGTGGGTTTCTTGAGGAGAGCGCTGAGTTCGGCGTGCTTCCAGCTCTCGGGGAAGGTGGCGGAGTCGAAGGAGGTGTTGATGATGTCCCGCAGGTGGGGTGCGAGGACAGCGTCGGCCTTGTTGAAGACGTGGTGAGGGCAGGGGTCAGTCGGAGATCCGGAATGGATGGAGTTCATGGTGCGGATGGTGTCTTCGGTGCTGATCGGGGTCCAGGTGCGGAGGGTGGTGGATGGTGGCGTCGTTGCGGTTGTGGCTTGCGTTGGTTGGTTGTTGAAGCTGTTGTGTATGTCCGTGATCTTGTTGTGGAAGTAGGACGCGAGGGAGTTGCAGAGGTCTTGCGACGGGGTGATGTCGTTGTTTCCGGCGTTGGGGTTGGAGAGCTCTTTCACGATGTTGAAGAGTTCCTTGCAGTTGTGTGCGTTGTTGTCCAGCCGGTCCTTGTATGCATTTTTCTTGGTGGCGCGGATCAGTTGGTGGTGTCTCCGGGTGGCGAGCTTGAGGGTGGCCATGTTGTCCGTCGTTGGTTCCCTTCTCCAGGCTTTCTCGAGGGCTCGACAGTTCTTCTTGGAGCACTTGAGTTCGTCGGTGAACCATGGTGTTTTTCTGCTGCAGGATCTGCTGGGCGGGGTCCTCAGAGGGGCGAGTTCGTCCGCGCAGTTGCTGATCCACTTCGTGAGGTTGTCGGCGGCCTGGCTGGGGTTCGCTGATTTGGCGGGCGGGTGCTGGCTCAGGGAGGCGGTGAGCTGGTCGGCTGTGATCTTGTTCCAGCTTCTTCGAGCAACCTGTTGCTGGAGGTGGTGGATCGTCGTTCTTCTGAAGGTGAAGTGGACGCAGCTGTGGTCCGTCCAGTGGAGTCCTGTTGCGTGGCTGAAGGTGACGTCTTTGCTGGATGAGAAGACGGCGTCGAGTGTGTGTCCGGCGAGGTGGGTGGGGGTGGTCACTAGTTGCTTGAGTCCGAGGTTGTCGAGGTTGTCGAGCAGGGTGATGGTGTTGCGGTCGTTGTTGTTCTCCAGGTGGAAGTTGAGGTCCCCCAGGAGGATGTAGTCGGCGGAGGGGAGAGCGTGCGGGCTGACGAAGTCGGCGATGTCCTCGCTGAATCGTGTGCGCGGTCCCGGGGGTCGGTAGATCAGGGTGCCTCTGAGGGTCGTCTTTGGGTTGGTGTGGATCTGGAAGTGCAGGTGTTCAGCGGTGGTGAGGGTGTCGTCGGTGTTGGTCGTGATGCGGACGGTGTCTCTGTGGATGATGGCGATGCCTCCTCCGGTCTGGTTGTCGCGGTCCCTCCGGGTGATCTTGTAGCCCTCTGGGATGGCGATGGCGATGTCTGGGGCTGAGGAGGCGTTCATCCAGGTCTCGGTGATGAAGGCAACGTCGGGGGCGGTGGTGTCGAGCAGGTTCCAGAGTTCTACGGCGTGTCTGTGGACGGAGCGGGTGTTGAGCAGGATGCACTTGAGGTGGGTGCTGCTGGAGTTCGGCTTGGCGGGTGCAGGGAAGGTCCGGATGCAGGTGAATTTGCAGGCGAGGCAGCTGAAGGGTCCGTGGGTGTGCTTCGGGGCGGCTCGGTGGCATCCCGGGATGCGGCCGGTGTTGAGTGCGTTGAGGTCGGCGGCGCTGTAGGTTCGTCGGCTCGGCTTCCGTCGGTGGGGGCCAGGGGTCCTGGCCCTGGGCGCGGTCCGGTCGCGGACGGGCGCAGACGGGCTTACCTTTGGCGCGCCTTCGGCGCACAATCGGCGCGCCCGCTGCGCGTGACCGCTGCGCGTTCGCACGGTCGCCATTTAAGGCGAAGTGCGCGGGTGGGCGGGGCAGCTGGGAGGCGGGAGCGGGGAGGGATACAGAAGAGAAGAAAGGGGCGGGGCCAAGCGGCGGTGGCGGGAAGGGAGGGTGGAGGGCGGCGGAAAACACGAAGGAAGAACAAAACAGGCACAAATCTGCAACAAAACAAGGGGTATGGGGGGGAAAGAAACCAGGAACACGGAGAAAACTATACAAGCACAACTGTTAGACAAAACAGGCAAATAAGGAAGAAAAAACGAGATGCACGGAGTTTTTAAGGAGAGAAACAGGCACAAATGTTCGTCAAAACAACCCTACTGCGGGGGCAGCCGGCAGCCGGCAAAACGAGGCAGTAGCGAGGCAGAGGGCGGGCAGGGGCACACACAGCAGCTGGTGGCCGTGCGGCGCGGGGGTGTCCCACAAGTCCAATCTAATGATCAGTTGGGTGGCATCCGCGTAGTTATACACCTGGCAATCCATTTGATTGAGCATTAGAATCAGAGGCTGTAGATATATATTGAACATAAGGGGTGACAGAGCAGACCCTTGCGGTACTCCACAGGTGATCGATGTTGCGGTGGAAAGCAGGTCACCTAGTTGCACTCTCTGCATCCTCCCTTGAAGAAAGGATGTGAACCATGCATGTGCTGTGCCCCGAATGCCGAAATCCCTCATCCGCGACAATAGTTGTTCATGACACACGGTATCAAATGCCGCGGAGAGGTCCAGCAGCACCAGGGCACCCGGAGTTTTCTTGTCTGCTCTGTTCCTTAGCTCATCTACAATCGACAGCATAACAAGCTCCGTGCTATGGTTCGCACGAAAACATGCCTGATTCGGCTCTAACAACATATTGGTTTCCAGGTGTTCCGACAAAGTGGTGAGATCATGTTGCTCCAGTACTTTCGCCAAAAACGGCAACTGGGAGATTGGTCTAAAGTTTTTCAGACATTTCACGTCCGCCCCCGTTTCTTTTAGCAGGGGGATCAGCCGAGCTTCCTTAAAGGAGGCAGGCACTTGTCCTGCCTGTAGAGATAGATTTAGGAGGCTCAGCACATCTTCCTCTATGCCAGGAAGTGCAAGTTTAAACACTTCAGGTGGGCACGGATCCGACCTGGAGCCCGTCTGGACCCGCCCCATAAGAATAGACAACCTCTCCTTTGTAATCAAGGGTAAGGTAGATAATGGGGTTATTACTGACGTTCTAACTGGCATAACCTGTGGCGGGCAGTCTATCTTAGGGGTCGCCGTGATTTCAGTGACAAGATCGATAATTTTATTAGTAAAAAAGTCCTGACATTTTTGGCAATGTTCCAGAGTAAAGTCCGGAGTCTGTTCCTTATTTTTCCTAAGCTCCGTGAGAACTTAGAAGACTTCTTTCTGGGGATTCGTTGCCGTTGTAATCCTCTCCTCAAAAAACTCGGACTTCCTGGCTATAATCGCTTGCTTATAGCTAGTGAGTGCCTGTGTATATCTGCATCGAGAATCAGGATTGTAGTCCTTACGCCAGGCTCTTTCCAATTTTCGTAGCCCGCGTTTCTTCTCTCTGAGTGGTTCATTATACCACAGGGCCCCTCGTCCTCTGTCCACTAGGTTCATCCTGCGGATTGGTGCCACTTGGTCCACTACCTTCGAGAGTTTATCCATAAGTTCCCTACAAAGGAGCTCAGGATTATCTGTCCGGTTGTTAAGGGGGGGGGTTGGTTCGAAGTAGATTTACCATTTTATCTCCATCGATGTTTTTCCACTTCCTAACTGCCTTCCACCCTCCTCTAGTCGTTGTAATTTGTTTGTCCACTAGTAGCTCACCTCTCACCAAATGGTGATCAGACCATACACATGGCTGGGCCATTACCGCGCCCTGCGCAGGGACTGTCATCCAAACCAAGTCTAGAGTATGTCCCTTAACATGTGTCGGGCCCTTCACTTGTTGAACCAAATCCAGTGAAGTTAGCGCCTCCTCGATCTGTGATGCCTGGCCCTCTTTCGGGACCTTTTCCCAATGGTAATTGAAGTCACCCATTATGACTACTTTGTCATATCTCGAGCGGATGTCCTGGGCCAATCTCATGAACAAATCGGGAAATTCCTGCGAAGCCCACGGGGGGCGATATACTAACAGAATGATCAAGCAGTCCGTCCCCAGCTTCAGCTTAACCCCAATCACTTCGCGCCAGCCAGATTTTCGGTCAGAAACCTTTCGCCCAATAGGCGTGAGCTATACAGAAGGGCCACGCCTCCCCCTCTCCTAGCTTCAGAATGATTGTAGATAAGTGCCGAAAAATCAGATGGCAACGAGGCTACAAGATCCGGCATTGAAGAGTCTTCTAGCCATGTTTCTGTTATTCCAAGAAGGTCCAGTTCTCCTTCTTCCAGAAGAGTAAAAACTTCTAAATGATGACGTTGAAGGGAACGTGTGTTAAGGAGACCATAGCGCAGGCCTTGGACCTTAGCAGCGGCCTTCCGACCTAGATAGGAACTGGGGGCTATCAGTAGTCCTTCCTGCCTAAGTCTAGCAACACATCCCTGACTGATGGCAATATTACCGGAATTGAGAGCCTCCAACTCCACGCCAGTATAGATAATACGCGGACCAGGGGTCATGGCCCCGGGTCCCGCTTGGTCACGGATGGGCACAGATGGGCTCGCCTCTGGCGAGCCTCCGGCGTGCCCACGGCGCGCCCGCTTGCATGGGGGCAGGTTTAAATGGCCTCGAGCGTGCGAGGTCATCAGGCAGCAACTAGCCTGTCAACAAAGATGGCGTCCCGACCCGGCGCTTCCTCCCCCAAGATGGCTCCCACCCCAAAGGTAGCGACTAAAGACCCGCTCAACCGCGGTGCAATTCACTATTAGTGTGCAAGTGTGTCCTAACACAAACCCGGCAGAATGCAGAGCCCACAAATCAGATTATAATTAAATTAAAATAATGATCGCGTTAAAAGCGCTGTACTCGCGCTAGTCAGCAGCGTTAAAAAGAAACCACCAGCAGCCTTTAAATCACGGCGCTTACCTAACAGGGAGAGGCCCTGGAATGATCAGCTTAAATGGCCTCGAGCGTGCGAGGTCGTCAGGCAGCAACTAGCCTGTCAACAAAGATGGCGTCCCGACCCCGCGCTTCCTCCCCCAAGATGGCTCCCACCCCAAAGGTAGCGACTAAAGACCCGCTCAACCGCGGTGCAATTCACTATTAGTGTGCAAGTGTGTCCTAACACAAACCCGGCAGAATGCAGAGCCCACAAATCAGATTATAATTAAATTAAAATAATGATCGCGTTAAAAGCGCTGTACTCGCGCTAGTCAGCAGCGTTAAAAAGAAACCACCAGCAGCCTTTAAATCACGGCGCTTACCTAACAGGGAGAGGCCCTGGAATGATCAGCTTAAATGGCCTCGAGCGTGCGAGGTCGTCAGGCAGCAACTAGCCTGTCAACAAAGATGGCGTCCCGACCCGGCGCTTCCTCCCCCAAGATGGCTCCCACCCCAAAGGTAGCGACTAAAGACCCGCTCAACCGCGGTGCAATTCACTATTAGTGTGCAAGTGTGTCCTAACACAAACCCGGCAGAATGCAGAGCCCACAAATCAGATTATAATTAAATTAAAATAATGATCGCGTTAAAAGCGCTGTACTCGTGCTAGTCAGCAGCGTTAAAAAGAAACCACCAGCAGCCTTTAAATCACGGCGCTTACCTAACAGGGAGAGGCCCTGGAATGATCAGCTTAAATTGCCTCGAGCGTGCGAGGTCGTCAGGCAGCAACTAGCCTGTCAACAAAGATGGCGTCCCGACCCGGCGCTTCCTCCCCCAAGATGGCTCCCACCCCAAAGGTAGCGACTAAAGACCCGCTCAACCGCGGTGCAATTCACTATTAGTGTGCAAGTGTGTCCTAACACAAACCCGGCAGAATGCAGAGCCCACAAATCAGATTATAATTAAATTAAAATAATGATTGCGTTAAAAGCGCTGTACTCGCGCTAGTCAGCAGCGTTAAAAAGAAACCACTAGCAGCCTTTAAATCACGGCGCTTACCTAACAGGAAGGAGAGAGTTACAAATCAAGTACAGGCTGTTTAATGCGACATATACTAGAACTTTCTCAACGCACCAAACATCAACTCGTAACCCACCAGTGGGTCCTGACCCACAGTTTAGCAAACTATGTGGTAGACAATTCGCTCACAACAGACCTTATGATGTGATTTGGAGCTTTATTTAGAGTTTGGTGGAAAGAATACTTCATTACAAGTGTGACGGATGTCCTGGCTGCCATATTTCAAGTGCATTATAGCCTATGACACTTGTAATATGGCGGACTGGATATCATCTACATTTTGGCGGATGTTCCGTCTGCTAAACTTTAAATAATGCTAACAGTGCCTCATTTTGAGAATTGTAAGTGTACCCTCAACATCCTAGTGTGCCAGAGCCCTGCACCTCCCACCCCACCTTTGGATCAGTAAGTATTTTTTGACAATAGTGATTCCACCGATATGGCGTAAGCAGTTTTGGCTAAATTGCTCATTGGCAGTCAGCCTGCTACAACACTGTGGCATAGCGGACCAGCTGCCAAAAGTTGCATTTTTCAAAGACAAATTCACTTTTGAAAAATGTTAAATAATTGTCCCAGACATGTAGAGGGTGTCCAGCCAGCACGTGAGGGACAGTTATCTTTATTTCCTGCTCAGAATGGGTATGTCATGCATAATGGAATCTGGCAACAAAACCATAGTGGATATCAGCTGCTCCTTCCTAAATTGGTTAAGGTTCCATATAAGGCAGAAGTCAACCGGCAACTGATCTGTCATGATGGGGTTTCTGACCATGAAACTAAGAGGTAGTTCATCAGGACTTTAGGTGATTTGCAGTCTTTGTCCTGTTCATACCCATTATCCACTTCGTTTTTTTAACAACACCAACATAAGATTGTGACCATGAAGTAAAAGTGGAAAACCCAGTAGAAGGCAGTTGTATTATTATTCTTGGGGAGATGAATAGTGCTGGTTGCCAAAACAGGCAACATGATAGTCAAGCAGTCAGCGTTGGTTCGGATTTTTTTTTAGAATGGAACTCTGGTTGTTTTAGTGTGAAATGAAAATAAAAGCATGATCCTGAGGGAAAAGACAACGTCCAGCATTAACCACTTCCTGCGTGGAAGGATGACAGGAAGTGAAGCAAGAGCAGGCATCAAGTGGCTCGTTGCTTTGTCTCTTGCACAGCACTGGACGGTGTAAAATGAGCTGTGTAGAAGTGCCTGTGAGGGACCATCATTTGTCTCTATGGTGATGGGGTAGCAGGAACTGCAGCACCGAAGGAGGCCTATGCAACACAGTGATAGCAATACATTATTACTTTTAGAGATGCTAATTTGGAGGAATGGGACATGTAAAGAAAATGGGATCTAGCCCGTGAACACTCCCAGGTTTTTGATTGCTGACCTCTGGTATTTTAGCTTCTGGTGTGTGGTGAGCCTCTCAAATGGAATGTCACACACTGTAAATTCTGTTTAAATTGGAGTAGGAACTGCAACCTGAAGCACTGTCTTTTAATATGTGGTTAGTTGACGGTTATGTAAAGGGGCTCTGGGTATGTGTGAAGTGCGCTTGCACACTGTAAATGTTACGTATGTGGGTTATGGTGACCATGGAGTGTGGGGACAGGAATCCATTTTGGATCCTCTGTGTATGTATGAAACAAGATGTAGGATTGGCCACTGGAATACACATTATTGTCTATAAAAAAGTAGATAACTACTTAGTGGAAACCAAAGTCAGTGTGCCTGTGTTTTTTCATGGGCCAGTGACAGGACATGCCCTGCAAGGTGAGCGGGAATACATTGAGAGCCGCAACCTGGATCTCTGGGATCTCTGCTCGCTTCCTTCCAGATGTGGACAGTCTGTGTAAGACCTGTGTTCAGAATCTAGTAGGTTGCCTGAAAAACAAGCATTGGAAATGCAATAGGTTTTCCATTAGGAAAGTTTGAGCAATTGGTATTGTAAATGACACTTTTTTTTATTTATGTGTTGGTTTTGAAAATAGCAAAAGTAATAGCTTTATCAGTTACAATGTCAATAGTTTTAACTTTCTCAAATGTGACACCTATAGCTTTTGTAATGCAATGTGTGTTGTATTTACGTGACTTAGATGTATTGATGTTGCAAATAACAGTGACTTTTAATTTTGTAAATAATTAATACTTAAATAAAATGTATTGTAATTTATAATGGCAATAGCTTAAACGTTTGTAAATAACTTTTGTGAAGATTATGTTCAGTGTATTTTATTGTGACGAAAATCCAAGAACATTGCATTTGCACCTACACACAAACACAGCCACACACACACACACACATATAGATGTGGTGGTGGTGGATCTGGGGGAGGATGTGGTGGTGGTGGTGATGGTGGATGTGGTGGTGATGGGGGTGGATGTGGGGGTGGATGTGGTGGTGGATGTGGTGGTGGTGGATGTGGTGGTGGTGGTGGAGGTGGTGGATGTGGTGGTGGATGTGGTGGTGGATGTGGTGGTGGTGGTGGATGTGGTGGAGGTGGTGGATGTGGTGGTGGTGGATGTGGTGGTGGTGGATGTGGTGAAAGTGGTGGATGTGGTGGTGGATGTGGTCGATGTGGTGGTGGAAGTGATGGTGGTGGGTGTGGTGGATGTGGTGGTGGATGCAGTGGTGGATGAGGTGGTGGATGTGGTGGTGGTGGTGGATGTGGTGGTGGATGTGATGGTGGTGGATGCGGTGGTGGTGGTGGATGTGGTGGATGTGGTGGTGGTGGATGCAGTGGATGTGGTGGTGGATGTGGTGGTGGTGGGTGTGGTGGATGTGGTGGTGGATGTGGTGGTGGATGCGGTGGGGGTGCATGTGGTGGATGTGGTGGTGGTGGATGTGGCGGTGGATGTGGCGGTGGATGTCATGGTGGATGTGGAGGTGATGGTGGATGTGGTGGATGTGGTGGTGGATGCGGTGGATGTGGTGGATGCGGTGGTGGTGGTGAATGTGGTGGTGGTGGAAGTGGTGGTGGAAGTGGTGGGGGATGTGGTGGTGGATGTGGTGTGGATGTGGTGGATGTGGTGGTGGTGGTGGTGGTGGTGGATGCGGTGGATGTGGTGGTGGATGTGGTGGTGGTGGGTGTGGTCGATGTGGTGGATGTGGATGTGGTGGTGGATGTCATGGTGGATGTGGAGGTGATGGTGGATGTGGTGGTGGATGTGGTGGTGATGGATGTGGTGGTGGATGAGGTGGATGTGGTGGATGTGGTGGATGTGGTGGTGGATGTGGTGGTGGATGTGGTGGTGATGGTGGATGTGGTGGTGGATGTGGTGGTGGATGCGGTGGATGTGGTGGTGGTGGATGCGGTGGATGTGGTGATGGTGGATGCGGTGGTGGTGGTGGATGCGGTGGTGGTGGTGGGTGGATGTGGTGGTGGATGTGTTGGTGGATGTGGTGGATGTGGTGGTGGTGGATGCGGTGGATGTGGTGGTGGATGTGGTGGTGGTGGGTGTGGTCGATGTGGTGGATGTGGATGTGGTGGTGGATGTCATGGTGGATGTGGAGGTGATGGTGGATGTGGTGGTGGATGTGGTGGTGGATGTGGTGGTGATGGATGTGGTGGTGGATGCGGTGGATGTGGTGGTGGTGGATGTGGTGGTGGATGTGGTGGTGGATGTGGTGGTGGATGAGGTGGATGTGGTGGTGGTGGATGCGGTGGTGGTGGATGTGGTGGTGGATGTGGTGGTGGATGTGGTGGTGGTGGATCTGGGGGATATGGTGGTGGTGGATGTGGTGGTGGATGTGGTGGTTCTGGTGGATGTGGTGGTGATGGTGGTGGTGGATGTGGTGGTAGATGTGGTGGTAGTGGATGTGGTGGTGGTGGAGGTGGTGGATGTGGTGGAGGTGGTAGATGTGGTGGTGGTGGATGTGGTGGTGGTGGATGTGGTCGATGTGGTGGTGGATGTGGTGGTGGAAGTGATGGTGGTGGGTGTGGTAGATGTGGTGGTGGTGGATGCGGTGGTGGATGAGGTGGTGGATGTGGTGGTGGTGGTGGATGTGGTGGTGGTGGATGCGGTGGTGGTGGATGTGGTGGATGCGGTGGATGTGGTGGTGGATGTGGTGGTGGTGGGTGTGGTGGATGTGGTGGTGGATGTGGTGGTGGATGCGGTGGTGGTGCATGTGGTGGATGTGGTGGTGGTGGATGTGGCGGTGGATGTCATGGTGGATGTGGAGGTGATGGTGGATGTGGTGGATGTGGTGGTGGATGCGGTGGATGTGGTGGATGCGGTGGTGGATGCGGTGGTGGTGGAAGTGGTGGTGGATGTGTTGGATGTGGTGGTGGATGTGGTGGTGGATGTGGTGGATGTGGTGGTGGATGTGGTGGATGTGGGGTGATTGCGGCTTGCAAGCTTATTTCGCTCACGTTATGCAGTTTCAAACATGATTGCCACTATTACTCTCAAATTCACTTGGCAGCAAACTGGTGAACTAATTAAAAGAAAGTCGTATTCAGCAGTATGGCCGGTACTTTATTCCAGCAAAGTGGCAAGCCAGTACACACCAATGGCTGAGTGAGCAGAAGTAAGCCAAACAGCTTTCCCGTAGCTAAGGAGAGCTGAGCTCTTTTTGTAGCAGCACGCAAAAGAAAAGTCCCGTATTTTCACCAAAACACTCTCTGATAATGATCAGCCGAATTCAGAAGGCTTCCTGCCCTCATATATTCCCAAGAGAGCAGTAATCTTATAAGGAAATGCTGTCATCACACCTAAAGCTACCGAGGGAGAAAGGAAGTGCAAAACTACACTATAGTGCTTAATGGTAAACAACAGTCGAAAGTGCCTCTGCGCTGACCCGCTGTCTTTCCTGTACACAGTGTTGTGGTTTTAGTCTTTCTGCAAGGGCTCTGCTGTCGGGTTGGTAGAGCATGACATGACCAATTGCATAACAGTGCTGAAGACTCACCTGAAACAAACTACATTTATGGCCAATAAACAGATTGTGCAGGGGCAAAATAAAGTCACTCAGTCGGGGGGAGCTATTGACTGAAGTTGGCTGTTCCCACTGTCCCGTGCTATATGCTATTGGGCATAAATAGGAACACGCCAATGGATGAGGAGAGCTTGCTGGAAGACATTCTTTGTATATTATAGTTAAACAAACAACAACAAAAGGCCAGCCATTAAAACAAGGAGAAACACGAGAGACGGCCTGCGGCCGTCAAAGTGAAAGTTCGGCCGGCGGAGGGCATTGCTGTGGGGTGGGGGGGAGAAATGCGACACGGCGGGCAGGGGAGGGGCGGAGCGGGGAGAGCGGCATGAGGGTGTGAAGCAGCAGGGGCCTTTGAAGTGAAGCTAAGCTTCACTTCAAAGGTGTGGGAGGAGTGCTGCTGGTGATTGACTGGCGATTTGATGATGTGCACGCGCATTTTAGGTCAATGCGCTTGCGCATTGACCTAAAAGTGCACGGGCACAGCATCATATCGCCAGTGGAATCGCCAGTTAGGTAAACTCTCGATAAGCCCCTATATATCTCGCTCCCGCTCAATGCGCATGCGCATTGAGATAGGTCGCTCGACCTAAAAAAGAAGAGAGGGGGTTGCTGGACTCCTTCGCTGAGGGGAAATCTGCTGAGTGGAGTCATCAGCCCAACTGCTTGGTGACTAAAGAGCTGTGCAAGAGACTTGGGTCCTAGGCCTGCCGGAGAAGCTATGTGCATTGAAAGGAGAGGTTAAACTCTGCAGAGAAAGGATGCTGTCTATAAACGGAAAGCCAGCTCTGCAGGAGAGACAAAGAACTAGGATCACTCAAAAGCTGACAATCACAAGCCCCCAGAGGATGGGACGTGTGGTCAGATCCCACCAGAACAAGATGCTGACAATGGCATACAAATCTGTACTCCGGTACCAGAGACTTTTTAAATTAAAGGAGTTAACTCAAGCAGGGCTCTTTCAGCATTTCCACCACCACCACAGCTCGAAAACAAACCTAACTGCGGCATGCGGTTTGTTAACTCCACTCCTGAGCACTCTCAGAATAATTGTCAAAATCAACCTGTTAGTTGCCAGGGCCTCTTGCAGTGAGATTGTGTACGGGTATCCCACAAAAGGGACAGGGTGGCGAACGCAAGGAGGATGACCGACTGAGGTAGGTGCGTCAAGATTAAAAATGAAAGAAACAGCCAAAACTGCCCTCGCGGCCGCATCAAAGAAGCACCTTTGGGAACAGGCCTTTCAGCCATTTATAAAATACATATTCCCTTTGTGGTGCTCCCTGAGTGACAATGAGGAACCACATGTGCGTTGTCGGTATCTGTGGACCACCAAGAGAAGTGGTGAGGTTGCAACATTCCCCACGTGCAGAAGAAAAAGATATCACCCTATATCTCTCAGAGGAGAGAATTAGTGACCTCAAGACAGCCTGTGGTTTGTTTTAAAAGCTCTTCGGGACTTATTAGTGTAAAGGCTTAGGCAGTATAGTTGGGCTTTGTTGTGTTTTTGTTCCAGAGGGAGTGCTTAGCAACCAAGTGTAAAAAGCAGAAAAATATTTTCATGCTGAGATATTCAATTTTAGAGGAAAGCACATCTTTGGAAAAATGCTCGTTTTGCTGAAATGTCCATTATTTAATGCATATTAGAAAATTGTTCCAAAGGCAGTTAGTTTTGCTTTGATAATTATATGGCCATTCTATTTTGGTGTGGTGCATGTGTTTTTCCAAAATCATTATTGATTTTGTGGTAACCTGACAAACTGTGTAGGGATAACTTTTCATTGCTTATCTGCAAGGCTTTCTTCAGTAGGGATTTTAAAAGCATTGTTCCCACTGTGATTGTGATGACTGTTAAGTATACTATTTTGACAACTGTAGGTTCTTATGTATTACTGATTTTATTTGTAGCATGTGTGTGTGTGTGCATTAAAGTCCTTTAGTTTCTTAAGTGAAGGCACTGCCTGGGCAGCGGATAATTGATCCTTTTTATGCGTGTTCGAGTCCAAGGTTTCAACCCACATCTCTTCCCTGAAGGATATCTGGACTGCTCGGATGTTGATACCTTGAGAGTCAAGTGCTGGAAGTTTGAGCTTGGTTTTCAATTTGGGGTGACAAATGATAAATGACAGCAGCTGGTATAATCGAGGCATAGAACCCTTGGATGACCTTGGGCCCATGACATAGTCAGGGGTGGCTTCTCCATTGGAGCAGATGAGTGTCGCCCCATTTTAGTTACCCCCAAAGATAAAAAATAAAATGGTAATGTATTACCATGTTTGTGCCCTTTTTAAAGTGTGCAGGTCCCTTTGGATGGCGGTCTTGTAACGGAGAGCCAGACCTGCTCAGTTTGAAACCTCTGCTATGTTAGAGTAAGTGCAGGCCTCCAGGCGCTGGGAAGCGCCGAGTAAGACCGCTGCCTCTAATCAGGGCGCTGCTCTCACAGCATAAGGACAGCGCCAGGATTGGTGCCCGCACTGCAGCATCCAGTTCCTCAGGAGAGGGCCAGGGCAGAGGTGGTAGTTTCAGGTAAGCTTTATTTTTAATATTAATATTTGCACATGCGCCCACCCCTCCTCCCCATAGATACCACCTGCCTCTGGTCCTCACAGGAACACTTGCAGTGAAATGGCCCTAAAGCCGCGGGGAACCAGCCCTTGAGTGGCATCAGACGCATGAGGTTAATGGTCAGTTCATGCCAGGCAGGAGGCCCGTCCATTGTAGTTCTGAGTAGTTTAAGCATGCTGGGAGACCACTGTGACCAAAAGTAGACAAGTGTATGAGCAGAACTACAGAGAAGTTACAATAGTGTTACTAATAAGCTTATGCGTCTTCATTAACTAACAGCTGAGAAGAGCCCTAGCTGGGCAGCGAGTCAGAATCATCCCAAATTCACAGTGTTTATGTCCATAGGTGAGTACGGCGCCAGGTGGGATGGGGTAGTGTCAGTGAGGGCACTGCACTGCAGAATTGGGGATTAGTTTCTTCTTTTTTATCATTCATTTCCATACCCACTCCTGCAGTCTGTTTCCCTCATTTCCCAGACCGAGAGATCACACCAGGTCCTGCACACCTGCCAGGACACAAAATGGCGCCTGTCCGTAAAAGCATCACGGTGGTGGGGCTGTCCCAAACGAGTCCATGCTGGTGAAAGTGGTGAGTACTTCTCCATGACACTAGCACGCGCCCTTAAAACCCCTGTGCTATTTTCACAGGTTGGAAGAGCAATGCACATATTATCCTAGATGGTCACATGTGGGCGCCATTTAGGTGCTCATCTTGTGAAAGGGGCAGGGCAGGGGTGTAGAGCAGGCCCGGGCCGTGCCCATAGAGATCGGATTACTTGGGTCATACAGGGCCTCAGAAGCACAGCAGACATGTTTTGGGAGACGCGATACCATTCAAAGGTAATCTTTGGTAATAGCACTGAGAGTCCATTTGATCTAGAAAGAGGTGACAAAAGGCACCCGAGCAAACAGGGTGGCCATGTTGAAATGGCACTCCAGTGAATAAACGTAATATGTTAAATAGTCAGCATTAATGCAGATATGTTGAGGCAGTTGCATACAGAGTGAAATAGCGCCAAGGATGGAGTTAGACGGTAGACCACAAAGGGGCACGAGCTGAAAGGAATATCTGTGAAGTTTGTAACAAAGCTTTGAATATCATCACAGTAGCCTTTACTCTATGCATCGCACTGGCACTACTTGGGCAATAACTTCTCCTGTTAAAACAGTCACCTCAAGGCTGCATCCTTTCTGATAAATATCATCAAATGTCAAGGTGTCCAAGAGGCATCGGTCTCTGGGGGGGTTGAGTGACTGAAATGATTCGGCAACTTTATAAGATCATTTTGAAGGGTCACAGGACCAATAAATAAACGTTGTGCATCCTAACAAATAAAAGCATGGGGTAGTTAGAGTGGTTAACATAGGATCATCCTTTAGAGAAAGCTAGAGCAGAGTGTGCCATTGCAGTCACTGACTCTTCTAATCCAAAGCAAACACAAAGAGATGATAGACGGAGTGCTGACACTTTTCAAACACTCACCCCGAGTCACAAATCTGGGTTGAATCCATCATCATTCTTTAGCTCACTTCACCACCCCAGTTCAGAAACAGCTATAAGCAAATCAGTCTGGACCTTGTGCCTCATGGGAACAGTCCAAGCCCAAACTGCCAAGCCATGTCTTCCCTGGACCGGAAACAAACATCCTGGGACCAGTTTTGGGGTAACACCTCTCATCAGCTTCTAATTCAAAGCTAGAGTTAATGCTAGAGGTGGACATACACCAAACCATCTCAAATAAAGACAAACACGTAGATGAAGTTGTCAACTGTTTCAGGCGAGCAATCAAACATTGTAAGAGCAATGCAGTCAAAAACGAGAAAGCCTTGCGCTTGTGCACCATTGATGGCCGGCAGTCCGAACCCTTCAGCAGGTGCCTGTTCATAACATGTATGAACTCGATTCAATGATGCAGGTGACAGGGCTGAAAGACAAGATGCGAACATAGAGTCCCCCATGAACAGTGCAGATTGAGCAGTTTCTGGCAATGGTTACAAGAATGGGCTAAAAAAGACAGCCAAGTTTCACGAAAAACTGCCCAAAACTCATCAGCATACAAGAGATAAAAAACAAAGTGCTTTCGGAGCAGGGATGCTAATCCAAAACAGGAGTATGCTAAAAGCCACTAATTTTTTGGTTGCCTGTAGAGCCATTTGTCTTGATTCAGCAACTGCATTAACACATACCAGCGAGAAAAGCCGCTCATTCAGGCCACATGAATGTCCAGTTGAGACCAAGTCCTGGCTTCATTGGCCATGTCCATTTCCTAGTCTTTTGTAGTGAGGGTGACTACCTGAAGGGTTTCAGAGAGAAGGCATCTGAGCAGAGCTCCAGCAACAATCCCATTAATATGGGGTCTGGATCCTGAATATCGACCATAGAACCTCGTGGGACATTAATATAATTGGCAGAATAACCGGCTATCGAGGGACAAAAAATCGAAAGGTAAGTTAAATAGATTTTCTATACCTACCCACACATATTTTTAATCTTAATGATATGTATATCTTCAAGGTACATACATGTGGACTTTAGAAGAGTAAATCTATACGTCCCTATATGTTCTTGCCTCATGATAAGCTATACTTACCTATATGCACTCATCTTCCAATATGTTGCTCCTAGATATTTTTTCCACAATATTAATGTGCCAGAATATTCTTGTTCTCGATATTCCAGAGGACAATCAAAGTACAGCAGCATACGTCGAGGAGCTTCATGCTCGACACTGCACCCAAGGCTGCTGCTTGAAGAAAACAAGCACTGGCAAAGCCAAATAGGTTTCCCTTATGTGAAATCTATTGGCTTTAATGTTTTTTTAATGTTGCACAGTGGTGCGAGCTGCTGTGCTACATAGCTTAGAGTAAACCAGTGATATGATGTGGCCACACCATGTCATAGTGCTTTTTTTTCACTTTAAGCTATGCATGTACAAACAAGTTAAAATGTTTATTTTCCCTATACTTATCCGCTTGCGTGCGGCAGGAATTCCAGCTCTGTGCTGGATATTCCAATCGTGGGCGTGGTCGTGACGGAACCATTCCGTCTTCCGCACACCCCAACCGTGACTCATGACGGAATGGTTCCGTCACGAGCATGGAAGGGGTTAATATGCAATGTATATTCTTGAACAAATGCCCATTGAAGTTACCAGTGTGTCAAAGTGTAGCTAGCTGAAACACAGAGCATGGAGAGGCTGTGGCCTTATGGCAAGAGCTGCTGACTTTGGAGCTGAGGAACCAGGTTGAGTCTTGGCGTCGGCTCAACATCCTGTTATTCTTGGAAAATCACTTAATCAACTGGTGCCTATAAAAAGGAATGTGTCCTTGTGTAATGTAACTGGTGCTCATGTAGAGTGCTCCAAGTCCTTCCAGGGATCTTCACTTTATTTATTTATTTATTTATATTAAACAAGCTATGATGAAGGTAGAAGGGAGGCAAATAGCAACTGGGTGGGGAAGGCGCATGAGGTGACAGGTGGGGGAGGAACAGGCCAGCAACGAACGGGGAAGGGGCATGCAGCAAAAGAAGTGTGGTGGTGGTAGGCACAGGCAAGCAATAAACAGAATGTGGACACTGGAAAGTAAAAAATAATGATTGTTACAAGTGCGCGGCCAGTGGAAGGACACTGGACACCGAAAGCAATACTTTGTGTAAAGACAAAGACATGAAGCCAAGAAGGAAGGGGCGCTGACCAACAGGATAAAAAGGAAACTAGAGTGATATGGGAGGCAACCAAAGGTAAGTAAAGGTAAGTATTGGGCAGACTCCAAGCCCCTTATAAGATTTTTTTTTTCATTACAAGAGATTTTGTAAGTACGGCACAAGCTCTGTGTAGACAACACCTAAAGGGATACTGTCAAAATAGCAAACCTGCAAAGGGAAATGCACACCAAAAGGACAACATTAGTTGAAGTAAATGACTGTAGGCATTTAATTGCTAGAAGGGGAAGTACCATGCTCCTTCCTTCTGTACTTTGAGACACCAACAGAACCAAAGTTGGGTGAAATGAAGAACATATAGCGGAGGCTGTCAACAGGGTCGGGGCTTGTATTACAGATGAGAAGAGACAAACCTCAATTTATTCTAGACAATGGTGCCTCCCTCAAATTCCCTACATTTATTGTGTGTCAATACATATACGCAAATAAAATACCTGTCCCAAACTGGGGAAACCTGATGTCCTCGTGTACAAAGACTATAAGATAAAACAGTAGTTTACCTGTTAAAATGAAAAAGCATTGCATCATGTCTCCTCGGGTTCGCCACAGGAGAATGGAAGGGCCTCATCTTTATATTTTTTTCTGTGAGATTCTTGTCCATCTATCAAAAATAAATCCTCAAAACTATCTGAACATTTTTTTAAAATAAATATTTGAAAGTCAAGCTACACATCAATGTGCCAATTAACACAGTACCTCACTCTCACTACGATTAGCTTCAACATTTCTTCATCTGCAAAGTGCCTTGAAGAAGACGCTTCAGGGATTACCAATTGTGGGTACTGAACATAGACAAATGGTCCATCATTATGGATCTCATCAATAGTGATGGCATCAAAAACAGAGCAGTGGCCATACAAGAATATGTATAAACTGCAACAGCCTCACATGGCAGTCGTGGTAGAAGGTAAGTCAGGCACAATCATAGGTCACATGATGGCACACGGTGGCATACCTCTTCTGAGAGAGCTGGCACGTGAAGTTGTGGATAGCAGCTCAAATACTCCATGAAGCATTTTGGAAGGTAACGCCACTAACCCAGCTTAGTCTTATTAGATTCTGTGACTACTGATTTTAATATTGAGGGAAAATTCACAATTAATTGTTCGACTTAGCCATCGCCCCGGCTCCAATAACCCCAGATAACTTTTGGTAATTGCTACGAGGCCCTCTCCAAATGGATGCATAAAAATCTTCTGAACCTTGGATATTTCTTTAATTACAATCGCTCATGCCCCATTGCGACAAACTCTTTCCTAAGTATTTTTAGATACTGAAGACTGCCCAAAAATGTCTTCCCTTGTTTCCCACATCTTGTTTAGAACCATCGTTTGGGCACTTATATCTGCCCATCTTGACAACTCCAGTGACATTTGTTTGGGCCCCTCTTCAATCAATCCCTCAGCTTCAGCTCAGGCCGAACACTCCATCCAGACTCCGTCCTCCCAAAAAAGAATGTTTTTCTTTGGTTTTTATATTTTGATTTTATAGGATTTTAATACCTGTCTGGTGAAGCAATGAGGGATCAGAAACGCTTTTGTCCTTTCTTCCTCTAGTTATTTGGCTATAACAAATACCATTATGCTCATGATTGTGTGCATTTTTTCTGATTTAAGGGGAAATTGTATTTACAAAAATTATAAAGTTTTATTGTTTTGTGAGAACGAAAAATACAAGTCATCTATTGGATTCTCTGTGAGACTCTATGCACCAATATGCCATATTTTGCTGCTACGAATGTTCTCTTTCTTGGTTGACCGCATGTTTCCTGCATCTGATGGTTTATGGTGAATAGAATTAGCTGTGGTCAAACCTGTCACTGTCCAATGGCCTCTGGACACTCACAGATATGTTCTCTGCCGTAATGTGCTCCAAAATGCTTCCTTTGATGCAGGGTTGGATTGGAATCAAAAATCGTCCCGGGCACACCAAAAAAAGTGGCCCACATTTGCTTATTGCCTTTCCACAAAACACTGCTTCAGCGAAGTTGTATGAAAAGAAAGGAGGGAGGCATGTTTTATTTACTTCACTTAGATAAAAAATAAATGCACAGATTAGTTCACACTGCTGAGCCACACATGAATGCAAGTGAGACCATTTCTGCTCAGGCATCCTGCCTCCGCTCAATCAGCCTACATTAATAGGCCAGCCCAGGGAGAGAAAGGGAGTGATACCTCCGCCCATCTTGTATTGTAATTGCCTTTATATCTGCCCCTAGAAAGGCCACTCAGGCACCCACTGGGCCGCTGGTGGAAATCCTAACAGCACAGACAGCACCCAGGCTGCCCAAAAAAGCAGCCTAGAGCTAGAACTCGTCTACCAGCCCTTCGGACATTTCCCGAGAGCTTGCGTTACCAATCCGACCCTGCTTTGATGTAGGAGAATGGATGAAGGTCTAGACATCATCTGCATTCAAATATTGTTTCAAACTCATTAGAGCTGTGCCATTTTGAATTTCCCAATGAAGGTTAAACCCCACAGGTCAAACCTGTTTTTTGATGACACCAGAAGTGCTGGCATATGTTGCAGACATTATTCTGTAAAATATTGTCACCCGGAGGTTGGCATGTTACCTTCGAGCATAGAGAGAATGGAGGCTTGGTCCGATGTCTGCTGTCAGGCATGGAAGTGAGGAGTACTTTGGGTGTTGACGGTAGTGAGAGCAATCTTGTTCTTATGGTTGAGGGTCCTCTCCCCGGCTCTTCTAGCTTACCTGTCAGGATGTTCGCTAGAGACACCTTCAGGTAGCATTTCAATCCTGCACCAAAATGTTGCTTTAAATGAAGTTTTCCTCAGTATCTGGAGACCTAAGTTGTATTTTAATACTACAGTGTTTGTTGTGTATTTGCCGGTATAATGGTTTGGAACTTACTCCTATCCTATTTTTTAAGTCAAGTTTTATCACTCCAAAGGGACATTTTCGCACAAATCGATCTATGAACCGGTGCAGGTATGATCCTCGAGATTTTCTAATGCCCAAATGGCTTTGTTTTAGCTGCCTCCCACCAAAAATTGCCCCAGCTTCAAGAAAAAACAATGGGGGAAAACATTCCTTCCTATTTTTTCAAAATCGCTCAATTCCAGTTTTAAAATGTTGGATAGTATGACAAGGTTTTTCTTTTCAATGCTAAATCTGTGTGGGGAAAACGGCTCAGAATTGTGGTATATTTTGAAAAACGTGACATCTATTTTGACAGACCTCGTGTTTCCACTTGAAACGGTTTGCCGCAGATTCAGAATGAGCCCCCCGCCGCGGGGTTCAGTGCAAGTGCTGCAGCAGAAGGGCAACTCGAGAGTGCTACGGTTGAATGGTACTTTGAGGTGGCAGTAGTTGCACTTGGAAGAGGAAGGCATTCCATTTGAATGAGATTATTTCTAGGTCCATATTCCGTCTTCGAAGAATGACAGCTATTGTAGGCCAAATGATGGGGCCTCGTCCCCTGAGAGGTTTGTGGTATGCTAATATTACATACAAGGCCTCTGGAATTATGCAATTCTATGGCAACTGTTTTTTCCACATAATTATGAATTTGCCACATAATTGATCATCTGATGCATAATCTGCAGATTTTAACAAAAAAAAATCTTTCTAGCTCAAATGGATCAAAAGTTACTAAATACGTGGCATTATGACTTCACACGCAGTAGCAAGCCTTTGGCAAATTTTAACTAGTCATCTTCTGGTTGCTTTTTTCTGTATTTGGTTGTTAAGATGGTACTTATGAGGTGAAATCTTTGCCCACGCACTATCACCATGTGGAGAAATCACAAACTAATGAAGTAATAGTATGCCAAAAATGTGCTGTATTATGGCACATAATTTGCCTTTTCTTGCCTCATTCTTTAGTCAATGCTGCCACATAATTTGTTGCTCCCCTGCTGCATAACACCAGTGGCTCTGACATGATTCCGTGAGGAGGGAACCACTATTCACAGAGAGGGCAGTTTAATATTATTGATGTTTATTGGTGAGGTTCCAAGGGTTGCCCTCTCACGCTCCTCCAGGCTCAATGTATTTCATTTTCCAAAAAGAGCACGTGCTGTCGTATCCTAATACTCGTGGACATGCTGCCCCTCGTTTCCCCTCTATGTTTGGCTCGGGGACTCACGTCCATTCTTGGGTTTCAGGCAAGGGCTCTTTTCTCCTCTCACTTCCTCCCAGTGCCAGCTCGTGCTTCAGTTTCCATCCTTACTCTGCTGTTCCTCTCCTGTGACCCCTCCCAACATCTCTCCTTCTCCTCTCCTCCATAAGAGAGGCCCACAAATTAGAGCATCTTTGTGCACCGTGCACCACCTCCTCTCTCTCATGTAGCGCGCGCCCGCCCCCTCTTTGCTTCAAGAACGCTTTCCGATCTTCTCCCCATCTCCGGCCCCCACTGCCACCCCCACCTCTAACAGCCTTGCCTGCGCAGGTCTCCGTGCGGGGGTTCCTCTGTCCTCTCGGTCTCCTCTCTCTGCACCAGGCCTCGCCGAGGAGCTTACAATTACCCAGAAGAGGCAGAGAGCCCTTCAGCGCGCGCCTCTGCCTCTCAATAATGGAGGACGAGGAGTGCCCGAAAATTACAGCCCAGGAGGTCCGGCGATTGACGCCACGTGATTGCATTAGCGCTCGCGGAGAAATGAAAAGGCCAGTCTCCATTATAGCTGCTAACAAGGCCTGGGCTGGGCCCGCGCCTCAATTATACGCCACGGCACGCGGAGCGCGAGAGCAGGCATTACTGTAATGGAGGACGGGCGCGTGGAGAGCCCGCGAGTCTGCCAGGCGCGCGTCACTGCGGGGGATGCTGGGTTCAAGAGATGGGAATCCTGCTGGAACATGTGTGAGCCTATGGGACATCATGTGCAGTGCGTACAAGGCGATCTAAAAGATCCCGGTACTTGACAACGCGGGCATTACAACGCAAGTCGTTACAACGACTTGCGTTGGAGGGCGCGGATTTTGGAATCTTATAGTTTTATATTCCAACACCAGTCCACGTAACAGTAGGGAAGGTGTTGGAATATAAAATTACAACATTCCTTGCCCAACAGCGCCATCCAGCACAAGTCGTAGTAACGACTTGCGTTGTAATGGCAGCGTTCTAAAGGCACTGCGGTGTAAACACCGCGTTCTAAAGGATGTTTCCCATGAGTGTGTGTCTGTGGGACTGTTTGACCCCATGTGTGTCTTGTTTATGTTACTCTCACAGTCGCACTTCATGTCTGGCGAGTGCCACCTTGGAAGTCAGGAACATGAAAGCTGGTGGACTGAAGAGGCGAAGCTGGACCGATTAGGGGCCTGCGACAAACTCCTACTGGTGGGCGGAAGAAAGGTGGGCAATAAACAAGTCCCGGAAATCGCCGGACTCTAGTTGGGCAGCGACGTTTAAAGCGCCCAATCAGCACCAGGATTTAAGTGCATGAGGGCCCCCCTCCGAAATATGTGTCTTTGCCGTTGACCCACACCTGGATGCGGGCGTTGCAGCCGCAGGCAGTGGAGGGGCTCAGGCAAGGCAGGGACAGCACAGTGGGTCAGCGGGCAAATCACAATAGCCAAAGGGGAGCAGATCAAACCTGTGCCCTTGGGATGCCTTACAGAGGGGCACAGGGAACAGGTTTCAGGTGAGCATGGGGTCAGCAAAGGGCATAAATGGTACTTGCAGCCCTGGCCAGGCAGGAGGGACACCCACAACATTCGGCAGCAAGGTGTAGCCTAGAGCCCCCAGGAAATGCTGGACCTGCAGAGAAATGGCATTCGCTCGGGGTACTGTCACAAATGGTTGTGCTGTCAAGGTTTAAAGGCTAGACTGGAATGCCTAACAATGACATGGGTATACATGGGACTGGTTGAAAATGTTATTTTATGTTAATTGGGTTTAAAAGGCGCACAGCTACCCCAGAGGAACAAAGAAAGAAGAGAGAGTTATTGGTTAAACAGCCAAGTTTTCAGACATTTGCGAAAATTGTTATAGACTGGTTTTTTATCGAGTGGCTAGGGAAGAGAATTCCACAGGGAGGGGCCGAGGTAAGCAAAAGGTCGGTAACTACGTGTTGGGATAATATGATGCTAACCCCTTCGATGCGGCGGCTATTCCGCCGCAGCGCTAAGGGGTAGGCGGGGCTGCGCGGCGCTCACGCACTCGTGACGGAACCGCTCTGTCACGGCCCTCAGGTGAGCTGTGCTTGTGATGGAACGGTTCCGTCACGGCCCCGCCCGCTCTTTAGAACGTCAGTGCAGGCGCGGAATTTGCACCGCGCGGGTGTGGCGAGCGGGCCGTGATGGAACCGTTCCGTCACCAGCACAGCCCACCCGAGGCTCGTGACGGAACGGTTCCGTCACGAGCATGGGAGGGGTTAATAAAGCTGTGGCCTTTCGCACCACCACCGAATTGCGTCATATGTGAGGATGAGGGAAGTGGGGTGCATGGGTGGGCCCAGAGCTCGAGAGTCTCCCCCACTTGTGAGGGGTTATCATTTGGGGCCTCTCTGATGGTAAATCCAAGAAGACACTGTAGTTTGTGGCCAGTTGTGTGTCCTATTATGTGTCTAAAGCGGGTTGTGTGTGTACCAATGTGGATAGTTCTGGTATTTGTAGGTTGTTGGTTGCACATGTGATGGTGTGCATGCGGCTGTGTCACATTCTGAGTGTAAGTGGATAGCCTCTGCATTACGTCTATGTTTGTGTCTGCTGGTAATACCATTATTTATGCGTGTGCTACTGCATTATGTGTGCACGTGTGACAGTCTTTGTAAGTGTGTGGCTGTAGTAAACTGCATCATTTGTACGTGGGTGTGCCATTCTATTACACGGATGTACGCCTATGTAAGTATGTGGCTGAGTCAATTTGGTTACCTGCATATTTGTCGAGTTGCTATTTTGATATGTTATTGCATTTTCTGTATTATTGCCAGAGTTACCAGTATCGGGGGTACCAGTAACCTTGGGGGGACTGAGTGAGGGAAGAGGGGGGCGGCAGGTGGGAGTCAGAGGAACAGTGGTACCCTGCAGAACATTAAAAATTATGGAGGGCATTAGTAATTCAAGGTCTGGGGCCCCAAGTCATTCTTCATTTCCCCTGGAGTTTCACCCACAGATTTCGGCTGCTGTACGCTGTACAATAGTACTTGCACATATCACAATTTAAACTAGTCCTAATACTACATATAGTACATTTTAAAGTTCTGAAACAAAAAGAGTGATAAGGGGGTATGTAGCCGGTGGCGCACCGAGGAGCACTCTCATAAATATATTACTAAAGCCTGATGTGGTAGCTTATTGTCATTCCCAGGAAACACATTTTCCACTCAAATGGCCACAACATTTGCATTACCTATGCAGTGTTCCTGATAAAACTATGTAGCGCACAAAGTATTGAATGTGGATTTCAGCAACATTTTATTATTTGCACATCACCAAGACAAGTACCTTGATTTTTTTTTATTCAATTAAAATCGTTGTTCCCATCACACTTCAAAGTACGAACAATGTGCTTCAGTTATGGTTTCCTAGGTGCTGGTACATTTTGAAATATGTGTAAGTTTATTTACAGGTATTTTAAAGTTGGATTTTAGAAAAAAACGGACATCCTACAGCCTTTCATTACAGATTTCCTGTGCCCCAGCAAGATTGTCACAGGGTTCACTCTAAAAATCACTGCCATGTTAAAAGGATACACAGCAATTTGGCAGAAAACATAGCCTGACATTCGCCCTCTGTGACAAGATAAAAGCAAAATTGAAAGCATCTTTTTGCTCATTCAGCTTCTGAACTCTAGTATGGTCATTACGCGGGTGCTGCAGTATCCCCTGCGCCCCTACTTCCAGTGCCTATGTTTCAGGGCTCCCTCCTTGGTAGTCCCGCCACAGCATCCCCAGACAATACCATTAAACATGAGGGCTTCAGAAACTGATAAATTGATACTTGTATAGCGCACTACTCACCCACAAGGGTCTCAAGGCGCTTGCACGAATACCGCTGTGGAACCCATCCTGGCTTTCCCTGTGAGGTGTCCACTCCTGGGCACCCCCAAGGTGGAAGCCAGGGATCCTTAGCGTTGTGGGGGCCGTTGTGGAGATTAAGCAAGCTATTGCCCAGAGTTGCAGAGTGGGACTCTATGATTGGAATAGGCACCGAGGCGAGAATTATCAGGTCAGTGAAATTTTTGAGCCCAAGACCCGCCGAGGCGGGGAATTGAACCCTGGTCCCGGGCTAGACCTCTGCATCAGGGTCTGCCGCTCTAACCATTGAGCCACACTTCTCCACTCCTATCCTGCCAAACTACACTGTCAATATATAGACAGCAGGCAAGACATAAATTGACATTAAAACTGAAGGATTCATATAAGCACCAGGACAGAGCTGCAGTGCCATTAAAACTGAGGGCTTCAGACACTGACGGAAGGCCAGAACTGCGTTGGCATTAAAACCAGGGCTTCAGACATTGACAAGAGGTCAGAAAGGTACATTATTAACAGTGAAAGTGTTTGAAGCTATGACATTCTTATAGATGAGCATTAATGTCGTCAGCTCATCATATTTTATTCGAGGGTGCATTTATTGTATGACTTAATTTCTGACCAATGAGGGTCACTAATATGCAGTCATTCTCCATTTTCTCTTATTATGGAGCGTACCAGCAACTCACACCTAATTTAATATATTAATCTGCTTGCCTTTTGTAAAAGGAGCACCAACATATGCCACCTGTAGGAACAAACTAGTCAGGAGTGCACCCTGTTCGTCCCTTAGCTAGGGTTTAGACAAGGTTTGTCCACTGTTTATAAGGCTAAACATTCAACTGAAGTGATTATTGGGGGCACTGAGCTCGTTATGTCTTTACATAGGAACAGTGTGCCGTTGTACAAAAGACAATAGAGAAATCCTATTAACTCACATGAATGGATTAAAATCTTGGGCTGTAAGAAATAAGCCATCTCAGGAACTCAACATGAAGTTACAACAGAACAACAGAAAAACGAATGTATTAATTAAAATGTTTATGACAAAATATGCATCTAAAAAGGCAATATCTGCTGCATAAAATGCTAAATGTATCGTCCACATATGTTAATGACTTTAATATCAACCTATAAAATACTGGATATGGGACAAAAAAATAAAAGCCTGACTATTGTCCAACATACTTTTGTTTAACAACATCAATGAGCAATTCCCATTCTGTGATTGCATTGATCTCAACGGCACTCATTAATTAACAAATAACTGGCAGATAAGATACAGGAGCCAGGTATAATCAATGGATTCTTGTTTTGCGCCAAGTCTAACACTTCACCATTCCCAAGGTGGTGTTATGTTATTGACATTTGTACAGCACACACTAACAGCCTGATTCATGAAGCTAAATTGCACTCGCAAAGGGCAAGATTCTCAGAATCTTGCCTTTTGCGAGTGCAATTTTGGCATTTGGGATTCACAATCCCAAATGCAAAAATCGCTAATGAAGAATTAGCTAATATGCGAGAATTAGCATTTAAGGAATCTCTATTAGAGATTCCTTAAATGCTATTCATGACACTTTCAAAAATTGCGATTTTGCAAATTTGGGCCGCTATTTACCGAGAGGTCAGACCTCTCGGTAAATAGCAAAAACTTAGAAAAATGCTTTTAAAAGCATTTTTCTAAGTTGCATGTTGCACACACACATGTCCTTTGGACATGTGTGTGCGCAACACCTGTTCAAATGTGCATTTTAGGGGTGCTACAGGGTGTCCTTTGGACACCCCTGGCACCCTTAAAATCGCTATCTTATTTGCGAGTAGTAAATTGCTACTCGCAATTAAGGGATACTCCCCATTCATTCCTATGGGCCTTTTGGCCCATAGGAATGAATGGGGAGTTATTCCTTTTTTTGCGAGTAGCAATTTTCTACTCGCAAATAGAGAACATGTAGGAATCGCTATTTATTTAGCAATTCCTACATGAATACCGTTTTGGGTGTCCTCAATAGCGAGTCGCTATGATTCGCTATTAGGGCCACGCAAAACGGCCCGTACATGAATCAGGCTGTAAGCCCTTAATATGGCTTGTCGCATTCTCTTCAGTGCGAGAATTTCTACGTGGATTTTGAAATAGCTATTGCAGCCGGCAGCCTGGTTTGTCTTCTTATCTTGTGGTGTTGTTCAATGCGTGGTCAGGTGGTCATTTACAGTTTAGAAGAGTAAGAATTCCCTCCTCAGAAGTTTGTTACACGAAAAGAAAAAGTATTTGCCATGTTGGCGCAACAGACACCAGCTCGGCCAGGTCCAGTACCTTCATTGAAGCCACAACACTGGTTCTTGACAAGCTTTACAATAACATTGACTCATATCACATTTAAAACATTACTAATATTTCTTATAGAATATTAAAAACTTCTATAATAGGTGACATAAAGTGCTCACTCGTTGCATTCGCCCTTAGGCATTCTGATCAATCCGTCACATCCTATGTGTCTGCACACCCAGCACATATAGTCGCAACATCTTGCCATAACTACTAGATACATATGCCACTCTCAGGTATAAAGCAATATATAGGAAACATACATAGTAAACTACTAACATCTGAATATTATTCAAATCTGACAATTTTCACTGAGTTACAATACTTAATTTGTTTTTGATTAGAACATTAATACAAACATTATATTTCCTCTAATCCAATTGCCATACAAACTATTAAAGAACAAAAAAATAAAAGGTGTCAAATTATACACAGTTTACACATTTTCTTAAAATTGCAATTAGCCACTGCATTGCAATGGGACCTTGACAATCAGTGTTTCCATTGCTTCCCCATGCCCATTTACCCTGCCCAGCTATTGGCGAGGCAGTTGACTCTCTAACACAATCTGTTCAGATACCCTTAATAGAAATCATCTTCATCTGTCCCAACCTAAATCCAGTAGATTAAAGAAGTTAAAGTTTGCATCATTCTGTAGAGGCGCATGGTGTGACTGTAAATAATCTGGGCAGGTAGACAATTTAGATAAGTGATCCCTCCAAATGGCCACATTTTTCATTTCAGTTTTATCTCAGTTTATCTTAATTAGTGCTTAAATGGATTTACTAATCTTCGCATCAGAGATACAGGCCATGGGCAAATCTCTTGCCTCTAGAATTCCTTCATCAGGCCCCCTATTCAAAACAAAAAAGCTTGTGGAATTGAGTCGCATCAAATGAATAAACCTTAAGTTTAATACATATGTAGCATAGCTTGCCATGGCATTGCACCCCTGTAGTTTAGCACTGTAAAGGGAATTAGGTGCTACCTACTGCTGATAAAAATTATTTTAACTGGGGGACGGCTATGGAGACATTTCCATATTAGCGCTGTAAATGTTGTGCCGAGTCGGATTCACTCACTATTATCTTACACTGACAGTTTGTGTGACAACCACCACTACCTCCTGGTTAGGAGATCTGCCTCCTCCAACTTAGTACAACATAAGCTTCATCTTTCACCTGGAGATCAATAAAACTTCTCTAAAACCCAAAGAAAGCAGAGAATGAAAAGAAAGCAGAGGACACAACTGAAACGCGTGCCCAGTGCATAACTGCGCCACTAGAAGTGAGGAATTGCATGGCACCCTCGCCCATGAGATATGAGGTGGGTCCAAGACCTGGTCAAATATAATGATCAGCTTTAAAAAACTTGATGTGCAGATAATGTTCAAACATTGCTCCCTGAGAAAAAAACACCTGATAACAGAAGACTTATTAAAGCCATGGAAAGAACTTTTTCTGGAAGTTACAACGTAGGACCATCACTAGAGAATTTTCTGTGTGGTGCGGTACATGATCCGGCTGTCCCTGGACCCATCGGCTGGACCCATCGGCTGAACCATTGCCATGCCCAGGCCCCCCCTACTGTGCCTCTCCTGACAGGCCTGCACCCAATGGCAACACATCATGGTGCACCCACCTTCTCTGCAGCTGACTAGGGCCATGCACCACTCCCCTGGGTGACATTAAAGCAGAGATTTGCCCTGCACTTTTGCCGGGCGTCCTGGGTCCTCTCGAGGAGCGTAAGGATCACCTGGCATGCCCCAGGGTCTACTTAACAGCACAGAGCACCAGGGCCAAAGGTACCCCTCTCTAAACATGCCTCTGCAGGGCATTAACTACTGTCCCCCCTGAGATCGAAGTGCACCGCTGCTCTGTAACAGATTTGTCGAATTGGGAGGAAGAGGCAGATAGTCGCACTAGACTATCTGGCTACCCCCCCCCCCCCCGCCCCCCTGGAACAACTGCACACCCCGTTCCTGAGATCAACCATGGGGTGTATAGCTCCTGCCGCAGCACGTTTGCCTCCAATCTCCAGGCCGCTTTCTGGCCCCATATGTTCCGGCCATGATGGGAGGAAGAGGCAAGAAAGATTCTTCCATTAAATCTATGCTACAACAGGCCTGCACCTGTCAGCTATTGGGGAACCCCTCAAAACAATCAGACTCACCCACAGATGATATCAATCGTGAGCCTCACCTGGCAGACTCTCATATAGCCAAAAACTTCCTTTTGGAGGCGTTCCAATATACTAAGGACGAAATAATACACTCAAATCGGATCTGTGTGGTAACCTGCAGGAGCTGTGGAGGTATGTCTTTGGATTGGGTTCCAGGGTGGATGAGGTGGTAAAGGCCCTCCATGAACAGGTAGACAAACTCCAACAATGGATTCTCTTATTGGAACAACACCATCAGCACCTCCAAGACAAATGGGAAGACCTGGAGTTTAGGTCATACTGTAAAAATGTCTGCATCCATGGCATCCCTTTGGAGGTCCAACCCGCGAACCTACCCACTTATGTCCAAGATCTCTTTGAAGTGATCCTGGAGGACCTAGCCCATCCCCACATTCACCTCAACAGAACACATCGAGGGGCCCGAGGCCCCCTGATGTAGACTCACTGCCAAATGTACCCACAAGGTTTCACTTCTTCAGAGACAATGAATCCCTCATTTCCAAAACCCTTCAAGGGGGCCAGAGTTCTTTCAATGGCGTAGCACTGCAACTCTTTCCAGATCTGTCACCGATCACTTTAGTTAAACCCTTTAAACCCATCATGGACCTCATGCGATCAGCAGGTATCAACTACCAGTGTGGTCACCCCTAAAGGCTTCTCTTCTAGTAGGAAAGCAAAGCTAGATCTATAATTTTGCTGGCGGAGGCCTGGAAACTCCTCAATCTTCTGATTGAATCCCCAGAAGCCCATGAGCCGGGAGGAACATGTGTGCGGAAAGGGGGGTGAACCGTTGTCCATCGGGCTGGCCAGCCTTGGGGGCCAGACACCGAGGAGATAGAGGTGGGCAAGGAGAAACTTCTGTTCCACTTGTGCTATACTGCCGGGGATGGCATGGAGCCCTGGACAGCCACAGACTCGTCATAAGAGGCGAGAAGGCCTATTCCAGCCATGGATTCTACAGCATTCTGTCTAAGGCTGACCAAGCTGAGACAGAGGACCAACAAGCCACATGCAATATCTCTCTTTATACTGCTCCCATCTTGTGATGACCGAGTGGCCCTAGATGAGTCTATCTTGATTGCAAAGAATTTGACAGCCATAGAGCTCATGAAACTGGGCAAAGCCCCAGACCCGAAAGCTTTACAGCCATGTTTCATAAACTGTGTGCCCCACTGACAGAGACCCTATTAACTGAGGTTTTCAACTAACTGTCCAGGTCTTACGGACTGACCCAGGCATTGGCAGAGGCCACAATAGCGCTGATCGCTAAGTCAGATAAAGACTCAACCTGGTGTCAATCCTACCGGCCCATCTCATTCTTAAATATAGACACCAAAACAATGGCTAAAATCCTAGTGACCCGTTTAATGGCCTGCCTCCCCAATCTGATCCATGTAGACAAGACAGGCTTCGTACCTTCCAGAACTGCCAGTGACAGCACGAAACGTGCTCTACATGTCATAGACCTGGCCCAGAGACTTTACAGAGAAGCGCCTCTGCCCTCTCTCAATGTAGAGAAAGCATTCAACTGGGTAGACTTGTCTATGCTGAGAGCTACCCTAGGCACGATGGGTTTTGGTGCACGCTTCTGGGTATGGATCGACGCCTTCTATGACTCCCCCTGGGTAGGAGTAAGCATCAATGGGACCAAATTGCAGAAGGTCTAGATCCAAAGGGGCACCAGATGGGGCTGCCTACTTTCCCTCTTGCTCTTCGCCTTGTATCTGGCGCCCCTCCTTCAGAGGATTTGAGATCATGAGGGAATTCAGGTAGTGACTTTCCACCAGGACACCTTCGCGAATATCGGACAACAGACTCCACCCAATCTTTACAGAGCCTCTTGCCACTGCTGGCTAACACATCTGCACAACTCTATACCATGTACATAGGCAATTTTACAGACTGTTGGAGTGCATGCAGAGGGACGGGAACTATCTACCACATTACGTGATCCTGCCCACACCTGGGGGATAACTGGGAGGGTGTCCTGGCAACCGTAGCAAACACAGAAATGCTATCTCCAGATAACAACCGGCATCAAACCTTTTGGACTCCCCCAGGAACAAAAGAACCCCCTCCACTCACATAGAAGGAGGAGAATCTCTCATCTCCTCCTAGTGGTCAAAGGGACTGCATAAACAGTGCGGCAAAGACCTTAGTCTGAATACCGTGATGTGGACAGCTGGCAGCTTGTGCCACATGGGATGATAGCACATGATCTCCAGAATACTTCGGACAAATTTTGCTAGCATGTGGGACCCCGTCCTGGACTACCTCAACGGAGATTACTGAGACTTGACTTGCCCTAGAAGTCTACAGCCCTGGTCCTGCCATCTCACAGTATTGCAGGCGTTTTAGAAGATCACTGAAAACAGTTCTGCCAGCTGCCAATCACCTATTCTCTGCACTGGGGTGGTGTCGAGGATGGGGGGAGGGGGGAGAGTAGTGAGCTTTTCTATTTTGCAATCTTTTCGCCTTGTTGTTGGGTACCTTTCAAATAGAAATAAAGACGAATGAAACTAAAAATAGTGAATAGGTTCCAAGTTGTTGACAGATATGCATAAATCTTTAAAACTACTATACTAACTTCCTTAATGAGTGCAGAATTACTATTCCAGATTGTGTAAACTTAAGCCCACTAAACAAAATGTTTTGAAAGACTTATAGAGAATTGCTTTAAAAGTGCACTTCTTGTAAACATGCACATCAACAGTGAAATATGTGTAAGGAATTCTTTGAAATGCAGACATGGTTAGCAGGACTCCTTGCTAAACATCAGAGCCCTTCGGCAATGGGAAAAAGGAAAACATATCCACAGCATGGTATCAAACTCTCATGTGATCATCACAGGGTGATCCCGGAGAACGAAAAACAGACTTATCGCACCAGATTCAAAGAACTGTATCCAACAGCTTACTTTCAACAGAGGGGGGGGGGGAGCATCCCTTAGACATGGTGGGATGAACAACATAAGGAACAGAAAAAAACGGAACTGAGGCCTAACTTTCGAGGCATTACATGCAGCATGCATACATGAGCAGTTGAGAGGTATGTCGGGGCACAAGAATAACACGTACTAACCCTACAATAGCCATGCTTGTTGTTAATAATATGCTGTACGATGTTGTGAGAATCTGTCTATTGTCAAGTTTAGAACAGATGTAAAGCCTACTGGAGGGGTCGCCATTTTGGCTACAGTCTCACTAGGGTTTTTTGTCTCATGTATGAAGCATCTTCCACTCTCCCCAGGAATGGGCTCCTTATTTGATTAAAGATGTTCTGCTTGAAGTTCATTTTATGTATGATTCATTCACAGTGAACAGTCTAATCTAGTTCTGTCGCAATTCATCATACATGGGTGCCATCTTTTGTATCCGGTGGTAAAGAGCACAGACCTTGGCCTTGCTTCCACTGTCTCAACCCACCTGTGGCTGCGCTCTGAGGACCAGTTGTATCCGATGTGTCGTGTTGGGTTGCTAATCGTGCACATGAGTAGTTCAAGAACACCTGTATGCCATAGTGTGTCCCACACCACCCTCCAATATGACTGTAAGGCAGGGCAGTTCCACAAACCGTGCAACAAGGTACATGTCATCTGGGAACATTTGGTCTCTGCTCTTCTGAAACAGAGCCTGTCCTCAGAAAGCCAGGCCCAGCTCTGCTATTGGTGACCCCATTCAAGCTCTGAGACTGCCTGGCATGGCTCTTTGCCAGCATGCACCTGCCCTGGTGGAGCGGGTTTATCTCTTGAGGACATGAAACTATTCTTCAATGCCCTGGGATGCTTCGATGCAGCCAGGTACGGTTTCTGGACAGCCTGATGCTGCTTTTGACTTCCTGTGTCTTGTGTAGTCAGGTAGCACTCTCGTGCATCTGAAAAGACTGTTTTTTTTAATGTGCACGTTTTCTAAACCTCGTATTATTCTTGAGCATCCTAGCACTATTGCTGTGCAGGGTGGCACTATTATTGGTCACTCTGGCACTGTTTTAAAACAAGTAGCACTTATCTTTGTAGGTCACGCATGGCTCAGTCTCATTCAACCTGGCACAGTTATGGTGCATCCTTGAAATACCATCAGATGGGCACCGCTATTGGGCTGCCTGGCACAGCATTCGTACATTCAGTGCGCCCATTACTTTTGGTCTGGTATTGCTCTGAGGCAGTCTTTCACTGCTCTTGGATGGCTGGTCCACTGTTAAGTAACCTGGTCCATCTCTCAGGCACCCTAGCACAGACACGCTTTAAAGTATGGGCAAAGTGGGCTCTAGCCCAGGGCCCCGGCCTTTCAGTGGGGTGGGGGAGGTCTGACAGAGCCAGCTCTGTCCCTCAGTGTCTTGCCCTGATGAACTTGACTAATTTGGAACATATTGTTTTAAATACTTTTTACTTTCATTAATTTTCAATGTGGGTGATGTGTGAGAGTCTATTACAGACATTATGCAGAGAAATGTTGTGTTTATGTTCCATTCAACATCCATGAAAAAGTTTCTTTTAGATCAAAACAGGACCTCACGTATGATAAATGGGAGGGTATCACAGGAATTACTTGCAGTAATATTAGTCAGCTGCTGTGTTATAATATTAAAAACACGTGACTATCCCTGAATATTAGTAAGCACATTTAGAATTTGGACCAGTGCACCATGCCCTCTTCGGCCCGAAGAGAGCATGAAAAGGCTGAAATCCGATCATAAATGCAAAACTGTTCTGAACAGGGGCCCCCTAAATTCTTGAAATGTCCTGGCCGTAGCATGGATGTTTGTTCACCTGCTGTGCTTTTTGCACTGCCTAGCAGCATGGCACAGCTGAAATGAAATTTGGCATGGCTTTTGGGAAGCTTAACACTGCTCTTATGTTACACGCCATTGCTTTTGCAGTCGCTGGCACTATTCTTTGTCTGCCTGGCGCAACTGCTTTGAAGTCCTGTACTACACTTCGGCATCCAGACAAAACTCATGAACAATCAGCCAGGTTTGCAGACAGCCTGATATGTGTTCAGGCAGCATCACTCAAGGGCAGCTGCACACAGCTCTGGAGTAGGTTACAACTGATCCAGCATAACTTTGCAAAGCTCTCTTGTTACCTGGCCATCCACTCGGACAGCCTGGCACAGCTGTCAGGCAGGTTGATATAGTATTTGGATAGGTTGGCATAGTTCTCATGCAGCATGGGGTGGGTGTTTCCTTATATCGCCCACTCTCGCGAGCCCTGGCACAGCTCTTGGGGAGAATCTCACTGGCACTTCTATAATAGCCTGGCAGTGCGGCAAAGGTTTCACGCTTCTCTGTACTGCTGTGGAGGAGCCTAGCAGAGGTTATATACTGCCTGCAATGCCCGGTATATGCCTGGCTATATACTGCCTAAAATGCCCACTATTAGCCTGGCACAGCTCTTGGGATTATCACAGTCTTTGAGTAGCCAGGCGTATCTCTCGCACAGCATGGCACAGCCTTTGGACGGGCACACAACATAGAGCACATTTTCACCTGGTTAGCTTACCTGTCAAGCTCTAAGACAGCGCCCTGAAGCATCCCAGCTTTCAGGCAACATGGCCTAACACTAACATTCGAGAATGGCTCTGGGTTAGCTTACCACTGACCTGTGCCTTTGTGGCAGATATTGTGGGCTCACCTGGGGCAGCCTGACATGGTTTGTTTGCCCAGTGTTACAGCTGCTTCTGGGCAGCTGGCCTAGGTGCCAAGCAAGCTGCCACAACCTTAGAGTAGACTATATCTTCGAGAGTCTCACATCATTCTCACGAAGCCGAATACAGGTCTTGAGCCGCACAGAACCATTCTTGGGAAGCTTAGCACAGCTACTGAACTGGGGCTGCTTGCCTCAGCTCTTTTGCAGGCTGTCATGTTGTTGGCATAGCCTGGCATGTCTTTTATCAGCCTGTCATAACTTTTGGGCCCCATGGCATAATTCTCAAACACCCTTCTTTCAGCATCCGTGTGCATGCAGTTCTCAATGGCAGCCTGGAAGACATCTCTAGAAGCCTGAAACAGCTCACTGCCAAATAGGAAATATAATATAAACATAGTTATTATTTAGTTACAAAATATTTTATCAGCCATTTATGAATGTAAATTTTAACACACTATAATTAAATTACTTTTAATTAAATATATACAACATTATTCATAATTTTTGATGCACTGTTCCCATGAGGGGCAGGATCAAGACTGATTTGCATATGGCTGGGTCTCATCTGGGGTGGCAAAGTGTGCAAAGAAATGATGGGTTTAACCCAGATCGCTTGACTGAGGGTGAATGTATGATTTCGTCAGCATTCTGTCCATCATGTGTTTGCGAAGAACTTTTCGCCCTAAGTGGGATGGGTATGCCCAGACGTGGGTCCCTTGCTCACTGTGTCACTGGGTTCAAGCTAGCCTGGCTGATGAGGGATGTTACCCCAAAACCGGTCCAAGGATGCTTTTTTTCCAGTCTTTGGATGACCTGGCTTGGCAGTTTGGGCTGGACTGTTCCAATGAGGGGCAGGGTCAAGAATGATTTGCATATAGCTGGGTCTGAACTGGGGTGGCATAGTGAGCAAAAGAACGATGGATTTAACCCAGATCTGTGACTGGGGGTGAATGTATGAGTGTAGAACTGTCAAGCAATATGGCACTGCTCCTGCTTGCTAGTTTGGTCTACCTTTGAGGCAAGCTAGCACACCTCTGGGCAGGGTTGGATTGGGAAGGCGGGCAGTTGGGCATTGGACCAGTGCCTCAGGGTCACCTGTGGACTGGTTGTTTAGTGCTCTGTAAACTGGCCCAAGAGACTTACTTTCTTCACCAGTCCCCACCAGTACACTTTAATGTGGTGCCAGTATTATGGGCACACCCATGCTATGATGTACATTGGGCCAGGGGAAAAGGTGTTGTTTTGGCCTTTGGGACACTCTCACCTCGGTGCCTTGCCTCGTGTGGCCTGCCCTACCAGAAACAGTATCTTCACCCACCGGGCCATCACGTTTAGGCCATGGCGGGTGTGGGAAGGGTGGGAGTATGCAGGAACCTTCACTGGAGGGGCAACTGATTTTGTGCGTGGGCACTTCTCACCTGAGAAGCAGCAGCTGTATGCTTTTCTTGATCTTCACTGCTCCCCTTCCTCATCATCACCCTGAGGCTGTAGAGGGGTGGGGAGAAGGTGAGTAAGAGAGGTGGCCTCCCCAAGAACCAGGTGTTGTCACCTCAGCCCCAGTGTCTTTTAGGTCTTGTTGGTGAGAGTGGGTAGTGCTTGCATAAGTCTTGCTGATAGGCCTCCGCTCCCAGAGGAAAAAACTAAATTGGATGTAACGTTATGGTCAGAGCTGCCGACGTTGGAACTATGTTTAAGTCCTGGCATCAGCTCAAAATCCTGTGGTTCTGGGAAAATCATTTTATCTTCCATAAAGAAAAATCATTTTTCCTAAAGTAAAAATAAATTTGAAATGTTCAATGTGACTGGTGCCTACGGGCATTACTCCAGTGCCTTTGTGCTGAGTTCACACTGTATTAAACTAATTAGACTAACCAGATGGTGGCCCAGTTTTTGAGGGTATTCCGGGGGCTAATTGTGATCCCAATCCGAGCCTGCCTCTGGGATATCATGGCTACACTTTGAACTATATTTGGTAAAACTCTCAGGAAGTTGGCACAGTTCTGGTTCCACCTATCAAGGCTCAATACTTCGTCCGAGTCATGGTGCTTGTGAAACAGACACGTCTTACTTACTCAGTTGCACACAGCCACGTGGGTACAGCTCTGTGCGGCTTGGCCTAGCTGTGGGAAGGCGGGCACAGGACTCATGTCATGCTGCTCGGGTCTGTCTGGGGCAGGCTGGCTCGCTGTTGTGCGGCTGCCCCTGCTCTTCACAGCTCGCCTGGCTGGCACAGGCCTCGTGCGGCGGCTTGGCACAAAGCTCGCTCTCGGGAGAGAGGCCCAGCACCCGTGCTGTCTGACATGTCTCCCACAACACAAACCCTGGAGAAATGTTTGCTTTACAGCTTCGAACAGGTGTGAAGTCTTTATTCAAGGGGCTATTACGGGCGAGAGGAGAGAGGTGGAGGCTGTGGGGGCAGAGAGCGAAGGAATCAAGAGAAGCTGGAAATGATGGGCGAGAAAAGTGAGGCAGTGGGAGGTGAGAGAGAAAGAAAATGGGACTAACATGAGGAGGAGAGAAAAAAGCAAAACAGAACGTGTGACACAAAGGGCGGATGGGTATAGAGATGTGGCGAGGAATTTAGAGCGTAAGTGGAAAAGAAGGGCCAAATCAACCAAGAAAGAGGAGGGGAGGGAGGGGGATTGGTGAGCCGAGAGGGGGAGCAAAGAAAATGAGAGACTGCGAGAGCGAACGGGTTCGAGGGGCAGAGAAAGGGATGAACAGGGTGGAGAAAGGGGAAGGTTGTAGAAAATGCAGTAGGGTAAAAAGAAAGTGACGAAAGCAGGAGGCGGGAAGTGGCAGGACGGGCCATAGGAAAGCAACACACAAGGGCAGGAGGGAAAGGACAGTGGGAAAGTCTGAGCCCCGTTAGGAACAGAGCAGAGGGAAATAGAAGGCGGGAGGGTGAGGAAAAGAGGCGGAAGTAAACACAGCGCAGCTGGCCACGGAGTCGGCGGGGTGAGCAGCGGGCTGGGCGAAGGCGGGATGCACGAGTTTAACACATGTTTCCAGTTGGGCTTGGCCCGGGGCCTCCAGCAGTAGCGTGGCTCTGTGTGCAGCGAGACAGAGGGAAGTGCTGAGCAGGAAACCCTCCTGGCTGGCCCTGCAGCCACAAGCACAAAGGCCGGTCCGGGCTGTGTGCGCGACAGAGGTAAGTGCTGCGCGGGAAGCCCCAGAACCCCCGGGCGCTTTCTTTGATCACAAAGAAAGCCCCACTAGTGAAGAGTTTCTCTTTTCGCGGAGTCTGTTGTTCCCGTCCTGCCTTCGAAGCCCGACGTCGAGCAGGAAGCCTCCCAGGGCAGGGCCGTGGCTTAATTCAGCTACTGGAAAGTGTGACAGAACAGGCGGATCCCGAGTCTGCCATCACGCAGCGCGAGCTGCAGCATCCGCCCCCCTCCCTCTACCATCTATTGCTACCACCTAATCCTGAATGCTGACCCGGGGCCAGACAAGGTAAGGATGCGCCGGGTCACGTAAGGTAAGGATGCGCCGGGTCACGTTGCAGCCCCCCAGCTGCTGTGGCGTCTGATTTTCCTGTGCCTCGGACGTAGAGATTGTGAGACTTGTGACCAGGGGGAATGGGACCGAAAATAGGACCTGTAACCAAAATAAAAGTGGCCTTCATTGGTGAATCAGAGTTCTAAAAAGGCAACCCCTGCAAAATGTGGCAGTTTTGAACTTGTGAAGGTACTCAGCATAAGTGTTTTGCAAGTTATGGAAAACTGCATGGATTTGAGCTTGCTGCAAGCAATGTTTGTTTTAATATCGGGAAAATTGATAGGAAAAACTGGCCTAGCAGACCATAAAACGTCCCACAAATAGTAAAAAAAAAACGTCCACAAACCCGTCAGACCAGTCTGTCAGCCACCCCTGATTGCCCTTTATGCCAGTTCAACCCAGTGTATGCCCGTAACCTTCACCGCTGCCATAGCTTTCTCACCAAATGCAGGCTCCTGTCTGCTGTGGCTCCTTGCCTTCTGGCAGGCTCATGTTGGGAGGATACCAGTATCACTTGCTAGGTTTGTGCGTTTGTGGTTTGCAAGTCTCTGTGCGGTGGCCTACTTTCCATTATCACTTCCCAGGACATTCTGCGCCTTATTCACAAACTGCAGAAAAACACTGAAAAGTGCCTGTTTTCGTTTACAGAGCTAGAAAACATCACTGATGACATGTCAAATAACATCCCCACCTTCAGTCTTTCTGTAACAGAGGGCGCTTTACTCATGACCAGAGATCTGTCGCCGCTTGGACAGGGGATACCGATCTCCTTGTCTCACAAGCCAGGGATACACGTGGAGAGCCAACCCTTTCTTCAGTCTCACTGACCACACCGGCAAGGCATTTCCAGGAGGATTGTTTTCAAACTTCTGCTGGTGCCAAAACCACCTGTATAAGTTCCTACATCAGATTTCACTTCACAGAGAAAAATAGCAAGGGGGTTGATGAAGTCCTGGCATAAGACCCTTTGGTCTAGGCCTCAAGCTGAATTTAGACACTTGTTACTTTTTTGACATTTGATAAAGTTAGGGCTTCAAAGCTAGAAAGTGGCCCAGGACTCTTTGGAAATACCGCGAGGGTCAGAGCACAGCGGCTAAAATGGTGTTTCAATATTTGAGATATGAAAGACCCCATACCACATGCAAAGGTATCATAATGTGAATTATAAAACATGTTTTATTACCAAGAGACACTCTCAACATGTATTCAATTTAAAGATTGCACACATACACATATACAAAACATCTTCATCTATAACATTGTTTCCTAATTCATGAGAAGCTTCAAAAAGATTTGTATCCGAAGCTTTGAAGTTTGGGAAAGAGAGATTAGGCCAACCTACGATTAGTTGCAAGGAATTGGTGCCTTACATGAACTATGTAACTGATGCCCTCAGATATCTCTTCTATTTATTTTCTCTTGGATATATCTTGAAGCAACATTTGGAGACTATTTATTTCGAAAGTCTATTGGAGCGCTGTTATAGATTTCAGGAGCAATGCCAACGGGCCTGATATTACATGTTTTAGCACAGTGAGAATATGGGACATGGAAAAGCATTTGAGTACCAAACCCACTATTTCTTGAACTTTTTGCTGACACAAATTCCTCTACCAGGGAAATGCTGAACTAAACAGTGAAGTTTTAAGAACCCACTTGAGGCTCTTTGTGATCTCCCAAACTAGCGGAATGCCTCATATCTATTGATCAAGGTGGATGTCTGATCTCTCAGCCCATTGGATGTTGAGGATGTCCATCAGCACTATGCCCACCAACTGCACACAAAAAACAGCATTGAGTGTTGAACCTGGTTCACCACCAGGATTGAGAGATTCCCACAGCTCTGTACTTTTTTCACCACAAGTCAATTGAAAGGTGACACTTACCCGGGCAAGAAAATCAGACACACTTAGGTCAACAGTGACAAGTCATTTTGTGGGCTGGGAAGTTAGAAATATCTTTGGTAACTAGAGATGGGACATCCTTTGGTCTCAGGGATTGGAAAACTCCAAAACGAAGAATGCTTGGGCACCGCCTTAGCTTTAATAAGTCACCTGCCCTTTGTAAGGTAATGTTTATACCCTCGCTTGGTCATGAGAGAATGGTGGGCTCCTTCACTAGGAGGTCAGGCATCTCTGGGCTGACAGTAATAAACACATGTTTAAGGATAAGAGAAATCTCTCACTGCCACGAAGGGCCAAATTGAAAATCCAAACCCCCGAGCTAGAAGAGTTTTGACTCCTCTTCTGGGCCAGATGTATCCACAATGTCCATCTATGCTCTCAGACCTATTTCTAAACTACTTCCTTGGTCTAAGGCAAATTTGCAAACGGTCTCTCCATGGTCTTTGTTGAAATCCAACGTGTGTTTCTACTCTAACCCTCCATGGTTTTTGGCGTGTTCTTAGATGTGTTTTCACACTACACTGTTGCCGCCTAATGCATGTTTCTGCAGTAATCCTCTGCAGTCTCAGGTCTGTTTATGCTGCAGCTCTGTTTCTCTGAAGTGTTTGAAGACTCTCCACTGTTACCTCTCTTTTTACTTCACTGCATTTCTGTGGAGGGTCATTGATGCAGTAAGGCCTTAGTAGGCAGCTGTCTTAAACAAGTCACCATAGATGGCAGCAAGAGGGTGTCAGATTACAATAGATGGGCTCAACACAGGCCTTGTTGCCTGGGGACAGCAAGTGCCTTAAGTATACTTTTGCCTGGGACTCTGAAACTCCTTGCACAAATCATGCCTTTGGTGTGTTTCCACAGAGAGGGCCAGGAGTGGGAACAAATCAAAACCGTTCACTGTTCTTTGCAGCGGGTTGAACATGTGAATGAAAATGGTTCTGGTCTGTGCTGCAGTAAGTTCTAAAAATAGGATATGCTACAAAAAAGTTCTTCAGCCTTCTATCGATTAGTCATACATACTGAAAGTATTGTCGGTGTGTAAAAATCTTTTAAACTGTACAATTCGTTCGATCTTATATTCATAATGTTTTAAAATGTTGGTCACCTTGTTAATATTAACTGTGGTAGGAACCTGTAACAATAAAACCTTATAGCAGGTGGGTTTGATTTTAGGAAAATGATATTGAATATATTGTAAATTGGAATGTTTTAAGTAAATTGGAAGCCATGGACGTGCATTGTTGTGTAACCAGACACATCCTTAATTTGTAATAGTCAAATCGAGAACACAACTTATTGCTCATTGATTGTGTGTAAACAGGCGTCCATGTGCTCAGCAATAAAGTATATACAATAATACCACATGGTGAATTAAAATTCAATGGAAAGTGTTAAAACAGCATTGCAACAGATGCAATTTGCTTCCGAAATAGGCAGCGAAAGAATGTTGTTCACTTTTATAGTTCAATTTAATTTCCTCCCTGTTATCTATATTTTTTTCTCTGACCTACCAGGGAAACTAGGTTGCTGGTGAGTGACCAAAGTCCCCGATTTGAACAAAGCAAATGTTCATTTTCTCCACCTTGCCAATAATCTGAAACTCCCTTCTTCTATTCTTTGATAAAATAACACTCCAAACTAAATGATAGCCCCAGGGTTTTAAGGGGGATGAAAAAACTGAGGGTCTCTCAAAGGGGCGTGGCCAATGCAATTAAGGGTGTGAATTAAAAAAACGTAAGCTAAAAATCTGTGCTTAGCATAGTGTGCCGCCCGACTTGTATTTTGCCTTTTGTCATTGCATCCAGATATATGATACATCACGTAACATTATATCTACAACAAGCCAGGACTCTTGGCTTAGTCAGTGGCTGTTAGTTGCATAAGATAAATAAGCAGCCACTATGGCTTGTACATAATATTGAAAAAGCTTCCACTTAAAGCCCCGCTGGCACCACCACATTGTTGCTGGTCCTGAGTTTCAAAAAGAGAAGGGAAAATGACTCTCTTTGAAGGATTTCCCTTCCACTACAACGCTCACCAGGCATGACGTCATGCCATCACTTCTCCACTTGTGAGCAGTGTAAGCATGCGCACACCGATGTGCCTGCTGTCACTGCAGTCGGGAAAAAACAGATCGCCTGTGCCAGGGCACAGAACAGAGCCCGATAGAGACCCGTTTCGAGGCCTCCTTTAAAAAAACTGCCGGTACTCAGCACCGGTGAGACCCGGCCCAATTAAAGCCCTGGATGGCCCCCTTCTGCCCGTTGTGTGTAACATGCTAGGCTGAGCCAGCAGAGGCCCTTGCTCTGCCTGCCTGCAAGTGTCTTTTCACTGTATTTAAATATCCTGGCTGCTTGGTGGGGAACATTTTGCTGAAACTGAATGCTGCATGGGCCACCATGTTGTTGCAGCATATGTGGCACTCTTTTTGCTCTGTGGAAAGAAACTCCCAAAAGCTGGGGATTCTACGGTCAGAAAAACTTAAATTGACACTGAATTGATGCACAAAGAGGGTTGCTCCTTCACATGGACATCAGGTTCCGCTTCCTATTTTCTCGAAGGGGGCACCATGTTTCCCATGGATGTCCCTGGCAGGAAAATCAGTGGTGGAAGTCCTGCCCTAAACAGAGTGGTCATCCCCACTTTGACCCCATAGCCCTGTGATGGATAGGCCACTGGGTCATGTGTTGAGCAACTTACTTACCCTTGAAACCCCACAGCCATTTCGATGGTGTGTGGTGCTTTTGTGTGCAGGTTTGATTCTATGTATATGAAAATGTTTAGTCTTGTTTTTACGTGATTTGTCAGAATTCATTACCAATTCAAGTAGATACCCTCTGTGAAGATTGATATGTGCATTTTGCAGCTTGGAGCACGTGTCAGACATAATTGACTTGTTAAGGGCTACAGTGCAACTTTAAACCATAGTAGCTGTTGGGTGTTTGATGGATGTTTTCATTGGTTTATGAACAGTGGAACGCCATTGTAAGCTTCATAAGGCCTAAATATGTCATGGTCTAAGCTGTGTGGGAAATGTGTACATTGCTCTGATTATTGTGTTCGTTTTGGGCGCTGTATTATTTATTACGGTTGGTACTGTTGAGAGATGAATGATATGAAACTATATTATTATTATTATTATTATTATTATTATTATTATTAATCGGGTTTTATAAAGCGCAAACAACCCGGAGGCCTCGTAGCGCTATGTACCGTCATACTAATGAGAAGGGAGGAAAGATTAGATGAACAGGTGAGTTTTCAGATCCTTCCGAAATTTTAAAAGGCTAGGTTCACTGCGAAGGAGAGTGGGCAGGGAATTCCATTCCTTAGCTGCATTCCAGGAAAAGGAACGTCCACCCCATCTAGTGCGTCTGATCTTATTGACAGTAGCTAAGAAAGCAGTGCTGGAACGCAGAGATCTGTGAGGAAGGTAGGGTTCCGCTAGGGAGCAGATCATAGTGGGGGCAGTCTTCCACATGGCTTTGTGCATGAAACACAGGGATTTAAACAACACTCTGGCCCTAATGGGAAGCCAGTGCAGTTTCCTCAGGGCCATAGTACCTGATTGTCGTTTGTTAAGGCCTAGTAAAAGGCGGGCTGCAGCGTTTTGTGTCACCTGCAGCTTCCTTATTGTGGCGGTGGGGGCCCCTAAATATAGGGAGTTCCCGTAGTCCAAGCGGGTCAAAATAATGGCTTGCACCATTATTCTGCGAGCTTCAAAAGGGAGCAGTGGTAACACCTTTCTCAGCATACGCATGAGCCCAAAGCATATGGCGGACAGAGTGGTAGCTTGCTGCAGAAAGCTGAGGTTAGTGTCCAGCCAAATCCCTAGGCTCTTTATCTGGGACTTAGGTTGGGGCGGGGGGCCCATACACGAGGGCCAGTCCAGTAGAGGGCTGGGAATGACTGAGTTGCCTAGCATCAAAAGCTCCGTTTTCTCGCCATTTAATTTTAAATGCGAGGTGGCCATCCACTGAGCAACCGCTGCCAAACAGTTGCTTAAATTAGAAGAGGAGGAGTCCGCCTGGTTCATAGATACGACTAGTTGCGTATCATCGGCGTACGTCACTATGTCAAGGCCGAACGAGTGCACTATATCAGCTAAAGGCTGCATATAAATATTAAAAAGTGTCGGGCTCAAAGCAGAGCCCTGGGGCACACCTTGATCCAAAGGCCAACATTTTGAGTGGGCAGTGCCCTCGACAACCATAAAAGAGCGATTCTCCAGGAAAGATTGGAGCCAGTGCATGGCCTTCCCAGAAATTCCCATTTTATAGAGGCGGTGGAGGAGAATGCTGGTGTTAACAGTGTCGAAGGCGGCACTAAGGTCGAGCAGCATGATTGCTGTAGTGCCGCCTTGATCCATTTGTTTCCTGGCCAATTCAGTTACCGCCAAGAGAGCCGCCTCAGTTCCCAATTTTGGACGGAAACCGGCTTGGGAATCGTGGAGAAGATGGTGATTTTCTAAAAATTGAGTGATGGACGTGTTAATATGTTTTTCTAAAAGTTTACTGACCCACGGAAGGAGAGAAATAGGTCGGTAGTTAGCCATGTTCTCCGAATCCAGGGTGGGCTTTTTCAATAGGGCCTTAACTTGGGCACATTTCCACGCTGTGGACACTGAGCCTGTGGTGATAGATGCATTCAAGATATTGAGGATAACCGGTTTGATGGTGTTCTCAATTGTTATTAACTGGCAGGGGGGGGCAGGATCCGCAGGAGATCCGGATTTAATTTTCATCATGATAACCCCAAGTGAGTTTGCATCCAACAGTGGAAACTCTTCTAATTTTGGAGTGCTGATGTTTAGTAAGGTAGTTCCTGTATCCTGACATAAGTTAGGTGGATTAAAAGCAGAGGCAATTTTCTGTATTTTACTATGAAAGTATTCAGCTTGACTGTCACAGCGAGCCTGAGCTTTACTAGGATCAGGAGGAGTCAAAGGGGTATCAATCAGGAATTTCGCTATCCGGAAAATTTCTCTAGAGGAATTGGAGGCGGTTATAATTTTTTCCTCGAAGTATGATGCTTTAGTACATCTAATTTCTGTTTTGTATTTTTTGATGGCTTCAAGATGAATGATTTTGTCTGTATTACTACGGGAAATCCTCCAGTTTCTTTCAAGTTTCCTACACACCCTTTTTAGTTCTTTAAGTTGGGGAGTATACCAAGGCGAATCCTTAGATTTAGTCTTTTCTTTAAGGGCTTTGATAGGTGCAATAGAATCCAGGGCTGAGCACAGCCAGTTGATGTAGTTCTCATACTGCAATGCCGGGTCTGTCTCATTTTGTGGGGGAGTCAAGGAGAGCAAATTGGCCCATTGATCAGAGGAGATTTTGGACCAATCTCTCCCTTGTAGGATAGTACGGGGGGAGGACTGTAGAGACATAGCTGGTGTCCACTGTATAGGTATTAAATAGTGGTCTGTCCATGTAAGGGGCAGTGGGGTCCCTACTTCCAGTCTATGGTCATTGCTGAGTATCCCATCAAGGAGATGGCCCTTTTCATGGGTGGATTCAAAGCCCTTCTGTATGATCTGGAGAGCTGCCAGACTGTCCAGAAATGTCCTAGCTGTTGAATTATTAGGGTCGTCTAAATGGATATTTATATCTCCCAATATCGAGAAGTAGGGTCTACTAACCACTAAGTCAGCTATCTTAGATTGAAGTGAGTCAATAAATTCTCCTATTTGATTGGGGGGACGGTAAATAAGAGCGCCAGAGAATGAAACTGTAGGTGAAAAATCCAAAGTAAAGAGCATACTTTCACAGTTGGAGATAGCGGCCGATGAGGTCCTACAGAGGTAGTTGTTTTTAAGAAGAATGGCTAAGCCACCTCCTCTACCTTCTGGTCTATCTTGCCTTTATGCAATATCTGTACCAACATAATATGGATATTATCATATCATATAATTATCATAAGAGTCATGTTTTGTTTGAAATCTAGTGCTTTTAAACATGTCTAAATCTGATGGTGGATACATCCTTAGTATGACTGACCATCAAGGCGTATCAAAGGAAGGGAGAGAGATGTGAAGACTGAATGGTAAAAAAGAGATTAAAGAGTGAAATGAGGGAAAAGATATTGATTTGGAAGTAGATTTGGATTTGGATAGTTCACATTCCCGTCATAGCATCTCATTTTCATTGATCCCTCTGTATTCTTTTCAGATGCCTCAGGAACAGTATGCGCACAGGAATAACATCCCGGGTTCTGAGGGACCGCAGGTCTACAAGGTGGGGATTTATGGCTGGCGGAAGAGATGCCTGTACTTCTTTGTGCTCCTCCTCATGATACTCATCCTGGTGAATTTGGCAATGACCATCTGGATCCTCAAAGTCATGAATTTCACAATTGTAAGTACAGTGTGGCTGTTATCTTATGCAACAACAGAGAGCACTGTTGGCTTGTTCTGTAAATCCCATTTATATATCGCTTGTCACAGTTATCATATCAGAGGGCATTCTTCATATCTGGGCGCTGTTCCGTATGTCATAAACAAGTCTGAAGGGGCAATCCGTTAATAGTGTGTTGTTTTGTTGGTGGTGTAGAGTTGTATGTGTGATTGGAGAGATTCTACAATGTGGAATTTCAGTATGGTTCTGTAAGTTACTTTGAAAGTAGAATTAATTACGTTTAGTAAGATCTTATTGATGTCAAATTAGAGTTAATTACCACAGTACATGAAAAGTGACACCGAAAACAGTTTTCACTGCCTCACAGTTTGCATGTAACAACTTTACACAAGGAAACAACTCACCTACCCTTTACTATATATATTGAGAGTGATTTTACCTTGCTGCACAAATGTAATAACTTGAATTCTGGTATTGGTTAAATACATTTGTTATGCACAAAAAAGTTTCATGGCTTAAACCATGTAGGCAGATGCACATGGGAAATTCCATGGCATAAACCATGTAGGCAGATGCACAGAGTATTTATACAATTGATATCTGGAACTTCCTGACTGCGGAAATTATACTGATTCCATCAACAGAGTCCTTCAAAAGGGAAGTGAAATCTTTACTTATGAGTACTTCTCTGTGCTTAAAGCTCAGTCTCAGCCGTTCTTGTTGCCACCGTTGCCATCCTATGGTATTTTGCAATGACATGCCTCTGATATCCTCCATTAGTTTGTCCTGACGTTCCTGTTACTACTGCTGTATACTACTGTTACTGTATATTACTCTTGCTTTACCACTATTGTCTCCCCTTTTGTCTGTCTCACCGCTTCTGTAAAGCCATCTAATACTCGCTTGGGTCATATTCGATCTATACCAATCATTTTCAAATAAAACCATTGTTGAAGGAGGGAAGTGATATCATTACTTACTTGAGGTTTTGCCTCTCATTAGTCACGACACCCCTCACACTTCACAATGGTAATAATTAGCATATTACTCTCTGCACTGGTATGTTTTGGTTGGCTGTGTTGTTTATCTCAGATAAGTTGAGTAGGATCAATGTTTTTGGTTGTCTGTTACCGACAGAAGTGAACAAGGCTTCTCTAAAGCTGGCATCCCACTCCCTGGTCCAAAGTCTGATTCTCCATTGTATAAAAAATTGTTAGGCTGTACAAACCATGTTAGTTCCCCTTGCAAGATATTGCTCATGAATGAGAGATTTAGGGCCCCATTAAGATGTCGGGCGGATCGCCACCCCATGCGGGCAGTGGCGATCCGCCGGACATCCTTCCCCGCCCGCCAACCAGCGGCGGGCGGAAAGACTGTTAGACACCACCATCCATATTAGGATGTGGGCGGGAACTTGCTTTTCCGTGGTGGATGCAGAAATGTCTTGTGGGGGCCCGTTGCGGGCCCCCAGGGACTCCGGGTGGGGTGGGGGTGCACATGGGGGGGCACCTATGGTACCCCCCTGCACTTCACTGTACAACGTGGCAGACACCACACGGTGCCTGTCACGTTGTGCATTGAAGTGCACAATGTGCATTTTTGGCATTGCGGTGGGCGGTGCTTTCTGCACCGCCTGCCGCAATGTTAAAAATACGGGATGCGCCCGCCAGTGTGGCGGGCACATCCTAATGGCCCCCACGGGACCGCCGCCCTTATGGCGGGTGGTCCCGTTTTACATCGTCCGCCCGCCATCCTAGTGGGGCCCTTAATGTTAGGCTATAACTTGCTAAGTCCTGTTGGTTCGGCGATGATTTCTTGAATAGTGGATTTACTGTTGCGTGTTGTCATACACGAGGTACTTTTCAGTTGCAGATTGAGGTCTTTATGATATGTGGTTTCTCCATACCTTAGGGGGAGAAGTTGTATTTTATTACAGAAGCTGAACATGGTTTCGTTGGTATAGCTGGAAGTTAACCTTTACCATCCAGTTTAGGCTGTGTTCAGGGCTCAGTGCTGCAAATGAGAAGATTGATTGGACGTGAGTTGGTTGATTCGGGTCACAGGGTGAAAATTCCATTCTTTTGCATATATCTTCTTGAACATTGAAAATGTATTTTCAACGAATGTCACCAGGTTCTCGCAGTGTTGTTTTGACATATGAGTCTCCTTCAGATTTTCGGGACAAGTTACTTCTCTAAAAACTGTCAAAGAGCTCTCTAATTTGGTTTGAGGCATGATTAATTAGAGTAGCATTTTTACTGAAACATGTATTTATTTGCATATCGTAAACATGAAAGCAGGCAGCCTGTATCAAAAAGAGTGCTACAACATGCAGAGAATAATAGATAACAAGCATTTGCAATGCATAAGGTCTCGCATTAGGAAAGTTTGAGCTATTGGTATTGTAAATGACACATTTGTTATATATGTGTTGGTTTTGAAAATAGCAAAAATAATAGCTTTGTCATTTACAATGCCAATAGTTATAACTTGTGACACCTATAGCATTTGTAATGCAATATGTGTTGTATTCACGTGACTTAGATGTATTGATATTACAAATAACAATGGCTTTGAATTTTTTTAATAATTAATACTTAAATAAAAGTTATTGTAATTTATAATGGCAATAGCTTAAACTTTTGTAAATAACTTTTCTGAAGAATATGTTCAGTGTATTTTATTGTGACGAAAATCCAAGAACAGAAGTGAAATACTAACCTCTTTTTGTGACATTTGTAATAAAGCTTGAAACATTGAGAGATCATATTTGACCCAGTTGTTGGTAAATGGTTGCACAGATTGATGCTGTGGTGGGGCTGAGAGATGTTGTGGTGGCGACTAGTGATGCTGTGGCATTCAATGATCCTGTGGTAGCGCATAGTGATGTTGTTGTGGTAGCGCATAGTGATGTTGTTGTGCCCCTTAGTGATGCTGTGGTGATGCGATAGAGTGAGTGGGATAGATAGATAGAGTGAGTGGGATAGATAGATAGAGGAAGGGCGATAGAGAGATTGAGTGAGCGAGATAGATAGGTAGATAGATAGATAGGAGTGAGGGCGATAGATAGCTAGACAGATAGATAGAGTGATGGCGATCAGTATCTAAATAAGTAGATAGAATGAGGGCGATAGATCGATAGAAAGATAGATAGAGTGAGGGCGATAGATAGAGTGAGGGCGATAGATAGATAGCGTGAGGGCGATAGATAGATAGAGTGAGGGCGATAGATAGATTGATAGATAGATAGAGTGAGGGCGATTAGATAGATAGAGTGAGGGCGATAGATAGATAGATAGAGTTAGGGCGATAGATAGATAGAGTGAGGGCGATAGATAGAGTGAGGGCGATAGATAGAGTGAGGGCGATAGATAGAGTGAGGGCGATAGAGTGAGGGCGATAGATAGAGTGAGGACGATAGATAGAGTGAGGGCGATAGATAGCGTGAGGGTGATAGAGTGAGGGCGATAAGATAGAGTGAAGGCGATAGATAGAGTGAGGGCGATTAGATAGAGTGAGGCCGATAGATAGACAGATAGAGTGAGGGCGATTAGATAGATAGACTGAGGCCGATAGATAGAGTGAGGGCGATAGATAGACAGATAGAGTGAGGGCGATAGATCGATAGACAGATAGAGTGAGGGCGATAGATAGATAGATAGTTGTGTGTGTGGTTGTGGTTGTGTGTGTGGTTGTGGTTATGTGTGCGTGGTTGTGTGTGTGTGGTTGTGTGTGTGTGCTTGTGTGTGTTATGCTTTGTTTTTCTATGTTTTGTTATGCTATGTTTTGTTGTGTTTGGTATGCTATGTTTTGCTAGGCTATGATATGTTTTGTTTTGTTATGCTATGCTATGTTTTGTTATGTTATGTTTTGTTAAGCTATGCAATGTTTTGTTTTGCTATTCTATGCTTTGTTATGCTATGCTATGTTTTTTTGCTATCCTATGCTTTGTTTTGTTATGCTATGCAATGCTTTGTTGTGTTTGTTATGCTATTCTTTGTTATGCTATGCTATGTTGTGTTTTGCTATGCTATGCTTTGTTTTGCTATGCTATGTTTTGTTATGCTATGTTTTGTTATGCTATGTTTTGTTATGCTATGTTTTGTTATGCTATGTTTTGTTATGCTATGCTTTGTTATGCTATGCTCTGTTATGCTATGCTCTGTTTTGCTATGCTATGTTTTGTTGTGTTTGATATGCTATGTTTTGCTATGCTATTATATGTTTTGCTATGCTATGTTTTGTTATGCCATGTTGTGTTATGCCATGTTTTGTTAGGCTATGTTTTGTTTTGCTATCCTATGCTTTGTTTTGTTATGCTATGCTCTGTTTAGTTTTGCTATCCTATGCTATGTTGTGTTTTGTTATGCTATGCTATGTTGTGTTTTGTTATGCTATGCTATGTTGTGTTTTGTTATGCTATGCTATGTTATGCTATGTTTTGTTATGTTATGCTATGTTTTGTTATGCTATGCTTTGTTATGCTTTGTTATGCTATGCTATCTTTTGCTATGCTATGCTTTGTTTTGCTATGCTATGTTTTGTTGTGTTTGATATGCTATGTTTTGCTATGCTATTATATGTTTTGCTATGCTATGTTTTGTTATGCCATGTTTTGTTATGCCATGTTTTGTTAGGCTATGTTTTGTTTTGCTATCCTATGCTTTGTTTTGTTATCCTATGCTATGTTGTGTTTTGTTATGCTATGCTATGTTGTGTTTTGTTATGCTATGCTATGTTGTGTTTTGTTATGCTATGCTAAGTTGTGTTTTGTTATGCTATGTTTTGTTATGCTATGCTATGTTTTGTTGTGTTTGTTATGCTATGCTTTGTTATGCTATGCTATGTTGTGTTTTGCTATGCTATGCTTTGTTTTGCTATGTTTTGTTGTGTTGTGTTATGCTATTTTTTGTTATGCTATTTTTTGTTATGCTATTTTTTGTTATGCTATTTTTTGTTGTGCTTTATTACGCTATGCTTGGTTATGCTGTGCTTGGTTATGCTATGCTTGGTTATGCTATGCTTGGTTATGCTGTGCTTGGTTATGCTGTGCTTGGTTGTGCTGTGCTTGGTTGTGCTGTGCTTGGTTATGCTGTGCTTGGTTGTGCTGTGCTTGGTTGTGCTGTGCTTGGTTGTGCTGTGCTTGGTTGTGCTGTGCTTGGTTGTGCTGTGCTTGGTTGTGCTGTGCTGTGTTTTGCTGTGCTGTGCTGTGTTTTGCTGTGCTGTGCTGTGTTTTGCTGTGCTGTGCTGTGTTTTGCTGTGCTGTGCTGTGTTTTGCTGTGCTGTGTTTTGCTGTGCTTTGCTGTGCTGTGTTTTGCTGTGCTGTGTTTTGCTGTGCTTGCTGTGTTTTGCTGTGCTGTGCTGTGTTTTGCTGTGCTGTGCTGTGTTTTGCTGTGCTGTGTTTTGCTGTGCTGTGCTGTGTTTTGCTGTGCTTTGCTGTGCTGTGTTTTGCTGTGCTGTGCTTTGCTGTGCTGTGTTTTGCTGTGTTTTGCTGTGCTGTGCTTTGCTGTGCTGTGTTTTGCTGTGTTTTGCTGTGCTGTGTTTTGCTGTGCTGTGCGGTGCTGTGCTGTGTTTTGCTGTGCTGTGTTTTGCTGTGCTGTGTTTTGCTGTGCTGTGCTGTGTTTTGCTGTGCTGTGTTTTGCTATGCTGTGCTGTGTTTTGCTGTGCTGTGCTGTGCTTTGCTGTGCTGTGTTTTGCTGTGTTTTGCTGTGTTGTGCTGTGCTGTGCTGTGTTTTGCTGTGCTGTGCTGTGTTGTGCTGTGCTGTGTTGTGCTGTGTTGTGCTGTGCTGTGTTGTGCTGTGCTGTGTTTTGCTGTGCTGTGCTGTGTTGTGCTGTGTTTTGCTGTGCTGTGCTTTGCTGTGCTGTCCTGTGCTGTGCTTTGCTGTGCTGTGCTGTGTTGTGCTGTGTTTTGCTGTGCTGTGCTTTGCTGTGCTGTCCTGTGCTGTGCTTTGCTGTGCTGTGCTGTGTTGTGTTGTGTTTTGCTGTGCTGTGTTGTGTTTTGCTGTGTTGTGTTGTGCTGTGCTGTGTTTTGCTGTGCTGTGTTGTGTTTTGCTGTGCTGTGTTTTGCTGTGCTGTGCTTTGCTCTGCTGTGTTGTGTTTTGCTGTGCTGTGTTGTGTTGTGTTTTGCTGTGCTGTGTTGTGTTTTGCTGTACTGTGCTGTGTTGTGTTTTGCTGTGCTGTGTTGTGTTGTGTTTTGCTGTGCTGGTAAGGGTATGTGAGGGTGTGTGTGAGGGGGTGTGAAGGTGAGGGTGTGAGGGTGAGGAGGTGTGTGAGGGTGAGGAGGTGTGTGAGGGTGATGAGGTGTGTGAGGGGTGAGGGCGTGAGGGTTGTGTTGTGTTGTGTTTTGCTGTGCTGTGTTGTGCTGTGCTGTGCTGTGTTTTGCTGTGCTTTGCTGTGCTGTGCTGTGTTGTGTTTTGCTGTGCTGTGTTGTGTTGTGTTGTGTTTTGCTGTGCTGTGCTTTGCTGTGCTGTGTTGTGCTGTGTTTTGTTGTGTTGTGCTGTGTTGTGCTGTGTTGTGCTGTGCTGTGTTGTGTTTTGCTGTGTTGTGCTGTGTTTTGCTGTGCTGTGTTTTGCTGTGCTGTGTTTTGCTGTGCTGTGCTTTGCTGTGCTGTCCTGTGCTGTGTTTTGATGTGCTGTGCTGTGTTGTGTTGTGTTTTGCTGTGCTGTGTTGTGCTGTGCTGTGTTTTGCTGTGCTTTGCTGTGCTGTCCTGTGCTGTGCTGTGTTTTACTGTGTTGTGTTGTGTTTTGCTGTGCTGTGCTGTGTTGTGTTTTGCTGTACTGTGCTGTGTTGTGTTGTGCTGCGTTGTGTTGTGTTTTGCTGTGCTGGTAAGGGTATGTGAGGGTGTGTGTGAGGGGGTGTGAAGGTGAGGGTGTGAGGGTGAGGAGGTGTGTGAGGGTGATGAGGTGTGTGAGGGGTGAGGGCGTGAGGGTTGTGTTGTGTTTTGCTGTGCTGTGTTGTGCTGTGCTGTGTTTTGCTGTGCTGTGCTGTGTTTTGCTGTGCTGTGCTGTGTTGTGTTTTGCTGTGCTGTGTTGTGTTGTGTTTTGCTGTGCTGTGCTTTGCTGTGCTGTGTTGTGCTGTGTTTTGCTGTGCTGTGCTGTGTTTTGCTGTGCTGTGTTGTGTTGTGCTGTGCTGTGTTGTGCTGTGCTGTGTTGTGCTGTGCTGTGTTGTGTTGTGCTGTGCTGTGTTTTGCTGTGCTGTGTTTTGCTGTGCTGTGCTTTGCTGTGCTGTCCTGTGCTGTGTTTTGCTGTGCTGTGTTGTGTTGTGTTTTGCTGTCCTGTGTTGTGTTGTGCTGTGTGTGGTTTGCTGTGCTTTGCTGTGCTGTCCTGTGCTGTGCTGTGTTTTGCTGTGCTGTGTTGTGTTGTGTTTTGCTGTGCTGTGTTGTGTTTTGCTGTGCTGTGCTGCGTTGTGCTGTGTTGTGTTTTGCTGTGCTGTGCTGTGTTGTGTTTTGCTGTGCTGTGTTTTGCTGTGCTGTGCTGTGTTGTGTTTTGCTCTGTTGTGCTGTGTTGTGTTTTGTTGTGCTGTGCTGTGTTTTGCTGTGCTGTGTTGTGTTTTGCTGTGCTGTGCTGTGTTGTGTTGTGTTGTGTTTTGCTGTGCTGTGTTGTGTTGTGTTTTGCTGTGCTGTGCTGTGTTGTGTTTTGCTGTGCTGTGTTGTGTTTTGCTGTGCTGGTAAGGGTATGTGAGGGTGTGTGTGAGGGGGTGAGGGCGTGAGGGTGAGTGTCTCCAATGAATGTCACTGCTTCACCTTCTTTGAAAATGTTCAGTGCTGCAAATAGAGCATGCCGTAATTATCACAGCATGAGGCCCCAAAGTGATAATTATCACAGCATGCAGAGAGCCGCCCCACGCTGCTGGAGCACTCAACTGCACATTAATTATAGTTGAGTGCTCCAGCAGCCTGGGGCACCTGTTGACATGCTGTGATAAGTGGGTCTCATGCTGTGATAATTGTTGCAGCGCCTGAGGAAGTGGAGACTCCTGCTGGGATAATTGGTCTTGTGGCGCCTCAGGAAGTAGAGTTTCATGCTGGGATAATTGGTCTGGCGGGCTTGCAGCGCCTGACGTCCAACAAACGTGCACAAGCTGCTCAACCTTGAAGCTCGTTCACAGACCTGGGTCGGCTCGTGCCCAGGTCTGTATCGGGCTCGTTCACAGCTGTTACTCCCTTGACAGGGAGGAAGGTGACTATAGTCTCGCTGGCGGGAGCGCTTCGCGCTCCAACGCCAGCTCGACCTAAAAAGGAGAGTGCTCAATGCATGCTATGCATAATACACCATTGGCAGTCATACAATAGAAACGAGCTGCATGCACATTCTTTTAACCAAGCAACAGGTCCAGCAAGTCAAGCTATGAGAACAACATAATTAGTGTAGGCTAATGAGCTTTCCTTATCTCTCTTTTGCGTTGTGATCCTCAAACAAGTGGGCTTCACAAACTTCTTTATCAGCTGCTTTCCCGAAGGCCTTTCCCGAAGATCTTGTTTCCTTAAAGTTTGGATGGTTTGTACCTTGTTAATTCTTTTTTAACTGAGAAATAGTAAGAGGTGGTTCTGATTGTATACTTTGAAATTGTAATTCGTTCCATTGAAATGAATTAAGTGCAGCGTTACTGAAAAAATCAACACTTTCATTTTTAAGTCTTACCTATCATAGTATGGAAGCTGGCTTTATTGTCACTCTTATTGGCTTTCTTCTTACTTACTGAATTTTCTTATCTCATCATTCCATCTTGTGTTCGTCCCTCCCCTGGAGCATAGCCTGGTAACCATCTTTTTTTTAGGTCAAGCCTTGGCAGCGCATGCGATGCTCTGCAAGGCATGCTGTATTAAGGTATGGACGTGAAGCTCCGCCACCTCTCTGCTCCGTTTTTTTATTTGCTTTTGTCATTGTACATTGTAAACTGGCTTTTAATTAGGCAATAGGCTTAGTAGTTCCTCCTTAATGCCACCTTTTCCCATTTTGTACCCTACCATGAGGACATCCCCTGTTACATGTGTTGTTGCTCGGTAGGCTTTAATTACAGCCTCCAAACACTATTTTCTCAAGGAGCTTTGTCCTGCCTGCTTTTGCCAAAGCCAACACAAGGAGATGATAGACAGAGAGCTGAAACCTTTCAGACACTCACCCCCAGTCACAGATCTGGGTTGAATCCATCATCATTCTATAGTTCACTTCACCACCTCAGTTCAGACCAGGCTATATGCAAATCAGTCTTGACCCTGTGCCTCATGGGAACATTCCAGCCCTAACTGCCAAGCCAGGTCTTCCCTGAACTCAAAACAAGCATCCTGGGACCGGTTTCTCGGTAACACCCTTCATCAGCCAGGCTAGCTTGAATCCAGAGACAAAGTGAGCAAGGGACCCACGTCTGGGCATACCCAGCCAACTTAGGGCGAACAAAGCAAACACAAGGAGATGATGGACGGAGAGCTGAAACTTTTCAGACACTCATCCCCAGTCACAGATCTGGGTTGAATCCATCATCATTCTTTAGCTCACTTCGCCACCTTAGTTCAGACCCAGCTATATGCAAATCAGTCTTGACCCTGTGCCTGCTCTTGCTGGCAGTAAAAGATAGGACACACTCTCTCCTAAGGCAGTTGCAATGCAATAGGTCTTGCATTTGCGAGAGTTTAAGCTATTGGCATTGTAAATGCCCTTTATCTGTTTTTTTAACCCCTTGCGCACTGCCCAAATTTTCGTGCTGTGCGGGCGAATTAAAGAGTGGGCGGGGTTCGGACGGCCCCCGGCCGTCCTCTGCACATTCCCACCATTACATCAGACAGCCGGGGGCCGTCCGTAGCACGCAAGGGGTTAAAATACATAAATAAAAGGCATTGTCATTTAGAATATCAATAGCTCAAATTCTTGTAAATGTAAGAACTATTGCATTGCAAATGCTCGTTTTATTGACTGACTTGTGTTCTTCCACTGCTCACTTTTAGAGACCATACTTTTTTTCTTCAGGTCCAGCCTAGCAGCAGCGCGCATGCGCTACTCCTTCTGCGAGGCATGCTGCAATAGAGTATGTAGTGGATGCCCCGCCCACTCTCCGCTCATATTTTTCATTGACTTGTTTCATTGTTCTTCTTAATATCTGGCTTCTGATTCGTAGAAAGGCTTGTAAGTCCCTCCTTGGTACCGCCTTGTCTCCTTTAGTCACCACCCTTAACGACTGGACCTTTCACTTGGCTTGTTACAGGTTCTGCCTTATGAGTGGCTGAGCACTATTTTATTTGTTGACAGTGGGGACAATGGCAGGTGCTTTTTTTTTTATCTGCATGCTGAGCGCGTGCCCGCTTTAGGGACACCGCGCTCAGTTTTTTTTGTTTTGCTATCTTTAATTCTAAGCGCGACACCGCGCTCGGTTGCAGTTTTTAATAAAAAAACTGTAATACAGAGCGCGGCACCTGCTTAAGGGACACTGCGCTCGGTTGCATTTTAAAAAAACGTTAATACTGAGCGCGGTGTCCTTATTGCAGGCGCCACGCTTCTCTTTTTAAAAAATTTTCATAATAATTGCGGCACCCATTTCAGGGACACTGCTCGGAACCAAGAGCAGGTTTGGCTCATTTGCTGCCCTCTCCCGGCCAGTCCGGGCTTGCCTCCTCTTTTGGCATCCTCCCTCCCTCGCATGAGGGGGCAGAGCTTAACGGCAATCTAAGGGAGTGAAAAGAAGCCTTTACAATGGAAAGGGTCTCACATTGACGTAAGTTTGAGCTATTGGCATTGTAAATAAAAATGCCTTTTATTTATGGTTAGGTTTTTAAAGCATAAAAAAGGCATTGTCATTTACAATGCCAATAGCTGAAATTCACGTACATGTGAGACCTATGGTATTGCAAATGCTTGTTTTGGTTCAGCACTCCATCAGAGTGCATGTGTTTTCCATCACCCCCCTCCGAGTGCTTCCTCCCACCAACTGTCCAACCTCAATCTTTATGATACTCTTTACTTCATGTCTGCTCGCTTTCCCTAAAGTGCTTTACTCCCCTGTTCTCCATGTTGCTCTCTCACTCGAGTACTTCTCCCTCCTGCTCGTGTCCCGTACACCCTTGTGTGCAGCTTTTCCTCTCCTCTCTCACCATTTTTTATATTTTTTCTATTTTTCTACTTGCCCTTGCCCACTCCCCAATTGCTTCCCACACTGACTTAATCCTCTCACATGCTGCCCCGTACCCCCACCAGTCCTTCTCTTTTTAATCTTAACAAAACCAAAACATTTTGAGGGAGCCGCGGCAAACTGTTGCACGTCTTCCATCTTACTAATAGGAGCTTTTGCATGCGTGCACTTGTGAAATGGCACAACTTGCGTCTGCACCATCAGGCCTTTTTGTCTTTTGGCCGATGCTGCTCAGTTTTCGTAAATATGCTTTTTTTCCCAATGCTGTACAGGATTTTTACATACATTGACAAAGCCAATAGGTCCATAGACGATGCCTATTGTCATTGCCAGTGCTTGTTTTACTTGAAAAAGATAGAACAAATTTAAAAATAAAAATAAAACCAATCATCAACACACAACAAATGCAATTCCAGCAGTGACACTAAACACATGTAATCCTAGTACATAGCACTTTACCCCAAACCCTTAACTCTATACCCAAGGCCCTTAACCCAATTTCCTCTACCCTACTTAGCCCCTATACCACAGCACCAATCCTTAGTGTGTAATTCGTACACCTCAAATACTTAAATTTATACCCCAAAAACTGAAATCTGTACCCTTAACCACTAACACCAAACACCATATATCTGTACTCTTTTCCCTTAGCCTTAAACCATTAATCCATAAACCCTTAACCGTATTTACTAAGTCCTTAACACTGTGACCCTAAAAACTGCATTCCAAAACCTCACTTTAACTTTACATACCAATCCCAATCCTCAACCCAATTACTTTAACCCGTATAACCCACACCCTATACTATACTTATAACTCCTGATGCTTGATCACTGCATTACTTTTGCATTGTCCTGACATCAATATATTTTGGGAATAAGCACTTTGCAAAGTGTTCCTATTACAAAGTGATTTATTTTTAGAAGTATTATTTTTTAAGTATTGTTTGGGTTCACTGACTGAATATCGACAGCTAAAATATCCCCATACCACAATATTGAGTTTTAAATATCAATGTCAAAAATATCGACATCCTATATTATTAATGGTAAATACAAAAATATCGAAAAAAATATTGGTGTAAAAAATATAGTTGTACAAAATATCATATATATATATATATATACAGTAAAGCACGCTCTCAGGAAATAGAGACACAGCAGCCCAATGTGAGTTGTGTAGTTTAATTCACAATGCGTTTCGCCATAACGATGGCTTGATCACGTGAAAGTGCAACGTACCAATCACTGTCTTAATCTCCCAGGGAAATCATGAACACAAACATAGGACTTTACAAATGTACGTCTCGTAAGTGCTACAAACTTAATATATACACGATTGGTCGGAATTAAATCACAATAAAATGCATGTAACGTAATTATCTGATGAAACAATACAAAAAGCAATATTGTGAAGCTGTAAAAATATATACACGCTGCAAGTACATTCGGCTCCCAGAACACTCGATAATTTTCCCTCAATTCAATTTAAACCGTAACACTGCCCATAGAAAATCTCCGAAAGCATAGGGCAAGCGTAATACAGTAAAGAATATATCGCCAACGTGACTGTCGATCGTGGCTGCTCAATAAAGATACATTGAGGCAGTACGATCACCCACAAAATGCCGCCCTGGCGTGAGTGTCGAACGCGGCACCTCAATAAAGTTACCTTGAGGCCGTAAGATCACACGCATTGCACAATGGAAAATAAAGCCCGAACTGTGCATACATGTGCAGTAAATAACAACCTTCAATCGGCAAGTGCCCAATAATAACTTGCAATGACAATCAATATGTACTCAATAATAAGCAATTGCTATGCTTGTAATGTACAAAGACATTATATATATGCAATAATATCAACGGTATCGGCAAGAGCCTGACCATGCCAATTGGCACCCAAAGGTTGACGGCGTGGATAGCACTGTGCTAATCCTATGCTTAAAAACTTTGATAGAAAAACAGCCATTTGAGGTGAGCATAACTAAAGTGTTGCTGGTGTTGTTTTGATACATTTATTTTATAATTTGAAAATTAAATAAAAATATAACAAAGATATATATATATATATATATATATATATATATATATATATATATATATATATATATATATATATATATATATATATATATATATATATATATATATATATATACATATATATATATATATATATACATATATATATATATATATATATATATATATATATATACACATATATAGATTAATCATAACATAACATCTATTAAAAAACATTAAATTATAAATTAAACTATTTAAAAATCTTTAAACTTAAATTTCCCACTCCAGTCTGTGCAACAGTAGGGGAAGTGTTGGATAGCGGAGGGGTAAAAATTACTATTCCCACTCCAGTGAGTGTAAACACAAGGCAAGTGTTGAATAGCTGAGGTATAAAATGTACTATTCCTACTCCAGTCAGTGCAATAGTAGGGAAAGTGTTGGATAGCGGAGAGGTAAAAATTATTATTCCTACTCGAGTGAGTGCAACAGTAGGGAAAGTGTTGGATAGCGGAGGGATAAAAATGACCATTCCCACTACAGTGAGTTCAACAATAGGGAACGTGTTGGATAGCAGAGGGGTAAAAATTACTGTTCCCACTCCAACTAGTGCAACAGTAGGGAAAGTGTTGGATTGCGGAGGGGTAAAAATTTGTATTCCCACTCCAATCAGTTAAAAATAAAGACGTTTTAAAAAATCAACTACAATTGTTTTTCAAAAACAAAATAAGTAAAAAAACTATATAAATATGTACAAAATACACATATTTAATATTTAAAAAAACATATAATGTTAAATACCAATGACAAATACCAACACCTATTATATTAAATAAAATACAATTTTATTTTTCAAAACAGATTTTTTTTATGAGAAATTATTTAGAAACAAAAACATTAATTATTACATACATTTAGTTTTTGTATTTCCTACCCTATAACACCACACAATTCACAACCCACATCTAAATTTTAAAAAAGATACTTCCATAATTAACATAATAAGGATCAATTAGAGAAATATTAATTATTAAAAAACAAATGAAGACACATAACAATTAACTTCCCACCCTTTACCCCTATAATCCCCACAACCCACAGCTAAAATTAAACTGTAAAAAACTTAATTTCACAATTATTATGCATATTCAATTAAGTAAAATTAATTTACTCCCCACCCTTTACCCCTACGAAATCAAAACCCACACAGAAAAAAATAAACAATTACCCCAATTAATTATCAATTAATTATTATTAATGATCAACTAATCATTAATTAAATTTGTTCCCACCCTTTACCCCTAGAAACCCCACAACCCACTCCTAAAATTAATGACAACATTCTCATATTTAATTTTCTATTAATTAATATTAATTAACAACTAATTATGAATTAATTAAACATAAATTACTTCCCACCCTTTACCCATATAAACCCCACAACCTGCACCTTAAATAAATTACACAATTCCCATATTACATTTTCAATGAATGAATGAATTAACATTATTTAATAACTAATGATTAATTGATTAAAATTAAGTTACTTCCCTCCCTTTACCCCTATAAACCCCACTAAGCACACCTAAAAGAAATTGCACAATTACCATAATCAATTACCAATTCAGTAATATTAATTAACAACCAGTTAATAATATATTTAATAAATTACGACCCACAATTAACACTATAAAATCTCAATTAAATAAATATTATTAAACATAAAATAATAATTAATTTATTATAATTAAATTACTTCCACTCTATTCCCCTATGAACCTACAGACCCCTTCAGAACAAAAAATTGCAACATCTAATTAAAATAAATTGATAGCTACTAAAAATGTAGCACATATATTAAAAAATACAAACAATACTTATACAAAAAAATACATCACATACATTTAAAATATATACTACAATACATAACACTAATTAAAAAATCGATATTTTAAACAACTAGGGGCCAGATGTAGCTCGACAATTACCGGTCAGTAACGGCCGATTTCGTCCGTTACCGACCGTTATTTGGGAATTGACATGTAGGGGGCATATTATTTACAGAATTGGTATATTTACTGATTCGGTAAATTTACAGAATCAGTAAAATACCGAATCGGTAAATTTACCGATTCTGTAAATCAATATGTAGGTGGCACTGTAATCAGTGCCACAGGCCCTTACCTTTACCATGGAATACTATTCCATGGTAAATAACGAATTTCTGTGTACATGCACATCTGTGCATGTACACCTGTGCCATGTGGCACACAGACATGCCCTAAGGGCATGTCTGTGTGTCACATGGCACACAAGCCAGTAACAGGGGTGCAACAGAGTGTCAAAGTGACACCCTGTCCCCCTTGTAAATTCGGTATTTTTACCGATTCTGTAATTACCGAATCGGTATCTGCCATTGAATCCTATGGGCTTCAAGGCCCATAGGAATCAATGGCAGATACCGATTCTGTAATTACAGAATCGGTAATTACCGAATCTTACAGATTCGGTATTTTTACCGAATTATTTACCTACATAGCAATTACCGAATTGTAAATACCGAATCGGTAAAATTCGGTAAGTACCATTCGGTAAATTGCTATTACCTACATCTGGGCCCAAATTTTTGCAAATGATTTTAATGACTTCTATATTTTTTTAATGATATTTCTTACCTTAAAATCGATAATCTCGACCACAGTATTCTTGCTGTCGATATTTTTGTGTCACTATATTAAAACTCTTCAGAAAAGGGGGTGGTGATGGACAGAGCATCTGAATTAAGCAGAACACTCATACCCAGTCAAAAGATCAGGGCTTGATCCATCACCGTTTTTTAGCTCACTGCACCATCCCAGTTCAGAACCTGGCTACATGCAAATTAGTCTGTCCCTGGCCCAGTGCATCATGGGGACAGGGCAGACCAAACTACCAAGCCAATTCTTTACTGGAAAGGAAACAAGCTTCCGGGCACCGGTTTCTGGCATGGCAGCCGTCTTCGGCCCGGCTTGCTTGAATCCTGATGGTGCAGTGAGCAAGGGACTCACATCTGAGCATACCCTTCCACGCTTGTGGTGGCGAAAACGATTCAGAAAAGGGGGTGGTGATGGACAGAGCATCTGAATTAAGCAGAACACTCATACCCAGTCAAAAGATCAGGGCTTGATCCATCACCCTTTTTTAGCTCACTGCACCATCCCAGTTCAGAACCTGGCTACATTTCCAGTAAAGAATTGGCTTGGTAGTTTGGTCTGCCCTGTTCCCATGATGCACTGGGCCAGGGACAGACTAATGTGCATGTAGCCAGGTTCTGAACTGGGATGGTGCAGTGAGCTAAAAAACGGTGATGGATCAAGCCCTGATCTTTTGACTGGGTATGAGTGTTCTGCTTAATTCAGATGCTCTGTCCATCACCACCCCCTTTTCTGAATCGTTTTGGCCACTATAGGAGTGGAAGGGTATGCTCAGACATGAGTCCCTTGCTCACTGCACCATCAGGATTCAAGCAAGCCGGGCCGAAGACGGCTGCAATGCCAGAAACCGGTCCCCGGAAGCTTGTTTCCTTTCCAGTAAAGAATTGGCTTGGTAGTTTGGTCTGCCCTGTTCCCATGATGCACTGGGCCAGGGACAGACTAATTTGCATGTAGCCAGGTTCTGAACTGGGATGGTGCAGTGAGCTAAAAAACGGTGATGGATCAAGCCCTGATCTTTTGACTGGGTATGAGTGTTCTGCTTAATTCAGATGCTCCGTCCATCACCACCCTCTTTTCTGAATCGTTTTGGCCACTATAGGAGTGGAAGGGTATGCTCAGACATGAGTCCCTTGCTCACTGCACCATCAGGATTCAAGCAAGCCGGGCCGAAGACGGCTGCAATGCCAGAAACCGGTCCCCGGAAGTTGTTTCCTCTCCAGTAAAGAATTGGCTTGCTAGTTTGGTCTGCCCTGTTCCCATGATGCACTGGGCCAGGGACAGACTAATCTGCATGTAGCCAGGTTCTGAACTGGGATGGTGCAGTGAGCTAAAAATGGTGATGGATCAAGCCCTGATCTTTTGACTGGGTATGAGTGTTCTGCTTAATGCAAATGCTCTGTCCATCACCACCCCCTTTTCTGAATCACTATATTAAAACTCAACATTTCTAACTTGATATTTTGTCTAAATACCTATCGATTGGATACTCCTGTTATGGAGTGTCCTGGTTACTCAATGTTTCAGTGTTATTCATTGAGTCACAATCATTTTTATCGACCTTGAAAACATTCAGCATTGAGTTGACAATCATTGATTTACATTTTTGACCTGCAGGTCTCTGCTTGGGTGTGTTATTTTATTGGTTTTTCGGTTTTAAATATGATTGAAAAATACAGAAATTGATTGAGCATGGCTCAATTATGATGATGAAACATCTTGCTGTGTTGCAATGTTGACAGCCCAGCCCCATCCGCAGCTCATCCCTGAACCAAGGCCAAGGTCCATTCCAGCTCAAACCATAGCTTGTCCAATCCATTCGGAGCCCAGTCCATATAGAACACAGCAATGAGTAGAGATGAGCCCAACACGATGCCCAGTACAGCCCTAGGCTTAGCCAGCCCAGTTGACACCTAAATCCAGCCCCTGCTGACAGCACAGACCGGGTCTGTTTGGAACGCAGCAGGATCCAACAGAAATCCCAATCCAAAGCATTGTCTCACCAAGGATCTCATGTCGCCCAGTGCTAGACCAGCTCAGCACTCAAGCCAAAGCTTAGCACTGTGCCTCTTTTTCCATATCTGTCAGGAATGGAGATGCTTAGTACCTGGAAAAGCAAAGTGATATAGACCTATACATATCAGTCATTTTTATTTCCACAAGCGCTATTTAAGTATTGGCTGCTTGTAACACAGAGGGAGTTCATTTCCGAACTTATTATTTTTATTTTTGTACTTTGTTTTGTTACAGAACATTAGCATACATACAAAACAGTAACATAAGAAATGCCATAGTGAGTTACATGCACAAATCATGTCAATCAATCTGCAGGGGTAACTGGGCGCTGTGTCTCTGTGGAAGAGTCAGTCTTTAGTCTCTTTCTGAAGTTTGCCAGAGAGGGCACCATATGGAGCTTGAGGAGGAGTTTGACCAGGTCTTGCCTGCAACGTAGGAGTAGCAGGCGCTGCGGCGTATGCGTGGTGCGTATGCGAGTGATGAGGAGCATAGGTGTCTCACAGGTTGATGGAAGTTCAGTTGACGGTTGAACTAGACAGGTCCTAAGTTGTGGAGGGCTTTGTAGGCGTGCATGTGGACCTTGAACTGGCATCTTTTCTGGATGGGGAGCTGGTGGAGGTCTATCAAGTGGGGAGGAATGTGGGTTCATTTGGGGAGGTCCAGGATGAGTTTGGTTGTGCTGTTCTGTATAGTTTGGAGTCTACTGGGGAACTGGGTGGAGGTGCCGGAATAATGGCCATTGCCGTACACTGCAATGTTGAACAGGGTGGGGCTGAGGGATGATCCTTGCGTAACACTGCTTATGATGTCTTAGGGTGTGAAGATGAATTGAGGCAGTCGGATGCTCTGTGTGTGTCCTGTGAGGAAAGAGGCTATGCACTTGAGGACCTCTTGGCATAAGTCTATGTTGTGGAGTCTGTTGATGAGGGTGTTGTGGAAGACTGTGTCAAACACGGCAGAGAGGTCGAGGAGGATCAGGGTCACCATTTCACCATGTCCGAGGAGTGTTCTGATGTCATCTATGGAGGCAATCAGTGCATTCTCAGTGCTGTGGTTGGCATGAAATCCTTATTGGGAGGCATCCAGTAGATGGATTTGTTCCAGGAATTCATGAGCTGCTGGTTTATGTGTTTCTCGAGAACTTTGGTCGGGTAGGGGAGTAGGGAGATCGTATGATAACTTTTGAGATCGTTGGGTCAGAGGAGATTTTCTGACGTTTGAGTGTTTCAATCTGTCCGGGAAGGTTGAGGTGCAGATGGAGGTGGTGAGGACGCTGGTGAGTTGCGTGCTGATTGGGTTTGTTGTGAGGTTGTGGAGGTAGTGGGGCAGGAGTCGGTGGGCACCCCAGAGTGGATGGAAGACATGATGGCTGAGAAGATGCAGGAGCTGCAGGCATCCTATATCCTGCGCCAAAGGCATGAAAGCGGTATCCCCAGCTGGCTCCGCCTCTGGGGCTGCTGGGAAATGTAGTGCGGTGTGGTTGCCCGGTCCGATCACGGCCATTTGGTATCTTCGGTAGGAAGTAGGGAGTCTTCAGGTGATTGCAGGAGTACAGACACCTCCTGCAAGAACATACAAGGTGGCTTCCCCGATGCGGGAGCTGCAGGTGTCCTATATCATGTGCCGGAGGCACGAAAGAGATATTCCCAGATGGTCCCACCTCTGGGGCTGCTAGGAAACATAAGGCACGAAAGAGATATTCCCAGATGGTCCCACCTCTGGGGCTGCTAGGAAACTTAGTTCTGCGTGGTCGTCCGGTATGATCACAGCCGGCCAGCGTCTTCGGGAGGAGGGGGAGGGGTCTTCAGGCGATGGCAGGAGGGCAGGCAGGCACCTCCTGCAAGAATGCACAAGGCGGCACTGATGGTCACGCAGCTATTAGATGTAGTGGAACAATGGTTCTTCCTGTATAGTGCGAACCTGCAAAATTCAACCTGTTCATGTGTGATATCCCCAGGCACAGTGGAAGACCCACAGGGTTTGTATGACCATGCAAGGTGCTCTGTGACTCCGCCAGAGATCTTCGGACACCGCCATTGTGTAACTCCAACACAAACACTGCATGTGACCCCAACCCACTGTGAACCTTGTGTACTGCCGGAGGCCCTTTTCTTTTCTGTGAGTTGGAAGCTCTGGTAGATATTGTTTTATTTGATGCACAAAGTGGACCCAGCAATCGATTAATGACTGATGACTGTTTGTTCTACAAATTGATTTCTACGTCTGGCAGCCTTGAGAAAAAATTCTGCCAAAATCAATGGCATTCGAGCGTTATAATACAGAGAGGAGCTTGTAACAGCTAATTAGTCTTCGCCTTTTAATGTATTTGGAAAAAGGGCAAGACAGGCACAGATTACTCGCTTATGTGGGCAATCCAGTAGGAGCAGCCACACTGCAGCCACGGTCAGCCGCTGGGGGTCGGGCTGGTGTTAGAAGGGGCAGGGACTGCATTGTAATGCACCTGATCTATAGTGCTATAGAAATGTTGTGTTATAGACAGGGCCAGTGTGGGACTGCTGAAAAAAAGCAATTTTGTGTCTTACCTACCCTCCACGCCAGCTAGTATGAACTACCCACACATACCACTCAATCCCTCATCTGTTGCATAATTGACTGGTTTTAGCAAAACAGCAGTTTCAAGCTCAAACAGATCAAAAACTGTTCAAATGCCTGCAAAGAGATGAAAGTTAACCAAGCGCCTTTCATTTGTTGATTACTGTGCCCAGGCCTTCAGGGACATTACGATGTTGTCGGATGGACAGAGGGAAGGGCTTTCACCCGCAGCTTGAAATAAAAATATAATTAAATGCTATTTTAATAGCGTTTACTGAATACTTATTTTTTTTAATACATGCTATGTGTTACTGGTCACACTGATATTCATTTAGCTCACAGACTGCTCCAATAGCTTAAATTATCTTCAGTGGGCAATGAGGCTTCAGAAAGATCCAACATATGTTAAATCTCTTTTTTAGGTTTAATATAGTGAACCCTAGAGTATCAGCAAGTGACAAGTATACATGATATGCATTAATACTCTGTACTCGTCTGAAGGAAGAGTCGTTTCTTAATTGGAAAAGGTGCAGTAAAAGCAAACCCAAAATTTAAGACAAGTTTTGCAACATGACTGGGATGCTCTGAATTAATGAGGCAAACCCTCTGTTACAGGTGTGTGCATTTAGGTTTTTTCTGCACTGTGCATGGTGGGTGGTATAAAGGGCATTGTTAACAAAGAAGAGTTACCCTGCTTCTGTGCAAGACAGCCATTCTTCGTGGTTGAATAACATTTCCAACGGAACCTGCTAAATATGTTGTTTTTTATGTCTTGGTCTAGGCTGCACGCATGTGCTAACTTGAACCGAGACATGCTGTATCTACTGTTGTGGGTTTCAGCCGCTCATGGCTTCCCATTTGCTGGCCACATCTTTGCTCCATTTTGCGTCCTCCACATTTTTCAAGGGCAGGCACACGTCCTGCCTCTTCCAGTGATTAGCCCTCCCGAAGCGCACCTTCCAACGAGTGCTAAACATACGCAGCGGCCATTTATGTATATTGTTTCTGGACTACTTGTTCATTTTTGGAAATCCCATGCTGCTAGAGGTAATCCACTGTTTTTTATGGGAGCACTGTGTGGGCTAAACATCAAAAACACAAATACACTCACTCTCATCTTGTGTTTTGTTTGTGTTGGGGAATAGTCTGCCCCACACATGCAGCACAGGAGCAGCTGCCACCTCTCCTCCAACACCCTCCCTTTATGGGCACTTTTCTTTCCCACAGATTTAGAGAACTTTCACTGCTTCCTGACACTTCCCCCTATACCCCACAAGGGCATGGAGTCCTTCAGCTTGTTGGGAAAAATCGTTTATGTAGCTAAAATCATTATTCACATCTGCAACAAAGGGAGGACAAGCACGTTTATTGCATACTAGCAGCCCGTCCCGACATTGTCCGGGGGCAATCAGGCTTGCTTACAGCCTCCCTGCGCTCCTGTCTGCTAAACTTCACCTTTCCTCCCCGCGCTCCTGTCCGCTGCAGTCCGCCAGACCCAGGCCCCCAACCACCTCCTCAGCCCACCGCGGGCGCCTCTCACCTACCTCAGCCCACAGCTCAGTCGGCAAAAGTTCACCACTCCTCCCCAAGGTCCTGTGTGCTAAACTCCACGCTTCTGTCCGCCGCTCCTCCCCGCGCTCCTGTCCGCCACTCCTCTTCGCGCTCCTGTCCGCCGATCCTCCCCGGGCTCCTGATGATGTCATCACGCACGTCGTTAGCGCACACGGCCGGCGCTACTTCCAAGGGACAACTTTTTTTTTTAACTTACATTTTTTAAAGAACGTATATTTTTGGTGGTATATAGCATATGCGTGAATAGACTATTATATATTATTGTATGCATAGGCACACTTTGCATAGGTGTCTGTATTACCTAGTATGCATGTTTTAAGCAGAGTGTGCACATGGCGAAAAGTATTATTTGGGGACTGAGAGAGTGTCTTCTTTTCCCTATCTCTCCCTTTGTTGTCGAGAAAAGTATTATCTGTCATGGCATATGGTTTCCAGGCTTCTGATGGTGCATGTACGAAAGTCATGTGAATTGTCCCAGAAGAATAAATACTAAATCTTGGCTATGACATTATTCCTGCGGAGTCTTGTTCCTTTTTTCAGCCTAATGCTCTACATGTAATATTGATAAACATCAATATGTATCTATACATTTATATATCTGGCTATATAGGAATCCGAATTTGCTGTTAGTTTTATTATCGTGTAGTCATTACTCTCAATGAATTGCTTTTCCTTCCACTGATAGAATTGAGCCAATCGTGTTACAGACACTGGCATTTCATATGTCAGCAGCGCGTTTCACAGTCTGCTCAATTTACACCCAAATGTATTAAACATATTTGAAGAGGGGGAGCTTGTTTCACAGACCTCTGTAAGTCGGGGCAGGGCATGCGCCCAGGTGGTAGTCAGGCTGGCATGGAGCATGTGGGGAGGACTCGCATGGAGCATGCACAGGCCTGGCAGAAACATTTCATTATGTGAGAAGCACTTTTGATTCAAAAGGCTTGTAAATGGATCTACGCCATAAAGGTAGGTGTGGCTATAAAGGGATTCTACAAAAGGATCAACTCACATTCTGCCCCAAAACATAGTTTTTAAAGTCATTGGCACAACCCTAGTTTTTCTTTTTGCCTGACAAGTTCCACGCCTCATCTCTCCGCATCCTGATACATGCCGATCACCTTATTTCAAGATCTTTGCATCATAATTTCGCTCCCTACACTAGGACCACACATCGTCCTCATTTCCCACCCCTTCCTTTGCAAAATTAAAGACATGCCCCAAAAAATGCAAGTTCACTGCACCAAATCTACTCTGACAAAAGTGGCGAGTCCCAACTCTCTACTAAAGGGTTCACCCTGAGCCTGTCATATTGAAACCTGTGTCCAAAATGGGACTGGTAAAATGTAGCTGTCATTTTATAGTAATGCAGCCGTCTTTTGTAAATAAATCAAGCAGTTGTACGGTGCTTTATTACCAACCCAATTTGTTAACTCGTTTCATTGCAGACTGTGCCGTCTCATCACGAGGAGCGATGTCAGGCAGAGGTCTGAATACATATTCATTGCGTTAAAGCCTATCATCAGCCTTTGAGACCAGCTGGAAGCATTGTTCCTTTACCTTATATACAGTGAAACGTCTCCTCGCGCTCCTGTCCGCCGATCCTCCCCGGGCTCCTGTTGATGTCATCACGCACGTTGTTAGCGCACACGGCCGGCGCTACTTCCAAGGGACTACTTTTTTTTTAACATATATTTTTTAAAGAACGTATATTTTTGGGTGGTATATAGCCTATGTCACTCTGCAGACCCTGACAATTCCAATGATGTATTGGGTGTTTGGATTGGCACTGTGGTTCCAGAGTTTACCCGCCTCAAAGGTTCACAGTTCTTTCTTTATAATAGTAGTATAGATGCACAAAATAAAACAGCTGGGAGAGTGACCGTACCATAAGAGAAGCACAAGTCAGTCTCAAATACACACGCTGTGAGTCCATTCTTATAATACTATATTTGGCAAACACCCATAACTCCAAAATAATAGTAACAATAGAAAAACGTTGTGCTTTTCCATTCTTTACCACCCAGTCTGCTACTTCATAATCACTCACTTCCTCAGAGTGCAGCTTTCCTGTTTTATGTGACCTATACAAAATCTAAGGGGCTCATTAGGATGGCCGACGGACCTGCGTCCGTCCGCCACCCTAGAGGAGGAGGGACCGTCAGCAGGGGCAGCGGCGGTCCCTCCAGTGCAATTAGGATGTGACCGCCAGCCTGGCGGTCACATCCTCAATATTTAACATTGCGGCGGGTGCTGCTTGAAGCAGCACCCGCCGCAAGGTTAAATATGCATGCTTAGCATTTGCATGCATAAAGCGGCAGGCACCACGCAGTGCCTGCCGCTTTGTGCACGCAAATGCAGGGCGGTACCATAGGTACCTCCCATGTGCACCCCCCCCCCCACTCACCCTGGGGGCCCGCAATGGTCCCCCAAAGAAATCACTGTATGCCTTTCCACAGCGGAGAATCCGCCGCGGAAAGGCATCTGTTCACCCCCATCCTAATATGGCGGCTTTTCCGCCGCGGTCGGAAGGCGACCGCAGCGGAAAAGCTGCGGAACGATTTTGAGACCCACCGCCATCCTAATTTGGCGGTGGGTCTTTTGTGCCTCCCCAGCGGTTTTCCCTCATCTTCCGGGCCCCTTAGTTTGGAAGATATTCTGCTGCTCTGAGTTTCCTGCAAAATATCTAAGTCATGAACATTCCCAGAAACACACATTGAGCAGGAGGGAAAAAGCACTTAAAAGTCAGACCGCATTTGGACCCTTTTCAAAGCAGGCTGTACATTATTTACTAGACAAATGTTCAACTTATAGATGCACTTTACCCAACAGCCTCATACAAAATTTCCTTCTTTACACGATAATAATGCTTTGCAGTTTCTGAGTGAGAGGCAGGTAAAACAGAAAATGAAACAGAATGATTAGGTCCTAAAGCTAAATTAAGGTTTTGATTCCTTTCATGCTGACCGACAGCGAGAGGGGAAACTGCTGTGACTACTGCTCCACCAGGTACTGCGGGGAGGGGTGTGTGCTGTGGCGGCTGTGTGACTGTGTATGCTGCGCCTGCTATGTGCCTGCTGAACCCATCTCCTCAGAGCGGGGCTGCACTGCAGCAGCACATGGCACCCACCGCTGACAGCGTGGCTCTGCCTAACGGCATCAGCAAGCACTGTATCCGGGGGCTGAGCTTCCATGCCGCATGAGACAAACTCCTCCTTGCGCAGCTTCTGCGGAAGGAGCTTCTCTCTCTTTTACACGCACCCCTGCAAAACAAGGGCCCACCTGAGGCGAGCACTTCACCCACCTCTCATCGAGCATCCTTGACTCCACTAACAATACCCCCCCCCCGCTCCGGTGCTGTGTACCCATAAAACCCAAACAAAGCACTCCACCCAGTTACTATCAAGCCACCAGCCCTTTTCTTGTGCAAGGCCCTAAAATGTAACTCCCCTGCTCACTTAACACCGCTAGCTCTTGCATAACAAGCATTCCTAAAATCACAACTACTTCCACCGAAGAGCTGATTCCCACCTACGAAAACCAGCAGCCCTTTGGCACTTTCATTCATCGCATAAATTCAGCCGACCCTCATTCTGAGCAGACTTGTCCTCAACTGAGCAGCTCACACCCTGAGACCCCTGCATTATCACCTACTCCCAAAGCGAGTGTTTGGCAGTCCTGCCAAGTATCACGCATCAGGCGTGATACTAACGCATTTCAGTGTGGTGATCCGCATCACCGCACTGAAATGCTTTGTCACGCATAATAGGCTGATAGCGCCTTGGCTGTCAAACCGGCTATACTGATTAGACTAAGCTGGAGTCGAGTGGCTGGCAGCGCATCACAACGTGGTGTGCTTGCAGCTCACAAAACAGGGCTTCGTGTGGGATGGCCTAGTTAGAAGCTGCTAGTGCTAAAATGTATCAATATAGAGACGTTGCAATTTGACTGACGTCATAGGCGCCGGCCGGTCGGCGCGACGTTACGTTCAACTGCAAACTCCCGGGCTTGCAGTTAAGTCTGTGGGAGGCTGCCCTAAGGCCTAGGCTATGGCAAATCATAGAAGCGCATCATGGTGGCAAATTAAAATCAGTCACCATGACCCCCGGACCCAGCCCCACGGGACCGCTGTGCATGTGGAGCCCACTGTGCAGCAGGGGCGCCTGTTGCTAAGCCGAACACCGTGCAAGTTTGCCGAGGGGAGTGACCAGTGTTGTAAAGGCCACCGCAGAGGCTGCTGTGATGAATTAGATCGCTGTGCCGCAGGAAATCCAGCGGCCGGCCCCGTCGGGAAATGCAGCTCTCGCTGGCTGCAGTTGGCCGTTTCTGCAAATCATCTTCAAGCAAGTAAGCAGAGGCATACATTAAAAACATTCAGTTAATGTTGCGGGTATTTTCTTGCTTTCCTCCTTCCTCGCACATATGACGCTTCAGGCACCACGATCCCTGACTAAGGTTGGCTAAAAATTGAGCGGTAGAGAGGCGGACTCAAAGGGCTTCATCCTCCCCCCACCCCCCTTGTGTGTGTAAGCCTGGGATGATGACACGGCTTCCCGGGCACACACACAGCTGCAGCTGAGCACTTCACAGGTCTTTTAAAGACCCTTTCCTTGTTAATGAAGCTTTAATGTTTTTCACCCCATTCTAAGAACTCCTGCAGCTCGACTCTGCCTTTTGCTAGAAGCATCAGCCCCCCCCACCCGACATTTTTTCTTAGCGCCCCTCCTCCCCCGAAATTTGGCTCTAGTTACGCCTCTGGTGGTAGATGTACATTTGACTCCCCTGTAGCTGGCCTAAACGCTGTCACTCATACGTCTTCTGCTAATGCCACATATTTCCCATAATTAATTGCCCAACATGCATCATACACATTTTAAAATTGCTCTTAATTCACGGTCCGGACACCCACGTGCTCGCTGTCACACACTACTGCAGGTGCTTCACAAGACGAGACCTTCACCCTGCACCATTCCCCCGCCCCCCACTCCCTCCACCACACACAGACACGCGTCCAGGTTAGGCTGAGTTATGGACGCATTTGGGTGGCACATGATTTGTGGCAAGTGAGTACACAAAGCCTCTGTTTGCTATTAATTACAGCGCTGTGCATGAATGAGACTGAGTGCAGCTTATTACAACGTACAATAGATTATAACCGGCTTGTCATTTCTGCCTGCTACAAGTGTTGGGCGTGAATCTTTTCTCAGTTTACCTCGTTGCTTTCTGGGACATTAAGTCCAAGCTTTCCTAGATTCCTTTGGAGAATGAAAATGGAAGAGCTACAAGCCCCAGAAAGGCCCTTGCTGTGAATGACACTTTCCTGTGCACAGAGCCTCGAAGTAAGGTCAGTGCGATCAGCTGTTCCAAAGTGAGTGGAGCTGAGGGTCACAGCAGGAGGCGTAGGACGGGCAAAGAGGAGTAAGGCTTCAAGCTACCCTAGACCCTGCTGGTAAGGAGAATTCCTGGGAGGGAGAGGAGCGCTGGTAGGGAAGGCCAAACAGCAAAAGGCAGTCAAGACGGTGAACAATAGACAGACCCCGGGTCTCCAGTGTACACCTTACAGTATCATTCTATAACCCCTATCCATTCTGTGTGCACTTGCACTGGCTGTGGAGTCCGTGGACGTCTTTTGTACACCAAGCAGGCCCAGGCCTCCCAGGTATTTTGTACAGAACCCACAGGAAAGCCATGGCCCCATGTAAACACCGTAACCTTCAATACTTAGTCTATTGACATCCTGTATAACCGTTTTAAATGTAACCTCCGTTCCTTCTCTGTGCACACTGCTCTCCTATATAAACCCCAAGCCATCGTTAATCTCTGGGCCTCCTTTGTACACTGTGACTTGCAAACCCCGAGCCTCCTGTACTGTACACAGTTACACTGTGTCTGGCCTCCTCAGTAAGCAGTAGCTGGATCTCCGTGGTCCCACGATAGCCTTCCATTTCTGGTGATTACAGCAATTTAAAGATCTTCTTAGAGTTTCTTTTTTGCTCAAATGGGTGTAATTTCTGATATTTGTATGTTTCTCTTGTCTTCATTGATTGATTTAACTTCCGAGAAAGTGTCACTCATAATCGTTGAATGTCACTCATAATTTCACTGAAATTAGAAAATTGTCACACATAGCTATCTGAAACCTTGGCAGCTATGGTTTGGGTATGTACAGATCACCGTCTTAGGCTAGCCACAGGATGCCTCCTCATCATGGACTCAGCTATTGCATGATTGAATAATTGAGTGGTGATTCTGCCTTGTTTTTTTCCCATTACTCAGATCTGTGTAATCTCTGAAATGCAGCCTTTCGCCCATCCTACAGCTGTCTTTTATACAGTTATCCTTGCATTGGCCATAAGTGACAACATGATTCCACTCCACAACACAATTCCCCTGCACACCACATACATCCAATCCACACCACAGAATTCTACATCATGCCGCAATATTTGGGGAGAGGAGTTGGCCTAATGGCTAGGGCGCTCGACCTCGGAATCTGGGTTCGAGTCTCGGTAACGACGCCAAAAACCTCCTGTGATTCTGGGCAAATCACTTAATCTCCCCGTGCCTAAAAATGAATGCATGTCCTCATGTAACGTAACTGGTACTATGTAAAGCGCTCTGATACCTGATTCAGTTCGGGTCTAGTTCGCGCTATATAAAACTCTGCAAAAAAAAAAATATATATTCAACACCACACCACATAATTCCACTTCACTACATGTCACTCCATGACACACAATACCACTCTACATAATTCCAGTACACGCGTTACCACATAGTTATAATTAGGGCTCCTGGTTTTATGGTATTTTGTCTTTTACATTTCCGCTTGTATTCATCCATATTTATTTTTTGTCAACTTTATCTGTATTTATCCATATTTATTATGGGTTTTGTGAAAAAATATATAGCTGAAACTGGAATATTTCCACATTTATGTAACTAGTAAATATGCAGTCATGCTTGAATGCCTGCCAGGTTACAGTGATATGAACACCTGCAAAAGATAAACCAATACACATATATGAAAATATGCACATTTCAGTATCAGCCTCGTGCATATCTACTGCTGTTCAAGCCTCTTTACTAAAATTATTTTCTTTTTTTTTAACCCCCTTACCAATCAATACACACTGTTATTGGCCTGGCAGTCATGGTAAAGTGTATTTAGAATCACTCATAAACCACCCAATTTCCGTTTTTATCCACATTTAAAAATAAATACAGACAAAAAAAAATTCTGTCTTTATTTATCTGTAAAAATCAATAAAAACGGAATAGAGGTAGCCTTAATTATAATCCACATATTTCCACTACATGTAACTCCACTCAACTCCACTCAATTCCACAATAAGCAATTCCAATCTAACCCACATAATTCTCCCCAAACCGCACCACATACATCCACTCCACTCCATGACACATGGCTAAAAGACATGGACATTGACAACGCCAATAGCTGGTGGATTGCTGAGACATATTGGATTTGCCAATGCTTGTTTTCCTGAGCAATCTATACATTTAATGAGCACTGGGTACATTTTGTATCAATGTGTGTTGAAATGACATAATACCTTTTTACAGTAATGGCATAGAATGTGCCAAATACTTTGCCTTTACTTTTATATTATGCAGCACATTTTGTCTACGTAATTTGTCCCCCTTCTGCTGCATAATTCCAGTGACCATGACCTTAGCGAGCCAAACAAATAAACAAATACTTCTAAATTGTGCGCCACATCTCCTGCATAATCCTATGAATGGCACACGTTTGGTTTAAGGCCTCTGCATTTACAGCATTGGGGTGCCAAATTCCCTGTCCGCATTAAACAAGTAGCAGGGAATGAAAGTCACATTATGAGCCTGATTAGTAGCAAAATATGCATAACATTAGACAACTAGAGAGAAATAATGAGGCAGATTTTGAGACAATATAATTAGCTCCTTAGACGTTTTAACCCCCTGGCTGCGGCAGGAATTCTGCGCCTGTGCGGCACATTCCGATCGCGGGCGTGGTCATGACGGGTCCCGGCCGTCATCAGCACACGCCCACCTTAACTGATGACGTCCGGGAGCCGTCATCAGCACCGAAGGGGTTAACACAAACTGATGCAAAAGGAAGCAAAAATCTAGTTGGCTGCAGTGAGGGAATTGTGCAGGCTCAACAGATCTTATTCGGAGTGTTATCCACTAACAGTTAATGGTTTTGTCCTGTTTTGGACAGGCATAGGGAAACCTTTTTAATCATTGTAATTTCTGCATCCCAGAACCAGTGGGTGCACTACGCACATAATGTAGTACTCAGCAGAAAACAAGCTTACATGCACACACGGTAACAAAAGGATGCGCCTCTTATAGTCTGCTTATCTCATTTGTATTTTGAAACTTGCTTTACTCGATGTGCACAATGGAAGGCTTTTGTAAGCATGATAAACATGCCAGCCGAGCAGTATTGTACATTATAAATGTTTGATGAATGCATCTCGGTAGGAGGCAATTTAAGATTCGAGACATTATCCAATCAGAAGAACTAAAACATGGTTAGAGTTCTTCTAAACTCTGAATGCCCTCTTAAACACATGCTGTGATAAGAGCAATTCGATGTAGTTATGAATTTGCATGAATAGTGCAACAAAACTGTTCTATGACAAAGAAGGACTATTTTTTTTCTGCTCTGAATTACATTCAAATAAGCTAGGTATGTTGTGCCTGGTGCAGACAGAAGCCTTACAACTAGTCTGGGAATTAGGAATATTAACAGTTTCTGGGTAGAAATATTATATCTTTTAAACCTGAATACTGAATGAACAAGTGAAAAGTGAAAATGTTGCAGACCTGAGTTGCACATCCTGTGTTCAGTGTTTTAGTTACCTTTGATTTGACATCTGTAAAGTATGCTAAAGAGGGTAAACTATATGGAAAGCGAGTCAAGTACATACGTACACATAAAAACCTGCTGCAGCTAAATCACTTGAATCTGGTGTATTTCGCAATATTGTGCTAAATCTAGAACTTAACACAGAAATGATGCGCAGTTGTTTAAAATCTGGGGACAGGATCATAGGAAAGCTCCCTAGCGTGGTATCAAATCAACAACATTAACGAATGAATGTAAGTATATAATTCCAGTTCCCCAGTCTTGTTTTGTGTGTATTGCACACTATTTGTCAACACGCAGAACATTATCATAGCAATCACTTTATTAGAGTAAGGCTAAGTCAGAGCATTTTTATAGGAATGCTGCTCTGTAATATACCACAAATGGAACGTTAGCATGGCAATGCTGCACTTTGATGTGTGGTAGATGAAATTTGTCTGGAGAAAAAGTGATTGCCTAACTAGAAGCTAGTTTTGCCCAGTTGTACAAGAATTTGCCCCATCAAGCAAGCCGGGATAAAACCTAGGTCCAGCAGTACATCACAACCTTGGATTCATGAACTTAAAGTCCTTGACCAGAGTTAGAGACAAACTTTATTTTATTTGGTAATAATGTTTGTTTCCTTTCAATTTTTGTTTAGGAGTTGTGTACCTCGGTTTCTGAAAAAGAGAGAAAACAAAACATAGACATTCAAAACCTTAAGGAGAAAAAGAGAAAGCGAGTGAGAGAGAGAGAACGGTTGTCCAGATGGTGCTACTTCAAGATCGTTTAGTGATTTTGATTGCCTGGAAACACTGTGCTGACCTGGGTGGTCATCAAGAGTTGTTTGTCATCTACTATGCCAAGAGTCTGGGCTAATTGGCTGGGTTGAGTTCTTATCTGAGTTTGGCTGCCCACCAGCCAGGAGACCACACAAAGGTTTGTTACCGAAGAATAGCCTTTCTGGAGGCCCTCAGGATGAGTAGGTTGCCCAGGGATATCAGAGTATCAGAGGTAGTGGTGATCCGGAAGCCGAGTATGCGAGGAATATAGACCAATATCACTGCTGAATATAGAGGTTAAGGTGTGGGCCAAAGTACTGGGCAATTGATTGCCCGTAGTAAACTTGTTCATCCCAATCAATCTGCGTTTATGCCCAAACAGGCCACTACACATAATATTAGAAGGGTCAACAATACCATTGAGCTGAGGGCGTGGCCAACAGAATGGCCGGTTAGGACGTGCACCTACAGGGCTCCGGTAAGGCTGCCTCATAATCCGACATATAGAACCCGACTTGGACCTCCAAATCGATACTGAACTGTGGCGGAAGGTGCCCTGCACCGGCGAGAGGCGAAAACGGGAAGGAAATCGGTGCCACAGGAGCAAGACAAGCTCCGGAGCAACCTGCTCGTCTTACCTACTACACCAATATGGCGGCGGCTGGCGCCCGGGGACTCCGAGACGAGTGAGCATCGACTCCCTGCCCTCCCCCTGACCACTGATGCCGAGGTGGGTGTCGCAATCAACGACAGGCACACCCCGAGAGAGCCCGTGCTTCGGCTCCCCCCCGCTGCACGCCCGAAGAGAAGCACTGGAAGAGTGACCTACACCAACATGGCGCCCGCAGCCGGGACGGAGAGCCGTCGGCCCTGAGTGCCGCGATCCGGGATCCCGCCTGGCCCGCACAGTGCTTGGCAGTGGCAGAGGAGCAGAGAGAGAGCCGCTGAGGGCGAGGGACACTACGCCGGTACCGCCTGTGGTACATCCGGGAGGGATGTCTCCGATCACACCCGCGACCCCAGCGGAGGATTTGGGTGTCCGGCGAAAGAGCACACCGGGGCTAGAGGAGGTGGTGACTTCGGTGAATCCCCGCGGCAGGCGCTTAGGCGGCAAACGGCCGCTCGGAAGAAAACGGCGAGACGCCTCCCTGTCTGCCCGGAGCGACGCATAGGAGATAGGGGCAGGGACTGAGCCCGAACACGCGTCCCGCCTCGGAGAGAGACACGGGGAGTCAGGCGGACGTGGCGCCTAGTGCCCCCAAAAACGGAACCCTGGGGGAAAACGTGGCGACATAGCCTGCACCAACCTGGGGGACTCGGCACAAAGGTAGATCCAGAGAGGAGCTGGGATCGCGGCAGGGGGGTCGACGCATGCAGATGATGTGCCTACAATGGTGACCAGGTCTGGGGGCAACCACCGGCGTAACGGACCACTGCCAGCCACACATGCCGACATCTCAAGCCGGAGCGAATATGAGCATGGCCGGATAAATTGACGTACATCGCCCACACCACTGACAGGGCGTGCCGGGAGTGAAAGAAAGTCCGGGAGTCTCCGCACCTAGAAGGCAGAGGGCCAGAAGGCGCCCACGCAACGTATCACTGAGGGCCAGTCGGGACCAACGCCCGAGGCAAACCAGCGGGAGCCGTTGACAGGGTGAGTGGCTCGGACGGGGCCACAGCTGGTACGGAGATAAGCGGGGACACCCGGGACCCTGCGAGGGGAAATTAAGGAACAGCGAGAGGGCCACGCCGAAGGTCACCCAGCCGGGCAACGGCAGAGGAACAGGGCTGAGGAGGCCGCAGGCAGTGGGAGAGCACCCGGGGGAAACTCACGACGTCCGGCGGTGGGAGGAGACCGGCCGGCGGGGTGCCCGGACTCTGACAACCCGAAGAATCATGGGGAAGAAGGAGACCCTGCCGAAAGGACCTAAACAAGGCCCGATGGACAACTTTGCGGCGCCACGCCAGGGGGCGGAAGGTTCACCCGCGCCCTCGAACACGCGTTCAGACACTGAGCTACTGATGGCGGCGATTCAGGCCTCCCGCACAGACATTCAGGAGTCCAGGGCGGCATTGGAGGTCAAGATTGGCGAGGTGGGCTCGGAAGTGACACTCTTACGACAGGACTTCCGCAATCTATCCAACAGGGTCACCGCTGCGGAGGCTCGAGTGGGAGAAGCCGAGGATTCGATCACAACTCTTCGAAGAGACATGGCGGAACTGCAGGCCACGAATCGCCAATTCACCTGGAAGGTGGACGACGCCGAAAATAGGGCCCGGCGCAACAACCTACGCTTTGTAGGCCTCAGAGAAGGAATTGAAAAGAACGACATGGTATCCTTCCTTCATGCGTGGCTACGAGAAACATTCCCCCTGGTACAATTTTCACCATGCTTCATAATAGAGAGGGCACACAGAGCACTGCTCGCGAAACCGCCTGAGGGAGCAAGACCGCGTCCGGTCATTGCACGTTTTTTGAACTTTGCAGACAGAGACTTGATACTGAGGGAGGCGAGGAAGATGGGGGAGATACGACTGGAAAACTCGCATGTTATGATCTTCCCGGACTATAGTCAGGAGGTGCAAAAGCAGAGGCGATCCTTCGACTCAGTAAAGGCTAAACTCAGAGACTTAAAAATGTTGTACATGTTACTGTTCCCTGCGAAGCTTAAGGTGATATTCAATGAGCGGACACTCTTTTTCGTGCACCCGGAAGACGCTTGGCAATGGCTAGAGGAGCGCCCGATCCTCAACAGCAGGGAGAGTGCATTGCGTGACGTGCTGGATAGGTCACGGAAAAATGCGACACAATAGGAACATACGAAACCTCAGAGACTGAAATCCAGGCGATCTAAGAGGCAAACCCCAGCGACACCATACAGGAGCCGCGATACAGGACAGGCAAGGAAAGGGCGCTCCGCTTCTCCAAGAGGTGCAGCTGCACCGGGGTCGAGAGGCGCAGCGTTGCGCACCACGGCACGGTCGGAAGGCGAAGAGGGGGAGACACTGGACAGCCAATCATCCGGCGGAGAGGGAGAGGAGGACGACGGACAATCGGACCATCCGCTGGTAAAGGAGATACGGGTCATGGAACATGATCTATCGGGACAGCACAGTGCCCCCGAATCTGAAATTCCAGACTCCAAATCCTGACGGAAGAGGGACTGCTACGCAAACTACGTTCTGAGTCTGGAGCCGTGGGGAGATAGGTGACATATCGTTAATCTGGAGGACTGGGAGGACTGGAGTGGCAGCCTGCCAAAAGGAAGCACGCAAGTTGACACGCCCACTTTATTGTGCTTTGTTTGACGCGTTGATAGGGTTGTTGGGTGTTTACTAGGGTTGGTTGGCGGGTGGGCGACAGGCCTACTCCTCCGGAAAGCTATGTCCTGTGTAAGGACGCATCTGGAAGGGGAGGGAGGTGGGGTGGGGGAAGGGGATGCCCAAGTTGGTGGGGTTACGGGGGGGGGCATTACAGTCATATGCATTTCAAATTTGTTGGGGCGGGATACGGGGGGGACTCAGGTGGGAACACTGAAGACTCGGATAGAAGATCACTTCAGCAATTTCTGTCTTCGCAACACTGCCAACTGTAAGTGTTGGGTCACACATGGTCACTACACTCTTCCATGGCCGGTACCGTAGACGCATTACAAGTGGCAGGCAAGAGGTTGAACATCCTGACGTGGAATGTTAATGGGTTGGGATCGAAAATCAAGAGAGGGCAAACGCATACATTAAAAAGACTGACCCCGACATCATTTTTCTCGAAGAGACGCATCTTAGGGGTACTCAGTGTGCCTTTGTTGCTAGGGGCAAATACAGGGTATTGGTCCATGCGGGTTACACTTCTGACTCCAGGGGAGTGGCAGTCATAATTAAAAAATCCCAACCTTTCGCCATCACACGTACGTGGCTTGACCCACAGGGCACCTATGCGGGAGTTCAGGGCAACTGGAATAGACACACATATACCTTGATCTCTGTCTATGCACCACCTAAGCTGCAGTTGCTCACAAATGCCTCAGTCGCGAACATCCTCTTAGACACAGCAGACACGATTCAGGTGGTGGGAGGGGACTTTAATGATGTCATGGACGTTGCCCTCGACAGATCAGGCACCACAGTTGACGGCGGACATAGGACGGCATTATTTGATCTGATGTCCTCCTTGGGGCTGACGGAGGCATGGCGATGGCTCCACCCGACGCAGCGCGCCTACTCCTACTACTCAGGGGCGCATCTGACGTTCTCCCGCCTTGATTATGTTTTCATGCACAGACAATGGCTGGAAGTAGGGGGTGTAGCTGACTACAGAGCCAGGGGCATCTCTGACCACTCGCCTTTGTATGTTAGAGTGGGGCGTGACAGAGCTGGGGACGGGGGTACTGGCGACTCGCGGCCTGGGACCTCCAGAACGCAAAAATACTAAAAGATGTGAGGACAGACATAAATATATACTTTGAGGACAATGTAGGCTTGGTTGACTCAAAAATCACTTTATGGGAGGCCCTGAAACCAGTCATGCGCGATAGGATCCGACTTAGACTAGGGGAAGACAGACGGAGACTTCAGGCAGAGGTAGCAGCCCTGGAACAGTCTATTCTAAAATGGGAAGGCGAATACCTAGCCCATAAGTCTGAAAACTCCCTGCGGCGGTTGCTTGACGTTCAGAAGCAATATCGGGAATTGGTGACTAACGAAGCCAAGACCCAATCACTAGCGACCCTACACAGATTGTATGACGTGGGGGATAAGTCAGGGAAATTACTGGCATGGCTCAGCAAGAAGGAGAGAGCAGAGAGGTGGATAGATGGCATAGCCACGTTGGGAGGTAGTGCGGTCAAAACGGACGTAGAGATAGCGGAGGCTTTTGCTACCCACTATGAAACCTTCTACAAAGCGCGCGACCTGGCGACTTCTGAGGAGGTCCTTCAGTATTTAGACAACACCACCTTGCCGATCCTTCCCCCTGAAGACGTGGAAACATTGGAAGCTGACATAACGCTAGAAGACATCACGACCGCTATAGCCAGACTCAGACAGGGTAAAACACCTGGCCCGAATGGATTCCCTGCAGAACTCTTCAAACGCACATCAGACCTGCTGACCCCCCACCTTCGGGGCCTCCTAGTGGACGCCCTTGAGATGGGAGAACTCCCACCAGATCTTACTATGGCCACAATTATACCACTATACAAGGAGGGTAAGCCACGAACTGAATGTGCCTCCTACCGGCCGATATCTCTTCTCAATACGGAAGTAAAAGTGTTGGCGACCATCCTAGCGGTTCGCTTGAGGGCGGTCATAACGGGTCTGGTACATTTGGACCAGTCAGGTTTCCTACCCGACAGGGCAACGAAGCTAAATCTCCGAAGAACTCATAACTGGCTCCAGGAGGTAAAGGAAAGGGAAGACCCACACTGGTTCCTCTCCCTGGATGCTGAAAAAGCATTCGATGCGGTACATTGGCCCTTCCTGTTTGCGGTGCTCCGGAGATTTGGATTCGGACCAAAGTTTACGGCGTGGATCAGACTACTCTATACCTGCCCAAGGGCAAGGGTGAGGGTTAATGGAACGCTCTCCCGAGTATTTCCTATCCAGAGAGGTACGAGGCAAGGCTGCCCCCTGTCCCCACTTCTCTTTACACTCGTTATAGAAGTCCTAGCGGACAGGATCAGACACAACGCAAATATCCACGGCTTCACCGATGGGGCGACGACGCTCCCCCACAAAAAGATTTCGCTTTACGCGGATGACGTCCTGCTCTATATAACAGAGCCTGAGACGACCGTGCCGGAGCTCTTCCGAGAATTGGAACAGTATGGGGAGATGGCGGGCCACAAAATAAATTGGCACAAATCAGTACTATACGACCCGAAGGGAAGAAATCAGTGGGGGAGTTTACCAGGGGAACTGACGACGACAGAAGAAGGGTTCCAATACCTGGGGGTTTATATTACAACGAACGTCCCTCTCTCGTTCCAAAAAAACGTGGAGCGAATCATCGTGAACGCGGTTGCGGATATGGACCGCTGGAGACAGCTCCCTTTAACACTCCTGGGCAGGGCGGCCATGTATAAAATGGTTGTCCTACCGAAATTTCTATACGCCCTCCAAAACGAGTACTATCCGCTGCCAACTACGGTCTTCTCCAAGATCCATGCAGATTTGCGATCTTTCCTCTGGCTCGGGAAACAGGCGAGGGTGGCCCTGACCACACTACAAAGACACCAGTACAAAGGGGGAATCTCGCTTCCCAATTTGGAAGCCTACTGTTGGGCGGAACACCTGACTCCAATCAATGATTGGCTCCATGCGGCGGCAGACCACCCGACATATTCCCTAGAAAGAGCTAAGCTGGCGCCCAGAAATATACTGCGGTATCTCTATGGGGATGCGAGGAGAGCTCACCTTCTCCCTGCTACATCCATAACGCTAAATGCCTGGACGAAAGCTACAAAACGCATGGGATGGGAACAGAAACCTACACGGCAGACACCACTGTGGCATTGTCGCTGGCTACATGAGCTACATAAACTACGTGGATTCCAGAGATGGGACGACGTTGGCATTTCTACCATTGGAGATGTAATAGCCAAGGGGGAACTGAAGTCGTTCAGGGCCCTCCAAATGGAGTTCGGGTTACACACCACGCAACATTTCAAATATGTACAGCTGCGCCATGCCTGGAAGGCCCAGAATATCTCGCTGCTTGATATTCCTGAGTATGCACCACTGGAGGGGAGACTGCTCCAGGAACACATGGTTGGACAGGCGGTGTCCCTCACATATGAAACACTGACGAACCATATGTTGGGTGACTTAACAAAACTTAGACATGTATGGGAGGCGGAGGTAGGGGAGATGGAAGACCTGGACTGGGAGATAGTCTTGACACACCCCCGGGAAGTGGCCATCAAGTCCAGGCTGCGGCTGATCCAATTCAACTTTCTCCACAGAACATACTTCGACAGGGTACGTCTATACAAAATGGGGAGAATAGAGGAACCAAGATGCCTTAGATGCCGGCAAGAGGAGGGGGACTTCTTTCATACAGTATGGACCTGCTCGGTCATACAGAAGTACTGGTTGCAGATCTTTCAGGAACTTGAAGAGGTCCTCGGGGCCCCCGTCCCTATAGACCCTAAGTTGGCGCTGCTTGGTATGACGACCGAGGTAGACCTGACCCGCCCACTACTCATTTTCCTGGTCCTGGCATTGGTAGTTGCCAAACGGGACATAGCAAAACATTGGGGAGCGCTAGAACCCCCGGACCTAGAGGAGTGGAGGAGAGGTTTAGACCTGCATATGGCAGCGGAGAGGGTCACATACAAGGCGAGAGGTTGTCCCCGGAAATTTAGAAAAGTTTGGTCGAAATGGAGACAATATCATGGATTGGATGGGGGGTTATAGTGGGATGTGAGAGGGTAGAGGGATCGCGTCACTGCTTTTGACCGGTTGGGGTATAGGAGGGACTGAATGGACATGCTTTCAACCGCACGAGGAATGGAGGGTCACTGATCATAACAAGCTCTGAACAAATGTATGTACCTGGCTGATCGTGGGAGGGAAGAGGGAGGGGGAGGTATGCGAAAATGATAAGTTTTTGTAATCTGCTTGTATATTGCTGAATCCTATCTTGAGGTTTTTTTTTAAGTTTTGACCACCGCGGGTTGAGGGAGGGGGGTGGGAAGGGCACAGTTTCAATACTTAAAACGAAAAAGAAAAAGCGGAAACTTGGGAAGCCTAAGACTGATCATGGCTGGCAACCTTGGGTGTAATTAAGACACTGACGACGCACGCCGCCCGACCTCCGGGGTGTGGGCTGAATGGCCGTGTATCCTTTAGGGTGCGAGGTAATAACAGCTGCTGTACACAGAGATTCGCTGACGGATTGTATAATGGTCCCTTGTGTATCTGCAATAAAAATAAATTTATAAAAAAAAAAAAACAATACCATTGAGCTGAGTGCAAATCTCCTGGGTCATCAAGCTTTGCTTCTGGTTGATTTTCAAAAGGCGTTTGACTCAGTGGTCTGGGACTATTTCTTTACACTATTAACACACCTACACTTTTGGCCAAAATTAATTAGCTACATTAGACTCCTATATATCTGCCTCCATGCAAGGGATACAGGTTGGTAACGCCACGTCCCCATGATTTAAGGGAGGGGCACACGGAACGGGTGCCTGCTCTCTCTGTTACTCTTTGCCTTGGCATTAGAGACTTTGGCGGATTGGGTGAGGGTTGACACAATGTTTCGAGGATTTCAATGGTCCCTAACAGTCGGAGACCGAATGTTTCTGTACACAGATGATGCCTTGCTGTTCCTTAATAACCCTATTGTGTTGGGCCCACAAGCTCTGTAAATACTAAACACATTCGGAGTCTACTCATAAATTAGGCTAAGTTTTTCATCTACCACATCACCCAGTGTCCAGCGGTCATACCATGAGCCCCAGAGATGCAGGTACTTCCGATATATCACAGAGAATAGAGCCTTAGCGTACAAATTCAACCTTCAATCTCAACTGGTGGGATTGGCAAGGGACATTAGGTTTTGGACCTCCTTCCCATTAACCCTGCTTGGCTGCTCAGCCATCTTTAAAATGGTTTCACTCCAGAGACTTTTATACTACTTCAAAATGTCCCTTTCCCGGTAGGGAAAAGCTTATTTGCCAAGGTCATTACACTTATACGAGACCTCCTGTGAAGTTGAGGGCCACCCCGAATTGGCCTTGGATAATGCTGTAGCTACTTTTGTGGGTGGCCACCCCGACCTGATGTCATATAATAGAGCTGCACATCTCCTGATGCTGAATGACTGGTGGTTTGAGGCATTCGGGGACCCAGCCTACAGGGCAGAGGGGTGAGTAATGGGACAAGACTGCCTCCCACATTTGCTATACGGCGGCGGTATACCGCAGTCTCAACCCGCTCCCACTCAAGAGGTGTTGACCGCTTGGAGAGTAGCTATGAAAGCCGCAGGATGGGCTAACAGACATACGCTGGAGACCCCATATATAGGGGGCCAGTCTCTCCCAGGTGTGTGCGCTCCGCTCCATTGCAATGGGATACCAGAGGCATAACGAAACTGAGAGATGTGATTAAAAACTGGTTTATTAAGTTCTTTAAAGAGCTGCAGAAAGAATGTCAATTGCATCACACTCAGCTATTTCACTACCTCAGCTTTGGGATGCACTTACACCATACTTTACGTCGGATGCATAAATCCTGGCATATTCACTTCTGCAAGCGAAAATCATACTCCCAGATATTAAAGTCCATAAACTGTCTGTTCCTTATCAAAAACATCTACGTCATCAGTCAGACCCTTGGAAAAAGTGAGAGAGGTGTGGTCTTGGGACCTGGGGCTGATTGAGGATGAGGACTTGAGAGAAGCAGTGGTCGCTCCCAGGGAAGCAGTAGTGGCCTCTCAGTTCCGTCTCATACAACGTAAAATACGACACCACTCATATGTCACAAGAACACAGCTATTTAGAACGGGCCTGATTGGCTCTGGGTGTTGTCTGCAATCCAAAGATGCCACGGGGGATTCATTACACACTTTCTAGAGATGTTGCAGCCCTATCACATTTCTGAAAGGGTGTGTTGGAGACTCTGGGGATGTCGATGGGTTGAAGGATCCCAAGAGAGCCGAGACTGAGTTTACTCCACATTGGGGTGACGTGGGAGGTAACAGATGTAGACAGGCGCTGCTCTGGCTGGGTCTGCTAATAGCGAAACAAGATATCACAAAAGATTGAAAAAGTACAGGGGACCCCCTCCTTAGAGCAAAGGGCATGCATTATTGTATTGGCCTGGAGCTCCCATAGTAGCCGTTCGGCGGGTACCCACAAAAACACTACAACATTTAGAAGAATTGGGCTTCTCCCCGAGAAATTCATTTTGAAACCTGGCCATCTGGGCCGTGGTCCACTGATGGTGAGATTCGCTCCTTGGAGGCCATATCCAGCTGAAACCCAGGGCCGGTGCTTAATTTTTCATGCTTACAGTTGGGTCTATACTGTATCAGCTAGACGCATTGTGTGACTGCAGTGGCCTAGTTGTATTGTACTGAACATTCTGTGCGATGCTTGGTTCTTGTTACTGCTAAAAATAAAATAAAAAGTTTTACAAAAAAAAGACAGTTGACCCATATCCAGTTGGCACCTTCGGACATGCAGGTGCAAAAGTGGTCTGGGTGGGTGTGTCATCAGAGAGGAACAGGGTGAGTTGGATGACATCTGCGTAGGCAATGATGTTGATTCTGTGGGTTCAGATTATGCAAGGACGCAAAATCATGTATATGTTGAATATTTTTAGGCTAATCGAGGATCATTGAGGGACTTTGTGGATCCGTTTGATGGTAGTTGAGGTGCCAGAATGACCGACTCACTGGCTGGGTACGCCCCGCGAGGATGGAGCCGATCCCTCGGAGAGCAGGTGTTCTTAAGCCAGAGTGTTGTGTTGGAGTCATTGGATGAGGATGGGGTTGGAAATTGTGTTAGATTTTTTGGATAACATTTAGTTTGGGGGTCCGCCACATGAGAAATCACACCCCTTTTGCATCAGCTCCTGCTTGTTTATTTCGAGTGGACTTCAGGTATTTTACTCTTTGTATTGTACTGAAATTTGAAACTCCGATTCACTTAAAAAGTGTAGCAAGACTGAAAGACTCTTTATATAAGTGTTTAAAGTCACATGTAAATGCACTGAAATTAGTTTATCATCTGTAAGTGTACAGCCCTGTTGCCCTTTGAGTGTTTGGGAGAGAAAGCCATGCCTGTTCCTTTTAAATGACTGCAAGACAAGATTGTAAAACTTATGAGAAAGGAGGTTGGGCCAGCCTGGTGCTGTAGCTTCCAAGGGCTCCTTGTAAGAGACCACTTATGTAGTACCTCCTTGGGTTCATGGAAGGTTCATGAACACTGAAACCAACCAGCATGGTTTTGTCATAGGAGGGAAGAAATATAAATTGCCGTCTCAAGGGTGCAGTCCATTTTTTACTTTTTGGAAACCTTCGAACTAACTACTCAATTTGCAGAGTTTTAGCTGTAAGTGAGAAACTTCTTTTACACTGTGGAGTTGTTGGGGGTTTTCTAGGTTCGATCTGAAGGTATTGTGCTTGAAGTTTCAGTCTACACCGGCAAACTTCACATGGTGACATCTGCTAGCCTTCCATGTTCTGGTCAATAATTGGAGACAGACACCAGACCAGAAAGATGTTGTTGAAGTTGTGTGTGTGAGTCGAGTGCCAAGTCTTGTGAGTGCTGAACATGTCTTGAATTCTACACATCAAATGCACAAAAGGTGATGGGAAGATTGCTTGCAAATAATCAAATCACTGCCAATTGTGTGGGGTAACATTCCAACCCATTTTATTTGCTCTCTGTGCCACCTCAGATTAGACCCTCCTATATGCAAATCAGCCTAAGCCCTGCTGAAACAGGAATAGTCCTTTCAAACTGCCAAGCTAGGTGCTCACTGAACCGGAACACAAGCAAACCAAGACCGGACCTAAACTGGTTTCGGCCTAGTTGGGCTTCTTTGGTTGGCAGCAGCTTTGTTTCAGTGCTACAACGAGCATGAGACCCACACCTGGGCATACCTTTGACCACTTGGGGTCTGCCATCAAACACACAAAATGTGATGAAAGGAACGCTTACAAATAATCTACCCACTGGCAATCGGTCGGGGGTAGCATTCCAACATATCTTTTCCTGCCTATTATGCCACCTCCGATTACACCCAGCAATATGCAAATCAGCTTTGGCCCTAGTTACAGTCAAGCCTGATATGCAAAGACAGGCCCCCACTGAACCAGACTACAAACAATCTGTTATATTCTAAGTCATGGTTTGTACCTTTAACTAGACTCTTGTAGTCTGGTGCCACTGTAGATATGATGTCATCGCATCTGGGTCAGTGTGGAATGTTGTTTCAACACGGAGCAAAATGACTGGGACAGATGGATTAGCAGATGATGACCTGTGTAGTGCTGTTTGAATTAAATCAACTATAATTCAATATCCTGTTTCCTGTGAGTTTACTACAAAATGTTGGCGACGAGGACCTACACAGCTGAATCCACGCTTCAATCAACTTTTTCAACATTTCAAAGTATTTCAAGAAACTCTATCATCTGCCTCAACTGTTACATCATCTTCTGCCATCTGCTTCACCAAAGATCAATTCAAGCTTAAAAGATCTCGCAAGAACCTTTGATCACATCTTTATTATTCATCAAAAAGAAAAGATAAGTCTATTTTATCCTAACATTGATTTCATTCTTAGACTCTTACTGCCGAGTTTCTATATCCTAACTTTTATTATTAACGAACTCTCATATAAACCGGCACGAGATAAGAGCACCATACAAACTGGCACGAGTTGAGAGCATTTTTTTATATACATTTCAAAGATGTTATTGGCTAGCATCTCTAAACATGTCATCCTCGTGTGTTTAGTGATACATCGTTCACAACACGTCGGCTGTTGAGGTTTCTGTTTACCAAGACTTGCTCATTTTCAGCCAATATTTGTTTATTTTTGACTGCTTTGTTGGATTATGTTTGTTTAGACATAATAAGTTTAAAGATAAACTTACTTCGTGACTGTCTTCGCGCACACGCTCTGCTCGTGCATTTCTCAACTGCAACGCTCTCGTCATGAAAGTTATACAATGTTGTTTTCGCGCATGCTCATTTGCTTAAAGAACGTCTTAGAATCACCGCGAGATCTGTTATTGGCTTTTGTTAACCACGGAGTTTTCACGCATGCGCAATATTTTCGCCAACCATCACTAAGTTGCTAACCACAGATTTAATTGAGTACTGTTGTGACCTTGACGCTGCCAACCATTCATGTACTGTGATTTTGCTAAGCTTCTACTGTCAACAGTGACATCATAGGCATCAAGAATCCTTCAACGTTCGTGGTTCTCTTACTCTACAATGTAATTGTCTTTTGGCTGAAAAAACATCATTCTATCCAACTAAGTTGACTGACAAAGTACCATTCTATTCAATTCACAATGGCTTGCTGAGAACTATTTTTTTTTGACAAGTGTGCTCAACTCTATATCTCATTAACATTATTGACATCAACAAATATATATATATATATTTTTTTCCTAATAAGTTAGATTGTTATATTTTATGCATTTTGTATTTCAGGGTCATCTCTGTGATTCGCACACATTGTTATTTTGCGAATAACTCTAAAGTACCTGTTGAGTATATATATATATATATATATATATTTTTTTTTGTTAAAAAATATTAGCTTATTTTTAACTTGATTCAAAATTCGAAATGGCTTCCTTACAATCTATCAATGCACCTCTTTCATTCTTGGAAACTCCAGGAGATCCTCCAGTTAAATGGGATGTTTGGTTCGATGCTTTTGAAACTTATCTCTGCGCCATTGGAGCTTTGAGATATCGCCCTGAAAGAAAGAAATTTTTATTGCTAAACTCATTGGGTTTCGAAGGGAGATCAATTTTCAAGCCTTTACCTGATCTTCCAGGAAATAACGATTTAACAGATGAATATCAAGAAACTGTTGCTAAACTTAAACTTCGCTTTGATAAACAACCTAATTTAATTGTTCTGAGACACAAGTTCTTTAAGAAAAAACAATCCGAGAGTGAGGATGTTGATGCTTATATTTCTGTCCGTAGGAAACTAGCCTCTGTCTGCCTCTTTGAAAATTTTACTGAACAGTTAATTCGTGATCAATTTGTTGGTCATTGTAAAGATAAGCAAATTAGGCAGAAGTTACTTTCTATGGACAATCCTATTCTCGATGAAACTATCAAGGTAGCAAAGAGCATTGAAACATCTCACATTTCTCTTAAAGAACTTGAAGATAAACCAACAGAGAGTATCAAATTTGTTGGTACCTCCAAGAAGTTGAAAAACAAATTTATGAAAAATGGGAACAAGTTTTCTTCAAAGTTCAGAAATGTTACTTCTGTACCCAATGATATATGTTTACGTTGTGGAAGCTCTATTCATGGTAAGGGAGCTAAATGTCCAGCACTCAAATCTATGTGCAACTATTGTAAGAAGATAGGTCATTTTTCCACGGTTTGTTTAAAAAAGAAATTTCAAAAGAAAACTATAGCTTGTGTTGTAGAATCAGAAGATGGTTCAGAGACAGAAACTATCTCTGTTGTACAAGACAACACTGCCACTTCCAGCAAAAACTCAATACTCCTCACTGGTGATCCGTCAACTTGTGTAGACCCTATAGTTGAGATTCTTGTTGGTGATAAGCAACTTAATCTGCTTGTAGATTCAGGTGCTGGAATCACCATGATAACGGAAAAGCTTTTTCGTGAAACATGGGGAGAGAGAGAACTGTTTCCTCCTGACAGGTCACCTGTCTCCTATGAAGGACGTAAAATGGAACTACTGGGTTTCCTGAAAGATTTAGTATTCAGAGGTAGAAAAATCAGGGGTAAAGTTTATATTGCAGCCAATGGTTTAAATATACTGGGGTGGTTTCACCAGGGCCTATTTGGTATGCAATTAAAACCTGGTACCAAAGAACAAGTTATGCTAGTTACTTGTGAGGAGGAAAGCACTAAGTGGATTAATGAATGTCCTTCTGTATTCAGCAATGAATTGGGAAAGATCACTGGGTTCACACATAAAATAATTGTCAAGGATGGAGCAACTCCTATTAAACATAAACTTAGGAGTTTACCCTTTAGCATCAGGGAGGATCTTAACAAAGAACTTTCTTCCCTATGCGAGAAGGGAATCATAGAACCTACTGATTCATCACTATGGTTGTCTCCTCTTGTAGTGGCACGCAAACGAGATGGCAAGCTAAGGGTATGTGTGGATCTCAGATCTCCGAACAAAGAGATTTGGGTTGACTCCCATCCCTTACCCAAAATTACGGATCTTTTTACTAGCACTAAGGGGGCAAGTATTTTCACAAAATTAGACTTAGCTAGTGCTTATCACCAGATAGAACTTCACCCTGAATCGCGATCCTTGACGGCTTTTGTCTCTCCTCTTGGAACTTTCCGCTACAAGAGGATGCCCTTCGGGTTAGCCTCTGCGGCATCAGTGTTCCAAAGGGTTATGCAAAATATATTGAGGAATGTAGAAGGTGTCTTGGTGTTCCAAGATGATGTGCTAATCTATGCAAAAAATGAAGAAACGCACAATGACATTATCAGGAAGGTCTTGGAAATATTTTTTAAAAATGGAGTTGTACTGAAAAATGAGAAGTGCAAGTTTGCATGCAGTGAGATAGAGTACCTTGGTCATTTACTATCTCAAGAAGGTATCAAACCAAGGAAGGGGTTGATTGACGCTATTATGAATGCACCTGTGCCCAAAGACAAGACTGGTGTTAAGTCACTTCTAGGATAGCTAGAGTACTATGCTAGATTGGTTCCCATTTATGCTTCTATGGTAAGACCCATTGGTAATCTCCTCAAGACCCCTACGAAATTTTTGTGGTCAGCAGATTGTGACCGTGCTTTTGTTGGGTTAAAGGATGCTCTCGAGAGAAGTGATGCTCTTACGCCTTTTGATCCTGAGTTACCATGTTTCATAACTGTTGATGCTAGCAAGGATGGTTGTGGGGCAATTCTCACCCAAAGATCTGATGGTCAAGAACACACTGTGGCATTTGCTTCTAGGGTTCTTAGGAGTGCTGAAACTCAGTATTGTGTTATCGAGAAAGAACTTCTAGCTTGTTTGTGGGCTATAGATAAATATCGACCTTACATTTGGGGAAGACACTTTGATCTAATCACAGATCACAAGCCACTGGTATCGATTTTATCCTCTGGACCTAGTAAATGTTGTAAACCCAGGATCACTAGGATGGTTAGTAAGTTGCTTCAATATCAATTTGAAGTCACACATATTGCTGGTGGGAAGAACACATGAGCTGACTTTTTATCTCATTATCCACAGAGTAGTGATTTGAATGAAGGGACAAGTTTCCAAGATTTGAATGATGAGGATGAGTAGGATTGCTTTGTGGCATCTGTAGATGTTCCTATCTTAGCAGTTGGGTCTGAGGAAGATTGGAGGACTTCTCTTTCAAAGGATAGAGTTTTACAAGAAGTCTACATGTTTGTCAAAAATGGTTGGCCAAAGGAGAAGTCTTTGGGTGCTGAATTACAGCCGTACTGGAAGGTGGAATCAGAAATCTCTATTGAAGATGGTTTAATCATGAGATGTGAGAAGTTGATTCCACCTCATTCTCTTAGAACTATCATTATGAAGGAAGCACATGAGGGGCATTTAGGTATTTCTCTTACAATACGTCGCGTCCTGCAAGATTTTTGGTGGCCAAGTATGGACAGGAAATTCAGGATGTTTATAGAAAATTGTCCGGTGTGTTGTTCATCTGAAAAATCGCTTAAAGTTGTTGTTCCTCCTTTGTCTCCAATTGAATGTCCATCAAGACCATGGGTCAAAGTAGGTGTCGATATCATGGGTCCATATGAAGTGTTATCTTTGGGAATGAGGTTCATCTTGGTTTTGATGGATTACACATCCAGGTGGCCGGAATTGAAAGTTGTCATGGATGCTAGTGCATCCAGTGTCATCAAGTTTCTTAAGGAAGTATTTTTGAGGGAAGGATTTCCAGAATATACTGTTTCAGACAATGGGACTCAGTTTTTAAGTGATGATTTTCAATCTTTTCTTAAGTCCAGTGGTGTAAAGCACCTTAGAAGTTCATTATATTACCCACAGACCAATGGCCTTGTGGAAAGGATGAACAGGGTTATCGGTGATTGTGTCAGATGGTCTTTAAAAGGCGGGCATGATGTGTTTGGATCTCTCGAGAGCATGCTTTGGTTCTACAGAACTACACCACATTCGTCTACTAAGGTTTCGCCTTATGAAGTGTTAAGCGGAAGAAAAGCTAATACCAGTTTTCGACCTGGTTGATGTGCAAGTGGTTTGACTTTTAAGTGAATGTTGAATCACTTTTGGAAACAGTTAAAACCAATTTAGAGGTCGCACAAGAAAAAGAGACAATATAGTTTAACAAAATAAGAGGTGTCAAGATTGTCTCACTGTGTGTGGGTGATCTTGTAAAAATCAGGACTCCTGTATACACCAAGAAGGGAAAGTGTAAATTTAGTGAACCTATCAAGGTTATAAGAATTGGTAACAATGCTGTCCAAGTAGATGGTGGATGTTGGTGGAATGTTTCTAAAGTCTTTAAAATAAGAACAAGATCATCTAGCGATAATCTCAGTAGACGGGATGATAATTTAAATTCATCTCTTCAACAAAATAGGAATTCATCATTTCCGCAGATTAGAAAAAGCACTAGAAAATCTATTTTGCCTTGTAGGTATCGTGATTAAGTACTTTTATAACTTTATTGTAACTATATTTCCTCAAGTATAGTCTTATTGTGGTGTTAATTTTGATGCAGTGTTATGGTTAATTTTCTTGAAATATGTTTGCTGTCTATGTAAGGTTTTAATTATTTTCTTTCATTGTATTCTACTGTTTTGCACATTTTTGTTTTTGTTATTTTGAATAAAGGGAGGTATGTTATATTCTAAGTCATGGTTTGTACCTTTAACTAGACTCTTGTAGTCTGGTGCCACTGTATTTATGATGTCATCGCATCTGGGTCAGTATGGAATGTTATGTTTCAACACGGAGCAAACTGACTGGGACAGATGGATTAGCAGATGATGAGCTGTGTAGTGCTGTTTGAATTAAATCAACTATAATTCAATATGCTGTTTCCTGTGAGTTTACTACACAACCCAAGACTAGTTTTGACATAATTGGCCCTTTTCAGTCAGGTGAAACTTGGTTCCAGAGATTCAGTGAGCATAGAACCCACATCTGGGCATACCCATGTCCACTTAAGGCGTTACATCAAAAGCACAAAAAGAAATGTGGGAATGCTTACAAAGAGTCAGTAAAACATCTTGACCATGGATGCACATGGTCCAGAACTTGGATTAAGACAACTGAACTGTGGTGAGGGTCAAAATGCCCTGACCAAGAACTGTGTGTTACGAAAGAGGATCAGAGTCAGCTGACCACATCTTGGTCCAGAGGGACAAAAAGGACACCAGAGTATCCCTCTTGAAAAACGGGCTAGTTGACTAGTCTTAACTGGCTTGACACTGGTCTTTGTGAAGATTAATTGCTGGAGATTGGAAGTGAATGAGTGTGAACTCCTATCTAGCAAGAGAACTCTCCAGTGGACGTGAAGGACTCTGATGTTAGTAACCAAAGACTGAATTTGCGAATGGGGAGGTGAAGAACACCGTCTACTGGCTTAGGGTATTTGAGATAGTAATGAAGACTGCCTGGCAGTCGGTGACTCTTTAATCCCATGCAGAGTTATTGGTTGTCTTTTGAGTGTTCCTGCACCTGGTAAAACTTAGTGTGTGTTGGTATCCCCCGTAAAGAAACCACACACCTAAGAATGAGTGCCTAAGAAGGAGGTTCTTGGCATTGAACTCACATGGCTGTGTTGAGGTCCCAGGGACAACAGCCAATGTTTCCTGCCAGTTGTCTTGGACTTCTTTACACCATAGTGAACTAGAGTGACAACACTTCTTCCATATGCTAAAGTTTAGCATTCTTGACAGAGAGCTTCGAACTCTATCTTTTCCTTTTTTTCAGGATACCTCGTTTGTGTGTCTCTGTGGTACTTTTTATGGGCACGGAGACAGGGATAACCTCTACCTCATTCCTTCTGCATCGCTCCTGAGGTGCAAGCTCCTCCATTTGAGTGATTTTCTTGACAGCTACATCACTAGTGTGTCAGTTTAGTACCTCTACTGCATCAGTATCAGGTTGTGAATTCTAATAATATAATGCATTGAAAACTCTCGACTATACATATGTATATTGTTCATATGGCTTTAAAAAAACAAAATTCAGCCTCAAAAACAACTTTCTATTCCATCATTATGGTATTAAATGCTTCTGCACTGTCATCACATTCTCGCAATTCATGGCATTGCTGAATGTCTATATTATGATTTCTGCGTCTCAGGGTGAAGAGTATATATTTTCAGCAAATATAGTGCTTAGTCCAGTGTTTTGTAAATGTTCTCCAACTCTCTGTCTTTCTGTATTAGCAACACGCTTGAGTTGCATCCTTTATGTACCTGTCTTTGCAGTACATTGATTGCTGTTCGTCAAATCATTGATAAGGGACAACAAAGTTCCCCTGCATTACTTTGCGAGTGTGTACACCTGCCCTGGGCTATCCAAATTCAAGTTTTTGCTGTGCTTCTGACTTTATGGCCTCAGCACACAGGACACAATGTTTTTCAACTGAGGGCCAAATTAGGTATTTGTAACATGCATCCAAAGCATGGCTGTCCCATTGTCAGCTGACATGAGTTTGGCAATGGTGGAAAGTTGGTCTTGATTCATAGTCACAAAGTAGGCCTTTTTCTGTCTTTGCACTTGGGTGAATGGTCTTCCAGCCTTGTCTCTAAAGTTCTGCCTAATCTCATGTAGCCAGTTGCATGCTACATCCTGTGTACCTTGATAGTGCATGTATGTAGTATGTGCAAAGCTGTCTGTGTGCACTAAAAATGCAAGGGAATCCTTCTCGGATTGCCACTTAAACATGTTCTGCAAGATTTGAGGTAGCGTGATAGACTAGCATCTTTTTGTGTAGCATCAGACTCTGAAATGATGGGTAGATGGTTACGGAGCTCCCTTTAGAGGTGCGGAAGTGGCCTTTAATATATTGAGCCTTTTATTTGTTCTCCCAAATACATTATATGGAGGGTGTGGAGAGTTGGGAGAAAATTGAAAATGAAGTGCAAGGTTAAGATTTTGATAGGGCTGCTGCTCCTGAAAGGCACACAGGTGCCAGTTGTGAAGCCTTCTCCCCACTCTATTCTCATGTTGTGGGTTTCTTACATTGAAATCTCCTAGCATCACCACCTAAAAAGAGTGTAATCTTTGTAAAAAGTAGATTACACAAACTGAGCAACCCATCACAGGCCAGCTTCAGGACAGCAAATGTGGAATACACAAGCCATATCCATACAAGGAGAAAATGAGAAGGACAAACAACTCCAACCAGTGTTCCAGAACACTTCAATGACCAGTGTAGACAACATCCGATAATCCGCATGTTTCGGTAAATACTGTATGTTTTTCTCTGTCAAATTTTGACCTGCTGAAATTTAACAAAGGCTGAGGTATTTAATGCATCAAATAATTATTGTATAGGCTAAATACCTTCAAATTCATTATTCCGACCCATGCTTAAACAGATGTTTACACATGGGTCGGAATATTACGAGCCACTCAGAATCAGGCCCTATGTATTTCTAAGAGTTGTTGAAAGTGCCTCTTTCCAGAAGATTTGAAAAATCTGTTTTAAGAATGTGCATTGGTTAAAGCCTTGCTCCCCAAGTGTAAGAAATGTTGATCATTAGCAAGGTGATAGGAAACACCTCTTCGTAGGTAAATTTAAGATTGTACAGTTTCAAGTATTGTGCCACCTATGGTCTAGGAAAAGAGATGAGAATATTTTCTTCCCCTAAAGGGCAAAACCTTGGTTTTAGTGATGCTGATTTTAATATTTGTTTTCTCCTCATATTCATGTAGAGCCTTCAAATTGTGTTGGAGGGTAATTGGGATGAGATCAATGGGCACCACATAATATGCATGCAATAATACATGCAAATTATAAGATGCTATTCGCAGTGGGAAATTCTTGACATTGGATAGTTGGAATGGTAGATCATTTAGATACAGGAAAACAAGTAACATTAGACACCCCTGTTTTAAACCATCCAAGCTGAATATTATAGGTATAAAGCCTTTATTTCCTCCCATAAGCAGCTAACACCATGTGGTGTAATGTAGTGCAATGGTCAGATTGAGGAGTGTCCCGGGAATGCTCAATGTCTGCAATTTTCTCCATAGGGTTTGTCTGTCCCCCTATCGAACGCCTTTGAAAAATCTATAAAGACAGTATGCAGAGTTTGCAATTTCATAACTACATACTTATCGATCAGGGTCTGCACAATTGCGATGTTATCTGTCACAGTGCGTTTAGGCATGAAACTAGCTTGTTTGTGGGAGAATATTCCTTTTGTAGTTGCCCAGTCATACAATTGCTCTAAGATGCTAGATGCAAAGATTTTTCCTACAGCGTAGATGAGAGCAATTTGTTAAGAATTGGTCGTGAGGGAACGAGAACCTTATTTTGTGAAGAGGATTATGATACTTCTTTTGCAAGAGCCTGGAATTCTGCCGGTTTGATAGCAGTAATGGAAGAGCAGGGTTAGAAACTTTCCCCATGCAGTTGTATATTCCCCATATAAATTAAAGATATGTTAAATCCATTCTTTACCTGGTATTGAGACTATGCACTGCAAATAGACTCCAGAATAACCTTGAGTTTTTATGTAATGCTGCCTGCTGGAGGTCGGTTCAATTCTGGTCTGCTACTTTTCTCTTTGAAGATAAACAGATCTTTCTCCTTTTTTGCGGAGTACCTGGATTTCTTTGTCAGTGGGGAGAATAATCAAAGAATTGAAGGCGAGTGAGTTTGTTTATGTCAACCATAATTGTCTTATCGAGAACATTCTTATCATCTTCCTCATGTGTTTAGGTAGCTTGCTGATTTTTAGTAGTGCATTGGTGAGATTTGTTATAACATGCTTGAATAAAATGATGGGATTGCCCCCCTTAATCTCCTCAACTTCACAGAGAATTGGTAAAGAGTTAGTAATGTATTCCATAGTTCTGGAGTTCCAATATATCTTACCCTGTTTCAGATCAACCAGTGCTTTCCCATTGCCAGCCACCAGGCACCAACTTTTGTTTTGCACAACCTGTATATCAAGAGCAATTGATAAAATCACGTGGTCACTGTCTTCATGGAATTGGACTGGACTTCCAAAAAAGTACTGAATAGATCATACATGGCTATAATATAGTCTATCTTGGAGTATCCTGAACAACCTCTCCTTGTGAGTGAGGCAGGTATATCTGGATCCACTTTGCTATTAATTATGATCCCATTGAGATTGCAAAGAGTTTCTGTCATGTGGAGGTATTAGGCCCGGTTAAGGAATGCCATTTTTACATGCTCACAGTGACGTTTGACACACATTCATTTTCGTGCAAACACATGATAACATTCCTCTAACTCAGTTTTGCTTACAACACCACTTTGTAGGTACTCTAGCAGAACACCTTGAAAATTCTGTACAAGGGTTATGTTCAGCTTGCAACACTTTATTTATTTTCGGCTGCTCTGCGACTGAACTATCACAATAGAATAAATAATAGCAGCCTGACTGGGGCTTCTGCATAGCAACATGGGGTATGTTACTATATATATGACATCAAGCCTTTGTTTATTCAGAGTAGCATTTCACTGGCACTAAGAGGTCAGCCCCTGCCAGAATTCCAGCTCAGCTGATTCCTTTTACCTCATGCGAGGGATGCTGTCCAACTCTTCACCAAGACGGGCAGCTTGTTAACACTTAACCACAGGTAATGGAGAGTTAGACCACCTGATAGGGATTTGTCAGATCCACTTACTATAGACATGATAGGGTAGAATGCAATAAGTAGGAGTCCGCTACATTACAGTACTTGTATGCAAGCATATACTTTTCTGTAATCACACAATGGTTGAATTGTTGATCTTTTTCACCATTCACGTAATGTTAATAACATTATTCTGTTTCCTTCTATTAATCATTGTAGCACAATTATTCTACTCAAGAATCACAATGCTTCAATAATATTGAAACGCTTTACTGTGTATTTCTTGTGTATCTCTTTGGGTATGCATAAGTGGCTGAGAGAAAGGGTTCTAGATCTGTTCATACGATTTCCTGGTGGAATATGGGTTGTCATTTGCTGAATTTGCATATCCATTTGTTACTCTTTTACGTTAAGGGGTTAAGGGTACAAATGGTGCACTGTGAGCTAGCAGGACTATAGGCCAACATATCTTGAGGGGTGTTCAGAATCAGTCTTGCACTGGTCTAACGTTAATGTTGTCCAACTAATGTCTAGTTTTACTTGAGAAAGTATAAGTAGTACAACAGGTCAAGGAGCTTTTCCTCTCGTATCCACCATGTGAATTGGCAGAAAAGTAGATGCAGTGATGTTCCATGCATCTTCCAGTTCTTTATTCCTATTTTCACACTGTGCAGCATTGAGAGTTTGGCATTCAAACCCACCACCAGTAGATTGCCAAACGTTTACATGCTCTACAAATTGATTTCAATATTTCTGAATATATGATATAATACATGGTAATTTTTTTGGCCTGGGGGAACATATGCATTAAAAAGGAATAGAGAGTAATTTCGTTAAAGTTCGATTTTACGGATTTGAATTTGAATACTCTATTTGTTATTCTGAAAGGATGTGAAAGTCCCAATCAAGATCAGTTTGCGACAGGATCGCAAAGACTCTTTTTGCCTTTTACTTGATGTTTATACCGACGTTTCTCCCCACATATACATTGAAAAAGAATCACTTATCTGTATACTTGCATACATAGACATGCTAATGGAAATTTTTTATTAATGGATAGATTAATATAGTTACAAATAGGTGGATTCATAGATGTCTGTATTAACATATGGATAGAATGATAGATGGATAAATTGCCATACCGAAAGGGTGATAGTTGATAAACGGATAGGCTGCTAGGTGGGTAGATTTATGAATCTAATAATAGGGAGATGGGTTGATAGATGGATACGTTGACCGATGGAGAGATGCATTAGTGGGTAGAATGATTTATTGATTAAGCCTGAGCGTTGGGGGGCTATGGAGGGCCATGGAGGTACAAACAAACTCTTTGGCCCTAAGCGTGGCCCTCCGCGTAGCCGCCCTACGCCACCCGCCTCCACCCCCCTATATTAACGTTGAATTTTAGTACTTAAAAGTGAATTAAAAGCAGTTTTCGCAAGGATAAGAAGAAACAGTGATGCAGAGGAGGAGGGCAGCCCAGGGACACCACAGTATGGGTAAGTGGGTTTTACTTTACTTTTAAGTACTAGAATTCTTTGTTAATATAGAGGGGTGGAGGCGGGGGCTGGCCAACTCCGCTATGCTGGAGAGTGTGCAGAGACTTTCCTTCTCCGTGTTCTCCACGGAATGCGGAGAAGGCAAATCTCCGCACACTCTGTGAGCGGAGCGGAGGTCTCCGCCCGGGGCTAATATTGATAAATGTGTGGGTTGACAGATAGATAGCTGGATAGATTGATATTTTGATAGATTTAAGGACAGACAATTTTTGGAGTTGCTATATTGATACCTTGAACGATGGCTAGTTCGGGAGATATATATGCTGACAAATGGTTAGGTTGATGGATGGATACGTTTGTACACTCGTTGATGTATACATTGCTTAAAATGTGGATAGATTAATGGGATGCATAGGGTGCCTCAGAGATAAGTTGCTAGGTGAATAGATTGATACATTGATGAATTCATTCATGGATGGATGGATTGAAAGACTCCCAATCAGAATATGTAGGCAAGTGCCAGTGTAGTTTCCATCCCCCTAGTTGCTTGTTTTTGGGCTTGTCTGGAGTGCAGCACAATATGTGGTTAATTGAAACATAATAAGGAGATAATTTTAGTTTGATGGGGTGAAAAACCACTGCAAATCCATAGTCTTTCCACCCTACAAAACTTGTGCTTTGTCCACCTTATTATGTGGAGGGGGAAACACCGATTGGCTGCTGCAGGGGTGTGAAATGTAATAAAATATCTGCTTGTCCATGGGGCAGGCTGCTTTATAAATCTACTTGTCCTGTAATAAAATCCACTTGTTCCTTTGGTGCCATGTAGTGCAGCGACAACTTATGGCAGCCATCTCATTATATAAGAGCCCTGATAATAGCCTCTCTGATTATGACAAAGCTCATACCATAGTAGGATTTGAATAATAGCAATTCCCTTATTTTGCCACCTTTCTACAGATCTGCATAGTGGGCTGGAGGTTGTGATAAAGAATAGTTCCCCATGGTCGGAATGCCCTTTTGAGTTTTTGGAAACCTACTAACTTGCAAGTTTTATGGGTTTTCATCAGCTCATCTCTAATATTTTCCCATACAGAGAAATGTTGGAAATGTACTCCTTACAAGAGCAGAAGTAAAACTTCTTACAGATTAGGCAAAAAAAGCGGTTGGTAGGAAAGTTAACTTGTTACTGCTGAACAGATTTCCACATGAGCAAATCTACACATGCATATTTGTTCCTGTTAACATGCAGTTCACAAAATATTTCTAGGAGTACGATTTCCTGATCCACTTCTGTAAATTAATGGAAACCATAATTATTGCAAGGATATTTTCCAAGGGTGCAGTTTTGTGACTTTTGATAAGAATTAGGTGCCTATTTAGGTCTGGTGTTTGCTAAGGCCTTTTGTTTTTATTACATCTCTCTCTCTCTCTATCTATCTCTCTCTCTCTCTCTCCTTCCCTCCCTCTCCCTCTCCCTCTCCTTCTCCCTCTCACTCTCCCTCTCCCTCCTTCCCAGCTGGCTTCACTGTGAATGACAGTATTGTGCAGTTTCACAAGGATCAGATTGGCATGCAAAATAGTTTTGTTCTGCGCCAGGAATTACTCTAGCAATGTGTGGTTTTTGAGACCAAACTTTTTTTTTGCCTTTGCCAATGTTTGTTATAATGATGAGGGCCTGGCACCTTCCTCAGCAATAAAGTTTTACAAAAACCATGTCAAAACAAAATGCGCAATGACAAAACAAAAAGGCTGACCAACAATGTCATACCTTTTGGCTTTGTCAATGCGTGCTTATTTTCACTTTCCCTATAATTTTGTCGAAATTTGTGCCACTGATTTTCCATTAAGAATATTTTTAGGAGATACTGGCATTTATCAACACTTTGACTAAATGATGCTTCAAAGAAATATACCTAAAATTTCACAATAGTTTAGCAAAACGTTTTTTTCTTATTTGCATTTTTTAATAAATATTTAATTTTGAAAGCAAAGAATCATCAGTCTTGCTTTCAAGCTTTTGCATATATTTGCATTTAGTAAGAGAGCATTTTGGAAGATTATACATAGCCTCATATTGTTAAATGCATTTACACATTTTTATACTGGAACCGCTTCCAGTAGTACAGTCTGAGCATACAACATTTCCTTAAAACATTCACCCTAATAATAAAGGCTTTGTATTAATGAACCATAAATACAAGTTTGAACAGCATTAACATATGGATGCAAATATTACCTTAACTGCAGATAATGCAATGCTGTTCCTTGAGTCTTAATGTGGTACTGTAATCTGGCAGCCAAAAGGTTTGTGCTGCAGGGGGTTGGGCAACTTGTCCCAAGGACAAAGCAAACATAAAAACTTGTTGTCCTTGACCCCTAAACAATATGTCCTGGATGTTGAGCTTTAGGAATTCCACATCCCTGCTGCTGGTGGAGTCATCTCTGGTTCTACTGCTTATCTATCAAAGGCAGCAGCCCCTCGAGCAGAGCACTGTCTCAATTTTTGCTCTAAGAGGTTCACCCCATTGATGGCCGTGCTCTCGACGCATATTGTCAGCATCCTGGTCTGTCTTGTGGCAGACCCAAGCAGAAAGAACAAAGAAAGGACAAAAGCTCAGGGAGAAAACTCCCTGTTTGTCAAGGTCGTTGGATTTTATTTTCAGAAACAAGCGGCTTGTTTGAGGGGGTGGGAGAGGTGCTTCCTTGTGGGTATGTCCCTGAAAAGGAAAAAACTGTGCAGACCAGGCCCAAAAACATGGCGCCTCACTTGGCACTTATCTTTGCCTAAAGGGGCAGGGCAGCCAACTCACCATTGAATAAGTATTTGTCAAAGAAATCCCTGACACGTAGGGAAGGTCTTTGCTTGGCTGGCATCCTCCTCAAGACGGCTAGAGGCAAAGGACTTTGCTAACCTGGTGACCTGGCGGACACGCTACCCTGTAAGTGTCCATTATACAACAAGTGGAGATTTAATCCAACAAGCGATCCTGTGGTCATCGGTGACCCACAGTTAGATTACCAGCTGATTACCTTTAAACAACTCATCCCTATTACCCATTAAGTAGTTGGAAAGGTATCCGCACAATCATTAGGAAGGGGCCTTAATGAGTGTTTTATTTTTGTTTAGAATGGCATCTTGGCAGACTGGTACCCGTGATGGATGGCGCAGAACCGCAGAGCCATCTGTCAGCATCCCTCATGCTCCGGTCGGGGCAGGGGTGAGCTGCCAGGTGGGACTGCCGCGGACTGCCAAGGTTACTGAACATTACGACCCGCTAAGCACTGCTCGTGGACGGGGCCGAGGGCACACGCGCTGATGAGCGCAGCTGAAGCTGCTTATGCAGCAAACTAGCGTCATTTTTTTAATTGTCAGACTAATTAGCGAGAGAAACATTGTTTTAATGAACGAACCATGTATTCATTATGAAGGCGTGCAGGACACCTGAGGCTGGAACGGTGCAGTCTTGCGGTGACTCAGCCGGCCCTCTAGGGCACGAAGCTGTCAGTCATCAGTCTATCTGCCGCTCAAGCCAGCAGGTGGCGCTCATCCTGTGCCAGGTGTGCTGTGCCCCATTTGTCCTCCAGGGGGTTAAGTTACTCACAAGCAGGATGACGTGGTCAGTTTGGCTCGGTGTAATTAGAATTTATACAATTTGTGCAGTTTCTTAAGGAGAGGCACTGTAAGGGTGGAAGATGTGGGATTTTTCGACCCGGGCCGTAACATGCTTCCCTTTTGCAGTTTTACAGGTTTTATGTAAAGTATGCACGAGCAGTAGCCTGTATGAAATTCATTTTCAGGGTATCCCTTTGAAGACGAAATTTTCGGGAGACGTACCATTCATAATGCTTCCTGTTTTATGGAAAAGGCAACTTAATTGGAGACAAGCAAAGTTAACACTTGTTAGCAATCCTGCACTTTAGCGGCACACACTAAATCCTCAGCAATGTTCCAACAACACAAACTAACCCATCCCCTAAAACAGTGACCTGCCCATTAGACTCTGTCGCAGAGTCGGCTTTAGGACTGGTGGTGCCCGGAGTGCAGTGACGTGGCAAGTGGGGGAGGGGTGTGGTACGCTACGGCGGCCTTCCCCCCTTACTTGCGGCCATCGCGGGGCAGCAAACCCAGGGATCGCCAGTGATGGAGCGAGATAGAAAACAAAATTTTGTTTAAACTCGCAAAGTCACATTTCCATAACATGAATAAAATTATTAATGATTTGTGATATGTCGTGCTAATACAATCTAGATTAAACTTTACACGTGGGGGGACTAACATGTGTGCTCATAAACGTGCATAAATGTTGCATCTTTTTGTTCGTGCAAAATAATAAAATAATTTATTGTTTTCGTTTTTTGTCATTACTAACTGCTGCATATTTAAAATAAGCATGTGCTTGTTTTGCTTTTCCTTGTCTGTGTGATGTCATTTCTACTATTCTAGGTGCATATGGGTCTCATAGAAAAACGGAGACTGGTAAATATAAACGCTGCTTTATTTGTTTGCAATGGCTAGGTAACATTTTGATTAATCGGGTGGGCTAATTAATTAGTAAACCATGGGGTGGATACAGAATATACTTTATTTCTTACATTAATACTTTTCTTGTGTTTGTTTTATACTAGAAATCATAAGTTGCCTGCTTTTGAGGCCTAGCTATTTGAGCCGCAAAATGAGAGTTGAACTATAATTCTGCAGAAAGTCACGAGACGCCCATTCTGAATTAAAACGTTTATTGAAGCTGCATTCACAAAGCAAAAACTGATGAGCTGACATCATTCTGTCGGACATGGCCAAGGTCGAAAGTGAACTTTTTGTCAGTCCTTAACTTGGCATCCGCGGAAGTTGCACTGTAAGACTATGGAAGCTGCGAGGATGACTTAAAACAAAGTTGCAATCGCAGGAAGCCTCTGGCTTCACGTGGAAGAGACAATGGTCTTTGTAAGACATGATTTTGTGGAACTTTTTAAGAATCGGGTGACATGTCACTTGTCACTCTCAGCCAATGGGACGTCGAGTATTTCTGAAAACTTTCCTTTGCTAGTTTAGTTAGCGTAGAAAGGTATAAAAAGTCATGCCCTTAGGGTCGGGCTGGCTGCTGCTTTCTGACTTTCCGATGAGGGTGATGTGCTGCTGGACTTTGCGTGGAGCACGTAAGAATCCTCAAAGAACTTTACTTTAATTTCTGTCTATTTAGCTCAGTTAGGGAAATAGGTTTTAGAAATGCTAAACTTTATATAATTTCTTTAAAATTGATTCAATTGCTTAAATTGTATTTTTCCATATTTCTTACTATCATGCTTGCTTTAATGCTAATAAAATTCGATTATAAAACTTACAACTTATATACCATAATTTAGAAAATAAAATCTTACTTTTGACAAACAAGCTGGTCTTGGTTATTTAGAAGTATAGGTTACCTTTAGCTAGATCACGTCGCCTATAGTGGTCATTTAAATGATTGGGTTTTATTCTAATGACAATATTCTTTCTGCTAATGTATAAAATGTTTATAGTTTGTAAATAATGTGTATATAGATTTATTTGACCACCTGATTCAGTAGGCCCAAAAATATATCAGGTTCATAAATGGGTCCATGTATAGTTTAGAATTTTGTTTATAGGTTATAAAATTGGGTAGCGTAGTTTATGATATATTTTCTATAGCCCGCTGGATCAATTATCTGGTAGCAGAAATTGATGGTTGCTAAGGAGTAACCAAGGTAACATGTTGGTTGCTAAGGATTGCGTCATGGTATGCAAATAGGATTAATGTTTTAACACTCGTTAAGTTCGTTTTTCGTGCCTATCTGTAAGCTATACCGGTATAGATTGTGTGGCGAGAAATTAGTCACGCAAGCCATCTGTTCGTTTGTAGTGATATCGCCGAGTATCACAAGAGGTATCGCCGTGTACCATAGTGTTGTCGCCGAGCAGCACAGTTTTAGGACTAGGTCTGACTCTTGTATAGTGAGGATTTTCTAAGAAATCAAAGCAGCATGAGAATAGGGACAAAGCGCCTTCCATAAAACTCACTGTGATGAGAGTATTAGTTATATCCAAGCTTGAGTGAAGGGTAAAATTAGCGTCGGTGCATGATTATCTATAAACAGGTGAGAGTCCTGTACGGATTTCGTGTGTGTTTGAATTTAGGGAATTTTCCGTATAAAAGTGCGAATTTGAGTTGTATTTTATGTTCAAGTGGAACTCTTAGAACTTTCACTTCGCGGTGGGTTCAGAGCAAAGCGAGTTCATAATTATACGTGTTAGAAGGGTGGGGTAAGGTTACTCTACTGACAATTGAATATTATCCTTAGTGTGAATAGCGCCGTCTATTCCGAAGTGTGGATACTTGAATGTATGTAAACTATCCTAATTAGTGAAACGAACAGATGTTGTCTTTATAAGTCATTGTTAAGAATTAATTTACACTGAAAAGTGTTCTTAAAATGGCGCTGTGAAAAGATTTTGTGAAGGAGGGGTAAGCGCCAGGAGTGAGAAGCGAGAAACCGCAGCTGCTGTGTACGTCACAGAGCCGCGCTGGGATTGGGTGACCTACGTCACAAGGTGTATTCTGATTGGCTCCTGAGTCTCTGACGGCCTGTGAGCTGATTGGTCCTTAGGAAAATCTCCAAAATTATTGGTTGAGCAGGAAACTGACGTAGCTCAACTGCCATTGGTTTGTTGGTGTGTTTCGCGCACGGATTGGTTGTTTTGCGGAACATCCCGGAAATATTTTACGAACGATTTTGTGAATTGAATTTAACTTTTAAAAATGAGTTATCATTTTAAACATGTTGAGAAAAAGACAACATTATTTCAGAAATTTAAGAATTTATTTTCACCTGACAAGAAAATCGAAACGCGAGGTGGTAAACTACTTCATAAGTATAAAACACCTGCAGCGTACATGGAAGGTGAATACGGATATCATACTGTCTTATGGTTCGACAGTTGGAAACGTTATACTAAAAACGATGGTGTTTTGACTTGGCCTGATGATGGTTCATTTAATGTAAGAGTTTTAAGAAACTTACGAGAGAAAATGAATGCTCTTGTTCCAAAACCGAGACCAACTCAATTTGAAGCTTTAGTTGAGTGGGAAGACGAGATGTATCAGTTACAAAGAGAAGCTAGTGGAATTAAAAGACCTTCTAAAAATCCATCATGGAAAAGAGAAACTCATGAAGATAGATTACGAATGTGGAGACAGGGAAACATGAGTGAAGGATTGTATTTAATTCATGAAATGGTAATGGGTTCTCCTACAGGAAAATCTATGGAAAGTGAATCTGAGGATGCAATTATGGAAGAAATATATACAACTGCAAAAAATAAACAACCTAATCAGCCTTTGAGACCTCCTAGATCATGGTCTACTCCGGTGGTTTCTACTGAAACTTCACCGAGTGCACCTCCAATTAGCGAAGCTCCTAAACTTTATCCAAATAATTGTGAAATCACTGAAACTCCTAGAAGACCAGAATTTGAGAATGCACGAAATGAGGGTAGACATTTTTCAATGACTCCAAGAGCAAGGGAACCTCCAAAAGATTATGCAAGAGAAACAAGAAATGTTGAGGATGTCGATTATAATGAATACTTAAGGTCTAAAGAAGAATTAATCAAAAGAATGACAAAAGGCATGGAAGCTGTTACAGTTCCAGTAACAATAGGTCCTGTTCAGCCTATATTTGATCAAAGAAATACAAACAAAACTGGATTAACTATTCCTTTAAATACAGAAATTCAAAAGCCTGCTGAAAAATTTTATTCAGACTTGACTGAATTAAACACTTCTAGATCGAGAATGCCTGATTTAACCTTTAATGAGGATTTATCTCCAAAAACACCAATGGGTGCTATGTCAGATGTAGGAAGTCCTGAAGTCAGGGTAACTACACCAAAGCTTGATGTGGCCAAATTAAAGGCGAATATAGAAGAATTAATAATTGGAACAATTGGCCCAGATAGTTTAAATTACTATCGGGATGATGAACTATTATTCATTTGCAAAAGTATTCAATGGAAAACGAAAAATAAATATGATCAATTAGAGGATCTAGCTGCAGAACTTGAAATTGATGTGAGTAAACAAAAGAATTTTGCAAAACATTACAGATTAGATTTCTCAGAAAGCGACATTGAGAGTTTGAACTCAATGGGAAGAATAGTTCACATTAAAGATTTGATTGTCTATATCAAAAAGCTAGGAGAACTGAACAAATGGAGAGTGAAATGGACTAAAAGGAAGGAAGATGAAAGATTAGAAAAATTGTCAAAACAATTTCCAATGAGAGAAGTTGCAGGTGGAGGATATGTTCATGTCCCATGGTCGAGACAGGACATTCTGTTATTCACAAATGACTTTCCAAAATTAAGAGAGAAACCTGTTGAGTGGTACAGGCAAGTCGATAGATTTATCAAAGTGTCAAAAGTTCTGTGGATTGATTTGGATGGATTTTTTGACATTGTTGTTCCATCTGATCTTTGGACAGAATGTAAAATATCTATTAGTTGGCCAAAAACAGAACCTGAGCGAATCAAAGAAACAGGTGCCCCAAATCCACTTGTAATGGATTTTTACGAGAAAGTAATTGTTTGGATGAAAAACAAAATTCCACCGAAAGAAGTTGATTGGGTTAAAATAGAAAGAACAGAGCAGGAAACAAAAGAATCAGTTCATTCTTTTTATGAAAGACTACTGTTAATCTTTAAACAATACAGTGGTTATGAGAAATTAGATGAGAAAGACATGAGTCATTTTATCTATAGATTTGTTTATGGACTAAAACCTGAAATTGGAGAAATGATCAGAACTAGTATTGTCGGATGGCAAGCACTATCTATTGATGATATTCTGAGAAAAGCAAAATATTGTAGCGATGAATTAGAAGTAAAACAGAAGAAGCTAAAGGAGAAAGCCATGTGGGCACAGGTAAAGGTAGCTGAGCAACAGATTGCCAGCATGGGAAATAAGAACACTAATTTTGTTCAAACTGGAAATACGAACCAGATACAAGGAAAGTTTAAAGGTAATAATTTCCAAAAGAAATTTAGCCCAAAGATAGAAGAGCTGAAACAAAGATTACCTTGTTTTAATTGTGGCGAAATTGGACATTGGAGGGACGAGTGTCCTCACCCTCCTAGAAACTTAAAGAATCCCTTATTGAATCCACAGATGCAGAATGGTGTTAACGTGCAGCAACAGCTACAGATGCAACAGGGGTTAAATGAATTTAATATTCAGCGACAATTACAACAACAGCAACAACAACAGGTGAATAATCGTCAAGACCAATTGCCACAACCACCTTTTCCGAATTGTGGGGGAGTTCAAAAATATAATCCAAACGTGGGATTTCAGGGATGTGAACAGGTAATAAAACCACAAAAACAGCAAAAGCAGCAAAGGGTTCAAATGCAAAATGCTTCACAACAATTTTTATTAACAGAAAGCCAAGACAGTGATTCAGATGATTATTGCTGACGGTGCCCGAGAGAGGAGGAAGAGTGTGTTGTTGGAGCCACTCTTGAGGTTGACCAGTCTGGTCCTTATGTAAACGGGAAAGTTAATGATGTAGACATCACTTTTCTAGTGGACACTGGTGCTACCCGTTCTACTGTTAGATCAGTGGAAATTGAAAACCTACCTCTCTCTGGGGATACCATCCAAGTTGTCGGAGTAAGTAATCAGCAAATTAAAACAGATTTAACTGATCCAGTACCAGTTGAAATTGGAAATTACAGAGACAAACACAGATTTGTGGTTTGTAATAGTAGTCCAGTAAATCTATTAGGTAGAGACATACTATGTAAAATGAATTGCAGAATATATTGTTCTCCTGAAGGAGTTGAATTACAAACAATGGAGGAAGATGGTTTGTACAGAATGACAATGATGATGATGGAAGCAGAAGAAACAAAATTGTTTCCTGCATTTGAAGAAAAAGATTTACCTGAAGAGCTAAAAGAGACAGTGAAATCTGAAATATGGGATTTTACTGGGAATGAGATGGGTCTGATGAAAAACGTAGATCCTGTTAAAATTGCATTGAAACAGGGAATAGAATTTCCAAACACTCCACAGTATAAAATGAAAACAGAGACAATTGAAGGTATTACACCTGTAATTGAAAAATTAATCAAGCAAGGTGTATTGGAAGAAATGAAGAGTAGCTCTTGTAATTCACCAATTATGGGAGTTAAAAAGGCTAACGGAACATTTAGGATCGTACAAGATTTGAGAAAGGTTAATCAAATTGTTATTCCATGTTGTCCTGTGGTTCCAAATCCAGCAGTAATTCTATTTCAGATTCCATATGATGCTGAATGGTACACAGTCATTGACCTTTGCAATGCATTCTTTACTGTTCCTCTACACCCAGACAGTTATGAAATCTTTGCTTTCAGATTCCAAGGTAAGACCCTTGGATGGACAAGAATCCCTCAGGGCTATACAGAAAGTCCTTCAATCTTTAACGAACTGTTAAAAAGATCATTAGAAGATTTAGACTTACCAGGTAGGTCTACGCTGGTGCAGTATATTGATGATTTGTTAATAGCTGCTAAGACAAGAGAAAATTGTGTAACAGACACAATAATTCTGTTAAATCGCCTTGCAGAAGAAGGACATAAAGTGTCCCCAGCAAAACTACAGTTTTGCAAACAGGAAGTGAAATATCTTGGTCACAGAATTGCAAAAGGAAAAAGACAAGTAACAATAGAGAGAATAAAAATGATTCAAGCAATGTTACCGCCAAGAACACAAAGACAGGTCAGAATGTTCCTGGGAATGGTAGGTTACTGTCGACAATGGATAAGTGGATTTTCAGTAATTGCGAAACCACTACAAAGACTGACCAAATCAGATGTAAAAGATCCAATTATTCTCAATGATGTTGAGATGGAATCTTTTGAAAACTTGAAAAAGAGCTTATGCCAAGCTCCTGCTTTGGGTATGCCAAATTATGAGAAAGATTTTGAACTGTATTGCAGTGAGAGAGAAGGATGTGCATTATCTGTGTTAATTCAGAGACATGGAAACCTAAAGAAACCTATTGCATATTTCTCTGCAGTTCTTGATCCAATTGCAAAAGCATTACCAGGTTGTTTAAAAGCAGTTGCAGCTACAAGTATCAGTCTTGAACAAAGTGAAGGAATCATTATGGGATTTCCTGTGAAAGTTTTTGTACCTCATTCAGTTGAAATATTACTGACAAGAGGTAAGACTCAACATTTAACAAGTAGCAGATTGACAAAGTATGAGAAAATCATACTAGGAGCAGATAATGTTTCGATTTCAAGATGTTTGAATCTGAATCCTTCTACATTACTGCCTGATTCAGAAATCGTTAATGACATTGAGACAGAACATGAATGTTTAGATGTCATGGAATTCTGCACAAAACCAAGAAAAGACATCAAAGACAGACCTTTGCCTGAATCGGATTTTGTCTACTTTGTAGATGGCTCATGCTTAAGATCCGAAGGTGGTGTCTTGAAAGCTTCATACTCAGTTTGTACAGTCGAAAACATTAAAGAAGCATCATGTCTTGAAGGAGTTCGTTCAGCTCAAGTAGCTGAATTGATTGCTTTAATTCGTGCATGTGAAATATCAAAGGATATAAGAGTTACCATCATTACTGATAGTCAGTATGGGTACGGAGTTGTACATGATTATGGACAACTCTGGTCACAGAGAGGATACATGACATCAACAGGATCACCAATTAAAAATGCAGTTTTCATTAGAAGATTAATTGAAGCAATACAATTGCCAAAAGAAATTGCCATAGTCAAGTGTGCAGCACACACTAGAGGGACTGATTATATTTCCAAAGGAAATGCCTTCGCAGATGAAACAGCAAAGTACTGCGCAAGGAAAAATTATTCTTACAATCGGAATAGAAGTACAGAAACTGATTCAAATTCATTAATGCTAACAACTATTGTAGAAACATGGAATGAGATTAGAGATTTACAAAACGAAGCAGATGATGAAGAAAAAGACCAGTGGTTAAGATCAGATTGTAGACAACGTGATGAAGATGGAGTGTGGGTTTACAAAGATGGCAGAGTAGTTTTACCAAATTGCATGATTTCTGACATGGCCAGATTATATCATGGTCCTGCTCATTTAGGAAGAGATTCTATGGTCAGACTGTTTAAAGAGACATGGTTCAATACCAAATTTAGAACCATTGCAGAATCTTTTTGTCAAAGGTGTTTGTCATGCCAACAAATGAATCCAAACAGAAAATCAGTGGTGGGGACAGGAATAATTGGTCGAGAGGGTGGTCCCTTTACCAGGTTACAAATAGATTTCATTGAAATGCCCTTACACAACTGTTTGAAATATGTACTTGTAATTGTATGCTTATTCTCAAGGTGGGTAGAGGCTTTTCCTACACGACATTGTGATTCAATTACAGTAGCAAAACTAATGCTCAGAGAAATCATCCCAAGGTACGGTTTTCCAGTTACTATTGAGAGTGATGGAGGAAGCCATTTTGATAACAAACTGTTGAAGTTAATTTGCGAAGCTATGAGCATTGAGCAGAAAATACACTGTGCATACAGACCAGAGGCATCAGGTGTAGTTGAACAAATAAATGGAACTATCAAAAACAGAATTGGAAAAATGTGTCTAGAGACAGGAGTTAAGTGGACTGATGCTCTTCCACTTGTTTTGATGTCAATAAGAAGTACACCAGATAAAAAGACAGGTTTGAGTCCTCATGAAATTTTGATGGGAAGAGTTATGAGGCAAGCTTTTGTACCTGTAGGTAAACTGTTGAGCATAAATGACAGTGCAATTTTGGATTACTGTAAAAGGTTATCTGATATGGTAACTTCTGTGTCTAATCAGGTGGGAACTGAAGCACAATCAAATGACAAAGTTTTGACACATGATCTGAGACCTGGAGACTGGGTCAGAACGAAAGTACATCGGAGGAGGAATTGTCTATCTCCTAGATGGCAGAAACCTAGGCAGGTAATCTTGATCACTACTAATGCTGTAAAGTGCAGAGGATTGAAGCGCTGGATTCATCCAAGTCATACTATTCCAATACCAACTCCTGAGAGTTCTGATGTTGAAAGTGATACCACAGATGACTCTGATTCTGAAGCAGAAGACAGAACAGAAGGTGAAGTAATTCCAGATTCTGAAGATCGACAAGAAAGTCGACATCTGGAAACTGTGCCAGTGAATGGAAATTTGACAAGAAAAGACTTAGAAATAATTGAAATAGATTCTGAAGGTGAAGAGAATCTGCTAAAAGGAAAGATAACTGAGGATTCGGTTGTCTATGTTGAAGACAGAGAAGCTGAACCAAAAGAAGTTTCAGACCAGGAGAGTATCGAAAGGCAGAGAACAAGCTCTGAAGTAAGGAACAAAAATCCGAAATCTGGGAAGCTAGAGGTAATTGAGGAAGAGGAAGAGAACGAATTACCGAGTACCAGTGATGGAAGACAAAGTGAAGTTCCTGAAGGAGTGAAATTGCCGAATAGAGAAGTTCCTGAGTCAATTGAAATTTCAGACTACGAATCTGAGGAAAGTGACGTGGAAGGTGGAAGTGAAAGCAGAAAGAAAAGGACTTGGAAGTCAGAATCGAATAATTCTGAACCAAAGAAAAAGTACGTAAGAAAAGCAGACTACTGGCCTGGTGGAAGATTGAGAGTCAGATTGATTAAAAAGCCAATAGAACAAGTTGAAGAAATCAGTAGTCAAAAGAGTCCTGGAAAAGAGGTTGGAGTTGGAAGGAAAATAGAAGTGATATCAAGAAAAGGGAAGAGAATAATTAGACCAAACCAGAAATACAAGTCTCCTGAGTGGACTTACTTAGTAATTCCACCTGTTATAGACATATATGATAGTAGTGAAGAAGAAAACGAAATCCAAGAAATTAGTGACAATGATTGAAGTACAAATTTATTAAATTGGCATAAGGCTGAAGAAATCCTGTTAGTTGACACAAGGTCGAAGAAAACTGTCTAATAGAAGAAAACTTATGTATGACATAAGGTCGAAGAAATCTTGTTTAGGGTTATAAAAGAAAAATATATTTTAAAAGGGGGGTGTATATAAATTTTAAAATTTATTTTTAATTTTATTTTTGAGGCTAAAACTAACCTAAAAATGCCTTACATTAAGGAGAGCACTTCAAAATGCTCTGTTTTTAAAAGATGCTGTAAGATGACTCTGGTGTGTCTGCTCATTTTAGTTCTGCTCTGGTTGGTACTAGCTGTGATTATACCTTTAGAAATGAATAGAGAATTACACAAAGTTAATTTAACAAGCAAAGCTCTGGTTAGCCAAACTAAACATAGTGCATCTGCAAAAGTAATTGATCATCAGCCTAACATTCATCAAGATAAATCAATAGGTGATTTTTCAAGCAATACTTTCACAAAGCTTTTGAGTGAATATGTAAAGGTAATGGATGCAAAGGATTGTTATGTATGCGTTAAGTTGCCCGCTTCTGTTTCTGAGGGAGTAACATATAATATGCTTCCTCTCACTTATGCTGTTACATGTAGTGTATTAACTAGTTTATTTTATCAAACTGGTCGTTTAGAATATTACTATTCAAATTATGATGAGATTTTTGCTAATGTCAAGATTGATAATGCTTTAAATAAGCATAAGAAAGCTAAACAATTGAGAGAATATTTCCTTGTTACTAACGAACTCACTTATGAGTATGCTTACAAAAATAATCTAACATGTAAATTAAGTGCTGAAGGGAAGAAATTTCTGAATATGGTTGAGGAGAGAAGAGCAATTTATAAGAGAAATGAATTAGTCAAGCAGACTAAGTCATCATTCTGGCAAAAAGAGGATGAGAAACTAAATGGCAAAATGCTTGAAAATATTGCAATTCACATAGACAAACCTGTTAGTGGAAAGCTTTGTATTAGAAGAGATAACACACTTTTTGATAATTATTTTGTAGGTGCAAGCAACTGTGAAGATACTTATCAGATTATGGGAGGTTGGGGATTTAAAGGTGGAAAAGATCCTATCTTTCCTGGAATTTATTTTGTTTGTGGTGACAAAGCCTACTACAACCTTCCAGACCATTGGTATGGAACTTGTTATGTGGGAATTGTTTTTCCTAAAGTGTTTCATGTTGACAGAGATTCAGAAGGATTATTTAAAATTCATAATTATGTAAATAGAGCTAAAAGAGAAACTTTTACTGAAGTTCTGGGAGATATTTTCCAAGCTGTAATACCTTTTGTTGGTATAACCCTAAATGCAGGGAGAATCAGAAAATTGTCCACTATAGTTGATAGATTATCAACTGACACTGCTGATGGGTTTCAGTTAGTGAATGTTGAAGTTATCGCAATTAGATCCATGGTAATTCAAGATCGTCTTGCTTTAGACATACTCCTAGCAAAGGAGGGAGGAGTCTGTGGCATTTTACATGTCCAACATTGCTGTACATATATACCGGATGAAAGTAAAAATATTGAAATGTATATTAAGAATATTACACAAATGCATTCTGAAATAATTCCTTTAGAAGAAGAAGATTTTACTGGGAAACTTTCAAATAGGTTTCAAGCAATTAAAAACTGGTTTCATAATATCGGAAGTTCAATTCTTGGCAAGATTCTGGCACCTTTGATTATAATTATATTCATTTTTATTTTGACTAAAGTAGGTTGTCTGTTGCATAAAAGAAAGAAGCATTTAAGAGAAAAGAAGAGAATTTATAAACTCAGAAAAGAAGAGGAAAGGGAGATTGAGTTGCAGGAGTTACATAGAGAGCGTCATGTTAATTGTAAAGATTATGCTGAAACAGACTTTTAGGTTTACTAATACAATGAATTTGAATCGATTTCTTATAAATTAAATTTATCAAAATTTTGAGTGCTGGTGTGGTGATTTGTTAATCACCAGATGAGGGAGTTGATGGAGCGAGATAGAAAACAAAATTTTGTTTAAACTCGCAAAGTCACATTTCCATAACATGAATAAAATTATTAATGATTTGTGATATGTCGTGCTAATACAATCTAGATTAAACTTTACACGTGGGGGGACTAACATGTGTGCTCATAAACGTGCATAAATGTTGCATCTTTTTGTTCGTGCAAAATAATAAAATAATTTATTGTTTTCGTTTTTTGTCATTACTAACTGCTGCATATTTAAAATAAGCATGTGCTTGTTTTGCTTTTCCTTGTCTGTGTGATGTCATTTCTACTATTCTAGGTGCATATGGGTCTCATAGAAAAACGGAGACTGGTAAATATAAACGCTGCTTTATTTGTTTGCAATGGCTAGGTAACATTTTGATTAATCGGGTGGGCTAATTAATTAGTAAACCATGGGGTGGATACAGAATATACTTTATTTCTTACATTAATACTTTTCTTGTGTTTGTTTTATACTAGAAATCATAAGTTGCCTGCTTTTGAGGCCTAGCTATTTGAGCCGCAAAATGAGAGTTGAACTATAATTCTGCAGAAAGTCACGAGACGCCCATTCTGAATTAAAACGTTTATTGAAGCTGCATTCACAAAGCAAAAACTGATGAGCTGACATCATTCTGTCGGACATGGCCAAGGTCGAAAGTGAACTTTTTGTCAGTCCTTAACTTGGCATCCGCGGAAGTTGCACTGTAAGACTATGGAAGCTGCGAGGATGACTTAAAACAAAGTTGCAATCGCAGGAAGCCTCTGGCTTCACGTGGAAGAGACAATGGTCTTTGTAAGACATGATTTTGTGGAACTTTTTAAGAATCGGGTGACATGTCACTTGTCACTCTCAGCCAATGGGACGTCGAGTATTTCTGAAAACTTTCCTTTGCTAGTTTAGTTAGCGTAGAAAGGTATAAAAAGTCATGCCCTTAGGGTCGGGCTGGCTGCTGCTTTCTGACTTTCCGATGAGGGTGATGTGCTGCTGGACTTTGCGTGGAGCACGTAAGAATCCTCAAAGAACTTTACTTTAATTTCTGTCTATTTAGCTCAGTTAGGGAAATAGGTTTTAGAAATGCTAAACTTTATATAATTTCTTTAAAATTGATTCAATTGCTTAAATTGTATTTTTCCATATTTCTTACTATCATGCTTGCTTTAATGCTAATAAAATTCGATTATAAAACTTACAACTTATATACCATAATTTAGAAAATAAAATCTTACTTTTGACAAACAAGCTGGTCTTGGTTATTTAGAAGTATAGGTTACCTTTAGCTAGATCACGTCGCCTATAGTGGTCATTTAAATGATTGGGTTTTATTCTAATGACAATATTCTTTCTGCTAATGTATAAAATGTTTATAGTTTGTAAATAATGTGTATATAGATTTATTTGACCACCTGATTCAGTAGGCCCAAAAATATATCAGGTTCATAAATGGGTCCATGTATAGTTTAGAATTTTGTTTATAGGTTATAAAATTGGGTAGCGTAGTTTATGATATATTTTCTATAGCCCGCTGGATCACCAGCACCACACCGCCCTCCCTGGACCCCCCACACCTTGCCTGCGGCCGTCACGGGGTGGCAAACACAGGGACCACCACGGTCACGGGGTGGCAAACACAGGGACCGCCACGTGCGGCAAAGGGTCTAGCTCAGCCGCGGTCGGTAGTGGGTGTACCTGCTGGGCGATGACGTGGGGAGGGAGATGGGTAGGGTGGGGGGTAGTAATGTATGGATTACGGAGCTTTACAGGTAAGTAAACATATAAATAAATAAAACATACTTCGTTGCTTGCACTGCAACTCCAAATGCGATGCAGTGCACGCAACGAAATTAGTTTTATTTACTTATATGTTTACTTACCTGTAAACAGGCCCGGCTCCAGGAATTTTTATTTGTGTGGGCCACTGCGGTCTCGAATTGTCGCATATATGTCTGGGCAGGCCTGCGTCAGGGCCCTCCTTTATCTCTTCTTAGTCTTACAAGGCCCAGTGAAACGCACTCTTTTCCAAGTCTCTTTGTAAATATTATCACTCTCAAAAAGTGTTTTTTCCATGTAATGTTCCTTTGATGGGAAGAGGAGGTTTCTGAGGTGGGAGTATCAGGCAAGTGACACTTCTCGGGCTCCCTCTGTGCGAGCCTTCATGGAGAATCCCATTCCATTACTACCTCCACCTGACTCTGGACTCTGCAACGCACGCCCTTACAGGCTTGATTATCCACTACTCCTCTCCAGTGCACCTTATCTCACAGCTGACCTTGGGCCTCAGCCCCATATCAGGCACCATCGGCTCCACTTTCATTTTTCCCCGGTAAAACATTAGTAAAATCACCTTCAAACTTAAAACATTGAATATAGCAGTAAATATAATTAGCATTCACTTTTAAAGTATGTTCCACAGTAGCACTTATGACCCGAATGCTAATTAAATAAACCAAAACAGAAAGGCCATGACAGGGCCGGCTTTAGTGCTGATGCAAAAGTCTTTTTTGGCACTACACCAATAACCTCTTTCTCCGTAAATACCTTTACTACCACCCTCCCCCAGCGGCCCTTATCTCTCCCTAGCTCCCCCACCACCCCATGACCTCTTCCTCGGATTCCCTCACTGCCACCCTCCACCAGTGCCCCTCATTCCTCCATGGCCCCCCTATTGACCTCATTGGATTCCCTCACTTCCACCCTCCAACCGTGCCCCTCATCGCTCCATAGCCCCTCCCCCTATTGACCTCCTCCTCGGACTCCCTCACTGCCACCCTCCACCAGTGTCCCTCATCTCTTTGTAGCCCCTTCCACCATGACCTCCTCCTCAGACTCCCTAACTACCACCTCTACCAGTGCCCCTTATCTCCCTAGCACCCCCTCCACCCCATGTCCTCTTCCTCTGATTCCCTCACTGCCACCCTTCACCAGTGCCCCTCATCCCTCCATGACCCCCTATTGACCTCCTCATTGGATTCCCTCACTACCACCCTCCAACAATGTCCCTCATCGCTCCATAGCCCCTCCCCCTATTGACCTCTTCCTCGGATTCCCTCACTGCCTCCATCCAACAGTGCCCCTCATCACTCCATAGCCCCTCCCACTACCTCCTCCTCGGATTCCCTCACTGCCACGCTCCACCAGTGCCCCTCATCTTTACGTAGCACCTCTCTCATATGCATTTAATTTGTTGTATAGCACTACTCATATCAGTGTAGTATGTGTCAGTACTTTACACCACGCACACATTATAGAGACAATGAATCATTCATACAAGTATGTAAATCAGTCTCCAGGAAATGTCACATAAGCCAATGAGGATTACAAGGTGTAGGAATCACATGTCATCCCTACTGGTGGGCAGTATATTTTCAGAGGGTTTGGTCTGTGGAAACACAACCTTAGGATTTAAAGAGTATTCCATGGGGGTCAGCTTTACTGATAAAAATGTATATCTGCCCAAAAATACTAATTTTAGCAACATTAGAATAGTGAAAGACAAAGGAAGTTCTAACTAGATCACAAAACAAAACAAGCATTTGCAATGCAATCGGTCTCGCCTTTGTGACATTATATCTATTTAGCTATGCAGCACATTAGCCTGGGTGCTGAAACATCTACTGTTCCTTAACATGGAGGGAAAGTAAGCACCAAACTGCGTGACACACCAGGCATGGGAGCACATGGAGAGAAATATTGCCTTTCAGCTTGAAATGGTATATTCCAACGCTCTGCTTTTAATATAAAATCAATTTCATTACCTTGAACATTTCAAAAAAGCTCTCCAGCGGAGGGAGACGAAAGACAAAGGCACTCATCTATTTATCCATCGCTAGCTTAGGCTGAGTGCAGACCAGAAATGTTCAATGGCTCTGACAAGAGCCATACACTGGGTTTGAGGAGGAGACATCCAACAAGTAAACATTCTTTCTAGGAGCAGGGGGAGCAGCATTTATACACAGAGGGGGGCGCAGCATTTATACACAGAGGGGGGGGGGGGCACACGAGCTACCTCGCGCGAACAGGAGCCCGCACACGAGCTACCTCGCGCGAACAGGAGCCCGCACACGAGCTACCTCGCGCGAACAGGAGCCCGCACACGAGCTACCTCGCGAAGGAGGCAGAGTAGTCACACGAGCTACGCCACAGAGAAGCAGGTCACAAGCTACCTCACACACAGAGGCTGTGAAGCAAGTACACAAGCAACCTTGCGGGAATATAAGCTCCACTTAGGATGGTGTCTCAGACCCAAAAGACAACTAGTTTGGCCATTCAGGACCGATTTCAAACAAGCTAAAAGTGAAATAAAGCACACCACACTGTGAATGATTAAAAGGAAACAGGGTAGGGGTGGGGACACTTGCTTTATCAGGTTAAAATCAGACACTCGAGATCTAATCTTGACTGCTGAAGTTATGTGTCGACTAAAAACATATTCGAAAGTTTCATATTTTGCCTCCACAAATCCGCCATCACAACTAAAATACCATTTGCAGGTTCTGGGAGAATGGTTCCGAGCTTCCGATTTTTTTATTGCTTCTAAGAGGTAAAAACTAAAACACAAAGATCGCCTCTATGCGTTTATTTTTAAAAGAAGAAAGACCAGACAGTACATCATTTAATATGTAATTCACTATGCTGTAAATCATCACTTTCCATCACTGGGCTTGCAGATAGACATCACGGAAAGTTGTAAAATAAAAAAATAAAAAAAAGATAACATGCCCAATGAACACGGGTGCTCCCCGCACGCCACATACGCCTGAAGCGTACCCCTTCGCACCAACCTGCAGCGTCCTGGAAAGTACGGCGTGCACGCCGCCTACTTCCTTTGGGCGGGACTTCCATCTTCGGGAATCCCGCGCACGCGCCCACGGAGTGCCTGAGAGCGGGGCTCCCATGCCAGAGGGAGAGCCCCGGCTACAGAAGTTCCAAATGGCGGTAAGTGGGGCTTAGTTGTAGGGGGGAGGGGGTGCGCTTGTGTGTGTGTATATGTGCGATGGCGGCGGCGGTGGGGGGAGGGGGGTCTCTGTATGTGTGCGTGCGTGTGTGTAGGTGCGCTGGTGTGTGTGTGGGGGGGTCTCTGTGTGTGTGTGTAGGTGCGCTAGTGTGTGTGTGTAGATGCGGGGGCGAGGAGGGGTGCGTGTGTGTATGCAGTGTGTGTTTGCCTGTGTATGCATGTGGCTGTGTATGTGCGCATGCGTGACTGTAACTGTGTGAGTGCAGGAGAGGGGCACGGCGCCGTGCGCGCCCACGAGCTACAATCTCCGGCAGGAGAAGCGCGTGACAGTCTGCTGTCCACATTCCCCCAAAAGTGATAACACAAGTTGTCTCGCAGACAACTAGGCGAGACCTAAAAAGTGAAGCTCTAACTATACCATTCATGTTTGTATGCAGCTCTTTGGTGATATTTCATTGGTCACTGTCCTATGTTAGGATTGTAACTTCTGAATTGCAAGTTACACAAGGATCTCTGTGGCAAAGGCAGAAACCCACTAAGCTTCTACATAAAATACAGTTCATCTGCATTTCAAAAGTACCAACAGACAAATGATTGCTCTCCAGCAGAATCATTAATCACCAGTGTTATCTGGGCATTTTGTATTGTCTTATTGTAGTCCTGCATCAGCCATGATAATGATAAAAACTGTTCAAATGAAGCACACAAGAAGTATGTGTCCTGCTGGACCTGTGCAGATTCTAAAAAGAAAAAAGTTTAGGAACACACTCTTATCTACTCCATTAGTGAAACTTTGTGTCACAGCCTGATGTGATAAACCGCTGCAGGGGTCAGGAAAGGTGAATAGGAATAAAAAACTTTTCTCCTGCACTGCATTGAAAAAGAAATATCCACACAGCAGAATAGGTGACCGTTGCCGCCTTTCACCAGTGGAGATGAAGGGGTAAAAAAATAAACAAAGCCTCGTTAACATGTAAATGGTCTTTTAAAGACCTGCGAAGTACTCGGGTGCGGCTGCGATAATCTCTTAAAACTGTCTGTGTATTCGCCCGGGAAGCTGTCTCAGCCCGGGCGCACATACACACAGACAACGCTGTGAGCCCAATGCCTTTGCTCACCTGCCATTCAAGCACTCACTGCGAGGGCCAAGGCTCCTGTTTGGGTGGGCCAGGCTCATGTTTGGGTGGGCCTGGCCCACCCGGCCCACCCACTAGAACCGGGCCTGCCTGTAAAGATCCGTAATCCATAGATTACTACCCCCCACCCTGCCCCTCCCCCTTCTAACGTCACCGCCCGGCAGGTGCACCCACTACCGACCACGGCTGGTCTAGCTACGCCACTGCCGGAGTGGCAATGTTTGTTGGAGCCCTCCAGTGATCTCTTTCTCCATGAGTTCCCTCCTCACCACCCTCTAACAGTGCCCCTCATCACCATCCTCTAACAGTGCCGCTCATCTCTCCATAGCCCCTCTCCCACATGTATTTCATTTGTTTTCTAGCACTACACTACTCATCATACACCCATTATACAGACCCAATGAATCATACACGTGTAAATCAGTCTATAGGAAATGTTACATAAGGCAATGAGGATTACAAGGTGTTAGAATAATGTGGCACCTGTACTAGTAGGCACTATATTTTAAGAGTGTTTTGTCTGGGGAAGCACACACTCAGGATTCAAAATAACACATGGGTGGGTGTTGGCCTTGCTAATAAGAATGTATTTTTTCCCAAACTAACGCTTTTTAGCAACATTAGGATGATGAGACGGGAAAAACATAACTTTATGAGCTATACCATGCAGTTTGAATAAAGATCTTTGATGACAGTTAATAGTTAACTGTGCTATATTAAGATTGTAACTTCTGAACTGAAAGTAGCAAAAGCATCTCTTTAACAAAAGCAGTAACCCAGAGAACTATCTACATTATATGCCCTTTTGTTTTATGCATGGTATACGTGCTTTATAGCAAGCATATTAACCCTCTGCCCTAATTTATGAGGAGTCAAAACTTCCACTACACAAAATTCAGATCTTTCACGATCAAGTCCATTAATCACCAGGGTTATCTTGACATTTGTATTGTTGCCTGAAGATTGCTGAAGGCAAGAAACTCTGCACCATGTGGTTTAAATCCATGTTATATATTTGAAAATATGCCCCCCCTCAACCCCCCCCACCCCTGGTCAGCTCCTGGCATGGTGGCACCGGTGGTACTGCCCCAAAGCTAGCCAGCCACCACCTCCCCCATTTAACTTTCCAATGTCTTATCGGGGTTATCTAAGATCTCCTATTTCTTACTCTTTGTTGTTGAATCTCCACCACTTTCTTTTTCACATCTGTCACTAGTCTTAGATTGGCTACTACTCCTTTCTCAATCAGATGCCTGTATATCTCTTATATAACCTTCCAGTCTCTCCCTCTGCCTTATCCTGAGCTCTGTTCTTTCCACCTGGCTACAGTCACAACATACATGTACATTCACGTATTTGCCCCTGCCCTGTCTGCCCCCAACTCACAGCCCCACAACACCTACCAAGATGGATGGTGGGCTTCACCTTTGCGCATACACAGCTAAAGCAATGACACATGGACGTATTTTAGGAGTAGTCAGGGGTCGCAGCTTTGACCTCTAGCTTGCTCCTACCTGCTCCAGGCACTTCGTTTGCAACCCCTGGCCTCAGAGAAGGAAAACGCTCTGCCTCCTCTGAGCGCAGGGGTCGAAAAGGAAGTTCCAGGAGTAGCATGGAGCAAGCTAGAAGTCACTGCTGCGACCCCTGACTACTCCCAAATGACATGCATGGTGACACAGTGTCCAAGTGTCCTTCGATATCATCCCCTCTGCATCCCTCCATGGCCTCTCCCAAAGCTCCAGCACACAGAGAGTGGTACCCTTCCCGCCTGCTCCAGGCCCTCCTTTTTCTACTCGAGGGCACTAACGATCCATCTTGGACAGGTGCCAGCAGACATTCACATAGTAGGGACGTGAAACATTCTTGGAAACAAGCGTGTCATAAAAATCTAAGTTTTCTTTATTTATATAAGAAGTAGAAATTGCTACAATTATGCTTAATATTATTTACCATAAAAATGTTATAATTTTGTAGAAAAATATTGTTGATAAACTTGTAAAATGTTTGATAAATGGAGAGTCACAAGGAAGTATCAAGCTATTACTCCTGATTCCACTATTGACAATTGTAAGGAGGAGTACCTCCCATGAGATAATTACCTACTATTATTACATAGTGGAAATACATTTTCCCCGATTTTAAAAGACATTTTCTTCTCTTTCTGGCCTAATTACACCATCCCACCCCCTATAATCCCTCATCCTCACAAGCAGATTCACTTATATCAAAGCATTCTAGCGGGAATTGTCGGGGTAATTGGGAGGGAGGGTGAGAGAGAATGTACGGGAATTCAGAAAAGTAAGACTTGGAGTAGAGAGGATTACCCTTAAGGAAAAAAATAGTTAGATATAAAACATTACTAATATTAAGCGTAAACAACAAATGTATCGCCATTATGCGATCCCTAATATTAATGGATCAACATTATTGTCAGATATTTATATAGGGGCAGATCCTTTGCTAGATAAGACTGAAATGCTTAAGTGGATGAGTCAGGGCTATGGTAAAATAGGGGATTTTTGGGACGTAAACTGGAAAAATTGGAATGAAATAGAGGCCAGTATCAAGCACTGTAAAATAAAGTATGCAATGTATGCAGTGTGGAGAAGTGTGGCTCAATGGTTAGAGCGGCAGACCCTGATGCAGAGGTCTAGCCTGGGACCAGGGTTCAATTCCCCGCCTCGGCGGGTCTTGGGCTCAAAAATTCCACGGACCTGATAATTCTTGCCTCGGTGCCTATTCCAATCATGGAGTCCCACTCTGCAACTCTGGGCAATAGCTTGCTTAGTCTCCACAACAGCCCCCACAACGCTAAGGATGCCTGGCCTCCACCTTGGGGGTGCCCAGGAGTGGACACCTCACAGGGAAAGCCAGGATGGGTTCCACAGCGGTATTCGTACAAGCGCCTTGAGACCCTTGCGGGTGAGTAGTGTGCTATACAAGTATCAATTTACATTTACATTTTTACAATGGTCTTTTATTAGGATCAAATATTTTCTGCGGGAGTTGAATCCCATACGTATAATGGAAATAAGGGAGTTAACAAAGCAGATGTTAAATCCCCAAATCTCCAAAACAGTCAGCAGCTGGGCTTCTCTCTTACGCAGTTATGAGGCAGATAAGCCTTATATGAAAGTGTAAAAAAATGGCAATCAAAAGAAAGTCTCCAGATATTGGCTTTAGCTTGGGATCCGATTAATAAATTCAACTTCTCCCTATTGAAATCAGCCAATTTACAAGGAATGCAATGTTACACTAAATGGCTCTTATATAGAACCCAGATTTTCTCCATAAAATAAATCCCCAGATACCTGCTAACTGTTTCCGTTGCCATTTGGAAGGCGGTGGGGACTGGACACATATTATATGGAGTTGCCCAAGGTTAAGTAGATTCTGGGGAGAAATCAATCAGTATTGTGCTAATAAACTGAAAGTACAGCAGAAGTTAGATATCCAGACTGCTGCTTTTGGATATTGATCTAACAGCTGATGTATTGCAAAAAAAATGAATATGCATAGTGGTGTTACTAGCACGATCTCTAATACTTCAAATGTGTCAGACAGACGAAATCTTGACCTTTCAGCACTTACATTGTAAACTAAATAAGATTAAAGAGTTGGAAAAAAATACGCACTAAGATCCGGGTCGTACAGAAAGTTTAAGAAATTATGGGAATCTTTGGATTAAATAGGCTATTTTATTGTTCTGTGTTGAAATATGTATGCATTAAAATGGGGGGGTTTATTTTTATTTTTATTTCCTGTTCATTTTTTGTATTTAAGATGTACTTGGGGGATCGAGTATAATGAATATGGTTTGGAAATTCTACACTTGTTAGAAGACTTGGATTGTGTACATTTGTGATTATTATTGTGTACATTTGTGATTATTTTTTCTTTTATTGGATGTTTAAATGCGTCAATGTGTTGGTACAATAATCTGTTATTTAGTATGGTATTGATGTACATTACTAAAATAAAAAATATATAATAAAACAAAAGTGTTAGAATGTGCTCAAATAGCTGCAGGCCACATTTTATTTGCTTTAACCCAAGAAGGTACAGTACTCCATGTTTTTTATTTTTTTATATACATTTATTAATTTTGCTTCAGAAATTCCATAATATCAAACAAATAAATATACACAACAGACAAAACTAAGGCACATACATAACTCATCAGTTAAAAAGTCTTGAAAGTAATCTCATTGAAAAGACCATTATAAACAGACATCATAGCAGCACATAATAAGAGTTTAAAATTACTCCAATCGAGGGAGGGAGCATATTATACTGAAATCAAGAATACCAAAATGCCACTCATTCTCAAATTAACGTCCTTTGAATACCAACACTGATTTATACATCATAAATACACACACAGGCTACATCCTTCAAGCCCAATCAAACTCCACCACCCGTATCATAGTACCATGATTCCGTTTATCACATTAAGTTTCCCATCAATTAAAAGGAACAGAGGTCAATTCGATATAATACAAGAAACATTCACTTTGAAAAGATAAAATTTGAATGCTACTTTAACAAAACCGTATCTTGCAATAGCACAATATCCCAGCAGCCCCGAAAATCCATAACTGGGTTATTTCCCTCAACTCTATACTACTGCCGCCTCCATCCTGGTAGTAACCGGGGCCCAAATCCTAAGCCCCCAGCATTTTTTCTTGCGCCCTTTAAGTTTGATCAAGGGAACTTCCATATTATGAAAAGATTATAATCTTGCTCTCCATGTTGCAAACGTTGGGGGATCATGACAAAGCCATTGCGTAGTAATGCATAGATGGGTGAGTGCCATAGACAGAAAAAATAAATACGCCCCACGTCTGATTAAATCATTGTCTTCAGTGCTATTGATCACACCCAGAATCATCAATTCTGGAATAATTCAAACCTGTGCCCCTATAATAAATCCTAAAAGCCTCCCAATCTCCTACAAAAACTTAACCCATTTAGGACATGAAAAAAAAAATATGAAGACAATACGCCAGTGCGAAACTGCACCTACTACATTTCCCCCCACATCTACCTTCCTTCTTTGCTACCTTAATAGGCGTGTGATATAAGGTAAAGATTGTCATAAAATGTTGGCTTTTCAGACTAGCTATTAAAAGAACCCTGTTCCCTAGATCTAAAGACTCCTGTATGAGAAGTCCCTCCATCCCTAGTCTAGTTTCCCACTTTGAATTTTTCGCATCTACGTCATCTGGAAGACACTGCACCAGTAGCTCGTATCTGGACTCCTAGTTGAATGTGCCTAGGAAGAACCTTGCCAGGAGACTACTATGCTTGAAATATGACTGCTTGGACCCAGCAGCTCAGATTGGCAGTTGTTGGTTTGTTACCCTTGTCAGTTGTTCCAACCGTCACCTACAGGGACTCTGAAGTGCAAAAATCCTCAAATGCAAATATATGAGCAGGGCCCTTCGGACATCCAAAGAATGAACTGAGTTATTCAAAACCTCTTATGGAAAACTGGTAGTACAACTTCCTGAGATAATGGTTATTGAAACAAGATCTTGAGAATACAACCTGGTCCTGGCCTTAAGATAAAGAGGTCTGGAAAGAACCTCCAGTAAGGAGAAATGACAATTAGAGAGGATAATTCTCCCATTGAAATGAGGTAATTGCAACCAGAAAAGAGACCTTTTCAGAAATCCAGGACAGAAAAGTGGCTTCAAGAGGTCTAAAGGGTACACTATGGAGCCCTGGTAAAACAGTTTAAAGGGACAAAGTAGGAAGAGGAGATTGTACAATGGGGCATCTGCTATATAGACGAAAGGAGTTGAGAGGCTAGAAGATTTTACAGAAGAAAGTGAACACCAAGATTCTCAGAAATCAGCCCATTGAGGACCCATGGTGTTTTGAGCCAAACCCTTCCAAACCCCTTTGCATAAGAAATCCAGAATGAGAAAGGGTTCACAAGATCTAGTTGTATTTAAATCAACTATCTTAAGGTATTTTGCCTCAAATGTTGCCAGTGTTTAACAAAAGAAGCTAGCGTAGATGGCTTTCTGGACTGCTGGATATCTAATGCTACAGCTTGGGAACAACCCAGGTATTGTAGTGCTTTGTGTTTAACCTCCAAGCTGTGAGGTGAAGGCGTAGGGGAAACCAAGTGGAGAGGTTGGTGAGTTACAGGAGAGACGAACATACTGGCAGGTGGAACAGAAGATTTATTGCCATCTGAAGAAGTTTTAGCGAACCAGGGGTGACATGGTCAATCGAAGGCTATCTGGATTACTGAAGCTTTCTCCAGTGTTGGACTGACCTTTTGGGCAGTTTAGAACTGCCAGATGGCACTGTGGAAGGACCAGTATGTGAGCTATTGTTTTTGGTTCCGTCATAAACATCAGTCTTAATTTTATACTCTTTGGACGGTAGTCCATGGGACCAAAGTACATTGAAGGTTGATGCAAGACATAGCAAATTCTATTGCTGAGTTTGAAGGCATCCTGCTCCACAAGAACGACATAGCACCGATTGGTTTTCAAGACGTCCCCAATGAACTGACGAGCCTGTGCTGGTATTAGGTGAGAGTTCTTCTTGTTCAGTGGGAACCCCATGTTCTCTGGTCATAAACACACCCCCTCAGTGTTAAATTATGCCTTCATAAAAGAGTGGGTAGAAATTATCCACTCATCGAGGTAAGTGAAAATTTGAGTACCTACAGACTCAAGGTGCCAACACGACCGAAAGGATGGAACTTGATGCGAAAGTTCAGAGATCCCACCATAAACCTGAGTCATTTCTGACTTTCTTGGTACATGGGAATATGAAAGTAAGTATTCTTCAATTCCAGAGTCACGAGAAAATCTCCTGAAGCTAATAAGGGAATCGCTGCCTGTCGCAATATCATCTAGAAGTAGATGTGTTTTACATAATGATTAATATCTTTCACATCCAGAATAGGTATGAAGCTTCCGTCTGGGTCTGGCTCGGGAGTCAGAAAGAGGATGGCATAAAACTCCAGACTCCTCTATCTGGTGTACTGACACAGATGCGTTCTTGGTAAGGAGAGAGACAATTTCTTGAAGAACAGCTGCTGCAGACTCACGTTGAGCTTAACAATCATCAGCGACTCCTAGTTAGGATTTTATTTTTTTTGTCCTCATTTACTACCCTGGTCATACCGTTAAGGCTTAAGAGGGAATGACACACTAACTCATAGATCTGGGTGACAAAGCCTTGGACCAAGGTAAGCAATGCCAATAGTGACGTCGTAACCCCTAGTTAAGGTTTGCTGATACCTCGTCAGTTTACAAATATGCTCCAGGACGGCAATCAGTTGAGCCTCTTGAACAGACTATCCCTTTGACATAGGGCCATGATTATCATTTTCGTCCATTGGGGCAAGATCAGATAATGGTCTTTCGGTATCCAGAACACATTGGTCTTTTAGAGGAAGAGCCGCCGAAGACCCTGAAGCAGAAGCGACTGCCTCTGAGATCTTCTCTTAATGTCTGTCTGCGAAAGAGAAATAATCTCTTCTTCGTCAGAAGGTATAGGGTCCATATGATGGCATTTCTTCATGTTCACTCTCCACTTGCTGAATGAGCTCAATGATAATACAAATTAACAAAGGACCTGCTAGAAGTACTGTCATTGTTTAAAAAATAAAACCAACAACAAAAAACTGTGCTGCAGGAACTCACAGTAATTTCTGAGTTCTTTCTCCTTTTCTTAATACGTCATCTAGATTCAGAATAAGGCAAAACCGTCAGGTGAAATTATAGCTGGGGAGTGCTTTGTATGAGTTTGACAAGATACTGTAACAAGCATTGGCAAATCTAGTAGGTTTTGCCTATGCGAGATCTATTGGATTTGTAAATGTTTTTTAGCCGTGTTGTACAGCAGCTCAACTGCTATAGCAGCTCAACTGCTGAGCAGCACGGCTGAAAGTAACAAAAATCAAGTGGTATTGCATGGTTAATACTGCCCGCGTCATAGTGCTTTTTTATGTTTACTTTCAGCCGTGCTGCACAGCTGCTGTGCTGCTGTACAAAATGCCAATAAAACATTGACAAAGCAAATAGAACTCTCATAAATGAGACCTATTGCTTTAATAATGCATAGGGAAAAAGTCCAACTGGCCGCGTCATAGTGCTTCTTTTTTGACTGAAGGAAAGAGGCCAGCAAGCATAGTGGGAGAGGGTCAGTAGGTCAGGAGGATGAGACAAACAAACACAGGGGAAGGGGTTGAGGATACAGAGTAAGCAACAATGAAGGGAAGGGGTGGAGGAACTGGGCAAACCGTGAGGGGGGAGAGTGCAGGGGATAGAGAAGCGATGACATGGGGAGGGAAAATGGATCAAGCAACAATGTGGGGGAGGGGGACGGGGCAAATGACAACAATGAGGCAAGAAAATAGGAGGGGCAAAGAAACTGGGCAAGCAGCCCCAGGAGGGAATGGGATAAACAACAACGCAAGACAGTGGAGGGGCATTGGGCAAACAATGACAAGCTATCAATATGGGTGGGCGACAGGCAAGGAATGATGCCTAGCGGGACAAGGGTAGGAAGGGAGACAGCCAGCAAACATATCCACTCTTATGGAGTGCTACAGTTTAACCCGTTGGATGCTCATGACGAGCTTAGCTCGTCATTAGCCACGGTGCTCGTGTGCTCATGACGAGCAGAGCTCGTCATAACGGTCCGAAAGCTCGCACGCGGGGCAAATTCCCCCGCTATGCTGAATGTTTTTAAGAAACGGGTGTGGCCGTGACGAGCTCAGCTCATGACCTCATGAACACACGGACACTGTGGCTCATGACGAGCTCAGCTCGTCAAGAGCACCGGGGCGCTGTGCGCGACCCCCCGCACCCCAGCACAGCACACAGCAGGGGAATTACCCCCGCGGCCAACGGGTTAAAGGGAAAAAAACATACCTCCGGGCATATGCGATCAGTGGAAGGACACTAGCCACAGTCAGGATGCAGTACTTGGTCCGTGCTTAAAGGAAGGGACAAACACACAGTTAGAAAGTGAAACCGTATGTGCTGACCAATAAGAATCAATAAAATGAGAGTGGGGATCAATTTAATCTATGGTAAGTAATAGGCGGGCTCTAAGCTCCTTGTAGTAAACATAATAGACCTAAAACTGAAATTATTGTTTTCATGCTCGTTCCAGCTAGAGCACCTAAACAGGAAAAAATCTGTGTGTACCTTACCATCACACTCCAAGCAAGGGTGGTCTTATGATTAGAGATGCTATCGCCCTGGTCCTTACCTGTAGTGCCTGAGCGTGGTAACGCGGTGAAGTGCTTTGGACCCTGAGTTCTTTGCTAGAGCATGAAGGAAGGCAAGATTGAGAAACGTCCAATCCATAAGTCATGGTAAGTCTCTCAACACTATAGGGCACAACCTCCACAGCGTACCAGAGAGCTAAGGCAGAGTGGTGTTGCATTCCCCAAAAAACTTCAAGGACCCGCTAAAGCCTGACGTGCAGGCCTTAACAGTGTTTACTTAAAACAGTTGTTTTTGTTTTGGAAAATATATATTACTTTGTTTTAATAAAAAAAACACAAACCTTGAATCCTTTGAAGACGATTGTCTTCAAAGGAGACACAAACAAACGTGATTCCTCTAGTGCTGAAAAAGATTTATAGGAAGTTAGATGTGTAATTTGGATAGAAGGGAAGAAGGACATCTTGTAAAATTGCAGGGAGATCTTTTTCCCAACTGTGTAATCGAGAGTAATGTTGTTTTATGACAAGCAAAAACAAAGGGGAGAGCAAGGATTTTAGTTCACGTTGGTGAACGGGGAGTACTCCTGTACCCCTGAGTATATCGTTTAGAAACAAAGAAGGAGTACCACCCGCATGGAATTGACGATTCCTAATGGGGTGTGTGATGAAACAAAAGTGAGAGAGTTCTCCTTTTGTTAAGAAACCCCTCACTCACCACCTAGTGGTGACATGCTTCATCATAAGATTTTTATTTACAAGCAACTGGACAATGTTAAAAACAATGGCGAGATAAAGTGAGGGTTGTTATGAGCCCAAAATACTCTCAATGGGGTATTGCGTGGTTAAAGGCCGGTTACCTATTTCCGTCCGGGTAGCAGGGCGGCGGACGGAAATAGGTAACCGGCCTTTAACCACGCACCGAAACTAATATGTTATCGTAGCGAGGATAACCTTACCCCGCCCTATGAGGTATCGCAATACCCCATTGAGAGTATTTTGATTTTTACGGCTTACCTATTGTGGTTCAAGCACACCACAGGCACACTTTTGCCCTTTGTGGTCCCGGAGAGGAGGACCGGGTGCGTCTTTTAGGGGACACATACCATCCACTCTCAGGGTTTGTTGGTCCTGAAGAAAACCTGGTTAGTTTATACCTTCATGGTTGAAACATGTAGACCAGATACACATAGAGATACATGGGCTCATAACAACCCTCACTTTATCTCGCCATTGTTTTTAACATTGTCCAGTTGCTTGTAAATAAAAATCTTATTTTCCCCGAGTTAAACCAGGACAATTTTTAACACACTTACATTTTTTTCATGCACCCTCACTCACAACCTGCTCCACTGTAAACAGGTGTTGTAGCACACCCTAATGACGCTAGGTCATTGGGGTGGACCCCGATGATGAAGCATGTCACCACTAGGTGGTGAGTGAGGGGTTTCTTAACAAAAGGAGAACTCTCTCACTTTTGTTTCATCACACACCCCATTAGGAATCGTCAATTCCATGCGGGTGGTACTCCTTCTTTGTTTTATGACAAGCACCAGCATGAACCCGATTATCCCAAATTGTGTCTTCCCAAAGACATTCAGTGCTGAATACTGCATCAGTGATGGGGAATCGTGTTCCCAAGCACAGGACTTTGAAAACAACCACTGACAAAATGCATGCAGAAAAGCCTGAAGAAAAGTGGTTGCATACTTTATCAGTGTGTGTGTGTGTGTGGGGGGGGGATAACTTAATTACTTCTTCATGCATTACCCCTAAATGAGCCTGCACAGTCTGTGACGTTCTCCTTGCCAGATTTATCTCTGACTGGTAATTTATGTTTGTGGGGCTCCAGCTGCGTGTGGAGAATTTCTGTAATTTTGTACAGGGTTAAGTAATCAGAGTATTCCCTATGACGAAATTCAGGGTAAAAGTAATTATGGTAAAAGCCTTCTGAGACGTAACAGACGATAAGATATTCCGAACTAACTCTTTCTGTAACGTAGCTCATGTTCAAGTAGTCAGTGTCGTTTCCTTGAATCCAAAACTGGCAAAGTAATCAGAGTACAGATCAAGAGGATGATCTGATGTGATCCATATATAGATTCTTCCAATGTGTGCTTTATGAGATGTAGGGCGAAGGAACCACAGTAATCTACCACAATAATAATTTCCGGGTCTGTTGGCTCAATGGACTAATGCGTCCACTGCAGGGGCCTGTGTTCAACCTCATGGTCACAGGTTCAAATCCCAATGTGTCCACTCAGCCTTTCATCCATCTCAGGTCGACAAAATAAGTTGGGGAAACAATAACCATCTGTTATTCAGCCCCAAGATGCCTACGGGTGAATGTGCGCTTTACAAATACACGTTATGTTGATAAAGTAACTGGATTCTTTGTATGATGGTTCAGGGTAAACTAATCAGAGCAGTTCCTTTCTGTAATCGAGTGCAAAGTAAGCTAAGCTAAGCAGAAGATTTATTTGTGTAGCACACAGTGAGTTAAAGCAACATGTTCTGCTGCTGCCTTGCTGTACATTTTACGCTTGTTTCTTTGGGAACTGATAGTTAGTGCCTGCTGTACTGGTAAGCTTGCTTCTTGAGAGACCGATAGTGAGTGTCTGCTGTACAGGTAAGCTTGTTTCTTGAGGTCTGCTGTACTGGTAAGCTTGTTTCTTGAGAGACCGATAGTGTCTGCTGTACTAGTAAGCTTGTTTCTTGAGGGACCAATAGTGTCTGCTGTACTGGTAAGCTTGTTTCTTGAGAGACCGATAGGGAGTGTCTGCTGTACTGGTAAGCTTGTTTCTTGAGGGACCGATAGTGAGTGTCTGCTGCACTGGTAAGCTTGTTTCTTGAGGTCTGCTGCACTGGTAAGCTTGTTTCTTGAGGTCTGCTGTACTGGTAAGCTTGTTTCTTTCTTGTGGAACAGATAAGTCAGTGCGTGCTGTACTGGTGAGCTTGTGTCTTGGGGAACAGATAGTCAATGCGCGCTGTACTGGTGATCTTGTTTCTTGGATAACAGATAGTCAATGCGTGCTGTACTAGTTAGCTTGTTTCTTGGGGAACAGATAGTCAATGTGTGCTGTACTGGTGAGCTTGTTTCTTTGGTAACAGATAGTCAAGGCGTGCTGTACTGGTGAGCTTGTTTCTTGGGGAAAGGATAGTCAATGCGTGCTGCACTGGTGAGCTTGTTTTTTCGGGAACAGATAATCAATGCATGCTGTACTGGTGCGCTTGTTTCTTGGGTAACAGATAGTCAATGTGTGCTGTACTGTTGAGCTTGCTTCTTGGTGAACAGTCAATGTGTGCTGTACTGGTGAGCTTGTTTCTTGGGAAACAGATAGTCAATGTGTGCTGTACTTTTGTACTTGCTTCTTGGGGAACAGATAGTCAATGCATGCTGTACTGGTGAGCTTGCTTCTTTGGGAACAGATAGTCAATGCATGTTGTACTGGTGAGCTTGTTTCTTTGGTAACTGATAGTCAATGCCTGCTGTACTGGTGAGCTTGCTTCTTGGGGAACAGATAGTCAGTGCTTGCTGTACTGGTGAGCTTGTGTCTTGCGGAACAGATAGTCAATGCGTGCTGTACTGGTGAGCGTGTTTCTTTGGTAACAGATAGTCAATACCTGCTGTACTGGTGAGCTTGTTTCTTTGGTAACAGATAGTCAATGCGTGCTGTACTGGTGAGCTTGTTTCTTGGGGAACAGATAGTGAATGCGTGCTGTACTGGTGAGCTTGTTTCTTGGGGAACAGATAGTCAATGCATGCTGTACTGGTGAGCTTTTCTCTTTGGATAACAGCTAGTCAATGCGTGCTGTACCGGTGAGCTTGATTCTTGGGGATCAGATAGTCAATGTGTGCTGTACTGGTGAGCTTGTTTCTTGGTGAACAGATAGTCAATGTGTGCTGTACTGGTGAGCTTGTTTCTTAGATAACAGATAGTAAATGCGTGCTGTACTGGTGAGCTTGTTTCTTTTGTAACAGATTGTTAATGCATGCTGTACTGTTGAGCTTGCTTTTTGGGGAACAGATAGTCAATGCTTGCTGTACTGGTGAGCTTATATCTTGGGTAACAGACAGTCAATGCGTGCTCTAGTGGTGAGCTTGTTTCTTGGGGAACAGATAGCCAATGCGAGCTGTATTAGCGAGCTTGCTTCTTTCGTAACAAATATTTTTCGTGTCTTTCATATTTTTGTGCTAGGCTTCAGTGCTATGGACCGGAGGCTGATGGGAGAAGTTTTGCTCACATAATAAAAGGAGGAGGGGATGTGGTACGCGCACGAGATATTATATGCCTTCGGCTCCCTACCCTAGCATCATGAACGTGTTTCAACTGGTTCTCTTCATATGCACCATGAGAGTGCGTTGTGAAAAGACTCTTTGTCTCAGGACGGTGATCAAAACTGTACTGGATGAAAGTCTGGTATATCTCGCTGTCTCCTGCCTGGAGACATCTAGAGGGGCTGTCTGTGGTGCACCGCTGTAGGTCACTGTGTAATGTTTGTAGGCTTAGGCAGCTGTCTGACACCTATGCCTTCACCTCAGTAGACTTTGTTGTCTCTCCCTTGCATCAGATGATGGGGCTTCCCGGCGCTTTACCTTGTTCAGTATGTATCACTCACTACTTTTATTCATTATGAAGTGTATCGCTTTGATTTCTTTTCCAATTAGTTGCAGTCTTTGCTCACTCTTTCTCTTTCATGCACATACTATACTGCTCCTCTTTCCCCCATGGGTGTTCTGTAGAGACCCTGCCAATCACTGTCAAGAATCAATTCAAGGGCCCTTAGCTGTAGAGACAAAACGCATTTCTCTTCATTCAGCCCTTTGTCGTTAACTATCACCAACAACAGGAGTTCTAGAATATTCCTTTGTTTGATGATGTCAGCTTGGGCTTTGAGGTGTATTGTGACATCATTCGCCTGGTGGCCCCTTTAATATAAGCTGCCTGTGGGCTCTCTCCGCTCGAACACTACACTCATCGGCTCATCGCGCGCTGCCATCTAAGACAGGAGTAAAGCACCCCTCTGCTGGCCCGCTCGCAGGACACCAAAAAGCTTCTCACACAGGCTGTTCTGCAATTGAACACTCTTTAACACACTTCCCATCAAGCACTACCCAGGATATAATGGACCCGTAGTCTAAGCGATTAGGTATCTCGTGAGAGGTATGAAACGCTATACAAATGCAACTACAATAAAGGTGTGTGGGAGTCGGTTCCTAGCACCCTGCGCTTCTTGTTACACGTGTACAGTAGAATGCTCTAAGTGAGCCCGGAGAGCGTCATTGTAATAGAACAACAGAAGTGATAAGCTTTCAGGGGATGGAATAAAACAAAGTAACGCTCTGCTTCGTTCTTTTACATCCTCCGTTGTTCACTGTTCGCCCTCCCTTGCATTAGCGCGTTTCTGTGCGTCACTCACTGCGTCCCCTCGCTTTCATAAGCCATGCTTCCGTCCACCCCTTCACTGCGCTTCCTCCCATTCGTAAAATGCACCTCTCGTCCCAATTGTTCGCTGTGCTTCCTCCGCAGCATAGACCGGGTTTCCTCCCATCAGAAGCCGTGCTTCCTCCTGCCCTACACTGTGCTTCCTACCTGACTTACATCCGGCTTCTTCACTGGTCTCCATTGTACTTTACATCTTACACTGTGTTTCCGCCGTTTCATAAACTGCACTCCCATTCACAAAATGTGCTTCTTCTCTGTAGTGCACCATGCTTCTCACTGGCGTACACTGTGCTTCCTCTTGTCACTGCTGTGTCCCCTCCCTTCCATTAACTGCACTCCCATTCCTAATACGTGCTTCTTTCTAGCACACTGTTTCCTCACTGGTGCACCCTGCGACTCTTCCCGGGCTTCCACTCTGTTTCCTCCTGGGTATCCGCAGTGTTTCCTTCTTATCGTGCACTGTGCCTCCTCCTTGGCGTATGCTCTGCTTTGGGCCCATACTGGGGTGGGGAGGGGCAGACACACCACAGACCAGCTTGTTGGTGTGCAAAAGGCCGCTTTATTGAAAACAGGTGCACCTTACAAATACATACCCTTGGCCTGTGCCGAACAAAACTAAGCCTCACTAAATATATACTTCCTAACATACCCCGCTCCTCCACCCCTAAAAATCGGATCTCCCCTGCAACAGTTATAAACACTAACTTGCAATTTCCAACTTTCCCACCTACCTAACTATATAACTTCTTATGTCTACCCAACTGTAAACCCAGACCTCATAACTCCCCCCTGCACTTTTAGGAAACACGCCACTCGAAAGTCGTCCTAACGGCTTTCGACCCCCCTCCCTTAGGCATCCTGTCTCTTAGGGTATCGGCATACTCCTATGGCTTTATCTAGCACCTCCTTCAATTGCACAATGTACAACTCCATCCCATACCGAGATAGGTGTACTCCATCTTCCCGAAAAAAGTACACTGCCCCATAGCGTAATTCCGGATGTTCCATCCTACCCAGACCTTCCTTCTTCCAAAAGCACCTCATCTCCCTGTTAATCTTTCTGCGTGCCCTAGATGTAATGATGCATTAAAACATTGGGCACTAGGACCTCCTCGCTGGAGGAGTCGGGATATGGGCGGGATAGGGGAAGAGGAGGAGCCACGCCCGGGGAAGAGCAGTTGTACGAAGGAATCGAATAGAACAAGAAGTAATAAAAAAGATTTAGATGAATCCTGACCCTGAGTCTGTGTCCTCTGTGGCCCAGGACACTACAACTGGCAACGAGGGTGGCCACAGCCCATGAGTTGTGGGTGTATGCCCTGTGAGTGCTGCTTCCGGAGGGGGTCGTGTGAGCGCGTGGAGCAGCTGAAAAGGATTTACTCGGCGCGGTTCGGGAGCCTACCCTGACCGAGTTCATTTCGGCGCATCGCGGTCCGGGTGCCTACCCTGGCCGCGTCTGGTTTGCCGAAGGAGTGAGGGGTATATGAGAGCCCCCCGATGTTGGAGCAGCATGGAAGGAGTGAGGGGTACCTGAGAGCCCCCCCCCGACGTCGGAGCAGCGTGGAGGTCTCGCGTTTGCTGCGTGTAATGGCGATCTGGGTGTCCACCCCAGTCGCGTGTTGTAGAGCCCCAGTACCTGTGGGTGAGTGCTTTCCTTCGTTCCCGGCTGCTGGGGAGGTCCGGTTGCTGGAAGAGCTGCTGCCGGTGTGAGAAAGGCCAAATCTCGTGGGGAGCGAGAGTTCGTGGCGGCCATCTTTAAGTCAGGCACCTGCACCAATCCCCTGTGAGGAAGTCCCGGCGGCCATTTTGAAGTCAGGCGTAGTGCCTTAAAAAAAAGCATCAAGCATTTGGTAAATTCAACCGGAAAAAGCCTAAAAGACATCAAGCATTGGTAATTTTAACTGAAAAAGTCTGAAAATCATCAAGCATTGGTAAATTCAACTGGGAAAGCGTGAAATACATCAAGCATTGGTAAATTAAACTGAAAAGTCTGAAAATCATCAAGCATTGGTAAAGTTAACTGGTAAAGCCCGAAATACATCAAGCATTGGCAAAGTCAACTGAAAAGTTTCCAAATGCAGTTGGAGTGCGTTTTCTTGTATACTAGTTAAATCAAGCCCTAGCAAGTTCAAGTCAGTTACTTCCAGTGGTGATTTGGAGTGTGCTTCGTCCAGATCAACAGAGAGGGCTGTCGTCTCAGTTGGTGGTCAGACTTGATAGAAAACTGCCTCATCACCATGTCTACTACACCACCTCCTCAAGTGGGTCTGGCGCAAGCCAATGCCGGACATATGGGGGTGCTTGGAGTGTCCTTTCTGCGTCCACCGGAACCTTTGGTCCTCGGAACAGGAGGAGGTATGGGTCTTCCATGGAAAGAGTGGCTTGATGACTTTGAAGACTTCATGAAGGGTTCGCACGTGACGGAAGCTGGTCAACAGCTGATAGCACTACGTAATTTAATAGGAAAAGACGTCGTCCAAATCATAAAGGAATTACCTGCAGCCGATGTGGCATCTTACGCTGATGTGTGTGAAGCAATGAACCAGAAATTTCTGCACAAAAAGAACATTGATTATGAGAGATACAAGTTTAACCTGGCGGCTCAAGAAAAAGAAGAGCCCATGTGCGTTTTCATCACACGCCTTAGACGGCTGGCACGCTATTGTGAGTTTGACTCTTTCTCGACTGAAGATGCCCTTCGTCTGAGAGTTATCGAATGCTGTCAGTCCGAATCACTGCGGCGGAAGCTGTTAAAGAAAAGTTACTCGCTGGACGAAATTGAGGAGATGACACGGGTGCATGATCAGGCTGAAGAACATGCCAAAAAGATGGAAGCAGGGAGAAGTGAAAAGCGTGAACAAGCCTTCAGGCTTCAATCTCGCAATACACACAGAAATTCTCCGGCGAAGCTGAGGTCATCCCGGTCCAAAATGCAACAGCAACCTGTGAACCGACGACGTCGCAGCTCTAGTTGAAATAACAGACGGCGTGGGCGTCATCTCACATGTTATCATGGTGGCTATGACTTTCCCCACACGGACGGGTGCCCCGCTCTAGGTCAAAAATGCAGGAAGTGTGGAGGGGAGAACCACTTCGAGAACGTATGTGGAACATACAGGAAAGACAAACAGAGAGATCAAGAAAGGTCATCTCGACCATCGAGCACACGTCACCATGCCAAAGCAGTACGTGATCACAGAGACTCGTCAACGGGATCGTCCCGCTCCAGCTGTCAGTCTTGCCGAAGTTACCGATCCCGACACGCGTCCTCTCAAGAGTCGAGGTCACTGTCTCCCATCTCGCAGGACAGTGATGTATATGTATATATGGTCGCTGACCCCGACTGACTGAAGAAATATCCTCGGCTCAGCATCCAAATCGGCACACACTGGACCAAATTTGTGATGGACAGCGGAGCCTCTCTCAACTATATACCAGTGGCGGAATATCAGAGGATGAAGTCACCACCGCAATTAAGCCCTGCTCATGTGAGAGTGTACACCTGGATGTCCCAAAAGCAACTCCCTTGCTTGGGAAAATTCTCAACGCACCTCACGTATCAAGATCGCACAAATCCTGCCTACATCCATGTCATTAAAGGACCAGAGGCTGACTGCCTTCTGAGTTTTGCGACTGCTGAGCATCTGCGACTAGTGGACATTTCGTACAAGGTTGATCACGAACTTGATGTGGTTCAGAAATTTCCAAAGTTATTTGCTGGCCTGGGAAAGATAGCTCATTGTCAGATTCGATTACACATTAACAAACAAATAACAGTAGCTCAACACCATCGACGGATCCCCTTTCATCTTCAACAAGCAGTCGAACAGGAATTACAGGATCTGCTCAAAGCTGACATCATTGAAAGAACAGATGGACCTACGCCCTGGGTCTCTCCTGTAGTAGTCGTGCCGAAGAAAGGTGAACCTGACAAAGTCCGTCTGTGTGTTGATATGAGGGCGCCCAACACCGCCATTGAAAGAGAAAGACACCCCGGGCCACATATTAGTGACATGATTGGATCACTCAACAGAGCAAAGATATTCTCCAAACTGGATCTCAATAAAGGTTACCACCAACTGGAGTTACACGAGCAGTCACATTACATTACAACTTTCTCAACTCACATTGGTCTCTTTAGGTACAAGAGACTCAGTTTGGAGTGTCTTCTGCTGGTGAAATTTTTCAAGAAGCCATTAGAAAAACGATTCATCACATCCCCAATGCCCTAAACTACAGTGATGACATCCTGGTTTATGGGTCCACAACACCGCCCTAGAACAAGTCTATCATGCACTAATGGAAGCCAACCTCACGTTAAATAATGCAAAGTGTGAGTTCCATAAGTCCACGTTGAAGTTCTTTGGCCATATCTTCTCCCAGGCGGGAATGAGAACAGATCCAGACAAAGTGGCTGCTTTGAATGACACTCCCAGCCCTCGTGATGCAGGAGATGTTCGCTCCTTTTTAGGGAGGGCCAGTTACTGTGCCCGGTATATCCAGGACTATGCAACCATCAGCTATCCCCTGAGACAACTCACAAAACAAGGTCACTCGTTCCAGTGGTCGGCGGGATGTGAACAAGCATTCAATGAAATTAAAGCGGCTGTGGAGTCAGCCGACAACATGGCTTATTTTGATCCGAAGAAAAAGACAGAAATCACCGTTGACGCCAGTCCCGTGGGGCTGGGAGCCATTCTAGCTCAATATGACTTCGAAAGTGACCAACGATACATAATTGCCTATGCCAGCAGAAGCCTGACTGAGACGGAGAAAGCATACTCCCCTCCTGACCACCTTACTCAACGCTGGCAACAGCTCATGCCACCGTATACCTCCTTTCCCCTGCCATTGACAAACAAACAACTCTGGGTCCAAGCCGAGATTTATACTCCATTCCTTTTCCCACTATGCACGTTCCTCCCGTTTCACTAAGGAATGACCTACAATGAGGATGGACAGGACAGCCTCCTCCGGCCCGCCACTGCACCTGTAAAGACACATATGCGAGCCACAGGAAAAACACCATCAAGCGCGGTCGTCTAACCCCACTCCCCGCAGCCTAATATACGTCTAATAGCAGACCAACTTCCAACGCCCTAAGCGCACGAGTTCCTTCCGCCCCCAACCCTGTCGTGCTGCATCCATCGCCGCCCCAATGCGGAATGAGCGTGTCCCAAAAACCCTCGGGTCCTCACCCCTGGCGAGTAGGGCGTGCCGCAGGACCCCTAACAACTGAGACCCCGTCACCCTGCTATGGTCACCTCAACAGAAAACTTCACCTGACCGCACTTGCCGCGCAGATGCCAACAACCTACCCCAAACCGCTGGGCACATCGCGCCCAGCATGAACCACATCCCCACCCCCCGTTGGTCGGTCTTAGAACGTCGCAATCTCACCGCTACTTCCCGGGTCCTCAGTTCCACATCCCCCCCCCAGGATCCCAGGCCCCCCCTGAACCCCACCAGCTCTGAGACTCGGAACGCCCCAAAATACATCCACGGCATGAGCGTGGAAAACAGCATAGTCTCCTCCCGATTGTGGCAGATGGACGGCAAAAGCCGAATCATAGTGCCGAGTAGACACACAGTGATGGGCCAGCGGCGACACACTCTGGTACCCTTCTCGCGCACCCAACCTTCCAACAAACGTGCACCCAGTTCCCCCACAGACGGTGCATATCCCCACCACAACTTCCCCATTAAGGCGATAGCCGCTAATTTACCAGCAATCGTCACCTTCGACATCCCTTTGTCCATCATTCGCAGCATCTGCTCGCACCGCTGCCAGCGATCGTCCTGCCGCACCGCCCCTCCGTCCGGAAATTCCCGCCATGCCTGTTCGTACGCTCTTCAGGTACAAACTGCCACCAACGCTCTTACCAGCTGTACGACCCGGTTTCTCCCACGTGCCACAGCCCCATCGACACCGGCGTCTTCTGGTCGTCCGCCTCTGTGGCTAGCCCATGGAACCTCTGCCACTGTGAACGAGACAAAGCATCCACAATGTCATTGTCCACCCCGGGAACATGCCGAGCTTGAAACAAAATATCATGCTCCAAACACCTCATAATAAACACCCTCATCAACTTGAGCACCTGCGGGTCCCTGTCTGTTAACGACCTGTACTACCGTCCACCTTGAAAATCACCCGCATCTGCGCCAACTCCTGCTCCCACACCGTCACTGCCACCACTAGCGGAAAGAGGTCCAAGAAAGCAATGCTCCGTCCCCCGCCTTGCCAATGTGGCGGCCATTCCTCCACACACCACCGCCCCTGCCAATACAAACCAAAACCTTCAACCCCGCCGCATCAGATGAAATGGTGACATCCCATTCCCAGTCCTCCGGGGGCACCATGGGCACACCATTGAAACACTCGAGAAAAGCCCGCCACATGCGCAGGTCATCTTTTGTCCCTGCTGACAAGCGGAGGTGATGATGTGGCAACGTGAGTCCGGACAGCGCCAGACCCAACTGCCTGCAAAATATACGGCCTGCCCGAACGACGTGACACGCGAAATTCAGATGACCCAACAGAACCTGGACCTTCCTCACCGTCACCTTCCGTTTCCTCAACATGCCATCCACCAATGCCACCATAAGCACCTTCTCGTCCTCCGGCAGGCGTGCTTCCATGGCCACGGCGTCGAGCTGTATGCCCAGAAACGACAGCACTGTACTGGGACCCTGCGTCCTCTCTGGCGCCAAGGGCACACCCAGGTGACCCATGAGTTCTGTAAAACCGTCCAGCTGCTGCTGGCAGTCAGCCAAACCAGGCCGTCCCACCAAGAAGAAGTCATCCAGGTAGTGCGTCACAGTCTCCTTACCAGTCTTCCAGGAAAAAGCCCACTACAAAAAGGTACTGAAGCATTAAAACAAAGCGCACAAGATCGAACAGCCCATGGGCAGCACCTTATCCACAAATATGTCCCCGTCAAACTGGATCCCCAACAACTGGTGATCTTCCGGATGCACCGGCAGCAGCCTCTAGGCCGACTTAATGTCGCATTTCGCCATGAGGGCTCCCTCACTCACCGACGCCACCATCCGCCGTGCCACATCCACGGACGAGTAGGACACTGAGGTCAGCTCCGTCGATATGTAATCATTTACCGACCTCCCTTCCGTCCACGACAAATGCTGAATCAGGCAAAATTGCCCCGGCTCCTTTGGCACCACGCCTATAGAGGAAATAATCAAGTACTGAATAGCCGTCCATCACCACGTCCATCAGCCGTCCATCACCACTACCGCTTTGTTCGCCATAAGTTGGCAGGGTATGCTCAGACGTGAGTCCCTTGCTCACTTTGCCACTGGATTCAAGCAAGCCTGGCTGAAGACGACTGGAATGCCAGAAACCGGTCCTAGGAAGCTTGAATCCGGTCCAGGGAAGGCATGGCTTGGCAGTTCGGGCTGGACTGTTCCCATGAGGCACAGGGTCAGACTGATTTGCATATGGCCATGTCTGAACTGGAGTGGCAGAGTGGGCTAAAGAACGGTGATGGATTAAACCCAGATCTGTTGACTGGGTGTGAGTGTTTGAGTGGTTCAGATGCTCCGTCCATCACCACCCCCTTTTGTACCGCCTCATCATAATCCATCTGAAATCCCTCCAGATCCATATCACACCAACGGCTGCCCTCCATGGGCTCCAGCCGACTAAGCCCTGCCTTCTCCCTGCAGTTACGCAACAATTCACCCAAGTCCACACTCTCCCTTCTCCTCTCCTCCGGTTCCATCTCAGGGTCCTGATCAGCACTGATGGACCTCTGCCCCTGTCCCCGGCGGCCGTTTCGACCCTTCGGGGTGGGGCTGGCGGGGACCCACCGCCCGCCTCTCCTAGGACTTTATTGCGACCGCCCGCATAAAGCAGAGCCGGCCCATTCTCTCGGCGGGTTGGAGCCGCATGCTGCTCTCCCGAGCAACTCGCCATCCGTTCCTGTGGGGAGAACTAGGTGGAGTCCAGCATGCCAGGGTGAACACGACTCCTTGCCCCTTGAGAACCCCGGCTTCCCCCCACACCCCCCTGCCCCCCACACATTGAATGCCCCCCACTCGACGCGCTGGGGTATCCTGTCACCTCCCCCGCTCCCTACCAGGACTCCGCCAACCACACCCCTGTCTCCCCAATTGCCCCCTCCTCCTCCCCCTCACTCCAAACCAATGCGTCCAATTCCCGCCGCACCGACCCCCCACCCCTCTGATCCTCCGTGCCCCACCCGTTCCCCCCCTCTCAAGCCCCCGTCCCCCCAATCCCCCCACCCTCCGTGCGCCCCGACCCCTCTGTGTGAGCCGGCCCACACCCCAAGGTCCGCCAATCCATGTCTGCCCCCGCCAATTCCTCACCCCCGGACCCTCCGCGCCCGGAACTGCAATCGCCGACATCCATCCCCCTCCCAGGGGACATCGGTCTGGTCGTCCCGGCCACACTCCCAACCCCCTTAGGGGCACCCCCACCCCCGCTGCACCCTCCCCTTCGCCATCCTCCCCCTCTGTGTCCGAGCTATCAAGGAGAAGGGGGGACACCCCCCACCTGCTCGTTCCCTCGCGCTTGTACACCCCCATAGGGCCCCGCCCCCGAGCACCCCACTCCCCTCCCGCGCTGGTACCGCTTTATGAACCCCCCCCAGCCCCATCGACAAACGAAAGCTGTGGTGCTGGTACCGCTTTATGAGCCCCCCAGCCCCATCAACAAACGAAAGCTGTGGCCTTGGTGCAGTGCCCCTCCTCCGCCCCCTGTACGCTGCCTCAGCACCCATGGGGCCGTGCCGTGCACTCTCCCCTTCTCCTCGGCCCCGCTCCCCTCCCCCCCATCCCCAAACGCCACCGAACACGCGGCGGCTCCACCGCCAGGACAGCCGCCGCGGCGTCGCTCGCCGCTCGCCGCGGTGTCCTTACCTTAACACCGGGCCACAGCAGGTCCATGCGGCCCGCCTCTTCTAAAAGGGGTAGGCCCTCCAGCACCTTCAGATCCTCATACGCCGCCATCGCCTGAGTCACCGCAATCTCCGACATCACGCAAGGAGAGCACCGCCCACAATACAGGTAACCAGGAAAAAGTGCCAAAGATCACGACCAGTCACAGCCAAGAGACCTACGCAGAACGAAAGGTTCCCAGGAAGGCAGACCTCCAACCGCGATAGGGAAGCCCCAGTACACCACCACAGCCCACTACCACAGGCCTAAACACCAAGCCAAAAGTCACAGGCCACAAAAGCTAAACAGAGAAACCACCCAGGACACCTACAGCCGGCTGCTGGGTCACTACCACCAAAATGGTGGGTAGTTTCCCAAAATGTCCGGCTAAATATGCCACTAGCCCAAAGATGGCCCAAGACCAGCCCAAAAGGAGCCCACAAAGCCCAACCCGCCCAACTGAGGTGCTGGCTGCCCCTACCCCCCACCAGGCCAAAATCCCCTGGGAGGGCCAGGCCTCCCGCTGGTCAGCCGCCCCTCCCAAGGCCCTATTCTCTTTGGCGTACACTGTGCCTCCTCTGTGACTTACACTCTGCGTCATCACAGATGTACACCGTGCTTCTTTCCTCTGGTACTATGGTTCCTCCTGAACTTATGTTCTGCTTCTTTCCTATCATACACTGTGGTTCCTCTCTGACACCCACTCTGCTTCCCTCTTATTATCCTCTGTGCTTCCTCCCTTTCTTAAACCGCTCATGTCCCTTGTAGCTGTGTTTCCTCCCAGGTGTAATGTGCGTCTTCCCTTCTGTACCCAATCCTTACTCCCACACTTTACTTTCTCACTTGTGTGCACTGAGCTCCTTTCCTGTTGTACACGGTGATTCCTTTTTTTCGTAAATGATGCTGTCTCATTGTCTCTCATCGTGCTTCGTTCCTGTCATGCAATTTGCTTACGCACAGTCATACCCTGTGCTCTCCCTCTCCTACACCGTGCTTGCTTCATATCAAACCCGGCTAACCTCCTGTTGCACAATACACTTAACTTGTATAGTAAACTGCACTTCCTCTGTGTCCCACCTCTGGCTTCTTCCCTGTCCCATACTATGCTTCCTTCCTGTTGTACCTTCCACTTTCTCCCTGTCATACTTGCTACTTCCTCCCTGTCGTACCTGCTACTTCCTCCCTGTTATACCTGCTACTTCCTCCCTGTCATACCTTCTACTTCCTTCCTGTCGTACCTGCTACTTCCTCCCTGTCATACCTTCTACTTCCTTCCTGTCGTACCTTCTACTTCCTTCCTGTCGTACCTTCTACTTCCTCCCTGTCATACCTTCCACTTCCTCCCTGTCATATTTCTACTTCTTCCCTGTCGTACCTGCTACTTCCTCCCTGTCATACCTTCTACTTCCTCCCTGTCATATTTCTACTTCTTCCCTGTCGTACCTGCTACTTCCTCTCTGTCATAATTTCTACTTCCTCCCTGTCATACCTTCTACTTCCTCCCTGTCATACCTTCTACTTCCTCCCTGTCATACCTTCTACTTCCTCCCTGTCATATTTTCTACTTCTTCCCTGTTGTGCCTTCTACTTCCTCCCTGTCATGCCCTGCTCCTTCTTCATGTACATTATGCTTCATCTGTATCGTGCACCAGACACCTCCCTGTACACTGCTGTGGTTCCTACCTGTTGACTCCTCTCGTCTCTGGTGCCAGTCATTATCCGCGCCTGCTAAAAGGCCTTTGAAGTTCATGAGAAGCATTGATTTTTTTCTTCAGGACTCGCTTCCCCGGTCCTTGTCAAGCCGCTTTATTCTTCCTGGAAATATCCATTTTGTGAGGCTTTGACCTTCCTAGAAAGAACATCACAGCCTTACAGCACAGTACCATCTCGCTGACCGCTAACGTGCGGCTGCAAGCATGTATTTCCCAGCTCATTAATCCGTAGTGCAATTTGACTATTTGTTTTGGTATTCCAGTTTGTAAATAGTTGTTGGTCCTCTTGTGTACTGTAGCTCTCCAAAGAAAATAAAGTTGGAAGGTGCTCATGTACTATGTTGTTTACTGATGTTCCTGTTTCCTGAAGCCCTCAGTGGCTATTAGGCATTGCTTTTCTTGTGTTCGCCCTCGGGTATCGACGTGGGATGCAACACCGGTGAGATGTGGTTCCCCAGAGTAGGGACACTTGGATGGTTATTCTGTGCAATGTGGGTTATCCAGGTTCAGTTGGTTTGATGGCCTCCATATATCTTGTTCTTTTCCTGTGTTAAGATGGCTGTCCTATTGTGTGTCACTTCTTTATCCTCGGATTCCTGTTCCCTGGTTACATTGGAGGATGCTTCCATGATTCCTTGTGTTTAGTAGCTTGATGAGGTCCTCGTGTATTGAGACGTCCATTGGGTGGGGTGGATGGGTACTCTTCTTTAATGTGCTGGGCCCCCTGAGTGGCTGGTGCTGAATGGTCTCTTTAGATAGTGAACTGGATGATGGTCTGGTCTGTTGTTATTTCCCTGCGTTGTGATTGGAAGGCTCTTATGTAACAAGAGTCTTCCCAGTCTAGGGAGAGTTAGATGGGGATGTTGTGTATGCTATTTTTGCCAGCATTATTACGTCTTCAATAGGCCTCCTGTTTTTTACTTCAGTTTGTGCTGGTCTGTGTGCTTTCATGTGCCTGTGTGGGAGATGTGTCATTTGCAGATCCCCCTATTGTACCTGATACCTGCAGCTCCGTCCTTGTCTGTCTCTGAGCAATGGATGACGTTCTGGCTCATGATTTCCCCCTGGCATTCAAGATTGGCTGAGTTTGTTGTCCTCTTCTGCTACAACAGCCTTGGGTTTTGGGAGATGATTAGTAACTGCATGTCTTTTGATGTTTGTTTTCCAGGATGGAATGGGGAACCTGAGAATCACGGAGAAGGGACTGAGGCTGGAAGGAGACTCAGAATTCTTGAAACCTCTTTACGCCAAAGAAATACGGTCCAGACCTGTAAGTTTATAACTGGTAGGGAGACGGGCACAAATGCAATTCAAGCCAAAGACAATGTTGGAATCTTGGTCAATTTGTATGAACTGCAGCAAGCTCGGAAGTCCCTCCACCTTTCTTAGAAAGCAGAACTACTTTTCCATAGCACAGTCTTGACTTCCCTGGATTCAAGGACACTCTGGACTTTCGTTCCGAGTGGCCTGCCTTGCATGCAGATTTCTGTCAGCGGCTGACCCATATAGCTGATGATTGTCTAACCAGAGATTTAAGGTTAACTAGACAGAAGCACAGTGCTATTCTATGGTTTCTTTTCTAATCCAAGGTTGAAGAGATGTTCTATATCAGACTCAGTGATCTGGAATCCACTCCCTAGGGACACTGGATCCCGTCCCTCTTGTTTCCCCTTCGGGTAGCTGGTTAATTCTTTCAGATTTAATTAATTCAGCCTAAGAGTCTACTGGGCCTGTAGATGAGTGCATGGGAATATGTTCCAAACGTGTTTTCTTTGCATGGCACCATAGCTAGAAATGGACCATGTACATCTGGTGCAGAGCATAAGGAACACATAGCCTTAGGCTGTGAAATGTAATCTTAAAATACATCCTAGTCCTATCATTTTACACAAATGTATGTTGAAGTCTTAAACAATTTTCAATGTATCTAATGACCCTTATAATGCATTCCAAATATTATTTTATATTATCGAGTTCTCTCGGTGTTCCTCAATTCAGCTTTGGATCTTGCAGCACACTCTCTGTTTTGAAATATCCACCAATCTCTCCCATTGAATTTCGATTGTGACCTTCAGCATTCATCAGTATCTCTGACCCTAAGACATGCATAGAGTTCTCATGACATATCTCTCTTCCGACAAAGATCATGCACAAATATCCTAGTGTTGAAATATTCCTAGATCTCTTGCCATGCACCTCTATCCTTACATGTACTAAATGTACAGGGCTTTGAATGAGCTCTCGTCGCCCATCTTCTTTCTGCTCAAGCGCCAGTCACTTTTTGCTTCTGCCCATCACAGTATACATAATGGGTTATAACACTTCAACCATTGGCTGGCTTCACTATGTGTGACAGTATTTTGCATATGCACATATACCTAGAAAGTGGTCCACTGGTTAGAGTTAGAGTTAGAGTTAGAAAGTGTGGCTCAATGGTTAGAGCGGCAGACCCTGATGCAGAGGTCTAGCCCGGGACCGGGGTTCAATTCCCCGCCTTGGCGGGTCTTGGGCTCAAAATTCCACGGACCTGATCATTCTCGCCTCGGTGCCTATTCCAATCATGAAGTCCCACTCTGCAACTCTGGGCAATAGCTTGCTTAATCTCCACAACGGCCCCCACAACGCTAAGGATGCCTGGCCTCCACCTTGGGGGTGCCCAGGAGTGGACACCTCACAGGCAAAGCCAGGATGGGTTCCACAGCGGTATTCGTACAAGCGCCTTGAGACCCTTGCGGGTGAGTAGTGCGCTATACAAGTATCAATTTACATTTTTTTTACATTACATTTCAGTGCCATAGCTTGTGGGCTAATATCAATTGATATTGCTCTTTCATTTCTTGCTTTTTACAATGTTGTGGTGGCTCTGGCTTTACTTTTTAATTATCCTTCCAAACACATGTATGCCACCTTAGATGGCACCATTTTTTGAATTACGTTTAAGCTTGTAATGCCTATTGAATATTTTCTTTCAATAAACTTTTTTGAACAGGAATATTTTCCAAAAACGTCAATGAAAAACATTGCAGGCTTGCTGAGGTCAGACCTATTTTCACGTGCTGGTTGAAGTTGTTTATGGCTTTAAGTGAAAGTCAGGCGAGGTCTGGCAGAATGGAATTATATAATCTCATTTTGTTTGCACGGTGGACAAGCATGCTGAGCAGTGTACAGCTTTGTGTGAAGAAATGTTTTCACCAGGCTTCAGTGACGCACATAGGCAGGTAGCACTTTGCAGGCTTCTTTCATGCACTCAAACGTTGCAGTAGTAGAGGCAGCAGTGGGGCAGGCTTCACTCTCAAAACATCACTAATTTTTACATTTAGCAATTGGTTCAATTTATGTTGCTGCAGCTTTAGAAATTGTTCTACTAGATGTTCAAAATCAATTCTACCTGCACATGGTAGGCTTTGATACTATTTCTTTTTGTGCAAGCATTTGGAAACCTACCTTTATTGTGTAGATAACCCCACAAATTATAGATGTTCTCACTTGAAATTTCTCTGCATCTGTTGAAGTACTCTGATTAGGGGAGGTTAGCAACATTTTCTATATAATGCTTCAACATCACTGATGATCCCGGCTGATAAAATCTTTGGTGGGGCTCATTGAAATCTGCTTGACATACAGCATCCTAATGAAAATTCTACTTCCGTAGTTCAGAGAAACAAAGCATAATGTTTGCCTTTTTGCATCTTATTGACTGACATGTTCATGAGTTGTTTTTAGTTCCCTCTACATATGTCACAGATTGTAATACGGTAAGTTAATAACTGTTATTACTTTACAAATCAGCTATTCTTTCTATTCGTTGGTGTAGTATGTCTGATTTTACTTTGTTTACTTCATAATGGGTTTCACACATCACACTATGTGAATCTCACTCATGGGTCTCTACAATACATGTTCCTTAGCTGTATGATAACTTGTGTTTTCAAAAAGAGTAATACATTTGTTACTGCTAAAACACTTTTTTTAAAAATTTACTAAATCCATTTAGCGAATCGAAAAAGTTGTTCCGAATGCTAAATGGATTTAGAAATGTTTCTAAACTGATGTTTGGAAGAGGTGTGTTTTGGTCATTCCTTCCATATTGATTTGGATACTGTAGTTTCAGTGGTTTGTGACCTTGATTTTGGTCTCAAACCATTGGAACGTTACTGACTCCTTAAAGGAATTGATAACTGATTTGCTACGTGGAGGAAGTCCCCTTACGACCTCTTCCATTTTAGAATCATGGTGGCAGCTTCAGTGGACCACTGCCAACTCTCAAGGAAGTTTTTCAAAACTGAAAAATATTTTCTTTTGAAAGCAGCCCAATTTCCTTTTTAAGCTACCTAAAAAAAAACGGTGTTCAGTTTAGACATACAACGACCGGCATGGTGCTCTTCTGTCCCTTACAGGCCATCATCCCTGTCTTTGGGGCCAATCGGAAAGAGTCAATTTTACAATGTGCCTAATTAATATTCATTAAGCAAGTTGTTTTGTGACCCACTCTAATTTGGCATTTTGTGAACTGACCTATTAGTACATAGGCTGGTTAGTAAAATCAGACTGAATTCACAAAAAGTCTGTGCACCATCTGCAACTTTTTGCTAATCCAGTCTTAGTACATCTGGGTCGAGAAGTGGTCTTGTGGCTAAGCTCCTAGCCATGGGACGAGAGTTTGAATTTTGTCTTCAGCATTTGGCTGAAATTTGTGCATTTCTGGACAAATCTCTTAATTTCCGAGTAACTACATTTGTGAAATGTATTATAATAGGGAAACTAAAAGATGGAAAACACAGTGGTGTAGGAAGGGGAGTCGGTGGGTGCGAACCGCTCCAGGTGTCATCACTGAGGGAGGTGACAAAATGGCAAAAATAGGGGTAACTATCTTTTTTTCCCCTAATTTTAATAATTCCAATGTGGGCAGGGGGTGACAAGACATTTTCTGACCGGGTACCACCTGACAATATGTGCATGATCATGCATCGTCTCCCAAAACCTCTACAATGTACAGTGATCTGTTGCCACATAGTTAATTTTGCACGGTACAAATAAAAAGCAGTGACATAGGCATTTTAGTGCCAGTGGCGCAGAGAGGTATGTCCCGCTGGGAGGTACAGAAGTAATGTGACAAGGTGTTCAGGTAAGGAACAAAGGGGTACGAAGGAGTTGAGGGTGAAAGTGGCAAGAAGGCATTCTGCTACCTAACTAACACACTGGTGCACAATATTTTCATCCAAAAGATGAAAGGTGGAATCAGCTAAGCTCATTTGTAAGCCCAGGGGTGCCAGATTAGTGCTAAGGCACATCAGTTACCTTGTCTTGAGGCAAATTATTTTTTAATGAGCAGTGGCGGCTCCTTCGTAGTGCTGGAGGAGTGTCGCCCTACTGCCTGGCTCAGAGCCAGCAAATGTAAAATAAAACAATGCTATTGCATTGTTTTATTTTTCATTTGCTGACCCTTAGACAGCGGTGTTAGAAGGGGTGAGGCCGAGCCATGGGGGGGGGGGGGGAGGAGGAGTGCTACAAGCACTCCACTCCCTAAGTGCTCGTATGTGTTTTGGCTGGCCGTCTCAGGCCGACCAAAACACACTTGCGCACTTAGGTTTTCTCCAACCCAGCTGTATTGAGCAGCCAGGCTGGAGAACCACCCCCCCCCCCCCCCGGCTCCCTGGTCTGAGCAGGGCGTCTTCCCTGCTTGCTCAGACCAATCCCCACGCTGCTCTGCTGCACGGGGATTGGATGGGAGTCTGGGTCCCAAGGGCTGTTGGGATGCAGGAAGAGGAGAGGCGTCATTTGATGCAACGCTGGTGGCAGCCAGAAGCAAAAGGTACGTTTTTAAAGGCCAGAGATGGGTCGCAAACGTTGGAGTGCAGTTTACAACTTCTTTGTTGTACCTGTCTATTTACAAATCGGGCCCTGGGATGTTTTGAGATTAATATGCACATTCCTTGAATTTCGATGAGTCCTTTGGGTATACGTGCACTTTATAAACCGAGAAATAAATTAGAATAGGAAACACACAACATCAATTGTTATCATGATAATACTTCTCACTTCATTGGGTTGAAACTGAGCCAAGTTTGCTGCATTTTTAGGGCTCGCCTGCTGTGTGCATGCGCATAGCTGGCGAAGCTCTATAGGGGCTTAAACAGCGTTTACCCAAGCACGATTCCACTGGCGATTTCTTGAAGTGCATGTGCTTTTTAGGTCATTGCGCAAGCGCAAGCCCTAAAAAACGCGTGCACAATGCCACCAGCCGCCTGCCTGCCTGCCTCGCATTACCACATCAAAGGCAGCTTCTCAGCGTGCGCTCATCCCCTAATTATTCACGGCCGGCCGGCCGTACTTTCAGTTTCACGGCTGCCGGCCGTGTCTCCTTTTATGCTAACTCCCTCTGTACCTCTCCTTGCATCCTCCTCTTTACTTCGATTCCTGCCGTTTTCTCTCTTCTCCGGCTGTTTGCTTTGCTTCCTTGTTAGGACTTGTGCCCTGTGTGTAACGTAATCGGTGCTTATGTAAAGCGCTCCAATACCTTTGGGTCGAGTTCGCGCTATATAAAATCTGCAACAAAAACAAGATGAGCACCTGGTCACTGGTGTCAAGGTCCCGAGTTGCCGACTTGCAGGATCGGAATAGTTGCAGAGGGCAGTCACGGATCAATGTGAGATTACAGCAGCCTTGGGTTAAACTAATTGAGGACACATGCTGTAATTAGCACGCAGTACTTTCAAAGCGCTTCATTTCCTTAAGCAGGTGACACGCGCTTTTGACTCACAATTAGAGCGGCGGCTCGATTTATCGACCTCGGTAGAATAAACACTCGCAGTGACTTCATATCCGTCCACGAGACTGACTGTCAGGCGCTACTGCCACACGCACCCCGGTAAAATCTCAGTCACTTCCTAAACCAGTCATTTCTTATACTGTTGTGAAGTCTCACCCATTACCTATCACTCACCTCAAACTCATCAAGAGTGTCACTGGTTCCCCATCGTTGTGCACATGTGGTTCAAGTGAGCAAACTCCATAGCTTCGTCAAAACTGCTGAGGAGTCCCACCCAAATCCACGTCAGAGGTGTCACGCTTCAATGGAGTCTCGCTAGTTATACGTCACTCACATCATTGGAGTCTCCCTCTCACGCGCCCCATCACTCACCTCAGGCAGTGCGCGTCTCTCTCAGTCATCATCAAACACCTCCTATAGTTCAATGGGGTCTCGGTCTCACTCCATCACCTACGTCATAGACGCCAGAGTATCCCTCACTCCTCATACAGATCCATGGTTGAATGCAGTCTCCCCCTTAAACCACCTCTCTCCTCTGACTGTAAGGAGTCTCTCAGTCCCTACCGTAGGTCTCACGGAGACCACAGGAGTCTCGCTGAGTCCATTTCACTTGTTTAAATCTTTTGGGTGCACCTTAGAAATCTCTAGCACCTTACATGTGGTTACAGTGTGTACATAATATTTTAACAGGTACTACCGTTCTTCCAATGTCCTCAAAAGGCCCACAGTTAAAAGGGCCCAAACACTTCAACACTACCATTTGGGGGAGTCTTCCAATGTGGAACACTTTAAGCAAAGCTTTGGGCATGCACTAAAAACAGAGGACTCAGCTGTCCTCCGTGTGAGACCTCCCTAAAGACTACCTCCTCTGTGGACTGTGCAATTACTTTGGAATACAGCCACATTTGTTTGAAACAACTGTAGGACTGAAAAAACATTCTAGTTGTTAGTTATTGTTTTTGTTTGCCCTGCACATTGATTTGTATACATCAATAAGGCAATTTCTTGTTTTCTCTCGTTTTCGGCCCCCCACCCCCTTCCTCCCTCCTCTTCCCCCTTTTTGTCTTGTCACCTTTTTTACTTCCTGTCACGCTACACCCCCTTACTCACCCTCCCAGACCTCTTACATGAACTAACTTAACTTCCTACACCCAGTCTTACCCTTTTTTTGTCATTTCTCATCGTGATACCCTTCTTCTCCGCCCACTTTTCATCTGGCATAATTCACCCCCGCCTCTCTCTGATGTGGCTTTCAATAGTAACCATTTTTTTCCTTCAACCGCATTTCAATGGTAGCGCCAAGAGGCACTTTCGAGGTCAATAAAGCGCTTTATAAATGACTCACTTTCTCTGTTTTTTGTTGTTCAAATTCTGGATTTCTTTCCCCCACGCCCCGCCTCCATTCATTTACACCTCACACCCTCTACTCCTCGACTCTTGTCTTCGCTCCCTCACATTTTCTGTCGCCCTCTTTCTCCCTTCATTTCTACACTTTCTTCTCAATTTTCATCCAACTTTTTTAGTGTGTGTGTGTGTGTGTTTTTTTGCAGTTTTATTTAGCGCCAACTTGACCCGAAAGTATTTGAGTTTGACACCTCCCACACTTCTTTCCTCTCTAATGCACGTTCCCCTTTTACTGCCTTCTCTATGACATGTCTCCCTACTCCTGTACTACCCCCCTCGAGCCTTCTCCTGACTAGACACCCTTTACTGTAATTTCCTATGTTTCTCTCCCCGTCATTTTATCTCCTGTACCCAGCTCTTCTACTTCCTTTTCTCTCCCGCTTCTCCCTCACCTCCACCAGGTTTATTCCCTCTCCCCGCACTCCTCTTTCTTTTCAACTTTTTCCTACCTCACTTACCATCCCGCCTTCTCTTCCTCCACTACTCTCCCCCTGCATTAGCCCGTCCCCTCGCTGTCCATCGACGCTCCCCCCTGTCCCCTTTTCGGAAAGATCCAATGTTTTTATCTCCCCTTTCATCACCACTGCCCTCAGCCCTCCTCTTCATCTCCTTCCCCCCCACTGCCTTCTGTTGTCCATCAGTCAGCCCACTTCCCTCCTTTACTGCTCTCTCCCCTCCACTCCTCTCTACCCTCCACTCCACCATTCTCACTCCCAAACTCAGCTTCCCTCCGCCCTGTCGATCAACGGAACTTTCCCCTCATTCACCTCGCCCTCCCTCCTCAGCCCCTTTTTTCCGACTAGCCCCCTCTCTTATACACCTTTCTTCTCTCGTCCTTCCTCTGCTTTGCCGTCTCCCTTCCACAACCATGCCACCTCTCCCCACCCTGTCCACTTTCCTCTCATCTTGACTCTCTCGCATTTACTGTATCCACCCCCTCTTCATCTTGTCTTCTCCGCCTGCCCTCTACGCCACCCACTTCTTTCCACAACTTCCCTATCCGCTGCACTCTCCCTCTCTACTTCCCGCTTCGCTTCCCTCTCCCTTGTCTGTCTCCTTTTTCTTCTCACTGCCTCTCGTATTCAGCCCTCCATACCACACACACACACCACCATGTCCACAACCACCACATCCACCCCACCACGTCCACCACCACCACATCCACCACCACTACGTCCACCACCACCATGTCCACCACCACCACACCCACCTCCACCACCACCATCACCATCATGGCCACCACCACGAGGACACTACAACGTCCACCACCACCATGTCTACCTCCACCACCACCACATCCACTACCACCACCATGTCCACCACCATGTCCACCACTACATCCACGTCCACCACCACTGTGTCCACCACCACATCCACCACCATGTCCAACACCACCACATCCACCACCACCACATCCACCATCACCACGTCCACCACCACTACGTCCAACACCACCACATCCACCACCACCACGTCCACAACCCCCACCACCACCACGTCCACCACCACTATGTCCACCACCACCACCACCTCCACCACTACCACGTCCACCACCACCGCGTCCATCACCAGCGTGTCCACCACCACCAGGTCCACCTCCACCATGTCCACCACCACCACCACGAGGCCACTAACACGTCCACCACCACCACGTCTACCTCCACATCCATCACCACCACGTCCACCACCACCACATCCGCTACCAGCACCACGTCCAACACTACATCCACCACCACCACGTCCACCACCGCGTCCATGTCCACCAACACATCCACCACCACACCCACCACCACCTCCATAACCATCACATCCACCACCACTACGTCCTCCACCACCACCATTTTTGTCCACCACCACGTCCACCACGAGGCCACCTCACTCTATCGCCCTCACTCTATCTATTTATCTATCGCCCTCACTCTATCGCCCTCACTCTATCTATCTGTCGCACTCACTCTGTCGCCCTAACTCTATCTATCGCCCTCACTCTATCTATCTATCGCCCTCACTCTATCTATTTATCTATCGCCCTCACTCACTCTAACTATCTATCCCCCTCACTCTATCTATTGCCCTCACTCTATCGCCCCTCACTCTATCGCCCCTCACTCTATCGCCCCTCACTCACTCTATCTATCTATCGCCCTCACTCTATCTATCTGTCTATCTATCGCCCTCACTCTGTCTATCTATCGCACTCACTCTATCGCCCTCACTCTATCTATCGCCCTCACTCTATCGATCTATTCATCGCCCTCACTCTATCTATCGCCCTCCCTCTATCTATTTATCACCTTCCCTCTATCTATCCATCGCCCTCCCTCTACCTATCTATCCATCGCATCACCACAGCATCACTCAGGGGCACCACAACATCACTATGCGTTACCACAGCATCACTCGTCGCCACCACAACATCACTCAGCGCCAGCACAGCATCAGTCTGTGCAACCATTCAACAACAATGGTTCAAATATGTTCTCTCAATGTTTCAAGCTTTATTACAAATGTCACAAAAATATGTTAATATTTCACTTCTGTTCTTGGATTTTCGTCACAATAAAATACCCTGAACATAATCTTCACAAAAGTTATTTACAAAAGTTTAAGCTATTGCCATTATAAATTACAATAGGTTTTATTAAAGTATTAATTATTTAAAAATAAAATAAAAGCCATTGTTATTTGTAATATCAATACATCTAAGTCACGTAAATACAACACATATTGCATTACAAATGCTATAGGTGTCACATTTGCAAAAGTTAAAACTATTGGCATTGTAAATGACAAAGCTATTAATTTTGCTATTTTCAAAACCAACACATAAATAAAAAATGTGTCAATTACAATAGCTCAAACTTTCCTAATGCGAGACCTATTGCATTGCAAATGCTTGTTAACTTGTGTGTCTCTGGCTCAATGCTGATTGACTAGTGTACTGATTCCCTGACTCTGTCCCTGCCTCTTCCATTGCTGCTTGTTTTCGCAGAGGCCCAAATTGGAAGAGGGAGCTGAGATTTTCTTTTTAATTTGCGGCCAGAAGTGTGATGTTGATGGCACAGATGGTTGTTGTGGAGGGTTGTTTCCCATGGGCAGCAAGTGGCACAGGTGGAGTGAGGGAAGAGGGTGAGGTTGATTGCAGATAGTGGGGCATAGTGGGCTAGGGGTGAGTGTGTTTATCAGATGAGAATCAGCATAAAGGCATTGGGACTGTTCAGGAGTTGGATGGCGGGATTCGTCTGGTTTTGAATTACAAGCAGCTGGAGGCAATGGCCAGTACATGGGGGCTTTCGCAAGCCACAAGCAGTGGGGATAGGTACCAGAGCTTTGCAGGAGGTGGAAGGGGGAGAGTAGGACTGTGGACGAGTTTACTATGTGGGCAGCTGGGAATAAGAGACATATCACATTTGAGATATCTTGGGCTACAAGGTGCAGCAGTCAATCAAGAAGAAGGTCTCAAGTTTCACATGGGTAGGTGGGAGCTTCCTTATGATCTTTCTACAACTCCAAGTAAGGGGTGAGGTACTCGGGCAAAGGATGTAACCATGGTAACTGTGGTACCTGTGACTGGTCATTGCCATGGGTTCTGCCATGAGGACTGCAACAGTCTGATGCTCTGTTCAACAACGGCTAATGCACCCACTCTTGCCCATCTTGCCCCTAGGCACTGTTGTTCTTTGAACTTTTGGTATGCTGATTACACCAACATCTAAACACCAAGAGGTTAACTCACAAAACTATCATACTGATAAGTATGAACACTCACACAGTTGTGTTCAGTTAACACAAAACCTTTGCCAGTTCTCCTCTTTCAGCACTCCACAGTTCAGGGGCACAAAGGAGTTTCTAAATCCACCATGGTCATTCAGTAATACCCACTCTGTGAGAATGAGTAGGATAGAGTGCGTGTTCCAATGATGGGTCCCCTATGTACAGTCACAACAGTACGATAGTTAACTGATCGTTCTGTATGCATGTTGTTGGAAAATGACCCTTTCTGCAGGGTGACCTCAAACTTTTTGCCTTCCTCCTCCTCTTTTTGCTGAACCCTTTTTTGGCCTTTGGACTCTGAGCACATTATCACTGCTAACCTGTGTTAAAGTACATGTCCTGCTTCCCTAAACATGTTTGTGATGTATACCTGATTGACATATTTAATTTACGTGTAAGTCCCTTGTAAAGTGGTACACCATGTACCCAGGGCCTGTCAGTTAAATGCTATTAGTTGGCTTGCAGCACTGTTGTTCTACCCACAAAAGTAGACTTTCAAATCTGTCATTGCATGTGTTTTGTGCACAGTCTACTTCCACTTCGACTTGGCCGGTAAAATCAATATACCAAGCCTTAAACTTTCCTTTTATTACATATAAGCCACCCCTAAAGCAGGTCTTAAGAAGCCATAAGGGCAGGGTCAGGGCCAGACTAGCCATAGCGGGCACCGAGCATTTTCCTGGTGGGCTGGAAGGATGGAGGCCAGTTTTGGACCAGTGGGGCCCATTTTTGGTACAGGGGGCCGGTTTTGCAGCAGTGCTGCAATATCGCTCCCTGTATAAAAAGCAACAGCAGTATTTCCCACCAGCACCACCCCCCCACCCACCTACCCGCGGCCGATCTAACTTTATTGCCTGGGCCAGTTTGCGTTCCCAGTCCGGCCCTCGGCAGGGTGCTATGTAAGCAAAGGGTAAGACATGTTTTGCATGTCCTGATAATGACAAACAGCCTATTTTGTTTTACAGTACTGTGAGGCCTACCCCTCTCATAGGGTAGCATTGGAACTTCTTTAATAATTATTTAAGCTGTAATTCCTGATCAGAAAGGAGTAGGTTTTTCATGTTTCGTATGTTTGGAATGTAGTGACAAATTCTACTTACTGGTGAGTTGAATTTAACATTACTCTTTTAGAAATGCCACTTTTAGAAAGTGGACATTTATCTGCACTTACTTCTGTGTGTGCCTGACACCTGTCTCCAATACACATCTGGGCTGGGCTGGGTGACAGATACATTTGGATATTCCCTCTAGACACCCGCAACACAGGACACTAAATTGCATCTGTATTCATTTGCATACTGATGGATCGTCCTGCGCAAGAGGGAAGGGATACTTCACATGAATAGGTAGTGTCCTATCCCAACACAAAGGGCTGATTTTCCACCCATCTCTAGGCTGGCAGACAGGACTGGGCTGGAAGGGAAACCTGTACACTTCAGAGAATTCATTTGAAGTCACCCCCACATCAAATGCACTTTTGGCTATAAGTACTGGGGTCTGACCCCCTTTAGGTAGACACTTTGTTAGACCTCTAACCAGAAACTGCTGGCTCTACATCTGCACATTGCCAGAAGGACTACTATCTTGCCAGGATTCAGTGCCACTTTGCTAGCTGCTCTGCTGTGTCGGCGTGCTACTTGCTGAGCTGCAGGAGGGACTGCCACTTTGCGACCGGCCTTGCTGTGCTGGCCTGCTGCCTGCTATCTTTGTGCTGTGCTGCTTTACAAGTGTTTCCTAGAGGATTGCGGGCTTGCCCATGTTCAGGGGGAACCAGGATCATCAAAGACCTCACCCTCTTCCACTGCTGTGAGACACTGTAACTGGTGAGTCCAGTGAGTGGGTTTTGACACAGATCAGCTTGTGAGCCGACCGCCGCCTCAGTCTTAGCACAAAGGCCAGCCCTTCCTCTTTACAAAGGACTTAGCGTTCCGCTTTTCTACAGCCAGTGTTGTCTGTGAGGCTCAAGTTGTTCCAGCTGTGCTTGTGATAATCTAAGTCACTTTTTTTTTTTCTTCTTTTTTGTTATCAGATTTGTATTAGGAGCATGGACACTGGACCTTTATTAGCTCCTTGGTCCCTTCTCTCTTTTTTGTATAATCTAAGTTACCGTCATACTCCCAGCGGCTGCATCGCCTTCCAGCCCCTTCCAACGTGGCTCTACTGTGACTTATTGCCAAGGTGACCAGGGTCATATCCAGCACAAGGCTCATCAGCCATTGCCGGGCATGCTGTTGTGACCCAGATCAACCAACTACACGAGGCCCACTCACAAGGCCTGCCGACAACGCGATTGAAAGGTTGGGTACTGAGAAGTCACACCCCCATGTTCCAGTCACCAACCTGCACATTCGCGGGTGGTTCGGCGTTTGTTGAATTTCCCTAGTCCCAAGGGGCCCGTATAACAACCAACCTCTGGTGCTATTTTGCGCACTTCTTTGCCCTACCATGGCTAGGAAGTAATACTTGTTAGTAACCACATGATCGTACATGCTACCAGCACAGGGTTTACCATAATGGTTGCAAAACATGTTTTGTTTAGCCCTGTGATTACCGTGGGCATTTAATGTGAAAACTTAAAAAGTATAGATTGTATTTTTGGTGTTGGTCTTGTTTTATCTACAAAACAATAACCTATTTTTATAAACCTGTGTGGAATCTATATGTGGTGAATTCATTGTGTTACTTTGTGTCCGTATGTTGTACAAATACTTTACACATTCTCTCTTTAAATACGCCTAACTGCTCCGTGGCGAGTTACAAGTGAGTGAGTACAGGTTATCTTGGTTCTGTATCTAGCTTACCCTTACTACAGTGGTGGGTTCTGCTTGGAATGTGTGTATACCTTTGCCGACCAGAAACCCAATTTCTAACACATGTATTTTAAGGGTATTACAGGGGATCAACCATACTTTCTTCAGCCATTTCTTCTTCAGTGGTGTACCCGTAAAATACGCTTATCACAGGAACTAGTGTGCCCAACCTCTTCCTGATGGAGTGTTCATTCAGAACTGCAGGGATGGGGGCTCAGACCTAGAGTGCAAGGAAAAGGTTCAGTTCACGTGCTGAGTTAGAGCAGCCCAAGGGACAGCAGCACTAACTGAAACCTAACAAGCTCTTCTTTGAGAAGGCAGTGTATTAAGGTAACTTATCAGCAGCCTTAAACAGGTTCAGGGACACAGTAGAAATCAAAAACAATGTGTTTGTCTTGCAGACAACACACTCACATTTTTCATGTAGAAATCGAGACTTGTAACTTTAAAAGCTTATTGTAAAAACCTTAATCATGTGCAAATAAAGTGTATGATATCGGTCCAGAAGGAGAATAAAATTGCTGTTATTAGCGAAAACAATAGGAACATTTTAAACATTATTTTGTCTGTTTAAATGCCATTCTACACCTTAATGCTATTTCTAAACCTGATGCTAATTTAGTGGGCTAAAATATAATATATATTATTCCTATCTGTGGAGTATTTGCCATGGTGCACACAGCATAGCTAAGCCTGGCTGTTAGTTATCAGAGATCTGTCACGGAAGAACAGGCTTGTGCTTTGTCAAGGACAGGAATCCCTGCACGGCTGCACCCGGCTTCTATAGCTGGCTCTCCTGATGCATGTCTCTGATTGAGAGGGAAGCAGTGCTTAATTTGTAAAAAGAAACAAGTTCCAGGGCTCTTGTCAGGAGGCCACTGCAGCTTGCACCACGCATTGCCCCTGTCATGCTGCCAATGATTGTAACAAAACAGCTACTAACCATCACACTCCTACAAGTGTGACAATTGGGGCTATTCCAGGCCCCAAATGCTATAAGAACAGCTTGGGCAGCAGGTAATAGTAATTTATAATGTATATCAAATTAATAATTGACTGTTGTGGGCATTTCAGACAGCACCACCTTGTGGCAGACTGGCGCTGGTGTTGACAATTAAGCATATCAAAAAGGAGAATGAGGGCCAGGAGCTAATTATGGTCCAGTGCCCGTGCTCCACTATCAAGTCGTTACACTAAAAAGGGGGTCACCGTTCCGTCGATGTAGGTGCTAAAAAGTCAGCCTCATACCGATAAGTGAGAAGGAAAGGAGAGTAGGTAAAAAAGGGGGAGCAGGAAGGGGGAAGGAATAGACCTAGGTCTCGGACTCACTTTACAGGGGGAAGAGCTGGTCTTGTCTCTTGTTGTCCTCACACACCCCGAAGGATGTCATGCTTCATCATTGGGCGTTTTGCTCTTCATCGGGCCGGCGCTTCAATGCCCTAAGGGTCCCTGAAGTGTCACTTTGGCGGAGATCTTTTAAGAGAACAGCCGTATGGATGAATGCGGGTGCGTGGAGTGGGTCCTATGTGCACAGTGAAGGTGTGTGTGTGTAAAAAAGGCTGAGGGATACCGAAGGGAATCTTTTATTGCGTTGGTCCCCTTGCCATGCTAAAATAACAAAAGATTGTGTGTTACGCCTATGGGCAATAATGTACCCCTGGTAACTCGTACGGTCAGGTCAGTGCACCTGAAGCAACAAGCCCCATTTTAAAGCGCTGCATTGGGATGCAATAGAGGCGCTATAGAAACTTGAAGTGTACCAAGCGCAGTCTATAATTGGATGAAAGTGTCTCCAGCTGTCCACAGCAGAAGGACCATTGTCTATCTGTTATGGTGGGGGCGTGTCCACCTCCCATTGCAAAACCATAAAGTTTTATTACCACATTAGTAAGTTATGACTTCAAATCAAATCAGATTGGTCATAAATCAATAATCATCTTAATACACCATATGTGAATATAATCCAGGCAATGCCAAAAGGCAACTGCAAAGTCGACTATTTAAAAATAGAATAGGCAACTTATATCAGATTCTGTTCCCCTGACAGGAATCTCCCTAATGCTAAGCTAAAGTTGCAGGCAAAGTCGGGGAGTTCCTGCGCAGCAGGTGTCAGCAAATATAGTGCCTTAAATAGTACCAAATGAAAGTTCCACTCAGGACAAGAGAGATGTGCCCGCTCAGTAACTCTCTATGAGCAGGAGTAAAAGGAACATTGAGTTTCAAGAGTGGGAAAGTTAATGTCATCTGCAGAAGCAAAGCTGACTGTCTAATACCAAAACGTGCAATTAAATCATGCAATTCAGATGAAAGTTAGAACACCTACTGTTCCAACAAGGAAAAAAACAATCACAAATAACGTTTACAATGTGTCTGGTGTCAGCCCATTTCCCAGGGTTAATAAAATGCAGAATTTCCATCATCTTGGCCTTCATAGATGTCACACAAGGGAGTGTTCTCTACTCTGTCTCCCTGCTCAAACTGGTATTCACCATCCAACGCATTAAAATGCAACAGCAATGACCTTCATACAAAATCTCACAATAACAATACAATTAACGAGAACACAACAACATAGTTGCCAGCATTTAGAAAGAAATTCGCGGGACACTTTAAGGCACAGTGCTGCTGCAAATGGAATGTTCTTGTTTGCGTACCTGTGTATAATAAAGAGGAACCGTTTCTGCACAATATTACCCAGGACATGCTCCAACTTGCCGGCACTGTCTCAGCAACAAGCATTTGCAATGCAATATGTCTCGCATTTGTGATAATTTAAGCTATTGGAATTGTAAATTGCAATGCCTTTTATCTGTTTTGAAAATGAACACATAAATAAAAGGCATTGTCATTTTAAATGCCAATAGCTCAAACTCTCATTAATGCGAGACTGATTGCATTGCAAAGAAGCAGCCGCCATTGTCCCAGGCTGCTTGGAAAGTGAAAAAGCGCATTGTGCGCTGAATGCTGCAGGCAGTGCTTAATTTGAGCAGGTGCTTTCAGGTGCTCAGCACCGGCACTTCTTTCACAGGGCCGGGGCTACAATTTCTGACCCTGCAGGTGGTGGTCTCAATGTTATTTGTTCAAATTGAAGATAAAAAGAATAACATACATTGCATGGTGACTGGCTGGTAAATGTTCATAGACAGGCCAGCATACACCTGTCCAGGCAGGCATGATTGTGTATCACCACGTTAGTGATGATGTTATCACGCCGATCACAAATCCAAGAAGTCATCGACAAACTATGGCTTGCATTCTATTCCCCGAGTCTGCTGCACCCTGCCACTGCTTGAGCCTAAGCCTCCCATTGGATAATTGTAGCTGGGGCTGGCTCATGATGGAGTTTAGGCAAGGAAGCTGCAAGAGCGCATTTGGAACTTAGAAGTTGAAGAACTGTAATCTTCATTCTCAGGGAATACTTACTAAAAAAAAGAGAACTTGGCACAGAAGCTGAAAATATGAAAAGACATCTTTATTAAATTTAATAAGTGAGGCCACGTCACACGGAAGCCGTAGCAACTGAATGAGGTAGTCTGAGGAATACAGAGAACAGAGGCCTTTTATATGCTCTCAGGGTTACAAACTTCAGCATGCAAGTAAGGGGCAGTCCTAGCTTTTGCAAGCATGCAAAATACCTAACATTCCTTCTTACACAAGCCGGACAAACCCATAATAAAAGGACCACAACCCATATCATAAACATACCATAAAAGAAGGAACAGAAAACAGATAAGGGGTGTGTGTGTGCATACCAAACTCTACAATGTCCTGTGCTTTGATCCTCAATCTTGATCATCTAAAGGGCAGGAACTGGTTTAACAAGGTCAGCTTCAGGCAACAGGGTCAGTTCACTCAGGTCAAACAGGAGTCAGCACAAACTCAAGCTAAGGTCTACATGTCCTTAAAAGACTTGTTTCAGCCACAATCATGGCCTATGTGAGGGCAACCACAAAATGGCTGCCATACACAAAATGGAACCCACGGGGTCAGAATTCACAGAACCTCAGGCCCTCCTTTTGCCCTTACATAGGCAATCACTCAGTCTGTATCTGAATCGATGTCAATATTATCCGTTATTCCCTTCACTAAGGCATTATTACTCGAATTATCTTTCATGGAACGCAAGGGATAGACTTTGTTGGCATAAATAAACATCGTCTGATATGCCCATACAGACCCATTGTAACTAAATGACAGAACCAAATAGGGAATACCTCTATCTGTAGTATGTGGCATAAAACCACACACCCAACAATTTGTGGTGTTCATTACTAACTGGTGTTGATGCAGAAGCTGTACAAAGGAATTATTCACAAATTCCGACCTTCTAATCTGCTCGTGTTCAGGTAAGATATGAAAAGAATGCAAAGAAGTAGTAGTAGGAAAAGACATAGGGCGGGAGGTGGGTGCAGAAGTCAATTGGGTAGTGAAAACAATCCCACCCATCAGAGACAACATCATGCTTAAAAACACTAGAAAACACGTTTTTAAGAACATATAGACAACAGGAGAAAGTAATGACCACTATTACAAACACAATTTATCGTTTTTCACAACCCTAAGCAGAAAGCAAATCCTAAAATTATCTAGTAACATTTTTATGGCTCTATGGCTCCTATGCATTTCAGTAACTTATTATATGTTCAGGTGAAACAGTGGCGAGAGATGAAAAGGGAATACTCTTCCACAGAGAATGAACTTTAGTCTGCTTTTACTAAACAGAATACTACTTTAAAACAATGCCAGCAAAATAATAAGAATCAGTCTCGTAACATCCATTATATGCAATCGCACGGAAACCACTTGTGAAACCAACTATGCCCAGAGTCCGTTCAAAAGCCTCTCTGGCAGGCTTCTATTGTCCATCAAATCTTCTTTTGTTGTTTTCTTCCGCATGGGTCTCTTCATTCAGGCCTTTCATGTAAATGGTGCTTCTCAGTATCCGTTGGAGTGCCCTCCTGGCAAACACTCATAGCTCATTCGAAAGTCTCAATGTCTCAAGGCAGTGCACCAGTATTTCTCCTCTGCGGCAGACACTACAGATAGCATGAGCTTCATTGATCATGAGCACAAATCATCTCGTGCAGACCCGGGACCATTCTCAGACTCCAACACTCATCATTCAGTGTCAGAGGACGCTCAGGCTGCTCTTTCATGGGCACCAGAATGGAATGCCTTTTGCCAATCTTGGATCCTCCGGTGCACTGCACTTCCATTGGAGCAAAGGAAAAGGGGGGGTGTGTGGCCAAAACTCAGGCCAAGGGACTCAAGGGACTGCACACTGTCAGAGGTTACCAGTACATGACAGGCGCTCTTTTGCACTGAAATTCTGGTTCTGTGATGTCCAATGCCGTCTGATGGAGCAAGTGCGATGCTTTAAACAGTTCATTGTATAACAAGGGGACTGAAAACAGGTGGCCTGCAATCTTCAAAGGAGTGGCCATACGCCATGGGACAATTCTGCGTTGAAATACACTGTCATTCTCAAAGGCAATACAAAAACAAAGGCAGTAGGCAAAACAGTGCCTCTAGGCTCTTCAATTGGGTTTCCGTGTGAGAGCATATCCTTCACCATCTAAGGGTAGATAGCGACATGGGAATTCTATCTGAATGGATGTCCTCACACATAGTGGGATCGTCTAATGGGGTAAACACATTTTATCTCAATGATTACATATAGGTGTTCCTAAATTCCTTATCTAGAACATCTCAAAAGAAAAATCGCATAATACAGATTATCAGGGAAAACAGTCTGGTTATACAAAAGGGAATTATACATAAGATGGGGGTCCATGGTACATTACTGCAATCTGAAAGTGTGAACCTGAATAATTCACCAACAATAAAGAAATGGGCTAACTGGTGAAAAGAATATGGAAATGGGAAATGGAACTAGGACACAGCTAAAATCCCAATAACTAGGCACGATGCGCTTGGGTGATAGTCAGGCATGTGACACAATACCAAGAGTATGGGTGATACACAAAAGGTCAAAATAATACACAAATTTAAACTCTACCGCTGGCTGCTACACCATATACGGTAATCTCAGCTAATGTTCCAGTTCCTTCTTCAGGGAAAAATTAAACCTGGTTTCCTTTATGGCACAAGGCCATACACTATTCAGGAAGCAGAACAAAACTGACTAATGTAATATAAAAAATTAAGTCACCATGCACAAAAGTCACAGATCTATAATTTATCCTTACGTCGAATTCAGGATACATAATTTTAGGGCTGCCTGTTCCTTAAGGGGAGGGGCAGTACGTGACTAACAGCATGTGGCACACTTTGATTCTGTATATCTCTTTTTTATTTCCCTTCAAATACCATTAAAGCCAAATTTGACATACACTGATGAAGTGTTGTCTGTTTTTCTGTGAAATTTAGTGTCAAAGCAAATCTACCTAACTGTTTGCAGGATACACATCGTCATGTATATCCCTTCACAACACAGGTAAACTTGTAATAGTATTATAAGCAGCAACATAAAACAAAAACATGCAAAAAAACGCACAAAACGGACATGTCAAGCCATCAGATATACTCACTGTATATCAAGCACAAAAAGCATAGACAAAACAATAGCATATATAAATGAGCAGTGACGCACAACACCAGGTCATGTACTAACAATATTCGGGCCTGCTTAATTTGTCAGGTGCAAAATCCTCATCCTCCTTTTGACAGCAAATCACCAGGTAGTGGAGATTTGGCTGTCAAATGCAACTTACTGTGTGTCACTTCTGACACACAGGACCAGCAGGAACAATTGATAAAAGGATAAAATTCAAGAATATGTAAAATGCACAAACGTTTCTTTTCAAAGAAATTACGCAAAAACACTTCTCTTTTCAACCAACCAAACTCACGTGTCTTGTCAGCCTTAAAATCACCCAGAACAATCTATGAATGATCTGTGAGCAGAAGCAAAAAGAAAAAATACACAACACACAAAAGAGAGACATTTCTCATGACAAACAGACATCAATTATAACTTTTAATCAGAAGACAAAACATGATACACATTAACAGACACAAAAAAATTTCCATTACTTAACTGTTACCATCTTGTCAGTCAGCTAGCAACATGAAGCCCTTTTAACTTTCCAAAAGTAAAATTCTTTCACTGACACTCTGCGTGTCCCGTGCGCCAACACCCTTTGAGGTCCTGCTTTTCCAAGCAATCATTTCTCCATCTGTTTACACTTACTCCTAACTCCCACCTTACTGACCTTAAGGTCAAAATCTGCCTTGCGGGCTCCTCAGCCCTCTATCTCTTCCTCACTCTTAAGGCTGAAAAAAGACAAAAAACCTTCCCAACTCTTTCTATCCTGCAATAACCAACCCTATTTAAAACACATGATATATATATTACTCCTGTAAGGGGCTACAATTTATTTCTATACTTAGATTATTAAAACAGTTACTGTGACTAATTCGCAAAACATAATAACATAACATACCATCTTTAGAACAGATGTTTGCTATTACCCTATGCAATGGTACTCATTTCAGCAACATTAAATGAATCTCACTGGGCCATTTAAAAGCAAACCCCAAATGGGGACAGTCTGCAAATTTGTATTACACCTAAATGTATGCATTTACTGAAGCCTAAAGCACTTTAAAGCTATCATAAATTGCAAGAATGCTGTTTTAAATGGTCTATTTTACCCAAATTCGGCTTTGATGTTTGGGGCACTTAAAAATAAATATCCTATACTTGTGATACATATTAATCATCCTCAGAATATTCTTTACAAATTACAGAGATTTTTAATCAGACATATCCCATGTAAATCTTTGGAAAAATTAGTTTTGTACGCCTGCGCTAAGTGAAATTCCATATGCTAATGTTCTCATTATGCGGTATAGCACAACTTAAATTAAATTTTAATGCTAGGATGTCATAGTATGAGCATTAAGCTTCATGAATAGTAAAAAACGAATTTTGTAGCACTTATTTTTAATAATTATTTTTCATAATTAATAAAAAAAAATTAAAAACCCAATTCTTTTTGATAATTCCACATATAAGAGCAAGCTGCATCCTTTGCCTATCATTTTTAGACGCATTCATTTATAAGCCCAAGCACAGACGCCTAACTTGAAACATGACAAAATGTTTGCGCCATTTGTTTCTTTTTAAAAAGGACAATTTTATTTAGCAACAGACCCAAGAATATGCTTACAAAATGTTGCTTAATAGACTGAAAACATCAAGAAAAACCACGAACAGACATTGAGCTCATTTCAGACATAAACAGAAAGGGGTCAAAACACTCAGGACACACAATACAGCGCGCTTTAGCCATGCATCTCGTGAATAGCGCCATCGCTATGTACTTACAGAAGTTGCACTAATGGGAAACCCACATAGACATTTAAACACACATTTAACCCACAAATTAATACTCAGGACAGAAACCAAGGACAGCCCACAGACTGTACTTAAACCAAACCATTTGTAAATACTAGTCATATTTACAAGAAACGCTTCTCAATTGTGTTTCAAAAAGACTGCAAAATCAGCCCAACAGACTGATGTATGTCCAAGAAGCGAAAATACACTCAATTCACTAGCTTTGGCTAGCAGAACACCAAACAAAATCGCTCTGCATATCTTCCTTCATAACATTGCGCAGAACAAAGGATCCTTATATGTATTATGTCATACTTTAATTCCCTGGGGATACAAAATCACCAAGGAAGAAATATGTTTGTAAATCTAAACCTATTTAGATATTCCCTTTAGGGGGGCCGGCTAATTTACTTCACATCACACTATGGTACCTTCCAAAAAAGCAACACATTTTTCCATGTGAGCTTGAGAACAGGCATGCCAAAAAATACTGCGGAATACACAAGTATTATAATCAAAGTGGTGCTTAAGGTACTTTTCGTACGTGCACCGTTCAACTAAACCAAATGGAGAAATATCTCCTCATTACCTGCCTACACAAATTGCAATTCGCATATCCAAACCTATACAAATCCAAAGTTGGCCAACACAAATTCCAAAGTTCCAAAGCTACAGTCCCAAATTTGCTAAGATTAGGCATCTTATAGCTAACTAATCTAGCTTCAAACTTCAAGGGGTTATCTCTACCAATACACTGGCAAATATACGAGCCCCTCGGCTTTGGTAATTTGCAATAACCAAATCAAAAACCAAGAAACCAAACCCCTCGGCTTTGGTAATTGCAATAACCAAATCAAAACCAAGAAACCAAACAAAGTCGTGGGAGCGACCCACTTGTACTTCTTATTTTTACTAATCAAAAGGTTATCCAAATTCTAACTGTCAAGTTCTACATGACCTAACGGTCTTTTTTAGAATACTCACGCCAAAAAGGTTCTCAGTCAGGAGTTACATCATGTGGAGGATCAAAATCAGAAAGATCAGAAATATACTGGGCTGCAGAATCAAAGAATCTCCAGAATCCCTGTGCACAGAGTACCTCCTTAGTAGAATCCTGTTCTGTCCTCCTCAGTAGATTTCAGTCCTCTGACAAGATCACTCCCACAGAAAGTCACTTCTCTGATGAAGCTCACGTTGGCCGCGCCATTTGAAGAACTGTAATCTTCATTCTCAGGGAATACTTACTAAAAAAAAAGAGAACTTGGCACAGAAGCTGAAAATATGAAAAGACATCTTTATTAAATTTAATAAGTGAGGCCACGTCACACAGAAGCCGTAGCAACTGAATGAGGTAGTCTGAGGAATACAGAGAACAGAGGTCTTTCATATGGTCTCAGGGTTACAAACTTCAGCATACAAGTAAGGGGCAGTCCTAGCTTTTGCAAGCATGCAAAATACCTAATGTTAGACGGAGACCCGGAGGGTCGGCCGAGTACTGGGGGAGAGGCCTCCGAGGAGGGCCGTCTCCAGCGATCGTACAGACAAGTCACTTCCCCCCCACAGATAGACACCACACAAGAATGAGATCAACACTCTTTATATAGGGTTCGTAAGGCAAGGTTATCAGCGATACAGGGGATTCAGGACTCGAAGGTCCCCTCAGTTCTAGTCTCTGTAGGGAAAGGGGTAGCGGGACAGTCTTGGTACCGGATCGGTACAGGGGGTGGCAAGAGAGGAGCTCACAATCCTCGAGCTTAGGAGTCTGCAAGGTCGGGCCGCGGCTGCGCCAGCCGGCTAGGATGAAGGTCTATAATGAAGGGGCCGCGGCAGCGCCAGCAGGCCAAGGCGATGGTTCAAGTGGCAGAGGGCCGCGGCAGCGCCAGCAGGCCAAGGTGGTAGTTCACGTTGCAGAGGGCCGCGGCAGCGCCAGCAGGCCAAGGCGATGGTTCACGTTGCAGAGGGCCGCGGCAGCGCCAGCAGGCCAAGGCGATGGTTCACGTTGCAGAGGGCCGCGGCAGCGCCAGCAGGCCAAGGTGGTAGTTCACGTTGCAGAGGGCCGCGACAGCGCCAGCAGGCCAAGATGATGGTTTCATGAGGGCGGGCCGCGGCAGCGCCAGCAGGCCAAGACGAAGGGTTCACAGGGCAGGGCTGCGGCAGCGCCAGCAGTCCGTCAAGGATGAGTTCTTCTCGGTGTCTCTCGACTCCAGGATACAACTGCCTTCCTGGTCTGGAGCTGCCCCAGTTATAGGTCTGGTCCCCTTTGATGTCCGGACCCTCGCGCCTGGAGGTCGGGAGGTCCGGAATGAGGGAGTCCAGACACCCAGCAGGGGGGTGGAGCCAGCGCCCAGGGAGGCCGGGGGTGATCGACACCTGGCGGAGGAGAGCCGTTGACGACTCCTTCTTCCATTGATCTGCCAAGTGGTCTCTTTACTTCCTGTGTGGAGGTTGGTGCCTCGATGTCGGGGCCTGGCCAGGCCCAGGGTTAGGGTCGAGTTGAGGCCATGCGGCCTCGTGCTGTAGTGTCCAAAGATGATTCAGAAAAGGGGGTGGTGATGAACAGAGTGTCTGAATTAAGCAGACCACTCTTACCCAGTCCAAAGATCAGGGCTTGATCCATCACCGTTATTTATCTCACTGCCCCATCCCAGCTCAGAACCTGGCTATATGCAAATTAGTCTGTCCCTGGCCCAGTGCATCATGGGAACAGGGCAGACCAAACTACCAAGCCAATTCTTCACCAGAAAGGAGACAAGCTACCGGGGACCGGTTTCTGGCATTTCAGCCTCTTCGGCCCGGCTTGCTTGAATCCTGATGGAGCAGTGAGAAAGGGACTCATATCTGAGTATACCTTGCCACACCTATAGTGGCCAAAAACGATTCAGAAAAGGGGGTGGTGATGAACAGAGTGTCTGAATTAAGCAGACCACTCTTACCCAGTCCAAAGATCAGGGCTTGATCCATCACCGTTATTTATCTCACTGCCCCATCCCAGCTCAGAACCTGGCTATATGCAAATTAGTCTGTCCCTGGCCCAGTGCATCATGGGAACAGGGCAGACCAAACTACCAAGCCAATTCTTCACCAGAAAGGAGACAAGCTACCGGGGACCGGTTTCTGGCATTTCAGCCTCTTCGGCCCGGCTTGCTTGAATCCTGATGGAGCAGTGAGAAAGGGACTCATATCTGAGTATACCTTGCCACACCTATAGTGGCCAAAAACGATTCAGAAAAGGGGGTGGTGATGAACAGAGTGTCTGAATTAAGCAGACCACTCTTACCCAGTCCAAAGATCAGGGCTTGATCCATCACTGTTATTTATCTCACTGCCCCATCCCAGCTCAGAACCTGGCTATATGCAAATTAGTCTGTCCCTGGCCCAGTGCATCATGGGAACAGGGCAGACCAAACTACCAAGCCAATTCTTCACCAGAAAGGAGACAAGCTACCGGGGACCGGTTTCTGGCATTTCAGCCTCTTCGGCCCGGCTTGCTTGAATCCTGATGGAGCAGTGAGAAAGGGACTCATGTCTGAGTATACCCTGCCACACCTATAGTGGCCAAAAACGATTCAGAAAAGGGGGTGGTGATGAACAGAGTGTCTGAATTAAGCAGACCACTCTTACCCAGTCCAAAGATCAGGGCTTGATCCATCACCGTTATTTATCTCACTGCCCCATCCCAGCTCAGAACCTGGCTATATGCAAATTAGTCTGTCCCTGGCCCAGTGCATCATGGGAACAGGGCAGACCAAACTACCAAGCCAATTCTTCACCAGAAAGGAGACAAGCTACCGGGGACCGGTTTCTGGCATTTCAGCCTCTTCGGCCCGGCTTGCTTGAATCCTGATGGAGCAGTGAGAAAGGGACTCATGTCTGAGTATACCCTGCCACACCTATAGTGGCCAAAAACGATTCAGAAAAGGGGGTGGTGATGAACAGAGTGTCTGAATTAAGCAGACCACTCTTACCCAGTCCAAAGATCAGGGCTTGATCCATCACCGTTATTTATCTCACTGCCCCATCCCAGCTCAGAACCTGGCTATATGCAAATTAGTCTGTCCCTGGCCCAGTGCATCATGGGAACAGGGCAGACCAAACTACCAAGCCAATTCTTCACCAGAAAGGAGACAAGCTACCGGGGACCGGTTTCTGGCATTTCAGCCTCTTCGGCCCGGCTTGCTTGAATCCTGATGGAGCAGTGAGAAAGGGACTCATGTCTGAGTATACCCTGCCACACCTATAGTGGCCAAAAACGATTCAGAAAAGGGGGTGGTGATGAACAGAGTGTCTGAATTAAGCAGACCACTCTTACCCAGTCCAAAGATCAGGGCTTGATCCATCACCGTTATTTATCTCACTGCCCCATCCCAGCTCAGAACCTGGCTATATGCAAATTAGTCTGTCCCTGGCCCAGTGCATCATGGGAACAGGGCAGACCAAACTACCAAGCCAATTCTTCACCAGAAAGGAGACAAGCTACCGGGGACCGGTTTCTGGCATTTCAGCCTCTTCGGCCCGGCTTTCTTGAATCCTGATGGAGCAGTGAGAAAGGGACTCATGTCTGAGTATACCCTGCCACACCTATAGTGGCCAAAAACGATTCAGAAAAGGGGGTGGTGATGAACAGAGTGTCTGAATTAAGCAGACCACTCTTACCCAGTCCAAAGATCAGGGCTTGATCCATCACCGTTATTTATCTCACTGCCCCATCCCAGCTCAGAACCTGGCTATATGCAAATTAGTCTGTCCCTGGCCCAGTGCATCATGGGAACAGGGCAGACCAAACTACCAAGCCAATTCTTCACCAGAAAGGAGACAAGCTACCGGGGACCGGTTTCTGGCATTTCAGCCTCTTCGGCCCGGCTTGCTTGAATCCTGATGGAGCAGTGAGAAAGGGACTCATGTCTGAGTATACCCTGCCACACCTATAGTGCCGGCTTCTGAAACTGGGATGGTGCAATGAGCTAAAAAACGGTGTTGGATCTAGCCCTGATCTCTTGACTGGGTGAGAGTACTCTGCTTAATTCAGAGACTCTGTCCATCACCACCCCTTGTTGTAAATAATTTTGTCCACCCTAAGCGTGGAAGGGTATACTCAGATGTGAGTCCCTTGCTCATTGCACCATCAGAATTCAAGCAAGCCGGGCCGAAGACGGCTGAAATGCCAGAAACCGGTCCCCGGAAGCTTGTTTCCTTCCCAGTGTAAGAATTGGCTTTTGTAGTCTGGTCTGCCCTGTTCCCATGATGCACTGGGCCAGGGACAGACTAATTTGCATACAGCCGGGTTCTGAAACTGGGATGGTGCAATGAGCTAAAAAACGGTGTTGGATCTAGCCCTGATCTCTTGACTGGGTGAGAGTACTCTGCTTAATTCAGAGACTCTGTCCATCACCACCCCTTGTTGTAAATAGTAGTGTCCAAAGATGGCGGCTGGGCCGGGGCCATGGTGCTGATGGGGACCAGGGCCAGCCGGTACGGGAGGGTTCAGGAGCTGGAGTCCCGTTATGGACGGGTTGTGGGTTGCCTCGGGGGTTGCCGGGGTGGTTCTTGCTGGGGATTCAGGGAGAGCCGGGTCCGGGCCCCGTTGTGCGGAGGGGGGACGGCCCAGCTACGAGGCCTGTCCAACATGCGTCCCCCCCAGCTGAGGGCAGGGAGAGTCAGCCATCCTCTTGGGGACTCTCCTCGCCGAGGCGGAAAAAGCGTGACAGGCCGTCTGCGTTGGCGTGGTCCTGGCCTGGACGATGCTCCACAGTGAAGTCCATCCCCTGCAGGGAGATGGACCAGCGCAACAGTTTCGGGTTTTCCCCCCGCATCTGCATCAGCCATTGCAGGGGTCGGTGGTCTGTCTGCACCCGAAAGTGGGTGCCGAAGAGGTAGGGCCGGAGCTTCTTGAGGGCCCAGACTACGGCGAAGGCCTCCCTCTCGATGGTGCTCCAGCGCTGTTCTCGGGCCAGCAGGCGTCGGCTGATGAATGCCACTGGCTGATCGACTCCCTCGGTGTTGAGTTGGGAGAGGACGGCCCCCACGCCATGATCGGAGGCGTCCGTCTGTACAATGAATTCCCGGCCGTAGTCGGGAGCCTGGAGCACGGGGGCAGTGCACATGGCGGCCTTCAGCTTCTCGAAGGCCGATTGGTAGTTCGGAGTCCAGTGGACTGTTTTGGGGTTCTTCTTGGATGTGAGCTCCGTGAGGGGCCCCACGATGCTTCCATAGTCCTTCACAAACCGCCGGTAGTACCCGGTGAGTCCCAGGAAGGCCCGGACCTCGGTTTGGGTCGTAGGGGGCTGCCAGGCCTGGATGGCAGCGATCTTGAGCTGGAGGGGGGCCACCAGCCCGCTTCCCACTTGGTGTCCTAGGTAGGTCACGGACCCTTGGCCAACCTGACATTTGCTGGCCTTGAGGGTGAGCCCGGCCTGCCGGAGGGCGTGTAGAACTTCCCGCAGGTGGCGGAGGTGGTCGGTCCAGTGGTGACTGTACACAGCGATGTCGTCCAGGTAGGCGGCGCTGAATTCTTCGAGGCCCGCCAGTACCTGGTTCACGAGTCGTTGAAATGTTGCCGGAGCGTTTTTCATGCCGAATGGCATCACCTTGAAGTGGTAGTGACCGTCCGGGGTAGAGAAGGCGGATCGTTCTTGGGCCCTGGGGGTGAGGCCGATTTGCCAGTAGCCCGCTGTTAAATCGAAGATGCTCAGGTAGCGGGCGGCCCCCATACGGTCAATTAGCTCATCTGCCCGGGGGATAGGGTGAGCGTCGGTCCTGGTAACGGCATTCAGACCCCGGTAGTCCACACAGAACCGGAGCTCAGGGGCAACGCCCGGGGCGGCAGCCTTGGGGACCAGGACGACTGGGCTGGCCCAGGGGCTGTCAGAGGGTTCAATCACTCCCAGGGCCAGCATCTTGGATACCTCGGCCTGGATGCAGGCGCGCACCCGATCTGGTACGCGGTACGCCCTGTGTCGAATAGGGGGGCTGTCCCCGGTGTCCACATCGTGAAGGCACCAGGGGGTGACCCCGGGGGTGAGAGAGAACAAGGATGCGAACCGTGTCAGGAGAGCTTGACAGTCTTGGCGTTGCTCCGGGGACAAGGCCTCGGAGAGTCTGACCCCTTCCACTGAGCCATCCTGCTCGAGGGTCCTCAGCAGGTCAGGAAGGGGCTCGGAGTCTTCTTCCGTCCCATTATCGGTAGCCATCAGGAGGCTGAGTTCCGAGCGTACAAAATGGGGTTTGAGTCTGTTGGCGTGGAGGACCCGTAGGGGGTTCCGTGCGGTTTCCATGTCGATTAAATAGGTGACGGGCCCCTTGCGTTCGATCACCTTGAAGGGCCCGGACCATTTGTCCTGTAGGGCACAGGGTTCAACCGGGGTCATCACCCAGACCTGCTGTCCCGGTTCAAACTCAATGGAGGAGGCGTGCTGATCATACCATTTCTTCATGTCCTCCTGACTGGCTTCAAGGTTTGCTTTGGCGATCTCCCTGAATCGCCGGGTCTGGTTGCGCAGGGCCAGGAGATACTTGTATATATCAGGGGGAGCTTTCTGGGGGGGCCTCTCCCAACCTTCTTTGACTAGGCTGAGGGGACCCCGGACGGGGTGTCCGTACAGGAGTTCAAATGGGCTGAAGCCTAGGGATTTTTGAGGGACTTCTCGATAGGCAAACAGGAGGCACGGGAGTAGCACGTCCCACTGGCGACGGAGGTGTTCTTCTAGGCCCATGATCATTCCTTTGAGTGTGCGGTTAAACCGCTCGACCAATCCATTTCCTTGCGGGTGATAGGGGGTCGTGAATTTGTAGGTGACCCCGCACTGTTGCCAGAGAGACTTCATGTATTTTGAGATGAAGTTCGTGCCCCTGTCGCTGACGACCTCCCGGGGGAAACCCACCCGGGAGAAGATCCCCATCAGGGCTCGGCCTACCACGGGTGCCGTCACGGTTCGAAGAGGGATGGCCTCGGGATAGCGGGTGGCGTGGTCCACCAGGACCAGGATGAACCGGTGTCCTTGGGCGGTTCGGGGGTCCAGGGGCCCCACAATGTCTATTCCCACCCGTTCGAACGGGGTGGTGACTACGGGAAAAGGCTGTAAGGGTGCTTTGGTTTTTCGGCCACTTTTTCCGCTGGCCTGGCAGGTGGGGCAGGCCCTGCAGTGGTTGGTGACATCCTTTCGCATTTGGGGCCAGTAAAAGTGGGTCACCAGGCGGTCGTACGTTTTGTCCTGTCCCAGGTGTCCGGCAAGGGGGACATCGTGGGCTAAGTTCAGGAGGAAATCTCTGAAGCGAAGGGGCACCACCAGCACCCGACTGGCCCCTAGTTCTGCAATCCTTTGCTCGCTGTAGAGCAGGTCATTGTCCCAGTAGATCCAGTGGGCCCCCGAGGTGTCCCCTGCGCTCTGGGCAAGGGCTTGCTGCCGGAGTCCCTCGAGGGAGGGACAGGTTCTTTGTTCTTGCCGGAATTGTTCCTGGGTAGGACCCCCCTCGTGACACCACTGGGCCAGGTCGGGGAGGTCCTGGAGCCGACCGTGTCCTTCTTCGGTTTGGGCTGGGGGACTTGCTTCGGGGGTGGCCTCCTCTGGGACAATCGCGGGAGGAGGTTCCGGCCACTCGGGTTCCTCTGGACTGGGGACGGCCTGGGCGGTCATGGACCAGGTCGTGATGCAGACCCATTCGGAGAGGCCCAGCATCCCCAGGTGCTCTCTCCGTTCGACTGCTGCCCAGGGAGAACTTTCGAGATCGTTCCCCAGGAGGCAATCCACAGGGGCATCATCGCGGACAGTCACTTTCAGCATCCCGGATACTCCTCCCCATTCGAAGGGGACGTAGGCCATTTGACATAGGCTTTCTGAGTTGTCGGCCGACCGGACAGGGCAAAGAATGTTCGGCAAGATCTGGTCCGGGGCCACCAGATGACAGCGGACTGCGGTCACACTGGCCCCGGTGTCGCGGAGAGCTTCCGCCCGGCGCCCATTAATGTTGACCCACTGGCTGTACTTCTGCGTGTTGGCGGGAAGGGGGGCCCGGGGGATCAGGTCTCGTTCCCCTAAGCAAACCAGGGACATGGCGGCCGGTTCCCACTCAGGCTGGTCGGTCTCGTACTCCTCTTGGTCTTCTGGGGTTTGCTCTTCCCCCAGGGCGGCAGCAGCGACCTGGCGGGGTATAGTGTTCGGGTTCCTTGGACAGTTGGGATCATTGGCGTAGTGGCCGGGTCGCTGGCACCGGTGGCAAGTAATGTTGGCTCGGAAGCCTGGTCGCATCGGGGGGTTTCCCCTGCTGGCCGGGGGCGGGGGGTTGCTTGCGGGAGTCACCGGGCCAGTGTCTCTACCCCGACCCTGGCCTCCTCCTCCCCCACGGGGGCGATGGGGCCCTTGGGCAGTTCTGTTCGGTTCGCTGGGCCCGTTTCGGCCAACTCGGGTGCTTTCCCATCGGTCAGCTTCGGCGGCGAGTTGCCGAGGTTCCGTTAGTTTACTGTCCAGGAGGTGCTGTCTGAGTTCGATGAAGCAGTTGTTAGAAAGGTGCTCCCACACAATAAGGTCAAAGAGTTGGTCGTAGGTGGTCACCTTGCTGCCCTTGATCCACCCCTCGAAGGCCCGGCTAAAGAAGTTCACGTACTCCACCCAAGTGGTACCGGGGATCCGTTTGCAGTCGCGGAACCGCTGGCGGTACATCTCGGGTGTGAGTCCGTAACGAGTAAGGAGGGCGGCCTTCATGTGGTCGTAGGATGTCATCAGATGGTCCGGGAGTTGCAGCAGGGCGTCTCGCCCTTCGTTGACAAACCTCCCCCATAACCCGGCTCCCCAGTCGCTCCTGGGAATCCGGTGGGAGGTCATGGCTACCTCGTAGGCTTTAAACCACTGCTGGATATCATCGTTCTTGTAGTACTCTCTGATGACATCCTTGGGGATGTGGACCTTGGGGTCTGTAGTGGCAGGAGTGTTCGTGCGCTCGGGGGTCCCGAGCTCCTTGTTCTGCTTCCGAAGCTCTAGTTCTTTGAGGTTGCGCTCATGTTCGTAGGCTAGCTTCTTCTCTTCTAGCTCTCTCTGCCTTTGTTTCTCCTCTCGCTCCTCTCGGAGCCGTAAGTGTTCCAACGTTATTTTTTGTTCCGCCAATTTGAGCTCTCCATCTAAGCGAAGTCGTGCCAGTTCTAATTCATGGAGCCTGCTTTTTTCTCGTTCCCGGACCTCCTCCGGGGAGAGACCCGATCTTCTTTCTTCCGTCGGCGTGGGGCTTGTTTCGGGTGTCTCGGGGTTTCGTGTTTGGGGTACGGTCGTACCCGTCTCCGCCCAAGATTCCAGGGCTCGTTTGAAGTCCTCTTTCGTGCTTAGTCCTGTGGTTGAAATGCCTAGTTCTATGCAAAATTGTTTCAGTTCTCTGTGGTTGTATTCTTCCAACTTTTCCATCTGGAATTTTTCCGTTGTTCCACTCTCTTTTGTTGTCATGGTGGTTGTGTGTCGTGGGGCGAGTGACCCTCTGTACGATTATGCGTAGGTTCGGATCGCGCCGCTGGCCACCAATGTTAGACGGAGACCCGGAGGGTCGGCCGAGTACTGGGGGAGAGGCCTCCGAGGAGGGCCGTCTCCAGCGATCGTACAGACAAGTCACTTCCCCCCCACAGATAGACACCACACAAGGATGAGATCAACACTCTTTATATAGGGTTCGTAAGGCAAGGTTATCAGCGATACAGGGGATTCAGGACTCGAAGGTCCCCTCAGTTCTAGTCTCTGTAGGGAAAGGGGTAGCGGGACAGTCTTGGTACCGGATCGGTACAGGGGGTGGCAAGAGAGGAGCTCACAATCCTCGAGCTTAGGAGTCTGCAAGGTCGGGCCGCGGCTGCGCCAGCCGGCTAGGATGAAGGTCTATAATGAAGGGGCCGCGGCAGCGCCAGCAGGCCAAGGCGATGGTTCAAGTGGCAGAGGGCCGCGGCAGCGCCAGCAGGCCAAGGTGGTAGTTCACGTTGCAGAGGGCCGCGGCAGCGCCAGCAGGCCAAGGCGATGGTTCACGTTGCAGAGGGCCGCGGCAGCGCCAGCAGGCCAAGGCGATGGTTCACGTTGCAGAGGGCCGCGGCAGCGCCAGCAGGCCAAGGTGGTAGTTCACGTTGCAGAGGGCCGCGGCAGTGCCAGCAGGCCAAGATGATGGTTTCACGAGGGCGGGCCGCGGCAGCGCCAGCAGGCCAAGACGAAGGGTTCACAGGGCAGGGCTGCGGCAGCGCCAGCAGTCCGTCAAGGATGAGTTCTTCTCGGTGTCTCTCGACTCCAGGATACAACTGCCTTCCTGGTCTGGAGCTGCCCCAGTTATAGGTCTGGTCCCCTTTGATGTCCGGACCCTCGCGCCTGGAGGTCGGGAGGTCCGGAATGAGGGAGTCCAGACACCCAGCAGGGGGGTGGAGCCAGCGCCCAGGGAGGCCGGGGGTGATCGACACCTGGCGGAGGAGAGCCGTTGACGACTCCTTCTTCCATTGATCTGCCAAGTGGTCTCTTTACTTCCTGTGTGGAGGTTGGTGCCTCGATGTCGGGGCCTGGCTAGGCCCAGGGTTAGGGTCGAGTTGAGGCCACGCGGCCTCGTGCTGTAGTGTCCAAAGATGGCGGCTGGGCCGGGGCCATGGTGCTGATGGGGACCAGGGCCAGCCGGTACGGGAGGGTTCAGGAGCTGGAGTCCCGTTATGGACGGGTTGTGGGTTGGTTGCCGGGGTGGTTCTTGCTGGGGATTCAGGGAGAGCCGGGTCCGGGCCCCGTTGTGCGGAGGGGGGACGGCCCAGCTACGAGGCCTGTCTAACACCTAACATTCCTTCTTACACAAGCCGGACAAACCCATAATAAAAGGACCACAACCCATATCATAAACAGACCATAAAAGAAGGAACAGAAAACAGATAAGGGGTGTGTGTGTGCATACCAAACTCTACAATGTCCTGTGCTTTGATCCCCAATCTTGATCAGCTAAAGGGCAGGAACTGGTTTAACAAGGTCAGATTCAGGCAACAGGGTCAGTTCACTCAGGTCAAACAGGAGTCAGCACAAACTCAAGCTAAGGTCTACATGTCCTTAAAAGACTTGTTTCAGCCACAATCATGGCCTATGTGAGGGCAACCACACAATGGCTGCCATACACAAAATGGAACCCACGGGTTCAGAATTCACAGAACCTCACGGTGCGGGCTCTTGAGGAAGAATAAACGAAAGTAAGCGTGGACTTTCCACTTGCTGCGTAGCCAGAGTAGCATATCCTGCAGCCCTGCATTGCTGCTATCCTCAACGTGCTCGATGCAGCTCTGGACCAACACAACTTTTGTGCGCCGTGGGGGTCACCTGTAGAATCTGTGCGCTGCAGCGCAGCATGGTAATTGTTGACCGTGCGTGAGTCCAGTAGGCAGCACAGCCATACTTACCTGCATTGGCAGCATTACGGCTGGGGACAATGTCTGTGCTGCAGCAGGCAGGGTCACCCGCAAGCTGAGCAGTGAATGCTGATGCCGTTGCCATCCCTGGACCTACTAATTACAGGCAGCACTAGTAGTGACATCACCTGCTGTGCTCGAGCTGCCGTTTCGTAATAAACCCAGTCATACCGCACTGATTAATATATGCAAATAAGCATTTTCATTTGGTGTACATTTTGTTTTTGCACTCGGTGTAGGTAAGAAAGTAAAACACGTCATCTTCTACTTCTTTAGGAATGACAACAGGACAACTCAAAGTTCAAAATAGCAGGGACATGTACAGGCTGACAACAGGGGTCACGGGCAGCAGCAGTGTTATAGATGAGAGAGAGAGCAGGAATAAGGAGGAGAAAGAAACAACAGGAGAGGAGAGAGAGAAGACGGAGCTAAGTGGAAGAAAAGGAGAGCAAATCAGATACAAAGAGAAAGCAGCCATGATGTGAAGAAGAGAGCACTAAGAAGAGAGAAGATAGAATGAAATCATGTAGAGGATAGGACAGAGGAAAAAAAGCAGACAAATGATAAAACGGAGACACAGCTAATCACTGCTAGAAGAGTGATAGTAAAGAGCCAAGACTGAGGGGAGAGCGAGCAGAGCATGGATAAAAGTGAAGAGGAAAAAGGGCAGGGCTAGAATGAATAGAGTGCAAATCAGAAATACAGGGAATAAGGTAACACACCAGGTGTGACAAAGATGATAGAAAACAATTAGAGAGGCGAGAGGATGGCCTCTTAGAGCAAAGACTTACGGGACAGACAACAGATCAAGGTAAGAAGATAGAGACTGAAGCAGTGAGAGTTTTGACAGTGGGGCTCACCAGAGGAAGATATGAGCTGTGGCCTCCTTGGCAACATTTTCAGCACCTGCACTTCTTTTTTACAAATTAAGTACTGTTCTTGACTCTATGGTAAAGGTGGTTGGTCGAGTCATCTTGCAACGGTTACAGGACTGGGCAACCAAATCCAATGTTCTATCTGATCTGCAGTATGGGTTCCGGGAGGGTCTGGGTACCCTTGAACAAAGTCTTAACCTGGCTATGATAGTCGGGAAATACACACAAGCAAAAAATGGGAAACTATACCTAGTTTTCATTGACTTGACTGCAGCTTTTGATTCTGTTGTCCATGCGAGGCTATGGGAGACCCTCATTGATCTTGGGGTGGATCATGATCTAATCGCTTTCCTGCACCGTTTTTATGAGAGAGCTTCAGCTAGTGTTAGATTTTTGGATGAAGGGGCAATGCACTTCGGGATTTCCTGTTAGAAGAGGGGTGCACCAGGGCTGCGTGCTGGCCCCGTTTCTTTTTAATTTATATATAAATGGTATGGCCATCGCATTTCTTAAAGGGGGCTCAGATTTTCCGCAAGTTGGTGGGAGAGGAATCCCTGCTCTCCTCTACGCCGACGATGCTTTCCTCTTGGTGCGCGCAGGCAATGGCCTACAAAAAGCCCTGACCAGTTTTAGTGATTTTATGGGTGACCTGGGATTAAAAATAAATCTTTCTAAGACCTTCACAATTAATTGTGTATCTGGGTCCTGGAGCACTACTGGTCGAGACATTTTTCTGGAGGGAAGTAAGATAGCTAATACAAGGACCTTTTCATATCTTGGTGACCTTTTTAGCTACAACGATACTTGGACCCAAGCAATCGCCCAGAAAAAATTGTCCTTTAATAGATCCATTAGTGCCTTGACCACCTTTACCAAAAGATTAGGGAGGAGACCCCCCAGGGAGCTTATGCATATATACAAGGCTCAGTATGTATCGGCTGTGGCATATGGGGCTGGGGTGTGGGGCATTTCTAATCCCTCTTCCCTGCAAACAGTAGAAAACCTCTTTCTTCGTTATATTCTTGGTGTTCCACCTGGTACGTCCTCTTTTGTTTGCCATGAGGAGTTGGGTCTTTCATATATCACGGATCTTATTAAACTCGAGCCCATACTCCTTTGGCACAGGATTTGGTCTAGCGAACATACTCAATTAAATCGTGAGATCTTGTACGATTGTATAAAGCTAAATGGAGCATTGAAAATTCCTTGGCTCAGGTACATATTCCAGTTTGCCAAAGACCTTGGCCCTCCTGAGTATTATTTAAAACCGAACTTAATGACCCAAATGTCAAGGAAAACTCTGAAGAAAGATTGTTTGGATTTATTGGGATCTGTGAGATTAGCGGTTGAAACCCCAAAACCCACAGTCATTTACCATCAGCTAAGGCTTACAAACTTCAACATGGAACCGTACATACATTTTGTTTCTAAAGACCATGACAGAATGTTATTAATGAGATTCCGATTAGGAATAGTCCATAGAATTTTGACTGTCCCGCTAATGAATGACTGGTCAAGAGAACTCCCTCGGTGTATGTGTGACTTTACATCGGAAGAGTCTACCATTCACTTACGCTTCTTCCGTAAATTTTTTCATGAATTAAGGAAATTCTGGATACTTCCTATTTTAAGGTCCTTTGGCCTAACGCAATGTCATCCAGCCCTCGTGCGATTTCAATATTTAGAGAATGAATTTGTGGCTTGGAGGGTTTCTAGCTTTTTGAAGAAAGCTGTGTGGCTGAGGAAAAGTATGTTTTTTTAATCCTGATGGGCTTTTTCCTTTTTAAACACTTTTTGTGTAAATATTTTAAGATGTATAGTTTTATCATTCTCTCTAGATCTGTATTTTTATACTGTGACTTATTTATTCTATAGACTTTGATGTTTGCTTTTATGATTATATGTATATGATCGACTAAAGCTTGATTTGATTTGATTCAATGCAAATATTGACTCAAATATAATGTAAATATTGACTCACATATCTATATCTATATATATATGTATATATATATATATATATATTTTTTTCCACGAGCGATCCTGTCGTTTCGTGGAGAATATATATATATATATATATATATATATATATATATATATATATATATATATATATCACAACAACATCTCCTCTTCTTTGAGAAAGATCAGAGGACACAGCGGGGCTTCAGTGAGCTTCTTTATTAAAGGAATATGGCACAACGCGTTTCAGCGACTGCCTTCTTCAGATGCCTCCTTCATAATTACCAGTCTCTCTCAGCAAAGTCGTTAAATAGGCGCCTCCTACTTCTGTGGTGGAGTGCGCACCTGGTTCACTTTCCCTTAAAGCTGCCACAATGATTTCAAAGGACCGGCACTACCGATCCCACAATGCAGCTTTCAGATCGCAGATAGCAGGGCTGTCAATTGTTTTTCATCGTGAATCCAGTGAGAGATCTTGGGTATAATTATACAAAATGTAAAAAGTTCTCCTGTCCCCTGCTTCCAGCTCCCCATCTCATCTTTGGCAATATATATATATATTAAATCATGAAGTGAGAAAAACACAATGAATGTCCATATAAATCCTTATTTTTATTGTATGTCCTTCTCTTGTACACTTGAAAATGTTGTCTTCAGTTGATAAGAACACAGGTATTACAGTCCAACAGATACATCAATGACCATCTTCATATACATGTAATTAAGACAACATGTGCTTCACGAAATAGTTTCACTTCTTCAGGGCTTAGCAGAAAAGATTCCAAGCTAGGCAAGACCTAAAAAACGGGACAGTTGGCAACTATGCAAGAACGCTTGGTTACTGGAACAAATTTTTTTTTTACACAATCAGCAGAAATTAAGCATTTAATTTAATTTAATACGAGTCTTTAACTGAGACCTACAGTGACTCCTGCTTATTTAACGTGACTACACTCTATAGTTAACTGTTAAAATAGATTTCACACATTACAGTCACTATAAACATAGAATTGTACTTAAATATATGTAGTAAATGATTTGGCATGATATACATTAGTATGTCACTGAATGTAAATGAATATTAGCGAGACTGCATCACCGTTATCGAAAGCGTTCAGTGCTCTGTGGTGATCACACTTTGACAGAAATCAACAAACATTGTTAATGCTAACAAGCCAGGCTTTAATATGTTATCTTACATTCACAGGCATGCACAAATGCTGCTTAGCATGCAAAAGCCAGACTTAATGGATAGGGGTAAAATTAGCAAAGAAGTATTGCTTTTAACTGAATTTATATTAGGAATGAGGAATTAAATGTGACAAAAAGAGTGATGATTGATTGTGCTTTTCAGAAGTAAAATAATGCCCCATGTATTTCACAGGAAACACTTTCTTGAGAGTGGGAGGATACACCAGACAGCCAATGGAATGGGCTGAGACAGTAATACTCCTCTGCGTCCAGCTAAAAACCTCTCTAGGTGCATTTTTAAGAACCTGTCCAAAACCATAAACTCTTTGCCAGGTATTAAGTGAGTGGTCTTCCTCTGCCTCCAGCCCCCCGTCCAATACGTGATAAGCACTTTCTTCTCTCATCATGTATCTCTGGTCCGCCGCAAGCCAGCACATAGCAAAACGTGCACACAAAAATGATTGCATAAAATGCACACAGACAGAATGAGCTAACACGTATTATGGTGCAGAGCTCTTAACAGATTGCACTCAAGAGATTATTTTGGAAAGATGTTTTATTGCAGCCCAAGCCATTTGTTTAGGAGACCTATGGTCCACTGCATGTCTCATCTGAATTCCAATGAGGATTCTGAAATGTCGACATATTTGATTTTTGCTGTGAATAATGTTCCTGTTATCTGTTCAGGCAGTAGACAAGGACACATTAGCACTCCTTTACTCTCAGTACGGACAGTATCCCCAGAGTAAGGAAAGGACGCACAGCTGCAGAGTTTGCTTTGTATGTCCACATTGGTGCAGACTGTGGAGACAAAGTCTCCCCCAGAACTCCACACATGCCCCAGGGCAGGTGGACAGTAGCATATCCTGCAGCCTGTCAGAGGCATGTGGAGGGTAGTTGTGACACTTTTCCCTCTGGTCACAAGCGTGGGCCTACACATAACAACAAGCATTGGCATAGCCAATAGGTCTCGCCTTTGGGATCTTATAAGTGTTTAGTTATCCAGCACAATATCTTTGGTGCAACATCAAGTGTTGCATGGCTAAACACTTATAAGGCCCCAAACGCGAGACCTATTGGCTATGAAGCTGCTGTGAAATATGAGGCTCTGTTTGTAGGAGCATTTCCCACCAGATATAAAAATATCTTAAAACTCTGCATTGGCTTCCCCTTCCAAAGAGAATATTTTTCAAGATGCTGCTGGTCGCCTTCCGGGCTTTCAATAGCTCTGGCCCACGATACCTTACCAAACGCTTCCCCCACTACAACCCGTCTAGATCCCTTCGTTCCTCCCACGACAACCTCATCCTCCCTGCCAAGTTCAATCTGAAGACGAAAGGTGGCAAAACCTTACACCACTTGGCCTCAAAAGCCTGGAACCTCATGCCCAAAAACCTAAGATTCGTAACCCACGAAAAACCTTTTAGAAAATTGCTCAAAACATGGATCTTCAGCCTTAAGGATGATTACGTCAAAGCCGCCATATAACTTCTTTTCCCCCTACTACTGGTTGTGATCCTCTACCGGGATTTGTCAGCGCCAAGATGCTCCTTTCGGAGCGACCGTTGCGCTCTATAAATACCACTACAAATACAAATACAAAAATATAGACTGTTGGTGTCTCTCTAGAAGCCAGCCTTATCAAGATACTTCACGTTATGGCAATTTATGGCACATTTTGTTGACCTTTTACAGATTTCATATGAATATTAGTAGATTTAAACATTAAATCTGCTGGTCGTTACATGACTGGGCACTCCATATTTGTTTTTAATCAGAAAGCTCTATGTTCTCTTTAAATGATATTAAACCATGCGAGTATTACATTCCAAAGACCTGGTACTGAGAAATTCAGAAAGATCTTACATTACACTATATACACAGTTATAGTAGGTGATGGGAAATAAAGGTTACGACACATAAGTATGCAAAAAACAAATTCTCTTGCGTGTTTTGCTATTTAATTGATCATTTGTAGGCGTCTTTGTAAACTTGAAAAACATCTTTGCATTGCAGTACTGCTGGCAAAACATTAAAAAAAACAGTCAGCCAACGTTGATTACCGAAACTTGAATAGTAAAAAGTCCACTGGGCCCATGAAACGGAGATGGTCCAAATTGAGAAGGCAAGTTCTTGTGCAGCAGCACCTAATTTCACACTTCATGTAATGGCGGCTGAAAGTGTGTGTGTCTGTGTGTGAGAGTACCTTTACAAAGTACCTTTAACGTACTATAGAGTCTTCAGGCGGCACCAGAAGACCTGTCTGATTTTGCCTTGGTGTTTTTTTTTCAGGAACCAGCATTTTGTAGAAATCCACATACATGTCTTGCTCTGAAATACTTTACACGCCATGTTGTTTTCCCTGGAGTCAAAACGGCTCATGATTTGGGCAGGATGCTTGCCATTGTGGTAATATCAACAAGCATTGGTTGTACACGGTGCTTGGCGTTCCTGGTAGTGTTCTGTTTGATGTTTTTTGAGAGACGGCAAGAGGCTCTCTGCATTGAAATGCCTCCGTGAGAGGAAACAGGCTGCCGTACATCCTGGCGGAAAATGGTGCTTAACTCCGCGGCAAACGTGGAGTGTTCTTTGCTACCTCAGGACCTCATTATTCGTGAAACTATGAACCGACGCTCACGTGGTTTTGTTGAGCTTTAGTTCCCATTCTTCTGTAAATGGCTCCTTTTTCAAGTGATTTAATGGCGATGAATGACAAGAGGTCTGAAGTCTTTTACATTGAATTCAGGCCTCTCACTGCAAGGCTTGTGCATTAAAGGAAGTTCACCATTCAGGAAAAAAAAGAGGCGCCCAAACCTTTATGTAAAGAGGCAGGTTTTAAATGACCTCTTTGTGATACACGAAACAGTTTCTATAGATATTCCAGTGCTCTTTGGGTTTTACGATTATACACAAACTGCCCCTTTGACTTTGAAGCTATGCAAATGAGTGGTCTTAATTTTTCATTTCAAAACATTTGGGCTCGTAGATGCCTTGCAATGATTGCTGTTAAAACAAGCGGCCGCGAAAGCTAATTAATGAGTACTTGTGCACGCGCAGTCTGCTCTTTTTCAAAGCATATACTCGTGCTTGTGGCTTGCCGCTGCGCACTCTTGCAAGCTGTAGGCCGCCACAAGCACGAGTATGTGCTTTGAAAAAGAGTTGAATGACGGCTAAAGGTCTCATATGCAGCGCATGCGCTCTGCGTAGGCGAGACCTAAAAAAAGTGTATTTATAGAGCGCATGATCAGCCCAGGGGATGCAAAATTTACGGGCAACATGTGTTCATTGTTACAAAACTCTGTGGTATGCATTATGTCAATCTGGGAAGGATGAATATCCAAGGGGCCTCACAGGTATTAAAGCCTGTGACCAGGGGTTCCACCATTCAACCCTCCAGTGGATGCATTAGTATGATGAACCACCAGACCCGGCATCAGCAAGAGAATTTCACCATCACCATAGCATTGGAATGCTTTACGTTCGCATTTCTCTTTCCACACCATTGCAATGGCAAAGAATATTTTGGCCGTTTTAGTTGCCCAAACTATGAAAGACAACAGAAATGCAGAAGTGAGCATTCCATGGACACTCCAACATGCTGTATGGTACCAATCTGTGCAGGAGGTCCCATCGCGGTACTTGTCCCTGCTTTTCACGATGTGTTTCTCATCTTCTTTTTCTTCCCCATGCTGTTTTTTTCTATTTAAAGATACTAATGAAGTTTCTACCCTTGATGGGCAATGACTGGAACTTTAAGGAAAAGGTCTTTGTTCTAGTTCTGTACAAAGCCGAGGTCCAGGTGGCAATGCTCCAAACTACAGCTGTGCAGCTTGGAGGGTGGGCAAATTGATATGCACTGCCAAAGCCTTCAGCCCAGTGTGATGCTTGCAGTTGACCCACCACACATGAACAATGGACTAGCCAATAGGGGAATATTATGAGTGTCCACGACAGGCCGGTACTAATGAAAAACTGGTAGAGCTGGGGCAGAAACAGTGATATATAAGGCTTGCTTGCCCACTGACTGTCTCTCTTCCAGAAATAATGATCTTTTGGAAACATGAGGTGCAAATCTCATGATCTCTCAGTAGACTGGTCCACCCCTACGAGATTTAAATATAGAATTACAGCTACAGTATTGCTGTAATCATTGGTAACATTCCTACGAATCTTCTAAAGTCAGCCACATTGAATTTCACCACATTTCCTTCTGAATGACTTCATCCTTTGTATGCCAGGCCGTTCTCCCTGAGCGAGTAGAAGGAAGGGCATGGCTTTAATATTGTAAAAGCTGTGGAGTGTGCAGAGATCCCATCAATCCACCAGACACATCTATAAACGGCAATGATTGTGTCACCTATTTCTATGCATTCTTTTTATGTCTTCATAGAAAGCTCCAGGCCTCCTGGGAGTCATGCACAGTCTGGAACACATTTAGGAGATCAATACTTTGCCGGACAGAGTCTATTTCAGCCCTTTTCTTTTATTTGAAACATCCTTTCAGATTATTGCATCTCACAGATAAAAATGCAGAAGTTAATCAAGTCTCAGGGTTGCAAAAAGTTGAGGACGCCATCATATTCAACATTATTAGATACTTAGACTGAAGGATCTGTTTCTAATTTCCTATGCTGTGGTTAATTGCGAGCATGTTTGTGCTGCAGGAACTAAGGTTGTTCGTGTTCTCACAAAAAAACAATTTTGTGGGATAACATATCTGGGAACTTTTTACCTAAAATGTTTTTTAAAAATGAACTACATTTACCATTTGGTAGAAAATAAATCGTAGAATGTATTATTTTTTTCGAAATTGTCTTTTACGTGCTTTTTTTTAAAAAAAAAGGTGTTAATACCATCAGCTTTCCAAATGAATTATCTTTGTTGGTTTTTATAAAAAAGAATGTTAAAATACCTTTTCGTTTCACTCCCTTTCCACATCCTGAAAACGGGCAATGTTTCAGATTTTTGGCTGCTTCCACAGGTTATCCCAATTCCCTCCTTCCACTGTCTGCCCTTTATGGAGGGGTGTTTACGCAATGCTTCACCCATTTTTAAAAGATGTTAATTTTCCACTGCTCCATGCTCCACCTTTCTAATCCTTCATGGGATCTCATCCATGCTCCTATTTCTTCTCTTACACTCCTTACATCCTCTTACCTTTGTCTCCTTACCTCTTTTTTCTGCTTTAATATGAAAGTTATGCACTCTAATCAGAATTTGCTGAGGGTTTGACGTTTTTTTATTTTTTTAAAACATACTTTTTTTTCTGAAAGCATTTAATAGGGTTTTTTTCTTTCATTATATTTGACCAAACCGTATACTATTAATGTGTTTTCCCACTAACTGGATTTTCAATAATTTTGGTCCTTAGACATGGGTTTCTAATTGGTTTTTCAATGAATTTACATAGTATACAGAACCATAGACAAGACCCACGCCATACATTCTAACCTATGTTGATATAAAACAGGAGCTGCCCTTGAACTCCTTATTGAAAGTGGGCTATAAATAAAAATAACAAAAATATTTATCATTTAATCCCACCTGATTCGCAGTTCATTAAATCATCCCATGAAAGCAAATCCACCAAAAACATCATCAATTTCGTACGAAAAATAAGGAAGAAAAGAGAAAGAGAAGGAGCACCATGAAATCATACAATTATAAGGAGTCTTTATATATCCTATGAGGACAACTATCAAAACTAGCAAATACAAAACGACTAGCCAGTTTAATGCGTGTACACACATTTTTACATTTTAATTGGAAATAACTGTGCCAATGTATGGTTATTAAAAGTCCTAGACATACAAGATAAATCAAGATAAAAGATTGATCGGAATCTTGCCAAACAATCAGTGAGGTCCCAATGGCTGGGCCAGGCGATGATTTTTCAGCCCTTTAATAGATGTGGGCCCATCTTCAGGACAAGGTGTAGTAAAACAAGAGCACAGGGAAAAATAAGACCTCCGTAAAGTATTGCTGACTTGTAATCCTGGCCGCAAGTTTCTCAGAAAAGAAGAAAAGGCAAGCCTGACAAATGTGAAAACCCAGCAAAAGTATATAGTAGGAGTCTTGTACAAAGCAAGAACATTGCACTGCCCATGTTGTAAAGAAAAGTAATCAACTGCTGGGTACACTAATTATTACTTTAAGATAACCACCATCAATTTAGTAGAAGACACAGCGTACCTGCAGTCAAATAAAGCAGCGTTGGGCAGAAAGAGTGCTTGGAAATGAGTCCATGAATCAAAGCTCAGTGGGCATGGATAGCGGGTGAGGTCTACCACGTATCCAAAGACATGCATCAAAGTGGAAGGCGCGTAGCGCGGGTCCAGTTAATTATCAGTGCCCTCTTGGGAAACTGCAGACAAAGACTCATGGGATTATTATTTCATTGTGTTCCTTTTCTTGTCTTTCCTTATTATTTGTTTGAAATTGATCATGTTTTTGCTGGATTAACTTTCATTGGATGTTTTTATTAGTTGGGATCAAATGAAATCTGTTTGAAATATTGTTGTTGTTTCTAAAAAGTCTCACCTGAGCACAACACCACAGAAGATGGTCACAAAAACTATGAACATTTTGAGAGACAAATTTTGCATCTCAGGCTCTCGTACTGTGAAATACAGGTACAAAATAAGGGAGGATACTGCTTTATCGTAATAATGTGAAAGCAGCTTGTAGGAGTGAGGTAGGTGTAAGAAGCCGGTCTTTGTATTGACAATAAATAATGTACAGTCTAACAAAACGATTGTGCTCTTGGGTGTAGATGTTTTTATTATTAACTCCAAAGTGGTGATATTTTTGTAAACAATATTTGGGATACCGCATTTCAGTAAAACAATATATTAATTTGGTACCATACCTATCATTCAGCTTGTGCAAAGTATAGAACCATTCATCCATCAGGAAGTCCTTGGTTCATTATACAAGGTTAAATTGGACAAGGCACCTGGGCTGAATCGGATCCCTGGGAACCTCTATAAGAACAAGCCAGTGGTCCGGTGTGGCTTTATTCTCCATGTGTTAGCCCCACTGCTATACACTGGGAAGATTCCTGGCTTGTGGAGGAAGGCTCTTACTGTCCCAGTTCACACAAAGGATTCCCAATCAGATCCAGCCAATTTCGCTCCTAGATGTTATTGGAACTTTTTTTCAGGAAATTAATCCTGGGAGTCTGTGTTCTGAATCAAAGGCCAACAGTGCTTTTGAAGAAGTTCATAGGAGACACTATTTTTGGCAGTGCTTAGAATCCCGCCTGGTTTGCTCAAGATGATAAAATGTCTGCACACAAACTTTCATGAGGATCAGATATGACTCTTGCTGATAAAATGGCCATCACAAAAGGATCAAGTTAGGGATGTTCAACTAGTCCTTCATTATTCAATGTACATATTAACTCAAATGCTAGCTTAAAAAACCCTTAAATTCGATGCTCTGCAACATGGAAATAAGTTATTATTTCCCACGCACCTCTTTATGCAGACAATGCAGTTCTGTGTGCCAGTACTGAAAATGGATTAGTCACACTTTTGGCTGGCTTTGAAACGTTTTGTAAAGATAATATGATATTGATTAATGTGCCTAAATGCAAAGTGCCTGTGATTAAGAAACAGCAAGACATGCACTTTACTTGCTGAGTTGTTATAATCATGATCATTCTGATACACTTTTTATGCAGGCAAGCACTGCATAATAAATATCTCATCATTATGAAATACCAATCCTTGTGTGTGCATAGGGACTCGAGGTATAACAGCACGACATATCATCACCTGCAGATAGGAGATTTTCTGACAGGAGTGTCTGACTCCTAACACTCTTCATCTAACGGAGCATAACTCTCATGAGGATTAGTGAGAGACACCTGCCAGTTCTCATTTTCTCAGAAAAGGGTTCATTTTTGTTTTGGAGCTAAAGGGGTCTACGGATATGACTCCAATAATCAGTCATTGAACTGAACAGCATTGCAGATAAAGTTCTAGACATTAGATGAGAAAAAGGACTTTGAGCTAACTTTAACATGAAAGGTGGGCTGGCACCATTGGCTGTTAAAGTTGTCCCAAAACAAGAGCCACATTTGAATAGGATGTATCCCCAGAAATATAGACGCTTTAAATCAGCTTCACAGTAGGTGTCTTACCACATCGATAACGAGTCATGAATTGATCTGGTCCGTGTAATTCTTTGAGTGCCTCTACCTGTGCAATGGGGCTTGGAAGCAGGAATCCACCTTTGCGTGGCAGTCCTCAGCAAGGAGTGACACGCTAATTCCTGTTTTCTGGGATTATAAATAAGATATATCTGCCGCCTGGGGATATGCCTGTCCACTTACAATAAGGCCGTACGTTTTAGCTGCCATATACGTTCAATGCAGGACAGAAGGTCATACCTAAAACTATAATTCAACTGATAATCGTTATATCATCGCTGAATTATATTTTTGATCATCTATAAAATATCCCGCTATGTCACATCGTTTTTGCACTTTATTCTTGGCTTCTAAATCACAATGTTAATATATTTGAACTCTCCTTTTAACAAACTTTGATGTACTATCTCAAGCGTGTCTTATGAAACATGTTTATGTATGAATTTGGTGCTCCTGCTTTATGGATAAATTATATCCAGTTAAACAGACTGATTGAACGATTGATGCAGTCTCATCAATTGATCCAATTACTCTGAAGTGCTCTGTCGGGAACGAGAGAAAGAACATTCCACCTTCTAATACTTCCAACTCCAAGTATCGCAGGCACAGGATGCCTCAAAGGAGCATTGTCGGGCGATTACGTCTACTTTACAGGCAGCACATGCTAATATTAATTAAAATAGTCTATCAATAGAGGGAACATTTTCTGCAATACGGAATTGTGGCCCACACTGAGAAGTTGAAGTCAATTGCCACATTGATATGCCAGTTGCAATGTCTAATGCACAGGTAAAGATAACCTGAGGAGAAACAGGCTTCTGAGATATTGAATGGTTCAACAAAGTGACTGACAATCTTCAAGAAGCCTCTGAGTTTGTTACAAACATCACACAAAGACACATCTGAATTCTGGGCGTACCCGGGGATCCCTGGGGGGACTACCCAATCTTAGGTCAATTGCTGCGCATGATTGCAATTTTCTGAACTAGCATATATGGAAGTGGACTGGCCTTTGAGTTCACGAAATAGTGTTGTATTGTATTAGAACATTTCTATATAAGCTTTCTACCCTGTAATGAGCCCCTAAAGAACTTTTTAGTTGGTCGAACAAGTATCTGCTACATTTGTTGTGTCTGCTCTGAAAAGTTTGGCTTTTCTCTGACAAAAATAGGTTGCCTTCCCTTCGCTCTGATATTGAGTTTTGGTGTTATGCTAGAGGTCCAAAAATGTGCTCCAGACATGCTGCAGTGCAATGTAGCAGCATGTTAAACGTCATACATGTCAAGGGAGTGTGATGTCTGTATGAAGGTGAACACTGACAAGACAGAAATTGCGATCTTCTGGAAAAGCACTTCACAGTGAGACTCCACCTGTTGACTCAAAGCAAGGACTGACGCACCCACACCAAGGACCTCAGGATTGGCATCAACAGCAAACTCACCATGATCGCCCAAGTCAACACCATCAGTGCCTCATGCTTCTATACCCTAGCCATGGGAACACCTTCTATGCTGAGATCAAACTTAAAACTCACCAGAAGCTTGCAGACCATACCAAACTTGGCGGCCAGAATCACCTCAACCACTCCTGAAGAAGCTTCAATGGCGCACCATAAATAAACAAGCACAATTCAAACTCCTCTCCCACACTTTCAATTGCACAAATGCACAATTGCATCTGCTTTCACAAACCTTTAAGGCACCTTCACTTGTCTGGACTGTTGCTTGCATACACCCCACACATACGGAAAACCAGATTCGGAGGTCGAGCCTCCTTCTACATCTGTCCTAAAGCATGAAACGGCCCGTCACTAGAGACTCCTCCTCAATCCTTAGATTTCAATCCTTAGATTTCAGGAGCTGAGACCTAGCTTTTCGAGTAGTGCCGCTAGGTCCTAGGTTTGGCTAGACTCACACCTACTCAGCACCAGGATACCCTCCCTAGTGATAGTGTGCTCTGGAAATCTGCATAACATACAATAAAATAACATGGATAACTTCTCTGATTACATACTTTTACTTTGAGAGAGATTTAAATCATGATTTCGGAAACAGCAATGTCATTCTTGTTTTTTCGAACAACAGGGGCCCTATAACACATAATGCGAACTTTCCCAGTTTGCGTCACAGTGCACCTTCAAACAGGTGTACTGTGCACACACAGGGAAAGTGTGCCCTATTATGTTGAATGCGCTGCCTTCAGTACAGCCGCAAACTCGTGCTGCCCTCAGGGCAGTGAATTCAATTAAAATGCGGAGTGGCTGCACTTTTTAGAGGGGCGAGAGATCCTCTTGCAGGTGAGTGCAGAGAGTGGCAGTACCCTCCTTCAAGGAGACATCTGGGGGGATCCATAGAACCCCCTTGACCCTTCCAGAGGGCTGCCATCAGGCGGCACACTGACAGTGCATCACCTTTTTATGGTTCAGTGTCAGTGACCCTTCTGATAGCTTCTTTGCTTTTGCACCGCGTCCATAATACAGCATGGGCACGGTAAAGAGATTCCCTCATCAGCATGGGGTCATGGCCCGTACAAATAAAGGATCACCCTCTTGCGATTGCGCTGGTGCTACATGTGCCGGCACTATTTTACAGAAGGAGCCACACAAGAGTCTGCAACCCCTTCTGTCATACCAAAGTGCCCTGGGGACACTCAAAGCAGGGGCAAACGCCCATTGCACCCCAGAGGCCCTTCTGTAATACAGCTGCAGATGGCTGTTGATAATCCTTATTCTCTTTGCGTTCCAGGTCCAGAACTTGCATATTTGACCTGAGAAGGAACTTCCACCGTTGTGGGGTTTTTGAAAAGCAAGAATGATCAGCAGTGGAACAATACTGGTTCTAAGGTTTCGACTTTTACTGCACACTATTCAGTTTAGATGCAATGGTCCTCTCCCATGGATCGCCTGGTTAGGGAGGAAGAGAGCTCAGACGGTAATTCTTGTTGCCACTTGTAACTATTGTAAAGTTTTGAGGGCAGGGGTGATGTGGTGTTGTCTGCTCTGGTTCACATCTAGCTGCAGCATTCTACACTTGTACCTTGCAAGTAGGCATCTTGGCAGTCCAGTGCAGAGGCCATTGGCATAATCAAGACATGACCACACTAGAGTTATTGATGCTTTATTCCTTTGAGGAAGGGCAAAATAAGAGAAGGGCGGTAGCAGTGTTTATCATAATGAAAGCCCCTCTAGTCACTTTAACATGGGTTTGGAGTGAGAGGTTGGAGTGCATAATCAGTGTCGGGATCTTCATCGCCTTCAAAGTGGTCGGTAGCAGTCCTATCTCTGGGGTCCAAGTGGTTATAGGATCCTACATTTACTTGATCAATGGACGAACATTTCCATTTTGGATGAATTCCATCCTTTAGCATTCCCTGGCCTACTGCCAAAAATTATGAGCCAAGATTGGTGATGTTCAACTCCAGTGTTTTTCTTTTAGTTTTAAGATGGTCTTGTTGGTACCAATACAGCTGGAGCAAGTAAGCTTGAAGGAGTTGATGAGATCAGGAAGTTGTGACAGGTATACATTGAAGAGGAGAGAGGGGTGATGATCGAGCCTTAAGAACACTTGCCTAATGGGCGAGTGGGGAAGAGGAGAGTGGTGGAAATGTGACAATTCTGGCTCCGTCAATGAGGTATGAATGTATCCATTTGAAGACTGCGGCGTGGATAGCTGTGTTGGTGGTCTTCAATGCCAAGTGCTGATCATAGTCCGAGCAATTGCACCAAAAATGGCAGTGTTTTTACGATCATGTCAGATGGAAATTAATTCTCATTTAGTACTCTGAGGATTTAATTCTGTCCTCTGTCTGCCTGAGAGAGTTTATTTATTTCGATGAAGCCAATGACATGTGAAAAAACTGCCTTTTCAACGCTCTCCCAAGGAACGGTGTGTTATGATGATGTTGATAGAGATGAATTGATGCTATCTGTGGCTCGTTTGACATTAGACGTTTGTCGGACAATGCTTTAGTATATATTTAGAGGGGAGAGTCTACGTGACGTTTTGTTATGTTTACAGGTTTGATTTGTTTATTGGTTTCTTTTTTCATTGCCATGATGAAAGAGCATAGTTTGGGTTTTGTTATGAAGGGCATACAATTTGGTGAGGTTTGCACTAGAAGGCTCTTACTTTAAGAAAACTGAGGTTCAAGAGTATCTGCTTTTCCAATGATGTGTGTTGCCAAGGAGGCGTAGAGCTTCATTTTGTGTGTCCTGACAAGCTGGTGCTTTTAGAAAGCCAGTAGAGGTGCGGTAGACTCAATGTCATATCAGGCTTGTTTGAGCGCTATCTCTCCCCGATCATGATAGATCTTTTAGAAACAGAGGGTGCAAATACTATTATTTCATGTAAGTGACTCCACCCTTGGGAGATCTATATACCACTAGGGAATTGGAACATTTACTTGGGTCTTCTAAGATTTACTTTAATGTCCAACTACATTCTGCTCAAGAATATCCCCCACATATCCTTGCGCAGGACCTCATCTTTTGTGTTCCGAATTATACTCCCAAAAATATATGGAATGGTATGGTTTTACAATGGGAAAATCTATTGGAGTCTAGAGAGAACCCATCAATCCCGGAAAAAAATCTATAAATGGCAATAATTGTGTCACCTATGCCTTCGTATTCATTTTATGTCTTTATAGAATGCTCCAGGCCCTTTGGAGGTGTTTTATGCACATTTTAGGAGATCAATACTTTGCAATATGCAGTCAATTCCTGCCCTTCCCTTTGTTTTCAAGCTTGTAAATATAGTATACCTCACCTATAAGAACCCTGTTGAGCATAACTAGATATTTAGAGCAATGACTTGAAAAATGTACACATTTCGTATGCTGTGGTTAAGTTTTGGGCAGGTTTCTACTTGAAGACCATATTTACACCACCACATTGAGAAGATGGCTGAATTTTAGTAACATGAAATAATCTTGATAGCATAATGTAGACATGAACAGCCATCATTATTCTGTGACTAAAAAGATTATGCCGTAAATGCTTCTAATGAAAGTCATAGGGAATGTGATTAGCTAAGTAAGAATTAATTTCACCTCATAATGTCCTCAGTTTGGAAACAACGTTTAAACTGTTTACTACAGAGGTAAGAATGTGTACCTTTGCAACACATTCTTTTACCACATAGGTAAGTATTTTTTGGAATAACATAATTATTATGTTATTTTAAAAAGTGTTTGGATGCGGGTAGTGGTAGAGAGAAGTAATTGCAATTTTAGGGGTTAGGAGTGAGTAGTGGTAAAGGAAGGTAAAGTTAAATTTAGGGTTTAGAACTGATCATAGAAGCTAAGGGTAATTTTAGTGTTTAGGAGTGGGTAGGGGTAATGAGAGGTAAGAAGTTAATTAAAAACATGGAGTTTAGGGGTGGGTAGAGGTAAAGAGAGGTAAGGTTAATTTTAAGGTTTGGGGTGAGTAGTGGTAAAGGGAGGTAAGGGTAAAGTTAGGGATTAAAAATGTGCAGTGGTATTGGGGGGTAATTTTAAGTTTAGGGTTAAGGGGTGGGCAGTGTTACAGTAAGGCAAGAGTAATTTTAGGGGTTTGGTGTAGGTAGTGGTAAAGAGAGTTAAGGGGTATTTTAGGATTTAAGGGTAAATTTACGGTAAGGGATGATTAGTGCGAAAAGGAGGTAAGCATACTTTTTGGGTTTAGGGGTGGGCATTGTTAATGGGAAGTAAGGTTAATTTTACAATTTAGTGGTAAACGGAGATAAAGGTAATTTTAGGGTTGAGGGATGGGAAGTGGTAAAGGGAGGTAAGGGAAATTTATGGTTTAACTGTATTTTAGGGTTTAGGGATGACTAGCGGTTAGTGGCAAAGGGATATAAGGATGAAGTTAGGGTTTACGCATGGTTAGTGTAAAAAGGAGATAAGCATACTTTCAGGGTTTACAGGTGAGCATTGGTAAAGCGAGGTGAAAGTAATTTTAGGGTTTCGGGTGTTTAGTGCTAAAGGGGAGTAAGGGTAATTTTAGGGCTTAGTCCTCCTCAAATTCACCTCCCATCCCTCTTTCATTACATTTTTAATATTCTTTTTACAAAGGCAAGGCAGCTGGTAAGGGGCCGATCGCTTTTCCTCTTCTGCATGGCATCCCATCCATACTGTATTTTTTTTAATTCACCATTCTAAGATTGCCTTCTGCCATGTACATTAATTATAAATTAAAAAGAAGAACTCTAGTAATGATTTTTCTTACAAAATAAAATAAAAAACTTTCAAATATGGCAGTGGTGCGTGCACATGCATAAGCAGCAGTCAACTTTACAACATTTTTTGTTTACTTTAAGAAAAATCATTACCCAAAGTAGCTCGCATCAGCACACACGTGTGACAGCTAGCTTGGAGAAAAAAAGCATTGGCAAAGCTAATATGTTTCACAAGCAAAAGCTATTGACTTTGCTAATGCATGTTGTCTACAGTGATTGTTGGCTATTATTGAACTCAGTGCCTCTCCATTGACAGTTTCTTTCCTGTTTAGGGTTTTTGCATCGAAAGTAAGGTTTGTCCCGGCTGAGGCAAATATTTTTTTACATTGCTTAGCTTTAAATGATGTCAAATTGATTTACATTGAGCTTTTATAACTTTAGCAATCCTAAGGTGAAATATGAGTCTACTATTTTACCAGCCTTTATGAAACTCAAAAGAACCAGATATTGCTTGCTATTCATGAAACACATATCCCACATTAAGAATGGAAGCTACTTTAGCAATTAGCTAATTAAAAACAACATGTCTGGGATAACTGTTCATATTAAAATAATTATGAGGCGCAGATTAAGAGCACGTGGATCCTATACGCAGAGGAGTTGCCAACAAGTTCACATTGTATGGTGAAGCATTAAAGTGTGCATTTGTGCATGACCCTTCTCAGGGAGCACCTACTTCTCATAATTAGCACAAGAAATGTATGTTAATCACAAATAATGCAACTGAACTAATTGTCATCCTAGATATATATAATGTATGTTAAGACCATAATAATAAGACATCTTGATTCGAAGCAAGTTACTGTATTTAAAATTAAGAAGTGCAAAAAATATCAGCATTAGAATATGCGGAGATGTTGAGCTGATCACAATTGTATGAAATCAATTGTGTAAGCTACATGTGAGAGAGGCCTCAGTCTCGAGGTGAGCTGCGAATGAAATCCATTAAGGCCCAAATGATTGGACACATCAGAGGTAGACTGGAATCTATTGCCCTCCTTTGATAGACTGGCTCATCCCAAAAGGCCGTTCTTAGAGAAATAAATGTTGTTATAAATGCATTAGCTGAAGAAAACAATAAAGAATTAAGAACCATAAAAGCTCCTAACCACATTAGCTAAAAGGACAACAAAGTAATACGTATATTTTCGCAGAAAAGAAGGAAACCCGGGGTTGAAAGCAATCGTTTCAACAAAAATGAATCTGGTGAATTTGGTAAATATAACTTTATGCAGTAAAAATAAATAGAGCATTTCTCTAAACAGCCACAGGGGACAGTTGTGTGCTGATTAGTGTTATGGAAAGCAATAATCCCCCACGAGCATCTTCCGGAAAAATACATTCTTTTAGAAAAAAAATGTCATGTAAACATTCTGCTCATTTGTAGCAATACTACCAGGGTTTGCATGACATGTTCTTCATGAAAAAATAGCATGATAAAAGAGCCTTCGAATCTTCGGGCAGGTGCTTCTGAAACCAGTCAACAGATTCCAGTTTTGGGGCTCCCTACACCTCCAGTACATGTCCACAGCAAACTGACTGGTCCCACTGGTCTTGGGAATTCTATCAATAGTGCTAATTCCTCTGTCCTTAGAACTTTCTATACCCTCCAACCATAGGAAGGAAGTTCCACAGAGGCATTACAAATGTGGTTCACTGGAACATGCCTAGTTTAAAATGGTCCATGACATTCTCTACTGCAGATACATGGCCCTTTGTCCTCAGGATCTTCTGCTCCACCTAGCCTCTGGAAGGAAGTTCCACAGGGGCAAGAAAGCTTCACTTCAAGGACCTGTACCATTTATTATTGGAAGTCAGCAAGAGAATAGCAGCAGCAGTCGTTAGCTGACCTGCTGGGCACAAAGTTGAAGACATGTGCATTCACAGGCTCATGTCAAGCCTCCAGAAATGTTTCTGTTTCGGAAAAAGAGAAGTCTTTTTTTAAAATCTGTTCCATACACTTTCATCCTGTAAGTGAGTCACACAGTGCATCTCAAAAGGTAAAAAAAAAGGAGCCTGATATTGATGTAGGCCTCTCAGTAACCAAAGTAAACGTTTCTGGCTTCTCCCATATATATACTGCAATAGTGTGGTCCAGTTCTTGTTATTTTGCTATACTTTAATGTAAAATGGTATCCCACTGAAGTTTGCACTACAAAATCTTTATTTTTTAAAAATTATTTGCACCTTTGTCCTGAGCTCTGTCTCTGGCCTCTATCTCCTCCCTGTGACACCATATACATCTTTTTAAGCTTCAAAGAAAGTCTCCACCCACAAGTTTACTCTAGTAGAATCTTGCTTCAAATGTCTGCCTCTTTGATGGGAGCTGAGAAAAGTGGGGTGCTGATAGAGGCCTTTAAAGGGACACGTGAACTGGAGGGCCTGGGCCAATCTCGCCCAACACCACCCCACGCCCCCCACGTGGCAGCTGCAACTCGGATTCCAGGAAATACAAGCAAGGGCTAGAGTTTGAGCCAGAAATGGGGATGGCTGTGGGAAGCACTCTGCTGAGTTTAGGCACGCTGCATGCAACACTGATGTAAGCACCATTTGGAAAAAACACATCTAACCACAGCAATGACCTCAATGTTCAGAATTGCCAATATGCGTCCTGATGGGAACACAACAAAAAGACTGATTCCCTCGCAGTGGCTCTGAACATGGTCCAGACTATTTAACTGACTGTACCCATATGTAGAAATTCTGCCATACACAGAGGTAAACTGCGAATCAGAGTAATAGGAGATTAATGTAGAATGTAAGCATATCGAGGTGAGAAAAAGCCTAATAAGACTGGTAAGGTTCATTTATAATGCGAGACTTTTAGAGAAAGGTTTTTTGTGCACTTTTCTTTCAGACTGGCATGCATTCTTGACCTAGACTTCTTCTAGCCAGGTGTACACATATGAGATTAAATTATTTAAAACATTTTCCCTTCCTGAACTATTGTATTTGTCCTCGGGTGTAATAACATATGGCCTCTCGCGATATTTCATTGAAACTGGTCACAAAAGGGACTCTTTATCTTAACCTATAAACAGACCGCATCTCTTGCAAGAGATAATGCAGGCTTGGAGTGAGTCAGAGGCTTGGCACTCATAGAGTATGAATTCGATTACCGAGCCACTTTATGGTATAAAATCCAGTTTTGCTTGTTCTGCAACATTGCCAAAGCCCTGAGATACTAATTTTGGAAATGGGATTTCCGTTAAAAAGCTTTTTGCTACGTTTGGCTCACAAAAAATGGTCATGAAAATACAGTTTTAGCTGGCTCAGGTAGGGACGGGGATTGAAATAGCACTTGCTATTGCAGAGATGATGACATTTGAGAGGATGGTTTGGAATAACTATTTTTTCCTGGTGCTTTTGGAGTGAGAAAGGACTATCTGAATTTCCAAGATTGTTCATCACAATTGTGGGTGGTTGAGGGTATTTTTGCATTGCAGAACTATTTTGAGGTGACTCCTTCATGTGGAAATACCCCTTTTTTAATCTTTCCACTTAAGGCATTTGTTTTCGGCATGAGTGCACCAGTTTGATTTTTAGGTTGAGCATGGGCAGCGCAGGCGCTACTCTGCGAGGCATGCTGTAATCAGGATTGCGGCTTGAAGCACCTCCCATCTTTACCATTCGTTCCTATTCATGCCCTTCATAAATGCATGCTTTTGGTTGGTCAGCATGCTTAATTAGTCCTTTTTGTGTTTCAAACCCTCCCATGAGGCTCCCCCTGTTACACATGGCCTTACACTTTTTTATTTACATTCCGTTGTGCACAATATTTTTTTTCTTTTTTGCCTCAGCTTGTGTATCAGCAAAGCACCAGCTTCACGGATGCTGTGCTTCATGTTTCGGTTGACATTTGCATCTCGGGTATAATTATTGTTTTACTTTGGAGGCCGTGCACCTTTTAACGACGTGCCCACTTTCATTTTCACCATCGCATTTTCTTTCCTGCTCGTGGCAGCCTGCTCGCCCTGTGCCATCTCTCCCTTCACCCTTTCCTCAACACCCATCTGAAATCACTGCTTGTATTTTAAGTGATTTGCCCACAATCACAGGATGTTGAGGCACTGCCGAGACTCGAACTCCTGAGTCGACAGCTCTGACCACACGCCCTTCACAGCATGTTTGATGCTGTTTCATTGGTGTTTTTTAAACATTGCCAGATGGAGTCATTTATAAGCTCAAATGCTGTTCCAGTCACATTGTGTGCTGTCTCTCACCACCCCCTCACCACTTTCATTTTCACCGTGTCCTGTTTCCTGCTTTCCTGCTGCCCTTCCCTGCCTCTTCATCCAGTCCCCCTCCCCCTCCCGAGATCACTGCTTGTATTTTAAGTGATTTGCCCAAAATAACAGGACACTGCTTGTTATTATGTAGGATCTTAACTTGGTGACAAGGCAAGATATCAATTTTTGATGTGGTAACTAGTGGCTCTAGCCTTCTGCTGCCCTGAAATCTCATGCAGGCAAACATCACCAAGCACTCTGCACTGTGGCTACCTGGTTGATGCCATAAAATGATAATGCCTATTTGTGGCACAAAACTCGATACTGTACCACTCACCCCATTTGCTAGCCGCCCCAAATAAGACCAGAAAAAAACACAACAGTCAGGATTTTATAAACACGGAAAATGCATGCTGAGATTTGATATGAGGTACATGCTCACTGTGTCACATTCTTGAATGTTAGCTGTCTCCCTGGAGAGGGTATGTGATATGTACAATAGAGCGGCGTATCCTTCACCGATTAGAAAAATATGGTGCTTAATTTGTGCCGGTGTTTGCCAGCGTTCGAAACCAGCACTCATTTGTAAACACCAACACATATTTATGAGAATCCACTTTTTGTTGGATGTGTGTGTGTGTTTTTAGCAGAGTTCATTAGTGGAAAGTGTAACTATTTATTATACCTTAAAAACATAATAAAGCTGGGACTTACACGTACTTACTTTAAAGTGACGTGGGTAGTGACAGCTGCAGTGGACCCACGTGAAATACCTTGGGCCCGGCACTTTATTTTGTACAAATTAAGCACTCATTAATACCCCACAGACCTCATCCACATCAGGGAGGCCTAGCAGGGTTTGCAAAGTTTTTGCTCCACGTGCTTAGTTGCCCTGACTTCTTGCTTTTTGGCATATCTACCGATTGCGGAGAATCCCGACTTTCCTATCCCTACGCACTTGTGTAGTACTCTGTAGTAAATATTCGTAAACCTGTTAACTTTTGTGTGCATTTTGCATGTGCGTGCACTCCTTCCTAGGTTTTTCTTGTGGATGACTCAACACACATACACAAAAACTCACAAAAGATAAACTTTTTACGCGGAAGCACTCCTGATGGCGATCTACAGATACATGGCATGCTTTTTGCAGTTTTAGCTAGAATAACAGGTACTCTGTGAGGACAAACTAGACACTTCCCACACTCCTACCTGCCCAACACAGGTATTCCTGCCTTCATTCAGTGGCCTTTGGCCTGCTGGAGCACTGATTTGCCTACACTGAACTGGGCGGAGGATGCCTTACAAGGGGTAGTTATTGTACAAATTCGCCTTTCCCCTTCCATGGGTGAAGGATGCCTCAGGCATGCTCTCTCCATCGCAGAGTAACATGAATGCCCTCTGAAAGCTGTGAGCATAGACAGACCTTTGTGCCAGTGAACTCTGAGCCCTTCCTGCACCAAATGGCTGAATGCTGAATGCACTTGAGGGGCGGCTTCTCTGTTATGGCGGAGGAGCGTCGCACCACTGAAAATAAAATGATAATAAAACCACTTTATTATCATTTTATTCTTCATTAATCCCAGCCAAGGTTAGGTGGAGAGAGGGCCATCCCGCAGAGCGTCACAATCAGGGAGGAGTGTTTGGGCACTTGTAAGTGTGCATGTCTGTTTGGCCGGCCATCTCAGGCCGGCCAAACAGATATGCGCACTCATGTTTCTTCAACCCAGCTGTGTTGTACAGCAGGGTTGGAGAAAAGCCCCACACTCCCTGGGCATGAGCAAGCGTCAAGTCAGCCCACTCAGGCCAATCACAGGGCTGCTCTCATGCTGGTAATACCAGCACAAGAGCAGCAATGTGATTGCCCCCCCTCAGAGCCTGTGCAGCGCGACCAGCATTGGAAGAGGAGCACCAAGGCGGCGGTCGCCGCAGGAGCTGGTATGCTTTTTTAACCCGTTTGTTGCTTCGAACGTTCTGCGCCAGTGCTGAACGTTCGAAGAAACGGGTGCGGCTGCGTCGGCCAACGGACGTGCGCAGCACTACCAAGGTAGTGCTCGTGACGACCGCTGGCCGACGGCAGAACTCAAGGGGTTAAAAATTATTTCCCCCTCACCGTATCTCCTGTCTTCCCCCTGAATTGCTCACCACCCCAAAATGTGAGCAGCCGCCACTGACTCGACCGTTTGTTACTGAGATCTTTCATTGAGACAAATGCAGACAAGAGACTGGAATCTGAACTGAGTGAAGCCCAAGCGCCCTAAATGTACCAGAGATCAAAGCAGGTCTTTTTTGAAGAGACCATGGACATTGTCGGCCAGGGACATCTTAAAGACTTAGGGGCCCTAGGCCAAACATATTTTGGGGGGCCCTTTTCGGGACAGTTTTGGATTTATGATCCAATTTAATCTCTTTCATGCCCTCTTTGGATAGGGCACTGACATTACCCAGGCACACTGGTCAAAATTCTAAGCATCTTTACATCAAATATTGAGGGATAGTGACGTGTTTTGAATAATGTAACACAGGGGCAGCGTACTGATATTATTGCAAATAAGATCAGTGACCCCCTTCCATTTTCCCTATGGGAGATCCTGCTTTGTTCTAAAAGAAACTTATTGTGAATACTTCTCGAAACATCAACACAACATTTCTCTGGAAAATGTCCGAAATATAGTCCCACAGATCACACACATTGAAAATAAATGAAAGGAAAATGGAATTTAAAATAATTCAATGAAGAATTATTCAAGGTCATTAGGGAAAAGACTGCAGAACAGAGCTGGCTGTATCAGGGGGGACCTGAAAGGCTGGTGCCCTGGACCAGAGCCCACTTTGCCCATACCAAACGTTTCTCCTTTCTTTCTTTCTTTCTTTCTTTCTTTCTTTCTTTCTTTCTTTCTTTCTTTCTTTCTTTCTTTCCCAACCAGGTTGGTGCCGAAAAGGTGAACCCAAAGCAGCTCTGGAAAAAAAGGATCAAACTGCCCCCTCCCTTCGTCTCCTCGTGCAATCTCTCTCTTTCCATCCATCCATTCTCTTTTTTCCTTCTCTCCTCTCTCTCTCTCTGTCTCTCTCCCTCCTCCCTCATCCATCCATTCATAACTCCCTCTCGCTATTTCTCTTTTCCTCCCGTGCCTGCTGGGGAAAGTGGGCTTTCAAAATTGGCCTCCAGGTCACCAGGGAAATGCCCGGTAGAAAAACAAGCATTTGCAATGCAATAGGTCTCGCATTTACGCGAGTTTAGGCTATTGGTATTGTAAATGACAATGCCTTTTATTTATGTTTTTAAAATGAAAACAAAAATAAAAGGTATTGTCATTTACAATGTCAAAAGCTCAAACTCGCGTAAATGCGAGACCTATTGCATTACAAATGCTTCTTTCCAAATATTGACGAATAGACCCCATTTGCAACCTCGTGCTGCAAAATTCTAAACGCCCCCTTAGTAAGTTAGCAGTATGATCATCAAATGACTTTGGGTTCGCTTCCAAAGTAATCTTGTCTGTACTCTCAGTAATCGTGAGTACATTTTTTTCTGTTTTTGCAATTTTAATGAACTTGACCTGAAGGTACTGGAGCGCTTTGCATGAGCACCAGTTACATTACACAGGGACACATTCATGTTTATTCGGTCCAGGGAGATATTAAAAGGTTTGCCCAGAATAAAAGTCTGTTGAGCGGACACCGACATTCGGACCTGATTACCAAACTCAAAAGCCGGTTGCTCTGTCCATTAAGCCACGACCTAAAATTTGTTTGTCCTGCGTTATTATACACCAAAGCAAAGGGAAGTGTGCAGGCTCTGACTACGGTCTTCGCTACACCAGTGTACTTGGGTGTGGCCCAGGCAGAGTGAGGGCCGTATACCTGGCCGGTCATTGGGTAAGTGACTTATCACCCCACCGCTGGCTGGGGACCTGTGGCACCCGTTGTATAGCGCTGTAAGGACAGTATGCGCACGATCAAAAGGCATAGCACTGCAAAACGGTACGCACACAAGAAAACGATGCATCGCTGGAAAAGGTGACAGCTGTGGCCCTGTGTGAGTGGAGCTGCTGCCCTGTGTGAGTGGTGCTGCCCTCCCCCTACAGGACTGGCCTCACCTCACAGTGGGCAGATCTCCATACAGAGCCGGGTCTGACAGTGTCCTTGAGTGTGGCCTAGGTGCAGTAAGGGGCAAATATGTGGCCTGTCATCGGGTAAGTGACTTATTAACCCACTGCTGGGTGGAGAACAGTAGCACCCGTTGTATAGCGCTGCAATGACAGTATGCGCACAATCAAAAGGCATAGGGCTGCAAAACTGTAAGTGCACGATAAAACGATGCATCGCTGGAAAAGGTGACTGCTGCTGCCCTGAGTGAGTGGAGCTGCCCTCCCCCTACAGGACTGGCCTCACCTCACAGTGGGCAAATCTACAGTCAAAGCCGGGTCTGACATCATCCTTGGGTGTGGCTCAGGCGGGGTGAGGGGCGAATATCTGGCTTGTCATTGGGTAAGTGACTTATCACCCCACCGCTGCGTGGAGAACAGTAGCACCCGTTGTATAGCGCTGCAAGGACAGTAGGCCCACGATTAGAAGGCATAGCGCTGCAAAACTGTACGTGCACGATAAAATGATGCATGGCTGACTATGTAGCAGGCAGAACAAGCCGTCTGCACTGACGGATTCCAAAAAGCGACGCATAGCAAACATCCTCAAAACAAGTAAATTCAGCGGGTTACATAGCACGTAATTGCAAATCAGCATCAAAAGCAAAAAAAAAAAAAATCTACCTTGGCATTGGTCCTGCCCGACCTACTGCATGGCTCTCGTCTAAGCTCTTTTCCCACGCACTTGGTTGAAAGCTCTTAGGAAGCAGCTAGTTAATCATTGAGCCGGATGGGGGCGGGAGAGCCTGGTGGGGGGCGCATTACCGACGTAATGCTGGCAAATGGCAGGAGGGAAGCCGGATGGGGGCGGGAGAGCCTGGTGGGGGGGCGGGAATACGAGCGACGGGAGGAGAAGTTGATGCAGGCGGAATAGGGAGATGCGCGTGCTTGTGTGGTCACGTGACCCGCTTTTGTGGCCACGTGACCTCACATGCACTGTGAAGAAACCGCAGTGGTTTCACTAGTCGATCGAGCACTTGAATTCTCGATCCCTCAATGCGCTTGCGCGCATTGTAGGTCACGAGACCTAAAAAGGCCTGTCTTGCCCTGGGCATAGTGCTTCACCAACAGGGACAGGTCAAGTCTCCGTCTACCGGTATCTCTCTACAAAGTGAACTGAGGATGTGCCAGTGTAGAAAGAAACAGAGAGTTCTGCTGCTGTTGGAGTTGTTACTTGCTCCCCTGATCTTGGTACCCAGAGTGCGATATTCCAGACCCAACATCTGCCCTACGGAACGCGAACACCAGCAACCCTGAGAAGGCACGAATAAGGTGTGCCGTGGACAAGGGCCAGTCCTAGCAGGGTTCCCAGCCTTGAATGTACTTTACTCTGAGACGTGCTCCATCAGTGGCTTGGTAAATGGCGCCAAATAGTGCATTTGCAGCTCTTTTCGATTATTTTGGCTAAAAAGGTCTATATACACCTATCGCAGTGAACCCGATACCCCAGGGTCGCCTTGAACACCTGGGAGCATCATTCCGCTACAGCTGCAAGGACAGTAATGTGATGTGCCCATTAAAAGTGCACAGGCCTCAGAGAATGGATGTACTGCAAATATTAGCTATCCCCTACAACAGGCCCTACACGTCCAAAAGTTTCAATAACAGTAATTGGGCGTTTGCAGATGTGTTTAAGGGGAGCGCTCGTGGAAACCCTTGTGAACACCTCCAGCTGTGAGTGCAGCAAAGTACGCCATAAACCCCTCTTTTAATGGGGTGTACAGGGCAGGGAAAGTGGTAAATATTTCAAAGTAAAAAGTGTTAGTTGAAATCGTTTGGAAATGCTGGAAGACTAGATATGAGTACTCTACTCAATCTATAGGCTACCCACGTAGGAAAACGTGTGAGGTAGTGTCCTGTATGCCAATCACTTACACATGCTTCTTCTGGCAGTCCTAACGTGCGCATGGGTTGGGAGGCATCAATATTACAAGCAGATGTAACTTGACCACGTGTTAATTTAGACACACATCTGTGAATGAAGCCCCTGTGCTTGAGGTGCACTGGCAGGGCTGTGGGTGGCATGCTGTACTCCTGCATTGAGATGTACTGGGAGAGGTGTGCTGGTAGAGCAGGCAGTGGGGCTGCAGGTCTGAATTGAGCTGCTTTGCCCTATCTTGTGTTAGCCGTCCTGGAATGCCTCGGGGACTTATGGAATTAGAGGTGCATTGACTATGGATTCCAGTGCTGCCATTTTAAGGAGATAAAGGACATATTAGGGTAGTATGAGCAACCTGTGTTTTTAGAGACAGGTTGATACGGTAGTGTTTGGCAATTTTTTGTGCTGAGAATGACAATTCATAGGATTACTAAATTAGCTAGTACTTATTTGTATCAGTCTTTAAATGATGAATACGCTAGTAGGCCCAGCTGGAGTTCAAAACTGTGACTTGCATACAGAGCTCAGCAGCAAGTTCTTATATTGCTGGTGCGCCAACACAGTTGTGTGAGGCTTGGCTGTCTGTACAGAACTGTCACCATGTGTAGCTGATCAGAAATAATATATGCATTTGGAGAGGTGGATGTAGGTCACACTGCTTCCAGTACTGCTATTATTCTATTTTATTTCCGAAGAGTTTGGTGCTGGTTTCATGTAACATAACAGAGATGTTGAATATAAACTAGGGCACAGACTTAGGAGGCAGGGGAAAAGGCAGGTTTCACAGATACACAGCACAAAAAGTCCATGGAGGGTGAGCTGCTCGAGTCCAGGTTTTTTCTTTGAATTCTGAGACTTATCTTATATATTCCATTATACTAGATTATGCTACTTGTACCAGAATTCAAAGCAAAAAGTCTGAACTGGAGAAGCACATCACTGCATGGACCTGGAAAACTTGGCAGCTATGATGTGTGCATGCATGTGTTAGCACATTAAAGGTAGACCTATTGGCTTTACCAATGCTTGCTCATATTGTTGTAATCTTTCAACCCTTTAGGAGGTTTGCTTCTTTTTTTGCCTTTGTTTGTCATCTACTCTATATTTGATTGAACCTGGTGTCCACATGTCTTTCTTTCTTTCTTTCTTTCTTTCTTTCTTTCTTTCTTTCTTTCTTTCTTTCTTTCTTTCTTTCTTTCTTTCTTTCTGTTTTGCACATTACCTACATACCCTTTCTTTGAGGTTCAACTTGTTGCTCAGACCAAGCTCTGAAAGTGTAGCAAAGTTTTTTCCCTTATTGAAATCTGCTTTTCTATATGGACTGAACTGTAATCCGTTGACCAACAAACCAGTTTCAAAAGGATGCGGTTAAATTTCCATGAATTAAGGAAAAAATAGGTTGCATTCCAGCGATTCTAAGCCCATATGACACATTCATATCTTGCAAGGTGCATCCTAAGTATTGTTTACAATTGGTGCTTCATACATTTCAACTACACAGTGCTCCAGCATCTGAAGTTGCAAGACATTTTCACAACAAGGGTGCATACCATGGGGATTGCCACAAGCCACATATCATCATCGGGCCCGCTGGAATAGTGGGTAGAGGGAGGAGGTGGTCAATACGAGGAGTGGAGATGGGCATGGTAGAGTCTAAGGAAAAAGAAGAGGCTATGCGTAAGTGCAGAGGATGTGGGTGCATGCACGGTCTCAGATGTATTATGGGATGAACACATCTTCATACATACATGGTGATGTGCATCATTGTATTGTGGGTACACAGAAGAAGGAATGGAGATAATTAAAAACGACTTTTACACCAAAACATTAGAATTCAATCATGTGGACAGTAACCATAATAATAACATTAGGGATGGCAGTTTCACATCTGCTCACACAAAATACTATGTGTAGGATATAGGATTGCTAAGGTATATAGGTTAGAAGTCATAGTATGGATGTGTGCTATGACTGAGATACCAGGAGGTCCAAACGATCCGATCCCCAAAAATGAAATCTGGTTTCTGGGAGAAATCTCTGGTTCACAGTCACACGTGGTGGCTTGGCCTTCCCCAAATGCATGTGGTATTACTAGACAAGACCACAAGACAGTTAAGAAATGGTGGATGTGGTGATGGCACGTGTAATACACCCCTCTCCTCCGTGCATCATTTGCAGCTTCGAGACATCCAGGATTTAGTAGATGGTCAGGCTTCATCCTCCAATAAAAAATGGAATGTGTAATGAATGTGAAATGCATTACTTAGTTTTAGGAAAATGGAGAAATGTATCAATTATCTGCGACGATTTGAGCATGCCCATTTATTATCTATTACCGCATTCGAATTTGCAGATCTTGTCAGTATTCATTGCATTTTGTATGCCAGTGACGCCAGTTTCCGACCATTGCTTAAAGATAGTGACAGATTCTGTATGCCAGTATTGCTAATTTCCACCTGCTCTAAATACATATATGGATGTCGCTTGTGACGATTTAAGGACACTGTCACTTTCTACTTACTCAATAACAACAGCTGCTACTGTATTCGCACACCCAATACATTGTATTGCTGATTACCAGTGACTGATATTTCCAGTTTCTATATTCAAGTATTGCTAGTCTCCAATTGTCTAGAAAAGCATTCCCAGTTTCCTCATGTCCAGCAATATGGATTCCTAGTTTACGCAAACCTTGGAACATGTTTTGCTAGCTCCTACATGCCACGTCACAGTAAGTTACAGGCACACATAACAGGCACGCATAATTTACCTCCACACAGTGAGTATGCACATAGCTTAAGTTTCCACTGTAAATCATCTGACACCTAGAGCACGGCCATGGAGACCAGCTGTGCTTCTTCAGATGGTAATGCGGAGATTAGTTGGTGGTAATCTTTATTACTCCTATTATCCTTCCTCGTCCCAGTCCGTATAAATTGAGGTGTGCCTACCTCCTTCAAGACACCTTGTGATCTAGCGAAATTGAAACTGGTCTCCTTCCAGTTCATTTCCGCCCCTCCCTTCATGCCCTTCCTCTCATTAGGGCTATAAAGGGTATGGAGACCACCAGATGTACCCGTAATCGTGAGCACAGAGCACCACGGTCATGATCATGGGAGGGAAAAAGGACGTAACTACTAGTGTGAGGACGGGTGATCAGAATAATGGACATTGTTGGTAAGTTATCAGTGTATTAACACCTCAACACCCTTCTCATCCCCATACTTACTAATTAAGTAATCTCATGACTTGATCACTACCAAATACCAACTTCCTTTTCTGAAAGTAAAATCATCAAAGGTAACGTTGGTAAAGATAGACGAGTTCTCATACCCAACATGACTGAGGGATCACTGCATACGCAAGAAGACCATGAACAAACAGAAAACCCACAAGTACAGAAATCCTATCATTTCTTGGCCAAACCAGTGTAACCACCAGTCTCAAAGCTAAAACAAAAGTCCAGAACAACCAGCCCAAGACTAAGACTGAATGAGAGCTCTGCACGGAACAAGAACAACTGTCATGACAACAAAATCTAAAGCTGGCACCCTGGTACCTAGCCATAGGTATCTTTAGGGAACCACTGCCAAAAAGGCCAAAGTCACCCAAAAATGGAGGACAGTATTAGACAATGGCCAGAGGACATTGGTCAAGAAGCCAAAGCCCTACCAAGGGAATTTTCTCACAGCCCAGCAGTGGATCATCCCTTCCAAGGGGAGCTAGAGATGTGTGAAGCAACCAGTCAAACCATTACATTGCCTTTCAAAGAGGCGGCCAACTGAAAGGCAGCATTGCTGACCATCACTCCTCTCAGTAGAACCCTTAAGAGGAATAAAGGAACAAAACTATCCCAACTGAAAATAGAAAACGACACATATGCATATATGCTAGCTAATATAGAATGCAGGAGGAGCTACTGCCATAGTGACATCAGCAGTTACTCCCAGAAGTCTGTATCTAGTCAACCAGGCTCTAGCTACTGAAGACAAAAATAGAAATAAAAAGAAAAAAGAAGTGCTAAGCAATGCAACCTGGTACAGTAAGGTCCATGTAGTATCTGCAGAAGCAGACACAAAAACAGACCGATCTGGTGGTCTCTGGCATGCATGCAATCAAACCACCTGGCGATGAGCTCTTCTGCCAAACGTGGACCACCTTAATGCTCAGGCCCCCGCAAATCGCGAGAACTGCAGAGACTTCTATTACTTCCGTGGTTGGGCTCTCTTTCAGTCAGGTACCATCTCATGGTCTTAATTCCAGGTATGAAGCTGAGCGCCACGATGTGGCCTCATTGTGTGATCTTTGGCAAGTCCTGTTTCCTCAGCTGCACTGATGCGTTTTGGAATCAAGAGGTTTGGGCAACATACCCTCCAAAGGGTGTGGGTTTCTGGATTCTTAGCATATCATAGCTGAGGCCCAAGCAGTGCAAGGATGCGTGGAGAGAATCCCCCTCCTCAGAGTGCCACGTTCTGCAGAATAAACAAGATTTCCCACTCACGTGTGAGGACAGGAGCAGCCGCCGCCTTTAATTAAGAAGTGAGTCGGACCATGAAGTCTTACCCGAGCAAGCAAGGCGCAATTTGTTCGGAGCACGAGAAGCCGATTTGGTGCCTGTCTTTACATTTTCTTGCTTGGCACATAAATTATGGAGATTATTAAAGGCTGGAAGGTTCGCCTGGAGAATCCATCTGTCACCGCGGCTCGATGTCGTGAACACCCATGCCACCATCTTCGCTAAATGCAGTAATTTACTGCGACGCTGGCGCCCTTGCCATCTGCTCACCTTCCTCGACCGGCAGAGCGTGTCCCGCAGGTCTCTGTGCGCCTAGAGCATGCTGGGAAGCAAAGGTGGGCACCAACACTTCTTGGGGCGCCGCTCAATAAGGAAAAAAAACCTTTCGAATTTCAGTGACACCTTGGATGTGTGGGACTCTCTTCTGCCCCTTTGTAGGGCACAACCAGACGTCCTCTCCTTCAGAATCCAGGGGAAGAAACTCCCCGTGTGTGCCTGGAGATCATTATTTGTATTTGTTTTTCAATCACAAGCTCCCACTGTGGCAGTTCGTTTTTGAAAAGGGGGATTTGGGGGGGCAGCCGACCAGGGGGAGGCTTGCCCCCCCCACCCGGGGAAGTTTGGGGCACCAGGGGAGGGGGGGGGGGGGGGAGAGGAAGCTTGACCCCCGGGGCTTGTCGTAGCTGGGCTGGTTGGGCTCCTTTGGGCTTCTTTTGGGCTTGACCCTACTTAAGCGCCCATTTTGTGTCACTGCACACTGTTTGTGGTGCAGTGACACCGCAGCCGGGTGGCCCGATAGTTTAAATTGATGTCAGTGGGTTGGGCCTTTCATACAGCGTGTCGGGTTGTGAGCGGGTTTTTGTCACGGTGGACGGTAGCGATTCCTGTTGCGTGTGGTCTTGTGCGGCGAGTACGGCGATATGGCGGCATTCGGTGATCCCAGGGTGGCCGAGGCGATGCGGCTGTTGGGCGAGGCGGGCCGCATATACATGGTGCGGCCCGACCTCCAGGTAAGGCCGCAGCGGCGCGCTGCCGACGGCGCATCTGCAGCTGTCCTGGCGTGCGAGCCTCCGCGGTCGCGGCCGCGGCAGGCTCTGCGAGGTGGGAGGGGGGGCGGTGGAGTGAGGGGCGGGGGGCAGCACGAGGAGCCCGCGCAGCGGAGGAAGGCGCGGAGAGGGGCGGGGAGGGCCGGGCGGAGGGGAAAAAGGGGGCGTTGTCATTTGTGGAGGGGGTGGGGGGGAGGAGAGGGGGCCATGGGGGGGTGGGAGGGGGCGTCCCGCGAGGCAATCAGTGAGCTGGGAGGTCCGGGTGGGGTGGGGGCAGCCCAAGGGATGCTAGTGGTAGAGCCAGAGGTGGTCGTGGGGAGTGGGGCAGGGGTCTGGGGGCGGGGGGTGAGGCGGGGGCTGATGGGGAGGGGCGGGACGCGGAGGGGGGGCAGTGCCCAGCTCGTGGAGCAGGGTGGGATACTGGAGGGGGGTGGGGATGTGGGGGGAGATGCATCACCGCTGTTGATAGAGGACTCGGAGGTGGAGGGTGGGAGGCGGAGGGGGGGAGGGCAGACACGGAGTTGGATTGGAGTTCGTCGGCGTCGGAGGAGGGAGGGGGCATGGTGGGCCCGAGCAGGAATGCGTCCCCGGGGCGGGGCGGCAAGGCGGGGTGGTGGACGGGGCCAGGCGGGGGGGAGTGGCGGGCCGGAGGGGGTGGTGTACGGTGGCGGAGGAGTGGTGAGGGGGAGGGGGGGCCGGGGTTGAGAGGGTAGGTCGGGGGGGTAGTGGGGTGGAGTTTGGAGGGAGTGGGGGGGTGAGGGGGAGTGGCGGGCCAGGGGGTAGTGGCAGCGATGGGGAGGGACGCGGGAGCGCGGCGGGGGGTGTGGGGAAGGGGACGCGGGGGGTGCGGGGACTAGTTGGGGGTGTGGGGGGTGGGGAGGGCTGGGGGGCTGGGAGTGGGAGGGGGGGATGGGGCATGGGTGGCGGGGGGATCCCGTCGCGGCGCGGAGGCCATTCGGCGGGGTGGGGGTGCGATGGCGGAGGGGGAGGCGTGTGAGGGGGGAAGGGGGTTTTCCACCCCGGCATGCTGGACTCCACCTTTTTTCCTTGGCAGGAGCTGTTTGCGAGGCGCTCGGGTGAGCAGCATGCGGCTCCACAGCACCGAGAGGATGGGCCGGCTCTGTCTGGTGCGGGCGGCCGAGCTCCAGCGTGGGACCTGGTTCGGGAACGCAACGAATGGAGGCGGGCTTCGTCTCCGCCGCCCCCCCGAAGGGTTGTTACGGCCGCCGAGGGTGGGGGTTTCAGGATGGATGCACATACTTCTGGTTGCGATGCGAGTGTGGTGGACGGGAGTGGGAGTGTGGATTTGTTGGACTTGATGCGGGTGTGTTGGGAGAGAGCGGGGTTGAGCCGGCTGGAACCCCCGAGGGGGGACGGGTTGGTGTGTAGCCGGCTGATGGAGAGTCGGAGGAGGAAGGAGAGATTCGGGAGGAGGGGGGAGCGAGTAATGCTGTTGGCAGTGTATTACAGGTGCCGGAGAGGCGGGATGTGCCCAGAGTGACGGCCCCCTCAGCTCCACTGGTGAGGCGGCGGGATCCAGCAAGGACGCCGGCCTTGGCGCCAGGAAAGGCGGGAGACGGAGCGGGGAGTGGCAAGCGGCGCTGTGTGCAAGTCTCGGTGGGGACTGGGGGTGAGTGGGAGGACGGATGGAAGCTGGTGCAGGGACGGTATGTGCAGGACGTGGGAGTGGGCACGGAAGGTGCGGCGGCGGGTGGCGACGGGTCCGGCGCGAGTGGCGGGTCGGCGGCGGTCGGAGGGACAGACTCTGCGGGTGGGGGGAAGGAGAGTTGTGTGGTGCCGGTGCGTAAGTTACCGTACATGGGGCTGACCAAGCCGCTGGGGGCGCACCTTTCATTGGCGATGAAGGAGAAGATATGGAAGGGGGAGTACATTGATATCTTGAAGCTTCTCCTCAGGGAGTTGACGTCGAAGGGTCGAAGGAGGAGGAGCAGGAGTTGGCTAGGCGCCCAAAGGTGCCGCTGACGCTGGATAACTGGTCTGCGGCTTTCCTAATATACGCGAGTGTGTACTGTGAGAAGTTTCCCGACCGGTCCGTCGCGCTTTTCAAATACATGGATGTGGTGCGGAGAGCACAGGTGACGTACGGCGGTTTCGCGTGGTCCCACTATGACGAGGAATTCCGGGCGCGCATGGCGGCGGACCCGGAGGCGCAATGGGGGGAGCTGGATTCAGATTTGTACCAGCAGACGATGGGCGGGGCCAAGTTTGGCCGCACCATATACACGGCCAGCGGTTTGCCGCTGGTGCCGCACCCCTTTGTGGCCCGCCCCACCCGTGGGGGGGTGGGGCAGGGGGAGTCTGGCAGTCAGGCCGGTGTCGGGGTCTGCTGGGACTTCAATAGAGGAGCGTGCGGGAGGGCGGCATGCCGTTTCCGGCACGAGTGCTCGAAATGCGGGCGGCGGCACCCAGTGCTGCGTTGCTGGGGACTTGGGGGCCCACTGGGCCCGCAGCCCGCCCAGGGAGGTGCCCAGGCAGGGGGGGGCAGGGTGGAGGGAGGGGGGGCGGCAGAGGGGGGGATCCGGAGCTCTGGGCAAAGGCTCGTACGCCGGTTAAGGTCGAGCGTATGGAGCCCTGGCTAGCGGCATATCTGCGGGCGGAGGATGCTGCGGTGCTGCGTCGGGGGTTTCGGGAGGGGTTTCGGCTGGGCTGTGAAGGCCCGCGGATTGCCCGCTGGGCGGACAATCTGAAGTCGGTGAACGCGCACAAGGGCATTGTGAGAGAGAAGCTGTTCAAAGCGGTCAGGGAAGGTAGGATGGCGGGCCTGTTCACGGAGCTGCCGATGCCGGGTTTGATCATCTCCCGCATCGGGGTGGTGCCCAAGCGAGAGTAGGGGAAGTTCCGGCTGATACAACACTTGTCTTGGCCGGAGGGGGAGTCAGTCAATGCCTACATTTCGGCAGACTTGACGTCGGTGACTTACTCGTCGGTGGACGTAGCGCGGCGGCTCGTCACGACGGCGGGGAGGGGCGCGCTGATGGCGAAATGCGATGTCAAGTCGGCTTTCCGACTACTTCCGGTCCACCCGGCGGATCATCAGTTGCTCGAATTCAGTTTGAGGGACTCATATTTGTGGACAAGGCGCTGCCGATGGGGTGCTCCATTTTTTGTGCGCTATTTGAGCGTTTCAGTTCATTCCTGCAGTGGGTTTTTTCCAGGTGCATAGGCTCGGAGTCAGTGATGCACTACCTGGATGACTTTTTCCTGGTGGGGCGGCCCGGGGCGGCGGACTGCCAGTGGCAGCTGGACGGTTTGGCCGGGTTGATGGGGGAGTTCGGTGTTCCCCTGGCGCCAGAGAAGACGTGCGGTCCCAGTACGGTGTTGTCCTTTCTCGGTATCGAGCTCGAATCGGTCACCATGGAAGCGCGCCTACCGGAAGACAAGAGGTCAGCGATGATGGGGTTGGTGGACGGAATGCTGGCAAAACGGAAGGTGATGGTGAGGGAGGTGCAGGTGCTGTTGGGTCATTTGAATTTTGCGTGTCGCGTTGTGCGGGCGGGCCGAACCTTCTGCCGGCGTTTGGGTTTGGCGTTGTCCGGTTTGTCATTGCCTCATCACCATGTGCGGCTCTCGGTGGGAATTAAGGAGGATCTGCGAATGTGGCGGGCGTTCTTGGACCGATTCAATGGAGTGCCCGTGGCACCGGCTGAGGATTGGGAGTGGGACGTTACCATGTACTCGGGCGGCGGCGGTTTCAGGCTGTACTAGGATGGAAAATGGTGCGCGGAGCAGTGGCTGGCGGAATGGCAGGCAGGAGGGCGGAGCATTGCGTTTTTGGAATTGTTCCCATTGGTGGTGGCGGTCACGGTGTGGTCGGGGGTGCTGGCGCAAAAGCGGGTGCTGTTTCGGGTAGACAACGTGGCCGTCGTGCAAGTGGTGAACAGGCAGTCTGCCCGGGACCCGCAGGTGCTGAAATTGATGAGGGTGTTTGTGTTGCGATGCTTGAAAAATGACATCCTGTTTCAGGCGCGACACGTCCCAGGAGTGGACAATGACATTGCGGATCGTTGTCTCGTTCACAGTGGGAGAGGTTCCATGGGCTATCCACGGCGGCGGAGGAGGTCAATACGCCGGTGCCGGAGGAACTGTGGTCAGTGGGCGAGGCGGGGTCTTACAGCTGGTGAAGGCGTCTATAGCGGTGTCAACGTGGAAGGCATACGAGCAAGCTTGGGAGGTATTCCTGCTGTCAGGCGCGATAAGGCGAGGGGACCGGTGGCTGCGCGAGGAACAGGTGGTGCGTTTCATGTTGGCACTCATGGATAAGGGGCTGTCACGGGTGACGATTGCGGGCAAGCTGTCGGCGGTGGCGTTCATGGGCAAGTTGTGGTGGGGCTACCCTCCGTCGGCGGGGGAATTGGGGACCCGGCTGCTGGAGGGGTGGGCGAGGGAGAAGGGTGCAAAGGCGCGGTTGTGACGTCCCATCACGGTGGAGTTGTTGGAAGGAGTCATTGGCGCGCTGCCTGCGGTGTGCAGGGATGGGGGCGAGGCGGTGCTTTTTTCTACCCTGATGTCCTGGCTTTTCTTTGGGGCGTTTCGAGTGTCGGAGCTGCTGGGCGTGAGAGGGGGGCGGGGGGTGTTGTGGGAGGAAGTGGAATTGCGAGCGTAGGAAGTGGCGGTGCGTTTGCGTCGCTCAAAGACAGACCAGCGGGGGGTCGGGACATGGGTGGTGTTGGGCCCAGGCGGTCGGGAGGGGGTGTGTCCCGCGCGTGGGGGAGGAGGTTGATGGCGAGCCGGTGCAAGAAGGAGGGGGAGGTTTTTGGTCGTGGGGGAGGTGACGGAGTGACGGCGGCTCAGGCGTTGTGGGTCCTGCGGCACACCCTGCGGTACATGGGTGAGGACCCTATGGCGTACGGGACGCATTCCTTCCGGATTGGGGCGGCGACGGAGGCGGCACGAAGGGGTTGGGGAAAGGAGGAGATCCAGAGGCTGGGACGGTGGAAATCAGAATGTTACCGGACGTATGTGAGATTGCGGGAGGCGGATGGGGTGTTGTTACAGTGATTCCCGATATTGATATGTGTGTCTTTTCAGGTGCTTTGGCAGGGCCGGAGGTGGCGGTCTTGAATGTATATATTGTGGGTCACTCATTCGTCAAGCGGGCAGAACATGCGGAGTGGGACAGGCATCGGACACTCAATTTGGGATTGGATGAAGGGCTATACCGTTGTCACTGGAGGGGAAAAGGGGGTAGGCGTTGGCATGAGTTGTTGCCCTTGTTAAATACGGTGGTGAGAGGGGGAGGGTGCCGGATGTGGTGGTGATTCATCTGGGCGAAAACGATTTGGTGCAGTGTAAGGGGTTGGCATTGCTCAAGCAAATGAAGAGGGACCTGAGGGAAATCAAGAAGCAATGGGCGGGCTGTCATGTAATCTGGTCCGAGTTTATTCCCAGGCGGGTTTGGAGGGCAGAGGAGCGCCCAGGAGCTATAGATAGGGCACAGAGGAAGATTAATCGGGAGATGAGGGACTTTTGTGCCAGGGAGGGGGTGGGGAGGATGGAGCACCCGGAATTGCGCTACGGCGCAGTGTATTTCTTCAGGGAGGATGGGGTTCACCTGTCAAGGTACGGAATGGAATTGTACATAGTGCAGTTGAAGGAGGCGTTGGATGGGGCGTTGGGGGTGCTCAGGTATCCCAGGAGGCAGGAGTCCTAGGGGAGGGTTGAAAGTCGTAAGCGACTTTCGAGTGGCGCTTTCCTAAGGAGATAGGGGGGATTTGCTGGAGACCTGGGACTGTATGGTAGGCGGGGGGTGAGGTCATGGAGGTCACTGTGGTCATTCAGTCGGTGGGTAGGGGGGTAGGTTGCTGAGAGGATGTTTTGTATTTCAGTTGCAATGTTGGGGTTAACTTTAGGGGTGGGGGTGGGGGGCTGTCAGGCAGTTGTTATTTAGTGAGCAGTAGTTTTGTTCGGCACAGGCCAGGTGGGCTGTTGTTTTAGGTGCACCTGATTCCAATAAAGCGGCCTTTATCACACTAATTTAGTGTCTGTGTCAGTGCTTCCCCCCCCCTCACCTACTGGTGTGCCCCGAGGGGGATTTGGGGGGGCAGCCGACCAGGGGGAGGCTTGCCCCCCCGGGGAAGTTTGGGCACCAGGGGAGGGGGGGAAAGAAGCTTAAACCCCGGGGCTTGCCGTAGCTGGACTGGTTGGGATGGTTGGGCTGGTTGGGCTCCTTTGGGCCCCTTTTGGGCTTGACCCTATTTAAGCGGCCATTTTGTGTCCCTGCACACTGTTTGTGGTGCAGTGACGCAGCAGCCGGGTGGTCCGATAGTTTAAATTGATGTCCCGCCCTCCCTCCCTGTTTTTTCCCCCCTGTGGGGTGGGTAGGGGTCCCTGGGGGAGGCCTCTGGGGAGGGGGTTGGTCCTGGGTGTGAGGGGTTTTGTTGGTCGATGGTGCACTGGATGTTAGGGTGTTCAGAGTTGTGGTGTCGCTGGAACAGGTGCGGTTATTTGTTGGCACTTTCCTAAGGAGATAGGGGGGATTTGCTGGAGGCCTGGGACTGTATGGTAGGCGGGGGGTGAGGTCATGGAGGTCACTGTGGTCATTCAGTCGGTGGGTAGGGGGGTAGGTTGCTGAGAGGATGTTTTGTATTTCAGTTGCAATGTTGGGGTTAACTTTAGGGGTGGGGGTGGGGGGCTGTCGGCAGTTGTTATTTAGTGAGCAGTAGTTTTGTTCGGCACAGGCCAGGTGGGTTGTTGTTTTAGGTGCACCTGATTCCAATAAAGCGGCCTCTATCACACTAATTTGGTGTCTGTGTCAGTGCTTCCCCCCTCACCTACTGGTGTGCCCCAAACAAAGAGTTTGCAAGTGTCTGGTGGCGGATGGCCGTCTGATCCGACACCGTCCGTCCACAGAACATGTTGTACCTTGACAGGAACGGCCATGTTGGTGGTTTTTGTCCCGGTACGGAGGTCCCCTTTAGGCCAGCCGTAATCTCTGACTCTGGGGGACGATGGTCTGGCAGGGTGGGGGATGTAAATACCCCCTCTGCTCTGACAAGTGGAGCACTGCCCGCCAAAAGCTAGATCTGGTCCCTTGTCATTTGAATTAACCATCAACCTCCATTGTAGCCCCCTTTGTAAATCACATTAACACATTGTAGGCTCGCACTATAGATGAGTGAAAATAAACCAAGTAGTTGTTATTGGTTACATTAGAGTTGAAGGGCAGGTTAAGCAGCCGGACTACTGCTTTTGCCACGTCACAGGAGAGTAGGGCTGAGGGCAGGAGATTGGTGCAGGAGACCTGTGGGAGGACGGCGGGGCAGGGAAGAAGACAACGCTTCAGCGTCATGGGTGGCACATGCTGCATTGAGCAGAACTACTGGCATAACGAGCAGAACTCCGACAGCTGTGAAACGCATCCCATGCGTCTATAGAGTAGAACCCTGGCATATGGAACATCAACCCTGGCAAGAGGGGAAGCAACCTGATCTAAGGAGCTGCATTATGCATTATTGAAATATGGAGCAGGATCCCAGGCACAATGAACAGCATACTTCATATATGGAGCCGTACCTTGCTGCATGGAGCAGCATCCTGCCTTATGGAACAGCACTATGCCACATGGAGCAGAACCCTGCCTTATGGAACAGCACTATGCCACATGGAGCAGAACCCTGCCTTATGGAGCAGAACCCTGCCTTTTGGAGTAGCACCCTGCATATGGAGTAGCACTATGCCACATGGAGCAGAACCCTGCCTTATGGAACAGCACTATGCCACATGGAGCAGAACCCTGCCTTATGGAGCAGCACTATGCCACATGGAGCAGAACCCTGCCTTATGGAGCAGAACCCTGCCTTTTGGAGTAGCACCCTGCATATGGAGTAGCACTATGCCACATGGAGGAGCGCACTGCCTTATGGAGCAGAACCCTGCCTTTTGGAGTAGCACCCTGCATATGGAGTAGCACTATGCCACATGGAGCAGAACCCTGCCTTATGGAGCAGCACTATGCCACATGGAGCAGAACCCTGCCTTATGGAGCAGCACTATACCACATGGAGGAGCGCCCTGCCTTATGGAGCAGAACCCTGCCTTTTGGAGTAGCACCCTGCATATGGAGTAGCACTATGCCACATGGAGGAGCGCACTGCCTTATGGAGCTGCTTCCATGGTATGTTGCGCAGCATCCTTAGTGATACAACAACGCCCTCCAGTTTTGGGCAGCAAAGAAGATGGCTGGCAGCACCTAACGGCGTTGAGCAGTGCCCTGAGTTAATGAGGTGCTCACTGAGGCAGCTGACCGAGTCCTAGCACACTGAGCAGCATCCTTGGATATTTAAGCAGCATTTTTTGCACTACTCTTGCAACCCTGACATGCTGAACATCTCATTAATAATTGTGTCAGCTTATATATATGAGCTGACTGCAGACATTCTGATGACATAATAATTCTGATGGGATGTTCACTGGCACAAAATGGGTGGTTTAAATTCTCAGGGTGCAGTATTTTTCATGGATGTTATTCCTCCCTACACATAATTTCATTATTTCCGCCTGGCCACTGTGTATGAAAGCGCTGCTATCTCTCCAATGTTGCGTATTTTTTTCTGCTGCGCCTCCAGTGTTCCTACCGACTATGTCCTTTTCCAGGTGGCTTATGACTGCATTTGCTGCTGACGATTAATGATGCTCCTGGGTCCGATACCAAACCTGCTAGAAATGAAATTGTTCTTGAGGTCCTCTTCAGAAACGTCCACAAAATGATATGTGAGTCAATACATTTGATAAACTGTGCCTCAGGGCCATAATATGGTTCAGTGTTTTCTCAAAAAATTTCTTAATGGCAGCATGGGGCATACCTTTCCAGGCACCCCTTGAACAGTGTTGGCATCACGTGATGCTGTTGCTTGCGCTTGGTGAAATGACATCAGTGACCCTATGAGCCAGTATAAGATGTTTGTCTTATATTCATGGCACAAATCCTGTAAGTTCAGCGCCTGATATGATAACATGCTAGGCTGATGCATTTATGGAAGGGGTCTATTTGTTGCCAGCTGTGTATCAGTTTAGCTTCTTATCCTTCTAAGCTCGATAGAGTGCCATTGACTTGGGTAACAACTTTTGCATGCAACAGTGGAACCCCAAAGAATGTGGCAGAAAGAACTACCTAAAACAGTATTATCAGCTTCAGTTATTCTAGAGGAACAACATCCCTTGAGACTATTTAATATCATCCATATATTGTACAAAAGCTGTCTTTATAGAAAGATGTTTTTAAAGGGCCCGTACAGACCTTTGCTGAGGTGAGCTCATTTGTGCCCCACTGGGCAAACTGAGGCCCGCTTCAGCTCAAACATGCACTGCCTTTTAATAGGCACTGATTATGCTGCCAGTAATGCATGAAATTAAAATTCTCAGAAACCTCTGAGCCATTGCATTTTCTATAAAATGGAGCCGGTCAAGTTCTGAATGTATCATAGGGTGCGTTGCGGTTGTAAACATGATTCCACCTGTGGCAAAGCTCTCCCATAATGGGATAGGCAGACACCTACACTAAAATTACACTTGCATGAGAAATGCATGGCCCTGGCAGCGCACTGTTGTTTATGGGAGCTGCCTCTTCTAGCAGCGTCTATGCACGACCAAGGCAAGCCTGTGCAAGGTCCAAGTGTGGCACCATCATGCCTTTCAAATGATCTCACAGCAATTGAGTGACAGAGATTTCTCCTGAGTTGTTCCTGCCTTGTCCTTTCATGAAGCCACCAGATCTGTGATTCCAGGCGAAACCTTCTTCAGCAGGGCCCGCTTTACCCCCAAATGATCCCAGTTTGGCCTTGGAGTGCCTTGTTAGATCTATGTTCTTCAGGTAAACCTCCACCTGCATGGCCGCCGATGCAGGGTCTGTGAAGAGTTATTCTGAAAGAGACCTCAGGGCGACTTAGCCATGGCTTTAACAGTTCATTGATCATCAGAGATCTCGCCTCCAACATTCCTCAACATGCCGCTAGCATGTCCACAGCATGCCACCATCGTGACGTCAGCATGCCAACGTCTTGATCCCAACAGGTCCCTGGCATGTCGCTAGCTGGACTTCAGCATCTCAGCATCTTCGTTCCAACACCCCCCTGGCATGTCACGAGACAGGCGCACGAGGGCATCAGAAGCGGGAGGAGGGAGCCGGCCAAGGAAACATCCACCACATTCCTTGATAGTCAATGTGTGGCTTCCGGGGTTCTTTGTCTGCACTCTTGCTGATAGAGGAACCATTATGTGGTGCGGGTTCGTCAAGCTGAAATGAAATTCAATCATCATAAATGAATTGCAGATTAGGCAGCAGGGCTTGGTGTCTAGAGGTCCCTCACATGCGCTGCTCTCCAGGCCGTGAACGTGCGGCGTCTGCTCGCGTCTATGCTCCCTCTTACGTGTTGTGCCTCAAGTTGTCACTGAGTTCTAAAGTGGCAGAGGGGCCTGATGGTGGACACCCACCTTACCCTGCCAGTTTTATCTGAAGGGCATGAGAATTGGTTCCATTGTGCACCCTTGAGGATGATCGGTTCAGGGGGAAACAGAATCCTCTATTTCACCCCTGATGATGTGAACGAACTTCTAGGTTTTATCTTATGTTGATCCACTGCACCACAACAATACAAAACCCTTGTGTCAGGGTGAAAATGGTTCAGACAAACGTGATAGCCCCATGGTGCTCTAGGCTATATGTTTTATAACGTACGTTGCCTCGTCTTGCCAATATCGTCTTTTTGCCTAAATCTGTGTTTTTGTTGTACTTTTATATTTAAATAGTCCAACATAGCCCTTCATAGTGATTTTTTGAGTGAAATGAAGTAACATATTCTAAGATCGAAAGTGGAGGTTCTAAATATTCAGAGCCCTCATGTCTGTTTGGACTTTCAGCAGTTCAGGTTTTTTTGTTGTTGCATTTTATGTAAATATTCTGTTGTGATAACACAGCCTAATATTATTTCGATTAAAAATAAGTGCCTACTCTGCTTCAAAGCTGTTAATCGTGCGAATGTTTTGAGTCATTTAATTTATCACGTAGTTTAGATCTGTAGAAGGTAGTTCATCTGAGCTAGATGATTTTTTATGTTCAGATTTTTATGTACCAATTTTCTTTCTAATAAAAACCCAGTCTCTCCTAGATCCTGCTTCTTTGCTTGAATAATGCCTTTTTTCTGCCCTTCTGTAGTATTTACCATTTTATCAGCTCAGTACATGTTTGTTGTCTCAGCCTGCATTGTTTCCTCCAGTGCTTAATTTGTAAAATAATAAGTGCCAGGGCCCTCGTCAGAAGGCTGATGCAGCTTGCACCACACATTGCCCCTGCCAGTGCTGCCAATGAAAGTCCCAACACAACTACTAACCATCACACTCCTACAAGCATGACGATTCAGACTATTACAGGTCCCCAAAGCTTTAGGAATGGCGTGAAAGGCATTAAATGCAGGATACATTAATAAACAGATGTTATTTTACTCCAAAATTACATTAGATAAAGAGTGCCACCGTGGGGCAGGTTGTTATAAGTTCTGGTACTGACAATTAAGTGCCTGTGTCCAGCACCAGAAACCACCAGTTCAAATTAAGCACTGGTTTCCTCTGAGTCTGTTAGCGCTACTTTTCCTTCTTTATCAATGAGGTTCACTTCTTTTGGCTTTTCTCTTCCTTTAGCTGGGTAAGATGACTCACCGGACTACTCACATCCACTCCAGGAGTCTGTGTTTAGCTCCATGGCCACAGAATCAAATGTCAGAAGGTTCCCTGAGGTTTTCTTCCTTCTGAGGTTGATAAAAACTTTTGATGTAGTTGGATAACAATAAACATCTGTCATCTACCACAAGCATCAAGATACATTCTTTAGCATGAAACTGTGCTTTGCTAGACACGCCTGCTTTCTTTTGCAGATTTATATAGTGCTAACTTGACTTGAAGGTATTGGAGTAAATTACATGAGCACCGTTACGTTACACAGGCACCCATTCATTTTTGGTAGGCACAGGGAGATTAAGTGATTTGCCCAGAATTGCAGGATGCTGAGCCGACATCAGGCTCGATCCTGGTTCCCCTGCTCCGAAGTCTGCGGCTCTGGCCATAAGGTCACATCCCCCCCCCTCCTTTTTTTATTTTTTTTAGATGTACATTTTAAATGATAAGCACATGTTCTGAGCAAATATTGTTATTGCAACCCCAAACACCTTTACATTATATTTTTCATTGCCACCTCCGCTCAGTTTTTAATCCCTTCATCATCCTACAGTTTTTGTATTCCTTAATGATCAGTTTAAAATTAGAATCCACCCTTGTCATGTAGGAAAAAGGAATGTGTGCTTTGCAGAGTGAAGAATTTATTTTAGGACAACCTGTCTTCAATAGATACACCTGCTCATCTGTTGTTAAGCATGTTGTGGTTTATTATGCTTCACCCTCATGATTGGTCACAAGTGAACCTCCTGATGGGCTACGCCCTAAGTGCATGATGCTTGACCTTCCAGTTAGCGATACTCAATTTTCCATAGCCGTCCAGGCTGGATTCCGGCAACGTATGATCTTGCAAACTTGTCCTCACCTGATCCTTCATGGTTAGTCGTGTCTGATCCTCACGGATTTTCCATGTCCCCTTGGGACACCTCCTTGCTCCTCCATTGTTGGTCATGCCTGATCTCTCCGGCTTATCTTGTTGATCCGGAAGAGCCTGGCCAGATGATCATCGATGTTCTTCCATGTTATTTATTTATTTGTTAGGTGTGTTTCAAAATAATTGACTTTAGGCACTTGATCATACAGAAACATAATCTAATTTCAAGCGCATCATTAATTAGTATCCTACAAAGTGACAGACTCTGAATTGGAATGTTTTAATTGCCTTTCCTAAACCCAGTAGAGTAGGCTGGCATTTTATTTCCTCTAGTAGAGAAGTCCATATTTCTGGTCCCCAACAAAGTACCTCCGGTCAATGCTCCAATGAAAATTGGTTCTCTAGATTTTTAGATGCGTGTGACTGCCTGACCATAATGAAATGGCTGGAGGCATTGAAAGACCTTCTGCCTCAGATAGGGGAAAGTTAACCATAGACGGTCCAGAAACCTAAATGATGCCCTCGAATAGATGCCATACCTGACCTGATGCAGTAAGATATCCTTAGCTTGAGAACCAAGCTTGCTACAATGTTTCGCAAAAATTGGAGGCACCCAATCAGGTACCTAAGGTAGCTCGCTTATGAAGCCATTCATTTCAACAGGGTTGGTAACCCCCTGCTCCATCAGGTAAAGTGGGGGGAAGAGGGGTTGCTTCTGATGTCAACGGGTCGACGAGCTAGTCTCACATAAATTTGCTTTATCCTGTAGGAGTCTCTCTCTGTCTACAACAGAAGCTTATAAATAACACAGCGAGAAAATACCATTGCAAAGCCGTAGAATGGGACAAAGGACTGAGTAGCCTAGTACAGTGCCATAAATAGAGAAAGACAAAAACTGGACAGGGCACTTGGGAATGAAGACGTATAGAAAAAGGAAGGGAGAGAGAATTAAAGGAAAAGAAAGGAAGGAAAGAAAGAAGGATGAAACCAGAGGAGGAGAGGAAGGAAGAATGAATAAAAGAAAGGAATGAGAAAGAAAGAAGGTAAAAATCTTTGAGAGAAAGAAAAAACGAGAAAAAATTGAAAAGGAAGGAAAGAGAACGGAAAGGGAAAATCAAAAAGGAGATAAGAAAGGAAAGGGAACAAGAGAATGGCAAAAGAATTGAAGAAACATTGTGGGAAAGAAAGGGGGAAAATAAGCAGCAAAACAAAAAGGAGTCAGAAATAAAGAGGCATAGAAGTTGGAACGGAAGACAGAAAGGATGGGAAATAGGAAAGAATGACAAAGAGATAAATTGGAAAAATAAGTAAAATGGAGGTAGTGTATAGAAGAAATAGAATTAACAAGCATTGAAAATGCAATAGGTCTCGCAATAGAAGAGTTTGACATTTTTCGTTTTGCAAATGGATGAGTGACACCTATAGCATTTGGAATGCAACATGTTTTGTATTTACGTGACTTATATGGCAGCTCTGGTCGTTATGCTACATCTCTAGATAGTTTTATCTTTCGCAAATGTGACACCTATTGTAACACAATATGTGTTGTGAGGGTGAGTGAGGGTGAGTGAGGGTAAGTGAGGGTGAGTGAGGGTAAGTGAGGGTGAGTGAGGGTGAGTGAGGGTGAGTGAGGGTGAGTTAGGGTGAGTGAGGGTGAGGGGTTGAGGGTGAGGGGTTGAGGGTGAGGGGTTGAGGGTGAGGGATTGAGGGTGAGGGGTTGAGGGTGAGTGAGGGTGAGTGAGGGTGAGTGAGGGTGAGTGAGGGTGAGGGGTTGAGGGTGAGTGAGGGTGAGGGTGAGTGAGGGTGAGGGGTTGAGGGTGAGTGAGGGTGAGGGTGAGTCAGGGTGAGTGAGGGGTTGAGGGTGAGTGAGGGTGAGTGAGGGGTTGAGGGTGAGTGAGGGGTTGAGGGTGAGTGAGGGTGAGGGTGAGTGAGGGTGAGGGTGAGTGAGGGTGAGGGTGAGTGAGGGTGGGTGAGGGTGAGTGAGGGTGAGGGTGGGTGAGTGAGGGTGAGTGAGGGTGAGTGAGGGTGAGGGGTTGAGGGTGAGTGAGGGTGAGTGAGGGTGAGTGAGGGTGAGGGGTTGAGGGTGAGTGAGGGTGAGGGGTTGAGGGTGAGTGAGGGTGAGTGAGGGTGAGTGAGGGTGAGTGAGGGTAAGTGAGGGTGAGTGAGGGTAAGTGAGGGTGAGTGAGGGTGAGTGAGGGTGAGTGAGGGTGAGTGAGGGTGAGTGAGGGTGAGTGAGGGTGAGGGGTTGAGGGTGAGGGGTTGAGGGTGAGGGGTTGAGGGTGAGTGAGGGTGAGTGAGGGTGAGTGAGGGTGAGGGGTTGAGGGTGAGTGAGGGTGAGTGAGGGTGAGGGGTTGAGGGTGAGTGAGGGTGAGTCAGGGTGAGTGAGGGGTTGAGGGTGAGTGAGGGGTTGAGGGTGAGTGAGGGGTTGAGGGTGAGTGAGGGTGAGGGTGAGTGAGGGTGAGGGTGAGTGAGGGTGAGTGTGAGTGAGGGTGAGTGTGAGTGAGGGTGAGGGTGAGTGAGGGTGGGTGAGGGTGAGTGAGGGTGAGGGTGGGTGAGGGTGAGTGAGGGTGAGGGTGGGTGAGGGTGAGTGAGGGTGAGGGTGAGTGAGGGTGAGTAAGGGTGAGTGAGGGTGAGGGGTTGAGGGTGAGTGAGGGTGAGTGAGGGTGAGGGGTTGAGGGTGAGTGAGGGTGAGGGTGAGTGAGGGTGAGGGGTTGAGGGTGAGTGAGGGTGAGGGTGAGTCAGGGTGAGTGAGGGGTTGAGGGTGAGTGAGGGGTTGAGGGTGAGTGAGGGGTTGAGGGTGAGTGAGAGTGAGGGTGAGGGTGAGTGAGGGTGAGTGTGAGTGAGGGTGAGGGTGAGTGAGGGTGAGTGAGGGTGAGGGTGGGTGAGGGTGAGTGAGGGTGAGGGTGGGTGAGGGTGAGTGAGGGTGAGGGTGGGTGAGGGTGAGTGAGGGTGAGGGTGAGTGAGGGTGAGTGAGGGTGAGTGAGGGTGAGGGGTTGAGGGTGAGTGAGGGTGAGGGTGAGGGGTTGAGGGTGAGGGGTTGAGGGTGAGGGGTTGAGGGTGAGGGGTTGAGGGTGAGTGAGGGTGAGTGAGGGTGAGTGAGGGTGAGGGGTTGAGGGTGAGTGAGGGTGAGTGAGGGTGAGGGGTTGAGGGTGAGTGAGGGGTTGAGGGTGAGTGAGGGTGAGTGAGGGTGAGTGAGGGTAAGTGAGGGTGAGTGAGGGTGAGTGAGGGTGAGTGAGGGTGAGTGAGGGTGAGTGAGGGTGAGGGTGAGTGAGGGTGAGGGGTTGAGGGTGAGGGGTTGAGGGTGAGGGGTTGAGGGTGAGGGGTTGAGGGTGAGTGAGGGTGAGTGAGGGTGAGGGGTTGAGGGTGAGTGAGGGTGAGGGGTTGAGGGTGAGTGAGGGTGAGGGTGAGTCAGGGTGAGTGAGGGGTTGAGGGTGAGTGAGGGGTTGTGGGTGAGTGAGGGGTTGAGGGTGAGTGAGGGTGAGGGTGAGTGAGGGTGAGGGTGAGTGAGGGTGAGGGTGAGTGAGGGTGAGTGTGAGTGAGGGTGAGGGTGAGTGAGGGTGGGTGAGGGTGAGTGAGGGTGAGGGTGGGTGAGGGTGAGTGAGGGTGAGGGTGGGTGAGGGTGAGTGAGGGTGAGGGTGAGTGAGGGTGAGTGAGGGTGAGTGAGGGTGAGTGAGGGTGAGTGAGGGTGGGTGAGGGTGAGTGAGGGTGAGGGTGAGTGAGGGTGAGGGTGAGTGAGGGTGAGTGAGGGTGAGTGAGGGTGAGTGAGGGTGAGGGTGAGTGAGGGTGAGGGTGAGTGAGGGTGGGTGAGGGTGAGTGAGGGTGAGTGAGGGGGAGTGAGGGTGAGGGGTTGAGGGTGAGTGAGGGTGAGGGGTTGAGGGTGAGGGGTTGAGGGTGAGTGAGGGTGAGTGAGGGTGAGGGGTTGAGGGTGAGGGGTTGAGGGTGAGTGAGGGTGAGTGAGGGTGAGGGGTTGAGGGTAAGTGAGGGTGAGGGTGAGTGAGGGTGAGGGGTTGAGGGTGGGTGAGGGTGAGTGAGGGTGAGGGGTTGAGGGTGAGTGAGGGTGAGGGTGAGTGAGGGTGAGTGAGGGTGAGGGGTTGAGGGTGAGTGAGGGTGAGTGGTTGATAGTGAGTGAGGGTGAGGGGTTGAGGGTGAGGGGTTGAGGGTGAGGGGTTGAGGGTGAGGCATCCTGATTGTGATACAAAAAAACCATAGTGATGTACTAGTGAACGCCACGCACCTGAGTGCACAATGAAACCAGACTGATGTACTAGTGAGAATAATAGGACATGACGGGATGCTGGTAGCGGGCCACATTGAGTTAAGATGGCACTGACCCATGACCAGGTTTTAAGATGGCGGATGAGGGACCCTTGTTCGGTTCTGCAGGGGTGACGAGTTTAAAACTCCCCACTTCCCTGTTGCTCCAAGGGAGACCTGGTTCACTAAATTCAAAATTGTACCACTATATTACGAGGAAGTTGACAAAAATAACACAAAGAAATATACAAACAGCGTCTTTCAGTGATATCACAGGACAGTCAGACGGCCTGACCTCTGACCCGCGCCCTCCCGGACACGTGGCTCTTGGCTTCACGTTCGTAGCCCGCGGCCGATAAAGAGTTAAAAAAAAAATCAAAATATATATATATGGGCAACACATTGTGTCCAAATGGGTGCCAATGAGTTCCAGATGTGAGAAGCTGCGCTCCCAACCCCTGGCTGCTCCTAAATAAAGGAAAGTATTCCTGCAATTCAGCTGCAGCCGCCGCTGCCAAGAACAACTCCCAGATAGGGTGGGGAGAGTGTTAGGGAACACGGGGGGGGGGCTGCAGAGACGCGTCTGTGAGTGGAGACAGAGAGAGAACGAGACAGCGGGCAGAATGAGAGTGGAGATAGGTAGAGCATTGGGGGGGGGGGCGAGGGGTGAGGTTAAAAAGCACGTGAGATGTGTGAACCCCTGAAGGGGCTAGGGTAGAAGGGTGTTCTGGGGATATCGGGGTTGGGGGCGGGGGAATCTCGCGGGTGCAAAGTTGAAACTGCATAGCTGTGTGTGTGCAGGGGGAGGCTGAAGTATGGAGTAAGGGTGAGGGGGGGGTGGGGGGTGTCAGATCCATGGGATAGCGGAGAAGGGAGCGTGAGAACAGGAGCAGAGAGGAAAAGGGGTGAAAAGCATTGCTGGTGAGAAGTTATGGGAAAACACAGGCGGGGGAGGGAAGTGAATGGCAGGGCCCGAGAGTGCAGGAGGGGTCACACAAGTGTGAGAAACAAAGGAACGCAGCTAAAGCTAGAGGCGATCCTGTGTGTGAGAGGAGCGGGTTGTAGTGAATCGTTGACCAACGAGAAGCGGAAAGGAGAGAGAAAAGGAGAGAGAGAAACAGATGGTCGAGAGGAGAGAGAGAACCCGAAGGGAGATGAACTCTACACACAAGGGAGAAGCTTAAGAGAGAGAAATCATTGCAAGATTGGAGGAGGAGAGGGAAACAGGAGACGAGGGAACCTATAGCGGCGCCACTGGCATGCGCTGACATCAATTCTCTTTTTTTCCTCACCACTAGACATGGATCCAAATATCCCTCTTATCTCTTTGAGACTCCGATTACCTCTTCAAATTGTAAAACAGACGGAGGGCATTGCTGTGGGGAGGGGGTGTAGGAGAAATGCACACGGCGGGCAGGGGAGGGGGCGGAGCGGGGAGAGCGGCATGTGGATGTGAAGAAGCCGGGGCCTTTGAAGTGAAGCTAAGCTTCACTTCAAAAGGTGTCGGAGGAATGCGGCTGAGGGAACAGACGGCGATTGCGGCTGAGGGAACTGATGTGCACGCGCTTTTAAGCTCAATGCACATGCGCATTGAGCTTAAAAGTCACGGGCACTGCAAGGAATCGCCACGATTCCTTGCTTGTTAGTTAAAGAGTGGTTAAGCCGCAATAGTCTCGCAAGCTCGATGCGCATGCGCATCGACAGGCGAGACCTAAAAAGGAAAACAAAACAATAAGAAAGAGAAGAAAGAGAACAAAAAAGGAAAAAGTGGAAGAATAATAAAGAAGAAAAGAGAGAAAAGCTACTTATAAAAGAAACAAAGAGAAAGTAAGGAAGCCAGCAAAAGGAAGAACAAATGAAAACTTAATATAGAAAGAAAAAGTCTAGAAAAGTTTAAGAAAAGAACAAAACAATGAAGAATGGTAATAGAAGAGAAGTAATGAAAGGCATGTGAAGAGGGAACGAAACAGAAGAAGAAAGAAAAGAAAAAAAAGGTAGATACAATGAAAAAGGGAATGGAGGTAGGCAAAAAGGCAGATGAAGAGGTTAAAAGAATGAATTGCCACAGCATCCAAGGAGTGAAGAGATGACGTGAGAGATGAAGTAAACAAATGAGAAGGAGAGATGGGAAGGAAAGCATGAGGAAAAGGCAAAGGACAAAGACTAAAATAAAGGAGTGATGAGAAGGAATGAAAAAAGTGAAGGAGCTACGAAAAGAGAGAAAGGTTGACCTTCTGGCAAAGAAAAAGCATTGGGAAAAGAGACGAGAGAACCTGACAATTCGACGAAATTAGGTTAGTGAGCGGTAGTGAAGAGAAGGGAACCAGGATATTGAGGTGAGAGTGACACCAGTAAAGATTGTAACTGATGTTCAATGCATCATATTGGCCCGGGCATAAAATGACTCTTCTCAGTATATTGTGGACATTCTAGTCATGAAGGTGGCCCTCCTTGATTTTATGAGTCCATTACAGAAATTAATGGAGGGCCTTGCCTAAAAGGACCCTCCTTGACATAATTTGGGACTAAAATAGAGAGAACCCTGTCCCCCTTTCCCCCACCCTGCTAGGAAGTTTTGGGCTTGCTCTCTTCACTCACTCGGTACCATTAGAGGCATGGCTGCAATGGGATTTTTTGTTGATTTTCGGGCTACTCCACAGATGAGCAGAATAAGAAGTTTTGCCGTTGCTAGGGAGCCCAGTCGTGTTTTATAGTATTTTTGTTTAATAGAGCCTAGATTTTGTTTTCATTTCCGAAAGCAAGAAAATGCTGAATGAAAAAGTAACCCTTTGTGGGCTTCAGTTCAGATTAAAGTCCCACACCATCCGCACATTTCTTGCTGCTTTAGCAAAGTAGTTGGATGGCAGGATTATGACCATAGTGCATAAGGAGGACCTCCGTTTCTTTTCCTTTCAAACTTCACCCACTATAGTTCATTAATTCACTTTTTACTGCTGACTTCTCATCTTGATGGTAGAAAATAGCATAAACGGGAAACAAAAAGTGGCTTTACAAAGATTTCAAAAAGCAGGTGAGGCATAGGGGAATCCTGAATTACTCCAAACTCTATCCTTGTTTCAGAAGGCAGGAAGGGGTACCTTTGACCTTTTATATGCAAAAAGGGTTTAAACCAGCTAATGTCAAAGTCCACATTGTCAAATGCTGCCGACACATGAAGGACAACGACAGCAGGCAGATCCCTTCAAAAATGGCTGCCAGTTTATCATCAAGCAATGCTTTGAGTACTTTCTCAGTATAGTGATGAGTAATGATTCCTGACCGGCCAGATTCTCACCACTCCTGAGATTCCAGAAAATCCTGAAGCTGAGAGGTAAGTAGGAATTGGCCAGGTTCTTCATAGCTTTCAGGCCAGACAAGGTGTGTTCCTCTGTAGAGGACCTCACCTGCTCCTGCAGTTTTCGTCTTCTATGACGTGCCAGATCCTTCATTGTCGGCAACGCCAGATTATCCTTAACTGACTATATTCTATGTTTGGTCTTGTTGGGTCCTACATACTTGGACATTCCTGATCCTTCATAGTTGTCTATGCTGATATTAGGCTCTGTCTAGCTCTCCATCATTGTCCATTCCTAAGTTTTCAGGTGTGGATATCCCTTGCTAATTTGTCCATGAATAACAAAGGGATGTCTCGCTGTATGCCGGGAGGTAGGGCGGTAGGGCTGCTTTCAGGGCTGCATGGGACGGGCATTCTTAGTGCATGGAGCCTCAAGGGACTGACGCACTGTTTTCTCCTAGGCCTTGCTTGTTTCTCTGCGGCGACAAACACATACTCTTGGGTGTTATAAGTCAGTGTGACATGTTAGAAAATGGTATACATTTCTCTGCCTGTAATAAATATGTTTGGAAAACCATGCAGCTAAATGATTAGCTTGGAACCATGTAAAAAGATCTTTGTAAGTGAACCCCCAATTCCGCCGAAAGAGTGTAGGACTCAATTTCTGTACTTTCTCAGTGTAACATGGGGTGTTTATTAAAATATTTTCCAGGATGTGTTTTCCTTCCAGTCCAACTGTGCGCTCGCCCCTGGTCCTGTGGCCATGCCAGATCTTCCTTAATTGGCTATGAATGATCCTCTGTGTGTGGCCATGGCTGAGCCTCCCTTATGGTCATGTCTGATACTCCATAGGTTACGATGCCTGATCCTTCAGAGGCAGCCTGGTCTTATCTTCCATAAGTAGCCGTGCCTGGTCCTTCATAGGTGGCCATGCCTCATCCTCCGTTGGTGGCCAAATCTGATCCTCATCAGTGGCCATTCCTGAGCCTTTACTGTTGACAATGCCTGATCCTCATGGGTCACCATGTTACATTTGTCATCATATGCCATGCCTTTTCCTCGTTAACATGTATTGCTTGGACAATAGACGTTCCTCTGTAGTTGCCCATACATGCCTCTGCTCATTCTGAATCTGCCTTGTTATTTATTTATTTATTTATTTATAAGGCTCTCCTGCCTCTTACATTCAGCTTGATTGCACAGGACTTGTGTTTTTCCATGTGAATTTCTGTTTTCACAGGCCTTCAAATGCTAGTTGACAAGTTTTTTGCTTATGGTCAGCTATTTTATATTATCATATGCAATTGTTGTGTGTCATAAGTATTTTCTAATTTAACATGTCATTTTTTTTTTTTTAAGGGTAATCCATTGTACCTCCAGTCGGCCCGAAATGTGACAGTGAATATTCTCGACGATGACATGAACGTTCAGACCCGAGTAATAACAGGTAGGAATAAGTGCTATAGTAAAATATAGTAATTCCGTTGGCTCACGCACTCGGTGTATTTCAACCTAAAGAGAACAAGTGATAATACATTGGATAAGTTGAGGGCGTGCAGTTAGGTATCTCTTTCTGATCAAAAGCGAGAGGAATAGATAGAAGATGCGCTCCCCCCTAGGGACAAACGCGTTTACGTGCACTGCTGAGTTCCCGAAAGAAGAAACGTGTTCCAATATTCATCAGTATTAGGCATTAAATGATACACAATTTTGTTAATTCGTTTGTTTAATTCATTCAAGAATTGCTTCATTCAAGAATGATCAAAATGTTCATGATGAGTAACATTTCATTTACAATATATTAATTAATCCATGAATAGGATGCGTCATACAAATTTCAGCACTTCCCAAGTTGGCATAGCGACCAACTAAGATGCGATGCTGACTTGTACACTTTCTTCAATTTACATCCCCCGATAAAAGGCTGAATGAGCCCAAAATGCATTGGGATGAGCTGAAATTTGTATGACCAATCCTATTCATGGATTAATTAATATATTGCAAATGATATGTTACTCCTCCTGAACATTTTGATCACTCTTGAATGAAGCAATTGTTGAACGAATTAAACAAACTAATCATCGAAATTGTGTATCATTTGATGCCAAATAATGATGAATATTGGATCACGTCCCTTCTTTTTGGAACTTAGCAGTGCACATCAGGGACATTTTTCCCTTGGGAGGAGCGCTTCTTCTACATAGCAAAATATAGCACATGTGCTGTTGGCTGTTCATATAGAGGTCACTTATATATTTGTGCTTGCTCTGATTGGTATTAGCCTACTCTCCACCATAGAAGTTTTCAATACTTTTATAGTTTCAGTGCTTGCCCATTCATAAATGGCAATGCACACAATCACAGATTTTGGTGTTGCTGCCAGTTGCAAGGGTATCCATTTTTAATGAATCAGCTATTGTGCTGCATACTCAGTCATGCTGGAATATTCGGTGTGGCGGGGTTAAGTAGTCACGTTGGAGTTATCATGGTCACCAGCTTATCCAGCCATGTTCACATGGGTGATGGTCACAGGCATGTCCAGATATGATTGGGCCCCAGATTGCAGGCTGATCTAATTCCACTGCTGGTGGTGCCCCAGGAGGAGGAGGCTCTTGGATCATGTCTCATGGCGCTTGTCCCTGTAGTCCCAATTTTCTCCCTCAGCCAGCATGGTGTATAATTCCCCCAGCGTATTATAGTGTGAATGATCTGTGCAAGGATGGCAGCCCTTGACTTGTGATAGTGCCACCACACAGGCTGATCCTTGCATCCTTCAGTTGCTCTCATCCCTCCCCTTGCAGGCGCACAGGGTGTCGATGCCTACGGGAAGCGGTTCCAGGTGATGTCAAACTCGGGGAAATTGCTCTTTTCTGCAACCAACGAAGAGGTGGTCGTCGGAGCGGAGAGATTGCGTGTTTTAGGTAAGATTGCTTATTAATTAAAAATGTATTTTGACATTACTTGAGGCATTGTCAATCAGAAAATCAGCCTAAGTTATCAAGAAACGTTATTTACACAAACAATGAGGAATAGTCTTAAAGCGGTGGTCTTCTCACCTTCTTGTGCCAGCTGCCCCTTGAGTCAAATAATTTGGTGACCTCTTAAAAAGTGGCAATACATCTAATATTGTACACATTAATTTTGTCAAATATAGCAAGAAAGCTAAGCCACAGCAATGGGATATGGGACAATTATTTTAAGGAGTGTATATAAAATTGAGATTCAGCAGCCTCCCTTTTGTAAATTCTCACCAGACATGCATTCAAAAAAGAAAACTTTGCAAGCCCAAAAAACAATTAATTAGAAATTCTAATAGGAAAAGTAAAAAAATTATATTTAGTATTTTTTTGTCGTGCAAAAAATCCTGTAAAAGAAATATCATGAAAGGCAAAATGTGAATCGGTCTCTTGGGAACAGGTTAACATTCATGTAAAAAGCTACTGGATTTCAAAAACAGTTAAGGTAGCAGAGCTGCTTCATTTTTTGAAAGAGTTTTGAGCCTTCAATGCTAGCCATTCAAGCACTCCCGGCCTATGCCATACACTGTGAAGACTATCTGTCGTAAAGTAATCCACAGGGCATCTCTGAGGTTGTTGTTAGGACAGGCAAGCTCTCAGGTGTTTGAAGACTGGAACAGGCTCTTCTTCAAGCAGTACCACCGTCAGCTATTGACTTCTGCAACCTGTGGCTTCATAGCCAGCACCTACGAGCTAGGCTTCTATTGGCTTCTGTTCTGCGACCTGTGGCCTCATAGACAGCACCTATGAGCTAGGCTTCTATTGGCTTCTGTTCTGCGACCTGTGGCTTCATAGCCAGCACCTACGAGCTAGGCTTCTATTGGCTTCTGTTCTGCGACCTGTGGCCTCATAGACAGCACCTATGAGCTAGGCTTCTATTGGCTTCTGTTCTGCGACCTGTGGCCTCATAGACAGCACCTATGAGCTAGGCTTCTATTGGCTTCTGTTCTGCGACCTGTGGCCTCATAGACAGCACCTATGAGCTAGGCTTCTATTGGCTTCTGTTCTGCGACCTGTGGCCTCATAGACAGCACCTATGAGCTAGGCTTCTATTGGCTTCTGTTCTGCGACCTGTGGCCTCATAGACAGCACCTATGAGCTAGGCTTCTATTGGCTTCTGTTCTGCGACCTGTGGCCTCATAGACAGCACCTATGAGCTAGGCTTCTATTGGCTTCTGTTCTGCGACCTGTGGCCTCATAGACAGCACCTATGAGCTAGGCTTTTTCTACAGGCCCTGGAAGTGTCAAGGAGTTCTGTCTAAGTTCAGACTGACCCGGTTTGATGTCCCCTCTGGGCCGTCACACTGTATACTATTACTTCCATGACTTTGGTGCCCGAGCGCCCCTTGACTCCCGGTTCTCTAGTTCAAGCCTCTGTGGGGACAAAAAGAACAAATTCTTACAGCTTATTTGTAGCAGTGACTTTTTCTGCTGCTCCGAAGTGCTCCAGATCTTGAGAGGTGAGCTATTAGGGTGAAGGCCAAACTGGGTATTTAAATGGATACATCACAAGACTAACCAGTAAGAAAATGCAGTCTCCAGGAGGCAGAGAGTACCCTCAGTTCCTTCAAGGGTAAATGGAAGTTTGCAATCTGAACTCATACACAGGCTGTATCTATTACCTTGAGATATGCTGTCTTTATTTCTAAGTTACACTATTATTCTAGTATTTATATGTGTGCATAGCACACCCTCTTTGCAGTCGTGAAAGCCCCATACGTCACCTTTAAATGGACGCCTTTTATCTTCAGCATTGATGCCATGGAGGGTTACCGGTGGGATGGGGACCAAACATGGCGGTCACTTCAGATCCAGACCAGAGAGAGTCCTCTCTGGGAATTAAAGAAGAAGCACTTGTTGTGCTCAACGGCTCAGTCACTTCTAGAGCTCTCCTGGGCGGCACCCTGGAGCGGGCACATTGATGATGGTCCCTGGCAGCGAGGGCCATCAAGTGGAAATAAACAGGCGCTGAATTTCCGTGAAGAAAAGTGAAACTATACATGTGGGACAGCCGCCTCAAATAGCTCCAGGCTTTGATTGATAAATCTATAGAGATAAGGGTTCTTGTGCCAATATCTACGCAGCAAGTGGTTTAGCACCTTGCTCCTCAACCCAGCGCTTCCGGCGCCCTGTACTCTCTGTACCCAGTGACACATCTGCAGTACATTTCTGCAAAGTTTGTACCTTCTGCCCCTGGGATCTCTTACACAAAACAGCACCTCCTCAAGCCAGCATCTTCTGCAGCCAGATGAACCTCTGGCTGCATCCAGTGCACCTGCAGAACATTCTATAGCCAACATTACCACCACCAGCGCCTCATGCGACTCTATGCAGCTGCCCTCCTATTCCTTCTCTTATACCAAGCAGCTCAATCTTCAGTTTGTATTGTGTCCAGGCCCACAGCTGCGGCCGCTGCAGGTAAGAGCGGTGGGACGGTGGGGCCGGCATTTCAGGAGACGATCACGAGAGTAGATTAATTATATATTTCATTTTCCCTTGTATTCGCCTCTCAAAGTTCCCCCCAGCAGGCCCCACCTGCACCAAGCATACCCCGAAGCCAACCCATCTTTGGCATCTCACTCACCCAGCACCTTATATTCCAGGCACAGAAATTGCCCCAGCACTTTTACGCCCTATGTCTTCTGCACCCAGTGCTTAATTTGAGCCGGTGCTTTCCGGTGCTCAGCACCGATACTTAATTGGCTCCGGCACCTAATTGTCAACACCTTATTTAGAACAGTCTACCACATGGTAGCGCTGCTCATCTAATTTAGAGATGAGCAGAACAACAGTTGTTTAGGAATACAATATACATTAAAATTGCTCATACCTGGCTCTCCAGCCATTCCTTTAGCTTTGGGGACCTGGAATAATCTGAATTGTCGCATTCACATGCGAGAGAGATGGTTAGTAGTTGTTTTGGCAGTGATAACAAGGAAGATGGGTGGTGCAAGCTACAGTGGCCTCCTGGTCAGAGCCCTGACACTTAATATTTTACAAATTAAGCACTGTCTGCACCCGGCTCATACTGCACCCAGCTGATTCTGTACTGCTGACGTCACACCACATCTGCGCACAGCTCATCAAATGTCTTCAGCACAGAGCTTGTACTGCACCCAACATCTTCTGCACCTAGCTCATCATGCTTCCTCTGCACCCACCTCATCATACCCCTGCTGCATCCAGCTGATTGTACCCCTTTAGGAGTCAGGTGATTGTAACTTTTCTGCATCCGGTTCATCGTGCTTATTCTGCACCCAGCTCATTGGGGAAACAAGCTTTACAACACAGTCATTACATCGCACTACCTTTACAACCAGTCATTACAATGCAACATCCTTTAGATTACATGCGATTACAACGCAGCCATTACATCGCATGTCACTACAATGCATGTCATTACAACGCATGTCACTACAACGCATACCATTACAACGCATACCATTACAACACATCGTTTTTACCCTTACACTATCCAACACTTACCCTACTGTTGCACTCACTGGAGTGGGAATAGTGATTTTTACCCCTACACTATCCAATACTTACCTTAAATGCAATGTAATGGTATGCGTTGTAATGGCATGTGTTGCAATAGTATAATGCGATGGATTGGAATGCGGTGTTAATGTAGTTTCTAAAAATGTGTTGTGATGGCATGCAATGTACAATCATGCGTTGTAATGGATGTTGCAATGTAAAAATTGCGTTGTAAAGGCATGCGTTGTAAATGTTTGCGTTGTAACGTCATACATTCGCTCATTGTACCCCTCCTGCATCCAGCTGATCGAACCCCTTCATCACTCAGCTCAACTGACCTCTTCTGACTGTACCCCTTCAGCACCCACCTCATATAATACCTCTTCTACATCCAGCTCATCGACCCCTGCAGCACCCAGCTGATCGTAACTCTCTTGCATCCAGTACATCGTACCCCTCCTAAACCTAGCTCATCTCACTTCTTCTGCATCCAGCTGATGGTAACTCTTCAGCACCCAGCTCATCATACCTGAGCTGAGTGCTAAACTGTGATGAGCCCCTGGATACCCTGATGGGTGACGAGAAGCACTCTACAAATCTACTGATTGATTGATACTGCATTGCACCCAGCTTATTCTGCGCCCAGCTGCTCCTGCGCCATCTCATCTGGCCTTGTCTACACCCAGCTCATTGTGTGGCTTCAGCACCCAGCTCATACACCCCCCTCACTCCTGCGCCTGGTTCACCGTGCCTCATCTGAACCCAGCTCATTGTTCCTCGTCTGCACTCGTCCCCTCATGCCTCATCTGCATCCAGCTCATACTGCGCCCAGCTGCTCCTGCGCACAGCAACTATACCCCTTCTGCTCGTCGTGTACCCACACTTGTGATGCCTACTGCTGCCAGCACTGAGCGTCATGTGCACCCAGCACCTCTGCATCTGCACTTTGTGACCCCAGCCACCAGCACATGAAGCTTCTTACCCCCAGCATAGCATGCACCTCGTGCAGACAGCAGTACATTCACTTCCTATCTCCTCACCGGTGCCACTGCACACTGAACTGCTGCAGCCGGTGCTCCCACGAGGAGTGCTGCACACAGCGAGCACCTCTTCACAGAGCTCCTCAGGAAACAGTCAAAGCATGGGCAGAGCCCTAGAGTCAGCACCTGCTGCCAACACCCATGCAGCTAGTACTCAAGAATCCTGCACACCTTCAGCGAGCACCACTGAAGCCTACACTTCTGCAGCGGACTCGTGGAGGCTGCATAGCTGCAGCCAGCAACTGAGCTCAGGCACACCTTCCGCAGCACCTGCAGCCAGTGCAGGAGCAGCAGGCACATCTAAAGCCAGTTTATGAGCAGCAAGCACGCCTGCAGCCAGCAACCAAGTGATGAACGCATCTACATCCAGCACACCAGCAGCCATTCCATGCACAGCAGTCACACCTGCAACCAGCCCATTAGCAGCAGGCGCAGCTGTAACCAACCCATTAGCAGCAGGCACACCTGCATTCAGCACATGTGCAGCAGGCACACCTGCAGCCATTCCATGCGCAGCAGGCGCATCTACATCCAGTGCATGAGCAGCAGGCATACCAGCAGCTAGTGCCTGAAAAAACAGGCACACCTGCAACCAGCGCAGGAGCAGCAAGCGCACCTGCAGCCAACGCTTGAACAGCAGGCACACCAGCAGCCAGTGCATGAGCAGAAGGCAAACTTGCAGCCAGTGCAGAAGCAGCAAGCACACCTGCATCCAGCACAGGAGCAGCAGGCACATCAGCAGCCATTCCATGCGCAGCAGGCACATCTGCATCCAGCACAGGAGAGGCAGGCACACCAGCAGCCATCGCATGTGCAGCAGGCACACCAGCAGCCATCGCATGTGCAGCAGGCACACCAGCAGCCATCGCATGTGCAGCAGGTACACCAGCAGCCATTCCATGTGTAGCAGGCGCATCTGCAGCCAGTGCATGAGCAGCAGGCACACTTGCATCCAGCGCATGAGCAGCAGGCACACCTGCATACAGTGCATGAGCAGTAGGCACGCCTACAGCCAGCACAGCCACAGCCTGCACGCTGAAGCCAGCTCCTCTGTAGCCTGTGTGTCTGCAGCCAGCACGGAGGAGCCGGCACAGCTTCCGCCAACAGGCAGCAGTGCCTGCACGCCCGCAGCCTGCACGGCCGGTGTCGCACGCTCCAGCACTCCCTGACGGATAGCTGAGAATGAAGTTATTGGGCAGAGAAGCAGCTAATGGAGAGACATTGATGAAATCATGTTTGAGGGACATTAAATGGAACTTAAAATAAAGCCGGAATGGCTTTATGGATTTTTCACTCAAACTGTTTATGAACATTTATCGTCGGTAAATTACAAAGTGGCAGAGGTGGGATCAGCTCAGACTTTTAATACAGGGCCCTTGGAAAGGAAATAAAAATGATTTGTCGCCGGCAGATGCGGCTGCGTGTGTCCGGCCTCGTGCTTGATCCTGGAAGGGAGCTGGCCAGGCAGGAAGTGAGGCAGGAGGGGAGGGGCACGATATCTGCCCTGATACCCACACCAGGGGCTGCCAGACAGCATCACCCACCACAGTGTACCTGCTTGTGGGGAAGAAAGCTGTAAACTGAATGAATCGCGTCCTTCTTTCCTACATTTGGGGCCAACCAGTAGGAGGGGCAGGGGGGAAGCACTGACAACAGACTCCAGCATAGTGTGATAAAGGCCGCTTTTTTGGAATCAGGTGCACCCTGCAGCTCCTCCACCTGGCCTGTGCCGAACAAAACTAATGCTCACTAAGTAAACAACTGCCCGACAGCCCCCCACCCCACCCCTAAATGGATCCCCAACATTGCAACCTCATAAACATCCCAAGGTTACTCGACCCCCCCCCTCCCGAATCTCCCCTTCCTCCTCAGACACCCCGGCACCAGCATCCCGGAGCCCCCCCCCCCCCGGGTGTCCCAGCCGGCTCAGCCCCGCCGTCTCTCTACACACCCTCATCAATTCAAACAGATCCACTCTCTCCGCTGCACTCGCACCAAAATCAGAAACATGCGCATCCGCAAACATCCCTCTACCCCCGGCGGCCGTAACGACCATTCGGGGGGGGGCGGCGGGGACGTCTCCCGCCTCCGTCCGCTATTGCCAACTGTCAGGTCCCTCGCTGGAGCGCGACCGCCTGTACTAGGCAGAGCCGGCCCATCCTCTCGGTGGAGCGGAGCCGCATGCTGCTCACCCGAGCGCCTCACCAGCCGCTCCTGCCAAGGGAAACAAGTGGAGTCCAGCATGCCGGGGTGAAAAAACCCGCCTTCTCCCCCCCACGTGCCACTCTCACCCCAACCCCGCAGCGCCCCCCTCCCCCACCCTGCTGAATGTCCTTCTCGCCGCAACGGATACCCCGCACCCCCCGCCCCCTCACCCCTGCGGCCCTAACGGCCCCCCCACCCACAGACCCCCCAAGCCGGCCCCGCACCCCCACTGTGCCCCCCTCCCCATCCTAACGCTCGCCCGACCCCCCGTCTCACTACCCCGTCCCCCTGGGCCCCCCGGTGCCCCCTCACCATGGCCCCTCCCCCTCCACCCCACGCCTGCCCCGGTGATGGCGACCTGCTCGGTCCTACCACGCTCTCCCCTTCCTCAGACCCCCAGTCCAACTCCACATCCCCACCCGCCTCCCCCCACACCCTCCCCCTCCTCCATCTCCGATTCTTCTATCAGTAGCGGTGACCCCGACCCCCCAGCCTCACCCCTCCCTCCTTCCTGCCGCCCCTCCCCCCGCTCCTCCTGAGGAACCCCAGCGGCCCCCCGCGCCCCCTCCGCCTCCAGCCGCTACGTCCTCCCCCCTCCCCCCAGGGCCAACCCACTGCCCCCCGCTCCCCCGCCCGCAGACAATCCCTGTCCTCCTGGGCCCTCCCCATTCGCCCCTCCCGACCCCCCTGCCACCACGTCCCTCGCCGTATCAACTCTCCCTCCCTTGCTCCTCCCAGGCGCCTCCCTCCTGCCGCCTCCACAAACTCGAGTGCCTTACGCACCTTCTTCCCTCTGCTCCCCCCTGCAAACGCAAAGCCTCCTGCACCCGGGGATCACGAAAAGCCGCCACCTCATCCTCAACCGCTGCAGACGCCGCCGCACCAGAAATCCCACAAAGCCAAATATCAGGTACCGCCGCCGCCACCAGACAAAGCCAACCGCTCCCGAAGTCACAGTCCCACACAAGGCCTAACAAAAACTCAAGACCCCACTGCCCACCGGCTGCCGTGTCACTGCACCAAATGGTGGGCAGGATCGCAAAATGTCCGGCTTTATGGGCACAAGCCCAAAGGCAGCCCAACCACCCGCCAGAAGCCCAACCAGCCCAAACCTGCGTCCTGATGCCAGCGGACCCCCCTCCCCCCTACTGCCCCAAAATACCCGGGGGGGGGGCAAGCATCCCGATGGTCGGCTGCCCCCCCAAATCCCCATTTTCATCATACTCGGGTACAGGTAGTGCTGACTTTTGGGCGCTGAGCCTCGGAGGGGCGCACGGAGCTGTCTGCATTAGGGTCACGCAAACAGCCGCGCCCCTCTTACATGCCTCAAGTTATTCAGTGTAAAGTCCTTGTAATAATTTTTAATATGGTGCGTGAGCTGCTTTAATACTCTCAGGCCCCTTTGTTGCCCTCCCACGTCCCTCCTATCTCTGCCACACATCGACAACAAATAATCTGTGGTGATTCGGCTGAGCTGGTGGCGGGGCGGTGAAGGTGCTTGTTTTCTGAAGCCGGTCACTGCTGTTTTAGCTCACTAAAGGGGTCCTCAAAGGACTTTTTGGTTTTACAAATAATGGGTATGCACCAATGAAAGGTAAAGTAAGGGAAGGTAAGGGAAGAGTTGGCAAACAGCCATGGACAATTTGGTATTAACTTTGGTCAAGTAGAGGTAGATTGGTTTAAAGAATGCAAATGTCCCTCTCTGATAGCTCCTCACATTTCCAAAGAATCTTTATAGAATTAGCCCCAGTTTATCAATATGCGCGTCTTACTTAAACAACATCTGCTAAATTTCCCATGTGAAATCTCTAATCTGAAATTATTTTGCTATACAATGCTTTTCTTCTGTACGGAAATGTCTCAGGAATGTCCACACTTCCTTCCATTGTTTCAATAGCTTCTAAAAAGTATGCAACACCTGTTCTTTACATGGCATCTAGCCGGACTCTGACCAGGCTGGCATAGCACCCCCCCCTTTCATCCTCCATGCCTGTTCAGTTGAATCCTGAGTTTTTATGGGTCCTCATTCTGTCTAATGTGTCTATAAAGCTTCTCCATCAGAGGAAATACACCACATCTGGTCATGTGCTAGCTACTGCCTCCCATCCTTGGTTACTAGGGATATTAGAACCAACTGACATTGAATTCTCTGAAATATGTAATTGTGTGTATTCTGGAATCCATGTATCAGACGTGGTTCCTTGATTAAGGTGATTGTCTCACACTGCAAAGGTGGTTAAAGTCTTCAAAGTGCAGTTGGATTTGTTTTTTCTAGTGTTGTTAAGTATGAATTAATTAATATAATAAATGTGTAAAACGCTAACTTTGCCCAAGGGCGTCAAGTAGCCCGTAAACATATTTTTTATTGATTGAAACCTTGAGAAAGCTTTTAATATACCTTGATTGCCAACAGGTCCAAGTTGCATTCTCACGTGTCTTGTTGTCTACACCAATGGTGTTATACATACATTGGTTGCGTCTTTTAAAAATACCTCATTATTTCCAAGACACTGCAGCATACTTGTGCCAGAAATCCCCTTGAGGGACTGCCAGGCATTAACCCTGATCCTGGAGACTACATGAACCACAGAATCAGAAGTAAGACTGCTTGTGCTCCCTACTGACCTCGATGCTGGATGCTTTGTATATGATGGGCACCTTCACTGCATCCTTAAGTGTCTAATGTAGCCGGCCACGCAGGAAAGGAAAGTGAACATGAAGGCGGAGACCAGATGCAGTATAACAAAAGTGATTACCACACATGTATTAGAGATAGTGTTCCGCCATCAGATTTTGCTTGAGAACAAATAACACAATATAATGGGAAGAACAGTGACCTTAACTTTACTAGAGGTATTCAAAGGAATTGTTTTAGGATTGGGCAATTTGTTTTGCAATTTGTGAGTTGCTCAGTAGTTTGTTCAGAAGCTGCTTCTTAAATTTGTCTGTGATAGACCTGAATGGGCCAGAGTCATTTTAAGGAAACCGGCTGTTTGCAGGTTTACCCTGGCTTTTTGCCCCCATTTTGACTACTAGGTACTGGTGTAACTGCTCTCAAATGCCCTGAGCCCTGCTAAACAGGAGTGTGTGTGCTCTGACACTTAAAATGGTGCATGTTTGACTGGCTTGTGCCTAATTTGAATAGTCTAACTTATTTTAAGTCCCTAGTAGATGTTCCAGGGGTATCCGGGGCCTGTAAGTTTGAATTCCCCCAGGGCCTGCAGCACTTGTTGTTGTGCCACCCAGAGGAGGAGAAAATAAAACATGGCTCCCTTTCTGCCACAGCAGACTGGAAGAGCAGTTTAAAACTAACAACTTGACTTTGCCTTTTAAGGTAATAGCAAAGCACAAACCTCCCTTTTTAGGTCTCGCCTGGCGTTGCAGCGCGAAAACGCTGTCGCCAGCGAGACTTATTGTCAGCGTGATGCCTCCCAAAGGAGACAGACCGGGGCACGTGCTGATTTGGGTGTGCGGACGCACTTCGCAGACGCGCTTACATATACCAGTAGCGGCGCACACACACACGCACACAGACACACGCACTCGCTCACACACACACACACACACACACACACACACACACACACACACACACACTCATTTAGGGAACATGTCGCAACTGAAGATTTATAACTCGAGAAAGAAAGAGTACGCGGCACAAATGACATTTATCTAGATATTACATTCTATTCCATCTCAGGAGATAGGTAAACGCGCGGCTAGGGTACTTATTAGGTAAGCAGTCTCTATAACTTTATAAACAGAAAGACAGAAGCATTAGACTGTCACTTGCAGGCACCGTACAAGTGCAGGCTTAGCTAGTGCATGTCCCCCCAACCGCTGCCCCTCTCCAGGGGCGGTGGTCTCCACTGGTCCGGACACGCGCCTTACCTCTGGAAGACGTTCCACAGGAAGCTCTGGTCAGCGGCTGCGGGCTGGGGTCGATACTGCTGCTGGTAGGCCTTGTTGTAACTACATGAGCTCTCATCCAGGTCCGGGCACTGCTGTGAAAGCTGCTGGGGTGTCCCGCCCAACCAGTGACTCATCTCTGCTCCGCCCGCAGCCTGGGCTCGCTGTCTCACTTCCGGGTACCGCCTGCTTTACAGATACTATACTTCTTGGCTGCAGAGCTGACAGCGTTAGGTCCAGGAGCGCCAAGCAGAGGCCTACTCTGGGACTTTAGACTATCATTCGTCATCATTTGACCGAAAAACATGAACTTTTGAGAGACCCCAGGCCTGCCAACAGACCACCGCACATCATTAGTTGTTCGCCAGTTGTGCTCGCCGATCTCTGGCACCGCTTTAATATGGCCGCCGTAATACCAGCGTTATGGTAAAGTTACGAACATGCTGAGTCCTTCTTCTGATTTCTTATTTACACCATTCGATGGTTCTTCAAAAACTACGCACGGTCTACATAATGGAGCAGTCTTCGGAAATCCCCTGTCTCTCAAAAGCAATACCCAAACCCTGATTCATCTGTCTCAACCCAAAAAGATACAACTCGTGGTTACAGCGTGTTGCATCACTGATATTGCACAGACCATCGGACTAAAGCAATTTGTTCTCATACCAAACTCCCCCACATCTAAAATTAACTGCGAAGGCTTCAATACAAGTGGAGTGTTACAGCCCATACGGTTTTGGTATTAAGTAACGTAAGGAATGAAAAGCCGCAACCTGTGTAAAAAATTACATGTAACAAATTACAAATAATTGGCGTTCTCTCTTTCGGAAACCTATTTGTAAAGAGCTTAATTCATAATTACGCCCATGTTTCTATTTCTATGTAACTACAAGGCAGGTAAGGTCTCGTTGGTCGCTCACGCGCTCGACTGCGCGTGCCCAGAAGTTCTAGTCCGGGACCCGGGGGAATCCACCCCGATGCTTGGAATAAACCTGCTGTAGGTGAACCGCAGAAGTTTTGTTGGGAAGCGGTTACGTTATTAAACAGGTACTCCATTCTGTATGTTAAACCTATGACTGAGTGTCTGTTCTCTGCGATTTCTAAGCCTTCTCACGAGCTGAGATCCCGTAATATTGCTTCAGCAAAAACTGGGCGAATAAAGCAAGTCAGTGGGAGGTCGCCCTTTTTAGGTCTCGCCTGGATTTAAGTTTTCTTGTGCTGCCACCCTTGGGTGAAGCACAGAGGCGCTCTATGACGAGGCTGATCCATGTGGGTTCTCACAACACACAGACATAGGTACTCACTACCTCCGGCTGGTTTCTCCTCCCACCTCAGCTCTTCTTCGGCAGAAGCAGAACCAGGGGCTGGGCCGGGCTTCTCTGCAGGCTACAGCGCCTCTCCTTCTGTTAGGCTCCGTGGAGCAGACAGGCCCGACCCGGAGCTGTGAGCACTAACTGCCAAGGAGCCCTTGCACCCCGAGAAATAGACCTGCGCATATGGGCACCAAGGAGCCCCTGTACCCCGAAAGTTACACCTCTGCAAGAAGTCCCTGTAACATACAGACAGGTATGCCGTTGCCAGGAAGAACAGGTAAGGCTCGCCTGTGTAAGGATTTGTGCTTATTTTAAGTCCTAAAAACGGTTACTTTACTGTTTCTTAAACTACAACACTTTAAACAGGAAGGCAGCTATGTACCGTACAGCGAGGTTATGCTTTGTGGCGCTATATAAACGCACTGATAAAGTAATTAACATCCGGATCATATCTACTTACTTTCTGTAACTGATCTCGGTATACTATCAGCATGTGGTCTCAGAGCTGGAATAGAATGGGGGTGCTGCAGGTACACTGGGGCGCTGTATATAATGGAATGGCGGGGTGGGGTAAGTGCAGGTGCACTAGGGGAGCTGTATGTGGTGGAATGACAGGGGTGGTGAAGTTAGGAAGGAGGTGCCTCAAGAGCACCACGTTGTCTCAGAGCTGCAGGTACACTGGAGGAGCTCTATCTGATTGGATGGCGGGGTGGGGTAAGTTTGGAAGAAGGTGCATTGGAGGAGCAGCTGTGTGGCGGCCAATTTGCAGGTAGACTGGGGAAGCTGTATGTGATGGAATGGCAGGGCTGGTGTAAGTTAGGAAGGAGGTGCATTGGAGAAGCAGCGTGTGGTCTCAGAACTTCAGGTAGACTGGGTAAATTGTATTTCATCTAGGTGGAATGGAGGGAGTGGTGTATGTTAGGAGTGAGGGGCATTGGAAGAGCAGCATATGGGTTCACAGCTGCAGGTACACTTGGGAGCTGTATATAATGGAACGGCAGGGGTGTACGTTATGGAAGGAGGTGCATTAGAAGAACAGTGTGTGGTGTCAGAGCTGGAATCAAATGGGGGGCTTCAGTCCAGGATTGAGATGCACTGGGAGAGCTGTGTGTGGGTTTTGTGGCATGGCATGAATGGCGCAGATCAGGATTCAGTCACACTGGCAGAGCTGTTAATTAGCCTCACAAGTACAATAGCAAGGCTCATGATTGAGGGGCACTGGCAGAGCACGCAGTGGGTCTTAAGCACTAGGATAGTATAGTATTCTTGTTTCATTACTGGAATTGTAGGAGTGTTGCAACAGTGGACTCAGGTGCTCGTTCCAGTACAAAAATAATAGGGTAAGGTCGAGGCGCACTGGCGGAGCTCTACGTGTCTCTCTCCTGCAATGGTATTGAGCTACTGGCATTGTAAATAACAAACCTTTCAGCTATGTGTTGGTTTTGAAATTAGATAAATAAAAGGCATTGCCATTTACAATGCCTTTTACAATGGCAGTAGCTTAAAATTTGGCAAATGTTAGACCTATTGCATTGCAAATGCTTGTTATGTAAGTCACCCCTAGGGCAGGCCTATAGAGACATAAGGCAGGGGGCTGTATATTAAAAAGTGGAACATGTACTTTTACATGTTCCATCAGTAAAAACAATAGATTGTTGTTTTTTCTGTGGAAAGGCTACTTGCCCCATTGGCAAGTATAGAGTTACATGCTGGCACCCCGCCCTGCTAACTTGTGAATGGGACTACTAAGGTTGGAACTGTTGGTAACAAAAGAATCAGTGATTAAATCAGATTTAATGGTTAAATCCAATTTAATGTCACTGGTGGGCAAAGTGCAACTTTAGAAGTCGCCACTTTAGTTTCCCACGGTTCCAGTGCCCATTTACTGATGTACGTAGGGCTTTTCCTGCAGATAGTTTTCTGCCCTCCTGTGGAAATATGCAAAATATTCACAGGAAAGGACACAATAGCGGCCTGCGAGAGAGAGAGAGAGGGAGAGAGAGAGAGAGAGAGGTGTTACCTCTGTACTACAGGAAGCCACACAGTGTTAGCCCAAAATTCGAGCTTCAAAGGAGAAGCCACCTTTGAAGGGCAAATAGATAACACTTGGGAGAGGGGCTGCTCTATTGTTTAGGTAGACCGGCTGTTACTGGGGTCAGGAGAGGAGAAGCCAGTTGTCAAAATCTTTTTCCAAGGCCTTGTAGCCCCTTAACAGCCAAACCTTGGGGGCTGTGCTATGAAGCTCTGAGAAACAAGAGGGGGGCCTCCCCATCTTGGGAGTGGGCAGAATGGTGCATCCTGGGATAGTCAGATGTCACACTCCTCAGGAACTGGTCACTAGGTGGGGAGAAACCAGGTAGCCCATTGGCTACCAACCACATCCTAACCTAAGGGCATTTTCTGAAGATACATAGGACACCCCTGGCACCCAAAACTTAGATCTTGACTGTCTTGGAAGAAGGTCGGAAGAAGGACTGCCTTGCTTCATCTAGGGACCAGCAAAGATAGGCTGCATCAACGAGAACTGCACCTGCTGCATCTGGTGACAAGCCAAGAGAGGGAATGTACCGGCTATGTCCTGCTCTGGAAGAAGCTGTCTCCAGAGCCCCGTCAAGGCAAGAGAATTCCAAGGGCTAGCCTACTGGCCTCCCGTTCACAACACACAACAGCTGAAGAAGCCTGCTGGGGCAACTTGGTAGCACAAAGTCTTCAAGCCACTACCACCGCCGCCGTGCAGCCCCAAGCACCAAGACCTGAGGCACAGAGTTGCACCCAAGCTAGCTGAGCCCGGGAGAGCTGTCGAAGAGTTGTTTGGAACCTCCGAAGGAAATTTATCAACCCAGGAATGATTGACCTGTGACTGCGACAACCGGCGACTGGTATTCCAGTGGCGATTTGACTTTGGCCGGAATGCAGAGTACTTTATAGGACGTTGACTCTGCAACCAGGACCTTCCAGTGGATCTTTTTTGTTCTTGTTTCTAAATTCTTATAAAACAGATTATTTTTTCTAATTGCTGGTCTGTGCCACAGCTATAATGGATTGAGCTGAGGGTTTGACTTATGAAACCCAAGGGACCTAAAGAGATTGGTAAGTGTATTACACTGTGATGTTGCTCAGCCACACCATATAATACACTCCATTTTCTTACATTGGTGCCTAGCTGTGAGATACAGAACTTGTGTTTAGCAGAACCATACAGTTTTTGAAGTCCAGACCTTTGAGAATACGCATAGGTCGACACCTGGAAAAAAGTCCATAAATTCTCAAGCAGTTGTGGGGTTCTACAGTTGGCAGAGACATTGTTTCCAAGGAGTTGCTGAACTTTTGGGTGTTAGAAGTTATGACAAAGTTTCCAAAGGTTTCAAAAAGTTTTAAAAAGTTCCCAAAAATATTTGAAAAGTTCCTGCAAGTCATTGAGCAGGAGGAAAATGGAGCTTGACCTGCCCAATCTGTCCACACTCGAAAGAAAGGATCTAATGGAGTTGTATAAGGACAGAAGCATCATTGTGGGACGAAAGGCAAAACAAACTGAATCTGGTGAAAGCCCTCAAGGCTTGGGAGGAAGCCCATAGAGCTCCTCCAGCACTGGAAAAGGAAATACCTTGAGGTAGTGGGAAAAAAAGAGAGAGAAGAAGATGCCCTTCACTCCTACCCCAGGAAAAGAGTGCACTCTACAGCCAGCAGTGTGCGGAGCTTACACAGCAGCAGGAGATTCCTTCAAGAGGAAGTGGCAGCCCTGGATAAGAGAGCCCTGGCACTGGAAGAATGGAAGCTGGCCCTTGAAGAAAGAAGAGCAACGCTGGGCATGCGGCCCAAAGGGAATGGCGACAGCGACAGACACACTGGTGTTTCTGACAGAGATGCCCAAGTCAGATTGCCCAAAGGGATTGTCTCTAGCTATATACTAGGGGGTGACATAGATAAGTGGCTAGTCTCATATGAGAGAGCTCTCAAAATGAGGAAGGTGGATACACAACACTGGGGACACTGAAATGGGAGTTGGCAGGGATAGACTGATTATACTTAAGGGTGAGGTAGCAGAATGGTACCCACCCATGAAGGTAGCACTTGTTGAGTTGTTTGTCTCACTACTGAGGAGTACAGACAGAAGCTTAGAACAAAACACAAGGGGGCAACACAAACCTGGGTTGACCTTGTAGATACATCAGTAAAGCAGAGCACCAGCACTTATTTGTGGGGACTAGCGCTCATTTTTCCGCATCAGACATACCCTGAGAGCAAGAGGGGGGAAAACACACAAATTTGAAAGACAGAGGAAGAGAAAGATGAATAAACCACCACAAAGAGTAAAAGCAGGAACCAGCAACTGTGAGGTAATGGGGCAGGGCGCATCTGTAGTGGATTAAAGTGGCCTGATGTGGATTCAGAATTACACAGCCTTGGTATTTGGCACACTGGCATATAATAATGTCAGCCACGGGTTTCTGAGCAGATCTTCAGCACCAGCACTCTTTCCTTGACAAATTAAGCACTGATCATGATGCTATCAATGGTGCTAACTCTGGCCTGACTGAGGCTCACCTTCAGTGGGTTCCCTGGGGAACCTGCAGCCTCATGTTAGGTTTGGGCACCGAGGGGGACAGCCTGGTGGCTACAGATGTTTGCAATCATGATTTCTAACTACTGGTCACCACAGTGCCATGATCTGGATCTGGGAACAAAGCCCTGTGGTTGATGGACACTGCACAGCCTATTACTATCATCAGTGATGGACTCCTTTGTGCTGTTTCAGGCTCTTTCATTGTATTTGAGCCAGAGAGAGGATTAAGCATGATCCCAATGCTATGTGGTACAGAGGCAAAGGGCTCCTTGTGCCAGTGTGGTCCACGTCTACACAAAATGTACTTTATGTTGGTGCAGCGGAGTGAGATCGAAGAGGCATCACCGGGCAGTCTCCTATCCTGGAGATTCATCATTGCAGCTCTGCTTGTCGCTGGGGTCCTGCAGCTCCCACACTGTTTGTGGGGTGATTTCTGGGTGAGTCTTGTGGCCTACATTCAGTCTCCAGACCAGCCTCCTTGCTCAGGGGCGGCAGCGGGGCTCTGTAGACGCGGGCTCAGCTTTGGGAAGAGAGGAGCTCCAACGCTCAGAGACATCGAGCACCTGGCTACACGGGCCCTTGTGAGAAGCCACATTCCAAGGCTGGATGAAATGAATATTTACTCATTTTGATTGGAGCTGGTTCAAGGTCTTCACCTCAGCAGTACGCTTTGTTTCCTTTTCTATCAGCGTCTCGTGAATGCATTGCTACTCCAGGTCACTTACTGGAACCCGCCATTTTGTCAGCATCCTGGCAGCGCATTGTGCCGCTGCTCGTTTCCAGTCTTTGCCGCCCAGACCAGCAGCATGGCGTGTCCCAGCATAAGACTGTGGGTGAAGAGCGATACGCGTGTCCTGCACTACCACTGCCCAAGGCTTATGAAACACGTCAATGAGCTTGAAGCCCTTCGCTGACCTATACATTTGTGGAGCGAATGGGTTTAAGCGACTACGACTATGTGGCTAAATATGCACCCTGCTCACAGAAAAAACATAATGCTTCATCACTTGGGCAGCAGGAATTATTCAACATAGACGGATACTCTGATCTTTTTTTAGTCCCAATCAATAATTTCTTTATTTCTGCCTATTTCAAATCATAAAAGAACAAGTAAAACATTTCACAGTGTGCTTCATAAATAGATTAAACACAATCATCATATTTAAAACATCTCCTTGAATTAAAATCAATTAAAAAAAGATTTATGATAAAGAAGTAAAACATTAATAAAAAAGAGATCAAAGCTCATACCTACGCCTAACAATCAGTGCACTCAATTCAATATTGCATAACATATTTCAGTAAAGTCTAACTGCTGTAAAGAGTATAAAGCAGGCGGAAAATGTCTAATATTGTGGCGTTTATAATGCGAAGTATATATTTTTTACATTAAGACGAATAGATCGTGCAAAATAACATAAAGTGTGCAGTGCTTTGCGGGGATATGTTGGTGCTAGGAAATTTAGGGAGAGTCTGAAACCACGATCCCTGCACAGGGAATGCACCCAGAGCGTGAATGGTGCTCAGTCTAAAGCTTGTTAAATAAAACCTATATTGAGAGTTTCGTAGTAGTACAAGGTATGACTGTGGCCCCAGAGTTGTAACTAAATTAGAATGGACAATACCCGTTTGCATATTTTGGACCCTTTGTGCACGAACATTGACTGTAAAATCATTTTTTTAGCCCATTGTTGCTTTCTCCTGTATATCTATCCTTTAAGAGAAAAAAGGAGTCTGAGGAAAATAACTTGTGTTTACAAAAAGTAAAAATATAGTTCTGCAAGTCCCAGTTTGTGGGCTGCGCGGTAATAATCATAGTTTTTATATTAAACCACTCCTGCCTGTGTTTTGAAATAATAAACCTCAACACGGCAGGATTGTATCTGGAATAGCTATTGTGCCGGTGTCCTCTGTGCAAAAACAAGGTTATTTCAAACGCAATAAAGTGGTAATAAATGTTGGAGGGTAAATGGATTAACTGCACACACAAATAAAGACATAGAGAGAGACACACACAAGCATGCCTACACTCTGTCTCTCTGTCTCTCTCTCTCTGTCTCTCTCTCTCTCTCTCTCTCTCTCTATATATATATATATATATATATATAAAACTGGGTTGTGCACATAATTAAACAATGATCCATTCATAATCACCTCACTTATCTTTCTATGATCCTCTGACTACGACAGAATCATTAAATCACTGGGAGCAATGCAAAGTTGAATATTTTCTAATATATTTTTCTTCTAATTAGCACAGTCGTTTAAAGTTAAAAGGAGCTCATAACTTCTTTTGACACTCAATTTACACTATTTTGTTCCAGGCTGGCTTACATCTTTATTCAGAGGAATACTGCTGGCTACTTCTATTTATAACATTATTTTATATGTCCAATTTCAATCTTGTATGATAAATATCAGCTACACAACCATATGGAGACCGGTTTAGGCAATACTACCATATTCTATTGTTTGCAACTTTTAATGACTCCATATTACAATAAAACTATATAAGAAATGGAAACTATTTTAAAATGAATTACTTTTTAACATTTTCCCTTTAAGCTATTTTCAGAAGATTAATGATAAAACAGCATCACTTGAAATACTAGTAAAAGTAGGTCACAGTATACTGTTAAATAAAGCTTCCACCGTGTATTCCTAAAGATTTCTTCTGTCTCTCATTCTGTTGGTGACTCTTTTCATGGTAGCCATAATGTGCATTTCAGATGCCAGTTTTCAACTTCAGTTGTTCGTGCAGATTTCCAGTGATGTGGAATTCGCCTATACTCAAATTGAAAGAGCCACAAAATATTAATTATACATTATCATCATTCAGCTGTGTAAACATAATTATTAACTCATCTAAAATCTCAACCAAGTTTCTCTTCACAGCTCAACCATGACAGAGCATGTCATATTGACTGAGATTACCTTTTGTTATGTTCTGGAGCATCTTAGGAATTAATTAACTTTAAATCCTCTCTCGATCCACGCTCTCTATCTTGCCTTATTAGTTGGAAGGATAACATACTTGGTGCTCCAAATGCATGCTTTACCGCTGGTATCAATATCAAAATGCTTTTCTCTACACCTCTTCTGAAACAATTCATGTACTAAATGTCAGCTGTCTGCCCAAAGCACTCAATTTGCCTTTAGTGTCATGTGCACACTTAGTGTTTCTTTGTGTTTCTTTGAAACTGACTATTATATCAAATGGGGAAGGAAGAGCTCAAAATGTGAAGAGGTCCTATGCTTATTCTCCTTCCAGAAGTAAACTGACTAACCATCAAAGTAGGAGTAGTTCCTCGTAAGAAAAGGGATCGCAAGGTGGTGAAGCCACAAGGCTGGCCAATTATGTCACAGGGAAACCAGAAGGTCAGATCTTAATGCCCTCACACACCTGTTGGGGGGGTCTTGCTTCATCCTTGGGCGCTCCTCGTCTGGCTGGCGCTGCAATGCCTGACAGGCCTGGGGGCTCTTCGTTGGAAGTCTTTTGATCCGAATACGCCATCCTACTTTGATGGTTTGTCTTCAAAACTGAATCCAGCTCTACACGTTGGCCATTTTTCATTGGTCTTGTGATGAAGGGCCGCCGCATGCACCACAAACAGACTCCTCCAATAATATCTAATGTCAGTGCTGTGGCTTGGAGATACAAGCATATCAGCATGAGGATGTAGCAGGCCAAACGCGGTCTTTATTCTTTTTCATATATGTGTAGTATGTAGGGACACTACTCCAGACACCATTCCGTTAGCGTAAAGGCCAGTATAATATACTGTCAATTTGTTTCAGTCAGTTCACCTGACTTCTTGGATGGATACCAACCAGGATTTGGCTTCCATGTTCCTTGTGGGGTTGCTCAAGAGGGACCAGTGAAGAGACCTAAGAGGATTGCTCTCTGTGCTGCCCTACCAACACCTTCAGACCCTTTCATGCAGTCATCCATGCACTTCTCTCCTCCCACAGCTCAGACTTCTGCATCTGTCCTGCCCCACTGAATGCCTTTCTACATCTGCCTGGAGAAGGCTTTTTAAATAAGAGATATTGGGCCATATGCATGAACACATTTTCCCATAGACACAGAATGGGCGAAATACTTTGATGCATCTGGCCCGTAGTGAATTGGCCACACAAATCCCTCCTTTTCCTACTATAAGTCCAGGCTTTGTAGGATTTTATCCTTAGGCCTCTGACAGCCTTAGATTTGTGGAAGGGTGTGATTGTGGGGTGGTGGGGAGCACCCTCTACAAATTCAATCTTCACCCATCTTTCTTTTGACTCGGGGATAGGAGGCATGGCTGCCTGCGACAGAGTGAGGCTATGTCTAGCTGTAAGTAATGGAAAAACAGTACTGACCCTTTGCACTCAACTTCCTCCACCATCCTTGGCACAGGAGTCATCCTAGTAAGAAAGTTATTCCAATACACCAGTGTCTGTCAGGTTTTGCTGGGGCTAAGGGTTGACTCATCATACCACCCAAAGCCACGGCTGCCATCCCTGCTCTGAGAAGCAGGGGTGTGACCCAGAAAGTTCAGGACCTCCTATAGGCTTCCTGGCAGTTGCGAAAAACACTTACCCTTGCATGGCCTTTCCTGTCCAATTCTCGCCTGAATATTTGTATCCCTATATCCTGGGCACAGACATTACCTTCTAATCAAGAAGGTAAAATCTCTCTTCACTTTCTGAATTCACAGTTTTTGTAATGAGAATATAGGTCTCTTCCCTTTTCACATAAAATCTTTAAATGACTTGTCGATTTCAATAGAAAAATGTCTGGGAACTTCGAAGTGTTGGTTTTTTAGAACACAGAGAAATTCTGGCAACAACTTTGTTTGTATTTCAAAGATTTTCTCTCCCCAAATTCAGAAATGTTACACTTATTTAATATTCCAATCTGGCTTTAATTCATCACAACAAATATTTTTTTTTTAGCAATGTTAACTCCAAGCAGCAGTGCGTTTCAATCACTTCCATATTTATGCAGATTTTGCTTGTTTTGTCCAAATAATGTAGTAGCCTAAAAAATGTATTATAATTGACAATACTTAATATTATTGAGATCAACATTTCTGGATTTTTTGGAACCTAGTTTGTGTTTTATAAAACTGCAAAAATAAATAAGCAAATGCAGCTATTAGTACCAAGAAACCGCTGCTAGACATATGAGCTCTCAACAAACAGCCTCCTAAGTATACCCTTTAAAGAGGCTAGTCTGTTGCCAATTTCCCACAATACAATGTTTTGTTTTAATATCCCCCTGATAATTCCCATATTTGTTTTGCTCTAATAAGAACTGATTTGGCCCCCACCAATGTTCCAACGCTAACATGTTTCTGGGAAAGTTCGAAACTCTATCTGGCTTAGAAACTCTCAAATTGCTCTTCCTTTTCTCTTCAGGGAGTGATCTCACCGACTTGATTTTGGGTGACTCCGTGATTTGTGCCAGTTCAATTAGTGACATTGCGGTGGACAACTGGGACCAGTAGATCAGGGAGACAATTAAGAATACCTAAGTGTAAGTGAAGGGGAGCCAAGCAGCCTATAGTGACTGCCTGGCAAGCCTACTCCACTGTACCAATGTGAGACTGCTCTCTGATCCCACCTGTACCACAAAGCACACCTGCAGCATTAGCATGGAGCTGGGTCCGGTGCCCGGCCCCAGTGTAATACAACAATTTCTGGGTGCACTTAGAATGCCATTTGATCTCCAGTAAGCTTGGTGCCTTGCCCCAGTAACTGGTAGTCAATTTTAGATCAAATCCTAATATTCATTGGCCGAGTTGCTCAAGCCCCTTGCCCTTGGAACCACTAACATTAGTCAGAAGATGACAGATCACTGTAGGGACACAGCAGTCAAATATTTAATGGCAAACCTTTTTTCTCAGATTAATACTTTTTGAAGTGTCCCTAGTAACCCTAAGCATAACAGCCGGAGATTCCATGATCCTTGGGACACAGTGAATTCCCGACTACTACAAGACTGTTGCCAGTGAAGGTGGCTCGATCAACGTCACTCTGAATGCAAAATCATAGTGCCCAAGGGCAACACAAATGTTGACTGCCGCTGGTCAGTTTTAGGATATGTGCCTATTTATTTTAATCCAGAATCCCCAAACGAGAACTGAAAGCCAGGGAAGAAACTTGGATGCCAGTCAAAAACTTTTTGACTGGCATCCTAAAGATTTCAGTTGCCTCATAATCACTCTTGAATACCAGACCATCAGTGTAGTGCATTTTCAAGACATTTGACCATTCACCCGAATAAATAGACAAACCTTATGAAGCAGATTGGAATTGCTGAGAGATCATTGTATAAGACACATCTGGCACTCATAAATGCATTATTTTCCTCCATTGACTTTCTGGCTCTCTGCAAATATTGTAGCAATTACTCTAGACCTGGTTGTTTTCATATGACTGCAAAGATTGCCCTATATAATAATCCATACCCCCACAATACATAGACCGTATCTGTTATTTTATTAATTTTACACTAGTCTGTAAATACTGTTGGATGCATATCAGCGACGAAAGCAGGCATGGTCTGAAATCTGGCATCTGCTCGTCACACTCATCCACTGGCAACCTCCCTAAGCCCATCTTGTACTCATCGTCAAGCAACAAGCATGCAACACGACTAACCCTATGGAGCTAAACGTTCTGGCTACACCCACCTGCGATGAGCTTGCCAGTTTCTTCAGTGAAAAGACTAAGGCCATCGAGCTCGGCATACAATTTAAGAAGGCTCTTCCACAACCTGTGGCCAAGGATACTAAATGTTGTGCACAACTTAAAGGCCAGTTTAATACTCCTGGGGAAGTCACAAAAAACAATGCCTCATGGCACACATTCTCGCCAATCTCTCATCAGAAAATCTATAACAGTCTTCAAGCTATCAGCCCCTCTAATCACAATCTAAAAACAGCTCTCCTCCCACTATGGGCAAAAATTGTAAACGCCTCTCTGAAACAAGGCACCATACCGGACTGTCTTAAAATAGGGCAGGTCACACCTATACTAAAGAAATTCAACACCACCTCATCTGATCTCAACAACTACCGCCCTATATCCAACATCCCCACTTTGGCGAAACTGCTGGAGAAATGTGTACAAATTCAATTATGCAACCATATTGAGAATTACAACCTCCTAGACAGTCACCAATCTGGCTTCCGTCAATGTCACAGCACAGAATCTGCACTCACAAACATAATGGATGACATACTAAAAATGCTTGACCGCAACAAATCATGCCTAATGATACTTCTTGACTTATCCTCCGCCTTCGATACGGAAGGCATGGCTTGGCAGTTCGGGCTGGACTGTTCCCATGAGGCACAGGGTCAGGCTGATTTGCATATAGCCATGTCTGAACTGGGGTGGCAGAGTGGGCTAAAGAACGGTGATGGATCAAACCCAGATCTTTTGACTGGGTGTGAGTGTGTGATTGGTTCAGATGCTCCGTCCATCACCACCCCCTTTTGTACCGCTTTGGCCGCCATAAGTGTGTCAGGGTATGCTCAGACGTGAGTCCCTTGCTCACTTTGCCACTGGATTCAAGCAAGCCGGGCTGAAGACGGCTGTAATGCCAGATACCGGTCTTCGGAAGCTTGTTTCCGGTCCAGGGAAGGCATGGCTTGACAGTTCGGGCTGGACTGTTCCCATGATGCACAGGGTCAGACTGATTTGCATATAGCCATGTCTGAACTGGGGTGGCAGAGTGGGCTAAAGAACAGTGATGGATCAAACCCAGATATTTTGACTGGGTGTGAGTGTTTGATTGGTTCAGATGCTCCGTCCATCACCACCCCCTTTTGTACCGCTTTGGCCGCCATAAGTGTGGCAGGGTATGCTCAGACGTGAGTCCCTTGCTCACTTTGCCACTGGATTCAAGCAAGCCGGGCTGAAGACGGCTGTAATGCCAGAAACCGGTCCTCGGAAGCTTGTTTCCGGTCCAGGGAAGGCATGTCTTGGCAGTTCGGGCTGGACTGTTCCCATGAGGCACAGGGTCAGACTGATTTGCATATAGCCATGTCTGAACTGGGGTGGCAGAGTGGGCTAAAGAACGGTGATGGATCAAACCCAGATCTTTTGACTGGGTGTGAGTGTTTGATTGGTTCAGATGCTCCGCCCATCACCACCCGCTTTTGTACCGCTTTGGCTGCCATAAGTGTGGCAGGGTATGCTCAGACGTGAGTCCCTTGCTCACTTTGCCACTGGATTCAAGCAAGCCGGGCAGAAGACGGCTGTATTGCCAGAAACCGGTCCTCGGAAGCTTGTTTCCGGTCCAGGGAAGGCATGGCTTGGTAGTTCGGGCTGGACTGTTCCCATGAGGCACAGGGTCAGACTGATTTGCATATAGCCATGTCTGAACTGGGGTGGCAGAGTGGGCTAAAGAACGGTGATGGATCAAACCCAGATCTTTTGACTGGGTGTGAGTGTTTGATTGGTTCAGATGCTCCGTCCATCACCACCCCCTTTTGTACCGCTAATGATACTTCTTGACTGATCCTCTGCATTCGATACAGTCAAGCATGACAACCTATTGTCCGTATTGGAACGAAGGATGGGCCTTCCGGGCACAGTGTTACAATGGTTCTCCTCCCTCCTAAATAACAGAACACAAAGAATCAAGATGAAGAACTCACTCTCTCAACCCTCCGTGGTCACCCTGGGCGTTCCACAGGTATCAGCCCTATCACCTATTCTTTTCAACCTATTAATGGAACCCCTGGCGAATGCATTGAAGTCAGTAAATATTCTATATCACCTGTAGGCGGACGGCACCCAATTGTATTTGAAAATCTCCACTCCAAAAGACTTTGTTTCCCTCAAGGCTATTCTACAGAACACGCAAAGCTGACTCTCTAACAACCACCTCATGCTGAATACCGAATCACACACTTAAGATAGACCTATGGTTGAAACATCTAACCTCCTTTAACTGTAATCCATCATTGACTCCGCAAAATCCCTAGGAATCACCATAGACAAACACCTGAATATGCAGACGCACTTCACTAATGCCACTAAGGGAGCTAATCCCAAGTTGAGTATACTAAGGAAACTCAAACCCTTCCTCCTGCAGGCAGTCCTAAAAATGGCAGTGCAAGCCCTAGTGCTATCAATATTAGAATATGGAAACACCACTCTTTGCGGTCTCCCCAAATACAAGTTGGCTCCGCTGAGGGCATCATGTAATGCTGCGTCAAGACTGGTATCAGGAACAAAAAGAAATAGCCACATCTCTCCGACCCTGAAAGCTCTGAACTGGCTGCCATATGAGGCAAGAATACACCTAAAACAATACATAACAATACACCCAGTTACTTAGCTCTTAAACTAGAAAGGTTGTGAGGGTGCAGACAACTATGAAGTGCAAGTACTTTACTGCTGAAACCACAATCCTTCCATAAGAACTGAACTGGTTGCAGGGCTTTCTCAGGGATTGCACCAAAGATTTACAACTCCTTACCTCCAGAGGTACGTGGAATTTCTTCCTTTACCGCATTAAAAAAAGAAGTAAAAACACTACTAATGAACAAACTCACGTCCTAAAACTTAATTATATGCTGACATTGAGTCGCCTATACGATCCTCTTATCACTGCCTACCTCTGCTGGTTTGAAGGATTATATTACTTGTTTATTATCATATCCACGTAATGCTCAATAACTGTATATAGTGTAATGCTCTGTTGGCCATGGGTCTCTTATATTATCCACATACCACATTCCGACGGTAGACTGAAGGAGAATATATAAGTATGTTTATTATCACAACCCCCTAATGCTCAATAACTGTATTTAGTGCAATGTTCTGTTGGCTACAGGTCACCTATGTTATCCATATACTATATACCTCTTTTGTACGTAATGAAGAATACCAAATGCTTGTATACTACCTCATCTTTTTATGTGTTATATTGTATACTGTAAAGCGCTCTGATACCCTCGTGGGTCACGTTTGCAGTATACAAAACCTTATGAATAAATAAATAATAAACACTCTCCAGTAAAAATCGTGGGACCTCTCTCTAGATGTCTCTCCAAAGTCCATCTCCTTGACCTTCTACTAGCCTCTCTGCAGTCTTATTCCTGGAATCTCTCACTCATGCTTTTATCGCCATGTACCTATCTATGCTTGTGTGTACGATCTGCTTCATGTGAAACCAGGAGTATCCCTCTTATGAGTCTGCCTCTCTCCCTGTAGAGACACAGCCTGGATCCTCTGAGACCCTCATTACATGGTACCCTGTCTTTGCCTCTTCATTCCTGAATCCTGGACTCTCCACTTCACACTGCCTCCTCTCCTTGACTCTCTGTGCTTCTGTCCCAGGTCAGGCCCAGCCTGATTTCTGGCCCTGTTCCCACCCTCTGCGTTTCTATGTCCCTATCCCAGCTCAGGCTAAGTCTGAATTCTGATATCTTCCAGTCACACTCCACCCACCACCACTACTATTGCTGCTGCTGGTGAGTAGTAGTCTCACCTCCCTCCTTTCTCTGTATTCATTGGCTAATTCTATCTTCAAACCTACAATCCCATTGTGAATGTACTTATTTTGTAAAACGTCTCTGAAATCTGAATTATACCAACCACCAGAAAATAAAGTTTGAAATACTATGTTCGAGGCATGTTTGCTATAGATACAAATGATATGCTTACTAGTGTTGGGTCCAGATGTTTGCAAGTTGTTTTTCTTTGAAGAAGTCTTTCCAGTCACAAGGTAAGGTGACTCTTCCTTTCGATGATAATGCGCATGGGCATCAACTCCATTGTTAGATTGTTTTTTTCCGCTATAGGGTTCGGGCGTTTATTGCTGTGCTCCGGCTCGAAACCGTTCTTCGGGTACCCCTTGGTGCGCAATCCACTCTACCCTCGACTGAATTGTTCTTGTATTCGTTTCCCTGTTCTCCGATTATCAAATGAATTGAGAAACACTCTATATTAGTTCGGAAACATCAGGGGAGGCCCTCAGGCCCTTCCACCCATGGAACCAACTCCATTCCAATTCTGTCCTTGGAGCTCCTCCAAATACCCTTGCACCGATCTACATCAAGTTTGTAACTTTTGTCTCTCACCGGAGCACACGGAGGAAGACTGTGATGCCTGCAAGTCGTTATTTGAACGTCAAAGCATTCAACACACTCTGGATATCTTCGGTGAAGAACCAGAGCATGAAGTGTTTGAGGCGTCGGCAGCAGAGGAAGAAGAGGCATTCTCAGTCGTGGAGTCAGATTCTGAATTTGAGATCATTTTGGAGTCCAAAGACGTGCCTCCGGGACAGGGTGCCGTGAGTACCAAAGAGCCCCACCCCTCTAAATCCTTTTCCAAAAAACATAAGGCTACGCACCACCTCTGCCTTCTGGCCAAGGTCGGCACCAAGACAATATTTCTGTCGCCCCGTCTTCGGGCTCGGCACCAAAACAAATCATCAAGCCTTCCGGCTCGGGATTGAGTCGGCCGAAATCAAGTTTGGAGCTTAAACTCTCCGGTTCCAAGGAAAAGTTTGGTTCAGAGCCAAAACCCTCCGGTTCCAAGGAAAAATCTGGTTCCGAGCCGAAGCACTCCGGTTCCAAGGCCAAATCTGGTTTGGAGCCAAAACCCTCCGCACCGAAACAAAACATGCTTTGGAGCAAATCTAATTAAGCACCGAAATCAAAGGACAGCCTCTCCAAGCCTCCTGGACCAATTTTAGACGTTCTCAAGGCCAAATTGGATCCTAAACAGAAAAATATTTATATCAATCCTGATACAGAACATATTTCTGCCAAAGCACCAGTCAAATGCAGACCTTCTTCAGAGGACCTTGCAGATATGGTTCCTCTAAAGAAGAAAAAGGACATTGCTACCTGTCCTGCTTATCCTGCCCTGCAATGCCCTTCTCCTCCACAATCTTCTCCACATTTAACTGTTGAATGTCCCTTACACATAAAACCTCAGAGATCTCCACATACACAGCTTCAAGGGGATGACATTGATGAAGAAGACACTCATTTACCTGTAGACCCATGGAATGATTATAACATTGACCCTCCAGGGGATACTGACTTTACCCCGCAAAGTAGTCAGCACCAGATGATAATATGGCTTATCGAGAACTTATTGCTAGAGCAGCCGAGTATCATGGGGTGACCTTACATAAATAGTCCTTAGAAGAAGATTTCTTATTTGAGACACTTGGGTCCACACACAGATCAAGCCAAACACTCCCAATGCTAAAGAGCATGATGAGGCATGTAGATGACATCTTCAAAGACCATGTGGAAGCAGTTATTTTATCTCCCAGAGTCAATAAAAAGTATAAAAATTCTCTATCTGATCCTGTGTTTATCAAAGGACAATTACCTCTCGACTCCCTTGTAGTGTCTAATGCTTGCAAAAGAGATCAGGGGAGGCCCTCAGGCCCTTCCACCCATGGAACCAACTCCATTCCAATTCTGTCCTTGGAGCTCCTCCAAATACCCTTGCACCGATCTACATCAAGTTTGTAACTTTTGTCTCTCACCGGAGCACACGGAGGAAGACTGTGATGCCTGCAAGTCGTTATTTGAACGTCAAAGCATTCAACACACTCTGGATATCTTCGGTGAAGAACCAGAGCATGAAGTGTTTGAGGCAGCAGAGGAAGAAGAGGCATTCTCAGTCGTGGAGTCAGATTCTGAATTTGAGATCATTTTGGAGTCCAAAGACGTGCCTCCGGGACAGGGTGCCGTGAGTACCAAAGAGCCCCACCCCTCTAAATCCTTTTCCAAAAAACATAAGGCTACGCACCACCTCTGCCTTCTGGCCAAGGTCGGCACCAAGACAATATTTCTGTTGCCCCGTCTTCGGGCTCGGCACCAAAACAAATCATCAAGCCTTCCGGCTCAGGATTGAGTCGGCCGAAATCAAGTTTGGAGCTTAAACTCTCCGGTTCCAAGGAAAAGTTTGGTTCAGAGCCAAAACTCTCCGGTTCCAAGGAAAAATCTGGTTCCGAGCCGAAGCACTCCGGTTCCAAGGCCAAATCTGGTTTGGAGCCAAAACCCTCCGCACCGAAACAAAACATGCTTTGGAGCAAATCTAATTAAGCACCGAAATCAAAGGACAGCCTCTCCAAGCCTCCTGGACCAATTTTAGACGTTCTCAAGGCCAAATTGGATCCTAAACAGAAAAATATTTATATCAATCCTGATACAGAACATATTTCTGCCAAAACACCAGTCAAATGCAGACCTTCTTCAGAGGACCTTGCAGATATGGTTCCTCTAAAGAAGAAAAAGGACATTGCTACCTGTCCTGCTTATCCTGCCCTGCAATGCCCTTCTCCTCCACAATCTTCTCCACATTTAACTGTTGAATGTCCCTTACACATAAAACCTCAGAGATCTCCACATACACAGCTTCAAGGGGATGACATTGATGAAGAAGACACTCATTTACCTGTAGACCCATGGAATGATTATAACATTGACCCTCCAGGGGATACTGACTTTACCCCGCAAAGTAGTCAGCACCAGATGATAATATGGCTTATCGAGAACTTATTGCTAGAGCAGCCGAGTATCATGGGGTGACCTTACATAAATAGTCCTTAGAAGAAGATTTCTTATTTGAGACACTTGGGTCCACACACAGATCAAGCCAAACACTCCCAATGCTAAAGAGCATGATGAGGCATGTAGATTACATCTTCAAAGACCATGTGGAAGCAGTTATTTTATCTCCCAGAGTCAATAAAAAGTATAAAAATTCTCTATCTGATCCTGTGTTTATCAAAGGACAATTACCTCTCGACTCCCTTGTAGTGTCTAATGCTTGCAAAAGAGATAATTTTCAAACCTATGGTGATGCACCTCCCCCAGACAAAGGATCTAAACTCATAGATGCCTCAGGAAAGCGAGTGACCGCACAAGGCACTAACCACTGGTGCATTGCAAACACACAGGGCCTACTAGCTTGGTATGACAGGGCACACTGGGATGAAATGGAGCAATTGCTCCAATATCTCCTAGAAGAACACAAAAATAAAGCACAGGAGTTTGTTTAGGAGTGCAAGTTAATTTCTAACTCTTCTTTAAGATGTGCTCTAGATGCTGCTGACACTGCTGCTAGGGAGATAAATCCCAGCATTCTCCTTAAAAGGCATGCATGGCTTAGGTTTTCGGGGTTTAAACCGGAGGTTCCGCAGTCCATTTTAAAAACCCCTTTTGATAGACAACACTTGTTTGGTCCTGAAGTCGATAAGTCTTTGGAAAAAAATGAAAAAGGACACAGATGTGGCAAAGTCCATGGGAGTGCTCCAATCCCCATCGAATACAGAATCCTTTTGCCGCTCCTTTTACAGACCACAACAGACCCGACTGCTCCCTCCTATAAAGGCTACAACTAGCCCTCTCCGTCTAGAGGTTTTTTATAAAGGAGGGTGTAGAGGGAACAATTTCAAAGGTAGGGGTAGAGGTTCCTGAGTGTGTAACTCCCCTTCTCCCAACAAACATTGGCTTTCCCACATTTCCCTCCAATTATTTAACACCTGTCGCGGGAAGACTCCAACAATTTCTCCCCATTTGGCAGTCCATAACATCCAACAAATGGGTGAATGATCTCATCCGACATGGTTATTGCCTGGAGCTTACCACCAATCCTGCGCTCACAAACTGTCATCAGACCACTTACAGTTACTCCAAAAAGAGGTGAAATCTCTCTTCCAAAAGGGAGCCATAGAACCAGTTCCATTACAGTACCAAGGTTCAGGGGTTTACTCTCGCTACTTTCTAATCCCCAAAAAGGACGGTCCCTTGAGACCAATTTTGGATCTTAGACATTTAAACCAGTGAGTGCATACTGTCAGAATATTTCCATATGGTAACGCTTCAACAGGTGCTTCCACTTCTCCAGCAAGAAGATTTTAGGACCACACCAGACTTTAAAAATGCATACTTCCACATTCTAATCCATCCAGCTCATCAGAAATATCTCAGATTTCCGATAGCAGGCAAACACTATCAGTCCAAAGTACTCCCATTCGGAGTAACTACTGCTCTCAGAGTGTTTTCCAAATGTCTAGTAGTAGTGGCAGCTCATGTCAGAAGACAACAAATTCGCATTTTCTCGTACTTAGATGACTGACTCACCAAAGCCAGCATACACCAACATTGTTAAAAACACACTCGGACCACGCTAAACCTACTGCACCAATTGTTCTTCACTGTCAACAGGCAAAAGTCTCATCTATATCCTTTACTAATACAATCTTATCTGGGAGTGACTTTCAACACTCACACAGTGCTAGCCTCTCCCAGTACAGCCAGAATTCACAATATTCAAACACTGTTGCTACAGTTTCAAGCCAATCAAACCTTGTCCACCAAAACCTTTATGCAACTGTTAGGAATGATGGCCTTGCGCATTACAAAGTGCCTGATACAAGACTACACATGTGTCCTCTACAAGAATGCTTAGCACATCAGTGGAATCAGTCACAGGGTCAATTAACAGAGCTAGTGTTGGTAGATAGCCGCACCCATCGCTCTCTGCAGTGGTGGAACCTACAAAACATTTTAAAAGGCTGGTCTTTCATCGACCCTGTGCCACAGATCGTGCTAACAGCAGACACATCTTTCACAGGTTGGGGTGCCCATCTCCACAATTACACAATTCAGGTTCTCTGGGACAAAAAGCACAAATGTCTCCACATCAACTGCCTAGAGCTTATAGCAGGATTTCTAGCACTCAAAGCTTTTCAGTCTCATCTCAAAGGCAAAGTTGTCCTTGTCTGCACGGACAACATGACAGCCATGTACTATATATATAAACAAGGGGAACACACTCTCTCCAGCTGTCACACCTCTCTCAGGCCATCTAGAGCTGGGCAATTCATCACAAAATTCACCTTCGGTCAGAACATCTCCCAACAATCAAATTGACCATCTTCCCTTAGCAGGAGGAGAAAGCAAATACACAAGTGGGAACTTCATCCCCAAGTTCTCCTTCCATACTTTCAAAAATGGAGATTCCCACAAATAGACCAGTTCGCCATGGTGGGAACACAAAATGCACAAACTTCACCTCCAGGTTGCCACAACCTCACTCCAAAGGCAATGCCCTATGGATTAATTGGTCAAAGATATTTGCCTACACTTTTCCACCTCTCACACTCCTTTTGTTTCTGGTTCGAAAGCTCAGGCTAACATCATTCACACTGATTATGGTAGTTCCCACAATAGCCCGTCATCTATTGTACACCACACTTCTGGAACTCTCATTAGTTCCACATAAAATGCAACAACTCAATTCCAGCCTTCTCGCTCAGAACCGAGGAGAAATCAGACACCCAAATCCCAAGGAGCTCAACTTAGCGATTTGGCTCCTGAAGTCTTAGAGTTTGGATACTTAAATTTGCCACCAAATTGTATGACTATTCTGAAAGAAGCAAGAAAGCCCACGACTAGAGCTTGTTATGCAGCAAAATGGAAACAATTTGTCATTTATTGTAATAACAACAACAACATTAATCCTCTGGATGTTTCTGTTCAAAACAATGTTTGTTACCTTCTGCACCTACAGAAATTTAATTTGGCTTACACATCTGTAGTGACATCATAAAACTGGGGAATTAACAAGCCGTGCGGGTGTAAAAATATGGGAAAAGGGCTGTTATGTCATCTGCTGTCTGATAAGGTCTCCTTTGTGTAAAGGCGGGGAGGGGGTGCCGCTGAAGGACCCAGTCTTATCGGCTCCGTTTCCTGCCGACCACAACCTTTGTTCACACATCCAGTTCCTGCTCAGCTCTAATGTAATATGAAGGAACTGGTGCCAGAACACAGTGATGAGGACTGTTTCTTGCCAGGTGCATAATGACTCTGAGACAGTGATCCAGAGAGTGTACCAGAGCTGCCGCTGGCCGGGCCCATGTGCCAACCTGCTCAGTTACAGGACTCTGGTCTGACCCACCTACAAAGTGTCCTACAGAACAGTGACTGCCCTAGAATGAAGGTGCTGCCCCGGTTTCATGGGCGCCAACTGTGAAGAAGCCTCCAGCATCGCTGCCGTGACCGGGGACTCCAATCCCCAGGTGCCGTTGCACCAGGAGGTGCTGCTACAGCCCACAGCACCCTGAGCCGCATACAATCACTGGTGAGCTCCCGCAGTGCGGGAACCCTCATTCCAGCCCCAAGTGCCCTTGCACCAGGAGGCACCATCACAGCCCACAGTGCCCGAAGGCGCATAACATCACCGGCTGGCTCCTGCAGTCCGGGAACCCTCATTCCAGCCTCCAGCATTGCCGCTGTGACCGGGGACTCCAATCCCCAAGTGCACTTGCGACAGGAGGCGCCATCACAGCCCACAGCGCCCGGAGGCGCTAAAATCACGGGCGGGCTCTCGCAGCGCGGGAACTCTCATTCCAGCCTCCAGCTTACACATCTATTCGATTGCACCTTGCGGCTGTGCCTGCATATCTGCAAACAGACAGCATTTGTCTTTCTTCAAAGTACCTGTGATTAAAGATTTTATGGAAGGCTTAAAAAGAGGAATACCACCCAGAATAACTCTGGCACTGGTATGGAATCTTAATATTGTACTTACAAGACTCATGGGTCCACCCTTTGAACCATTACACAATTGTCCTTTGAAGCTCCTTTCATGCAAGGTTGCCTTCCTCATTGGAATCACTTCATTAAGGAGAGGTGGTGAGCTTCAGGCATTAACATTAGAATAACCCTTCTTTCAGCTTCATACAGTTCTTCGCACCAACCCAAAATTCATCCCTAAAGTAGTTTCTGCTTTTCATCTTAACCAATCAGTTGAGTTACCTGTGTTCTTCCCTCAACCTGATTCTGTAGCAGAATGAGTTCTCCACACACTTGATGTCTGAAGAGCGTTATTGTATTATATCGAAAGGACAAAAGATTTTCGTAAAATAAAGCAACTGTTTGTCACATTTGCACCACCTCACCAGGCAATCCTATCTCTAAATCTGCCATTTCAAGATGGATTCTTAAATGCATTCAAACTCACTATGCAAAAGCTAATAGAACTTTATCTATACCCCCTATAGCGCATTCCACTCTCAAAATAGGGGCATCTATGGCCTTTTTAGGTAACATTCCTATAGCTGACATATGTATGGTATCAACATGGTCTACACCACACACCTTTACCAAACACTATTGTGCAGATGCATTAGCATACCAACAAGCCAATGTAGGGCAAGCAGTGCTAAAGATACTTTTTCAAACAACTGCAACATCTACTAGTTAGCCACGGCTTTGGGAGAATACTGCTATATAGTGTATGAAAAGCATGTGTATCTACTGCACGCATGCCTCGAAGGGATTATGTTACTTACCCAGTAAGCATCTGTTCTTGGCATGTAGAGCTGTAGATTCACATGCGCCCTCCAACCTCCCCGGTCACTTTTAGTTATTGCTGTTCTCCTTATTTACATTATATACATAAGGACATCTCTTTGCTACGCTCACTTATTCCATTCTCACCCTCTTGCAGGAAAACAATCTAACAATGGAGTCAATGCCCATGTGCACTATCACCAAAAGGAGGAGTCACCTTACCTTGTGACTGGAAAGACTTCTTCGAAGACAAACAACTAGCAAATATCCGGACCCAACATTAGATGGCAGGGGTATGCAAAGCATGTGAATCTACAGCTCTACGTGCCAAGAACTGATGCTTACTGGGTAAGTGACATAATCCTTATTATTGACATCATTTTAAATTACTGGCAACATTTTGCAAATGAATTATACCAATTGGACTTCTTCTGCATTGATAAATCGCTATAAAACAGTGATTTTAATAATTGAGCTGCATAGTCTAACCTGGCTTCCATTTGAATAGTAATTTAAGACCGATCCATAATTTAAAATGATACATGCATCACCAGAAATCAAGTTGTATCTGAATATCAATGATCAGACTTTTGTCTAGTGGTAAATAAACTACTTAAGTTATAATATGAATTTATAAAGTCTATGGAATGCAATTGTGCTTGAAAGCGAATCTAGATGTAATTTCAGTATTAATTTGTTAACCCCACAATACAAACTAGAAGCAAGAGATGGTAACAATCAGGGCGGGCTTTAGCAACGGTGGCGCCCTGTGCGACAATGTTTGTTGGCGCCCCCCCATGGCCACCTCTACCACGAATTCCCTCACTAGCACCCTATAATAGTGCCCCTCAAGTCGCCATAACCACAGTCTCTCAGATTCATTTAGTTTTATAGCACCACTCATACCAGTGTAAGGTGTCAGAGCACTTTACATCACACGCACATTGCCCAAATCTCATCATGTCACTCCCCTCCTAAAAACCCTACACTGGCTCCCCATTCGAGAGCTTGCTCTCTTCAAGATGGGTTGCATGACTTTTCAGGCTCTGGCTGGTACCCGCCTTTATCAATTCTCAAATCAAAGCCTACACACCCAATCGAGAGCTTCGCTCATCAACCCAGTCTCTGCTCTCTCTCCCCCGTTTCAAAAAGAAGAGATCCGGTGGCCTGAAGTTCTCTATCTTGGCTCCACTCTTCTGGAATTCTCTCCCCTTGTCTATCAGGGCTTCTTCTACTTATTCTGAATTCCGCAAAACCTCAAAGACCTTCCTCTTCTTTCAAGCTTTCTCTCCTTAGCTGTTCTCCTCCTTTTTTCTCCGGGTCCACGTCCTTAGCGCCATGAAACCGCACGGTGACCGAGCGCTCTATAAATCTTTTAACTTCAACTTCAACAGAGATAATCAGTGGATAGGAAAAGTTAAATCAGGCAGGACTACAAGGTGTAGTGTAGTAGTGACATGTCATCGATACTGGTAGGCATTATAGTTTGAGTCCTTATTCTAGAAAAGCACATATTCAGGATTTAAAACGTAACACATGTTTGAGGTTCTTTTAATAAAAAGAATAGTTTTCAACCCAAATGAACCCTTTTGGGAAGCTTAGGATAATGAAAGACTGTGCAAAAAAAATATAGCTCCAACATATACCTTGCAGTTTGCATGCATCTCTTTGATGACAGTGAATAGCTCAATTATTATTTACGATGCCAACATCTCAAACTCTCGCACATTCGAGACCTATTGCATTGCAAGTGCTTGTTTTTTTAGGCCTCTATTCCATCCCAGGCTCAGGCCAATCTAAATTCTGAACCCTTTTCGTCACTCTGGGCCTTCTCCCTTTGCTTCTCTCTTTTCCCCCTAGCCCTCTCCAGTCATGTTAACATTGCACAATAAAGTACATTAAACTCTGTGCCAGCAGCTTATGACCACACACCAGCCCATTGAACGGGGAAACAGGGCCATGACCATAAAGCTGTTATAGCTAAAGACCTCACATTTCCACAGTTTTTCCTAATGTGTGTTGGACCTTTGTTGCAAGCGCTATTGCCTTTTAAAGTCATGAATATGGCTGAACGTTTACCTTTGCTGTGGGGCATGTGGTGCTCTACTCATGAAGGTCAAGGAGACTTTCAAGATCCAGCAGTTCAGCCCTGACCCTATGCTCAGCATCACGGTCAATAAAGAACACAAACAGCCACCCCACTGAAACTGCAAGGTGGTATCTAAAGCTTGAGGATTCTGGGAATATCATGACACTGCATCATGCGGTATCCTCCCCAAGGCTTTCCAGCCTACCACCCTCCTTCCTGCGGAAATCTGGCATCTCCCAGCCGCACTCCTCCTCTAGCTGCCCCCCTAAGCCCTTCTCCGTCACTTCAGTAAACATGGTGGAACCTCCCTCTCTTGGGCTGCCTCTCCAAAGGCCATCTCCGATCACTGGATCTCACTGCACTATACACTCTAGAGCCCCAGCCTGAAGTCATCGCCCTCCTCCACTACAGACCCCAGGACCTCCCACTCTCACAGCCCCTCTCCACTGGAATCCATGGACCTCCCTCCCTCTCGCTGACCCTTCAAAGTCTATCTCCCTCACTCCACGACAAAGCATGGGACGTCCCTCCATCACTGTGCCCCCCAATGCCCACCAGCCCACCTCCCTCGCTGCCCCTACACCCATCTCCCTCTCTCCACTGCTGGTCGCAGGTTCTCTCTCTCTCACTGTCCTCTCTCGCTGCCCTCCAAGGCCAATCACCCTTGCTCCAGGACAAATCATGGACCTCCTTCTTTCTTGCTGCCCCTCCAAAGTCTATCTTCCTCGCTCCACTCTAAAGCATGGGACTTCTCTCACTGCCCCTTCTGGCTGCCTCCCTCAACCCATCTCCCTCTCTCCTCTGCAGGTCAGTGGTTCTCCCTGCCCCACTCCCACGCTAGCTGCCGCTCCACAGCCCATCTTCCCTCCACTGTAGGTCACATGTTCTCCATCTCTCACTGCCCTCTCATGTCGCTCTCCAAAGCCCCGCCCCCCTCTTTCTCTAGTACAAATCATGTGGTCTCCCTCCCTCTCTCACCTCCCCATACCTCACTTCTAGCCTCTCACTTACCCTCCTTGTCTTTTGTCTTTCAGGGGCAGAAGGCGCTGTGTTCCCGAAATCCATTGAAACGCCAAATGTCAGAGCAGACCCCTTCAAGGAATTACGGTAATCTACCTCCGTCCTTGCATGCATGTTTACTGGTGCTGGCCCAGATTCCTGTTTGCGGTTGCTGAGAAACGTGTATTAAAGAGCAAGAGCGCCCCAGAATGTGCTGCTGATCCTTGCACCCAGGCTCCAGAGTAAAGAGGCAGACGAGTTCCTACCTATATGCAATATTATTGGGTGACAGCCAGTTTCCATTGTCTCTTTCACATCATGAGACTCATTCAGTTTCACACCTTGCGTAATATCCAAGAAGTAAATAAAGTGAAAAGTGCAGACTAAAAATTATGACATAAGCATACACTATGACACATCGCTGCTGGAAAATATTGACACTCACCACTGTGGGTGTCTTGAGCGATGCTGATTGAAGTAAGCAAGTTAGTTCAAGATTTAAAAATGTGCCATAGCAGAGAAATGGCCAAGGGGGCATGGCTAGCGGAGCCAAGGTGGCGGACGTGTTTTGAGGAGGCTCCATGGATCTTCCCCATCATCCGGCAATTATCCTAACCTACATATGCCATCCAATGCCCTGACCTGCCTTGCATGATCCCCTGTGAGATCCTCTGGAGCCACATGTGGCCATCACATGGCTTTCCTCCTGTGTACCGCCTTGCTGCTGCGGAGATCGACTGCGGCCTACGCCCACTTGCATGGAGATGTACCAGTGAGCACTGTGCAGTCAGACACTCCTGACCCCCTGCAACACTCTCACAGATGCTCCTGGCCACGCACCACTGCACATACCTCAAGTCCTTGGTGGCGTAGGGGTGGATGTGCAGCCAATTGCTGGGGCTTGCTGGATGGGAGCAGTGAGATGGTGATTTGGGCCCTGTAGTGGACACACACCTAACAGGCTGAAAGGAGGGTCGCGATGAGTGCGGAGGTGAAAGTTGTCACTTGCGGAAACTGTGTTGGAATGCTGGTCACCCGCATGCCCTATCCCTCCTCTACGCTGCTGCTGACTGTGGTGGAGACGAGATGTCTAGTGTCTGGTTTGTGCCCAGGCTTGGCCCTGGTGAGGGTGGGGTGGATATCTTCCTGCTGCACCGCTGCCCTGGCTCCTCTGCCTGCTGCCTCCCACTAGAGTTGCTGAGAGCAGAGGCATGAGGGCCAGATCGGGCCCAGGCCTCTGCTGCCGAGTGAATCCGCACTTGCCTCCTCCCTGACTGCCGCTGCTGCCAAGGGCCTGTGGGCCATATCGGGTCTAGGCTGGCACTCCCACTTTGGTCCTTAGAGACTACTGAAGACTAAGTAAACTTTGGTCATCTTGAATAGAGAGAAGAAGGCTACCATCTGAGTGATTCCTGTGAGAAGAGCGAGCCAGGGGACTACAGGGCCACCACTGTACTGCTGCCTTATCTCCACTTTTTCTACACCGTTCCCCCGATGTCTGTGGTGGTGTTGAGGTGCCCGGAGGTCAATCGGACCTGGGCCTAGCCGTAAGGGGTGTAGTATACGCTTCACTTCATGCCTCAGCCCCAGCACAGGCCCACAGAGACTGACCTGCAGCCCCTGTGCTATTGGGGCTCCTGCCACTGCGCCTATAGGTGAAATGGCTTGGACAGAGTTTGGGCTGACCAGCCCCCCCATACTGTGGTGGCTTTTGGACTGTCTCCTCCCTGTCTACTACTGTTGCTTTGGGCTCAGGGGTAATGTTGGAACTAGGCCTGGTGGCTTAGGAAGGTGCTGAGCAGTGACCTGCGTATTTACACCCTTTGACGGGAGTGGGGTACCCCTGCTTCACATTTGGTTCCCCCTGTGGTCTCGGCAGAGGGCTTGAGTATAGCGGACTGCCAGTGCTCCTTTGGGATGCTGGGGTGCCACTGCGGCTGCCACTGCTGGAGGTGGGAGCTCAGAGGTTGGTTCGGACCCAGGCTTCTGTACCAAGCACTTGAACTTGTATGCACTGCCTCAGCTGACACTGCGGCTCCTGGGCATCATTGAGTGGCTGCTCCTGCTGTGGGAGTTAGGTGGTGCACGGGGAAGTAGTACCTGGATCCTAGTCACTTGTGGACAGGGTAGACACAGTGGAATACGATATTACATGATACAGTCATTCTGGTGCCTTTTTATATGTGTCGCCGGGACAGCGATCACTGTCCTTCCTCCCCCTTCTTATCTTATATGCTTACTAATATAAACTTGGTGGAATATATTTTTATATTTATTTTCATATAACAAAATATTATTGTTTCTATATGTTTCCTCCTGGACACACAAATTCTATTCACACTCTTATTTTTCTTGTATGAAATGACTTTATAACCTACCATGTCTAAAATTGTATTGTAATTACTTTGGATTGGTGGAAATTGGAATCTATTGTACATATTTGTGGTCATGGGTGTCAAACACTTCTTTTATTATTCTTATATAATCATATTTATCATATAATTATTTGTTTATGATTTCATACTTTCCCTTATCCATTTACTATTTTCACATTTATTTATATTAATGGTTACTATGTCATGATTGGAATTGAATATATTTTGATTGCTCTGGTCACTTGTTTTATCTTTATTGGTCTAAAAAAATGATTTGGTCTAGTTTCATTTTTCTGTTTAAGGTATATTTATGTCCTATCCATGTTTCTATTGATACATCAGCCTTGAAAACCACCCATGCATGCACGCCAGAAGGGCGCAAAACACGTGTTGGCTGGTTCGATTTAGTATAAGTGATTCTGACTTCTAAGAATTGCTTTTTGAATATGGGATTTGGAACCAATAAATGGATTACTAAATATCACTAAATGGAATTTTCTGAACAATTTAGATTTTATTCCGCTTTGCCTTGATCTACCAAACTATTTCATAATATGAACATGTGAAGGGATCACCATTCTTCAAGGCAAAGTGATCACGGATATATCATCAATAAAGTAGGATGTGCTAATAGACAGGATCTTATACCCCTCCAACTTTGTGTGGAACACGATATTACTGACTTACAATTGCAAGTGCAATGCACACATTCATCAATATAGGCGCTGATGGATAGTATTGATGTGTTGGAGCTGAGGACTGAAGATGCTGAGGGAAGATAGAGCAGAAACAATGTTTGAATTGTGCGTCTCTCTGAGCGGACAGAGGGCAAAGAAGCTATAAAATACCTGGAGCATTGGCTGCGGGATTTGCTTAACCCCCACACCATCTCACAATATTTCACTGTTGAATGGGCGCACCAAGTCCCGGCGAGGAAGCCCCCACCTGGAACCAATCCTTGTCCAGTAGTATTCCAGTTACTACATTTCCAGGATTTTGACTCCATCCTGTGCAAGACGAGAAAACTTCCTGAGATAAAAGTGGACAGTGTACAAATAATGATCTACCCCAACTACACAATTGCAGTCCAAAGGCACGCTTCACTTTTCTGGTGGTGAAGCAATGTCTTTGCAAACTAGAGCTAAAGTACTCGCTGCTCTTTCCGGCACATCTCAGAGTAGTTGCGAACAGAAGCACACATTTTTTTGACTCGCCTGATGAGGTCTGGCAGTGGCTGGAAACCTACGGCCCTCACACCACTCGCATGTCCAGATCCAGCACTGCTGAGAATAGGGTGCGCACTGGAGGTCGCCGTCGTTGCGCTGGATTGCGCCGGCCTTCAGCCCCCACGTCTATGCCTGATGTGGAACAGATCATGTCAGAATGACACAGAGCTTTGCACCAGACTGCTGCCCTTACAGATGAAACAAGACATTCAAGCCCTGCAGATATTCTACCCTAATCCATCAGTGATGAGAGGTCTGTTGCCACCTGGCCCTCCTGAGCGAACTCCGTGTCCTCCTCCCCCCCTTCCCCAAGAGGTGACTCCACAGACAGTCGATGACATTATTTGACCTACCCTCTGCCTTAACTATTGTTCACCCATCATGATCAGCATGAAGCATGGTTACACAGGACTCAACTTAACCTCTAGTACTTTATAGCCATATGGCAAGATGAATTGTTATGCTCCGTCTCTTTATGCCCTGTGTAACCCTTCTCCCTCTTCTTTCCCCCACATGAAACATTGACGCAGCTGAGCTGCCTGATATTAGTCCATTACTTTATATAGAAAGTAATTACGATTTTTTTAAATTTGTTCCTAAATGTTCACTTCAGATTGGTTTGGGCGTGCGCTCTGTTGGCGCACTGCGCATCTGTTATTCATGGTTCTTTTATTGTTATCTTATTATGCCCTCTTATTTCAGTTTTACACATGCTGCCGGTCCCCCCTTTTCTTGCCCTTCCTTCTGGCTAGCCATTACCACTACCCACTCACCCATTCATTCATGCCCGTAGCCCGTGCCTGTCCCTCCCTCACATGCATTAACACATCCATTAAGCTGCTAACTTGAAATGTCTGCAGAATCCATACTCCTGCGTGTAGATATGCCATTTACTGATACCTTAAATGTCACTCCAGTCCATGTTGCTCTGTTGCAGAAATTCCATTTGACTTGCCCTGAAGTGACAAAGCTACAGCGCTGCTGGCCTGGTCAGAAGTTTGCTACTAATTCCTCCTCATATGCCTGAGGGGCTTTGATCTCGGTGCGCCCGTGGATGTTGTTTAAACTGGGCGAGACGGTCACTGACCCGGAGAGCAGATATGTTCTCGTGAAGGGCAGATTAGATGGCCGACATTTCTTGCTGGTCCCCCACCACCAACCAGGTGCAATTTTTGTATGTGTTTTCCGGAGTTCTGTGGCGTTTGAGTGAAGTCCCGGGACTTTTAGGTGGAGACTTTAATAGTGTGCTAGATGTCACCCTGGACCATTCATTCCCTCGGCTGCCATGTATGACTGTCTCCTCAAATGTCGTAGCACTCAAAAACTGGTTACAGAGTTGGGGATTTGTGGACTTGTGGCATAGCCACAACAAGACTACCAGGTGTATTCCTTTTATTCTGCGCTTCAAGATCTACATGTGCGGATTGATAGGCTGATTGGCACACTGAGCCTTGCCCCCTGTGTCACACACATTAACTACTTAGGCCGCAACCACTCTGATCACAACCCCCAATACCTGCAGATTGCCTGACACAATGGTACCCCCCTACTCCCATGTGGAGACTGCAACCAGTGGCAATGGAGGATCCTCTATTGCCACAAACATTGATGATTACTTTGACCTAAATGCAGCATCAGTTCCTGCAAGATCCACCAAGTGGAAGGCCTTTAAAGTGACACTAAGGGGGCACTGTATGGGGTTCCAGTGGAACACTCGCCGGCAGATGGACACTGACATTCTATGTTTAGAGCGCTGGCTACTCCGCCTAGAAAATTTGGCAGTAACAAACCCAACTGACAGCTGTAGACTGGCAGACACACAGCGTGAGCTTGTGGCTCTGTTGGAGCATTTAAGATACCACAGGTATGCTGCACACTCAGCCAAGACCCATGCAGCTTCTCACAGGACTGAATCGCTCCTTGCGACGATGTTCCACTGAGATCAACCCAGCAGTCCTATAGTGAGACAGCACTCTGTCTTTGGCCAAATGCTCTATTCTCAGCAAGTGAGGAAGAGAGGTGTGCCCACCTCTGCCAACTCCACCCCTAAGGTGGGGAGGTGAAGTGAAGCACAACCTCGAGTCTCCGCCATCTTGAGGATGGGGGACCCAGCCAACCAGGGACTAGCTTATGCCCCCCTCCCACTGGAGAGTGGCAGAATAGGAGGTGTACCTAGCCCAGGGAAGGGATCTATTGGTCCCTGCCCTTTACCTACCTCTAACACCTCTAAACTTCGTATTTAGGGGCACCCTGAACCTTCGTTCCTCAGATTCAGCAATTATAAGAAAAAGAAGAGAAGAAGAAGGATGAGAAGGCATGCAGAGCTAACAAGAGGACGAGGCCCACTGACTTGGCCCGAGCCCTACAGGCATGTCTCCCCTCAAACCTGCTCCTGCAAAACCCCGGCGTGTCCAGCGGACAGCAACGTAAAAAAACCCAGAGGACCTGCCTGTCTTCACTTTCCAAGCTGTTTCCTCCTTAAACACCGGGCGTGTTTGAACTGCAGCTTCTGGTGCCAGCCAGGAACTGCGAATCCAGCCCACTCTGCACCCGCCAAACCCGGCCCGAGTTCAAGTGGAAAAATACCATGAGGAGGTCTCCCTGGCGATCCTGACCCGAGATCCAGCAACACCTGATCTTCCCAAGCCTCCAGACGATGCCTGCAGACTCAATTCAGAGGACCCCCCTCTACCGTGACTAGAGCGGGTAAGAAAATCCAACGTGCCAAGGCACCCCTGCACCTGCACCCGACACCCCACAGCCTTGTGTACCCAACCCAGCGGTGCCTAACAAACCCTCTACAACCCTACTTACCCCTTGAAGTGGTGGTCGCTCCTGGAGGATCCTCGTCCCCGAGCCTGCAGTGTTTCTTTGTCCCGGAGAATCTCTATTGAAATCAACAGGGCACCGACCTCAAAACAGCACCCTGTACCCGGCCGCCCTAGTGCCGCTGAGGGTGCCCCTTTGGTGTTAACTTGGTCTCCAACTTGCCCTGAGCTTAACCCTAGGAGCTTTGCTCCCACAACCCCGTGGCCCGCTTGCCAGCAGCCACCAACCGGAGTACCCCTATCCTCATAGGATAACATTGGGCCTCAACACTCTGCACCCGGTCGCCCGAGTGCCCCGGAGGGTGCAACAACAGTGCATCACTGACCCTGGGAAACCCCTGAGTCTAACCCCAGGACTCTAGCTCCAAAAACAGATTGCCTACCTTGAAACCAATAACCTCTTTTTCCTCATAGAATGACATTGATACTTTTTGTCTCAAAAAGTTTCTGTGTCGAATTTTGAAAACAGAATATTCCTTAAAAATCACCCGATTAACCAAAACGCATTTTCTCAACTGTTTTCAGGAGATATCCCAATGTTGAATCTAGGTATCCAGCAATGAGTAAGAAAAGTATTGTTAAAGTAACTTACCTGCTGAGTGAATTTCCTCCCATGGGATAACATTGCTGATTCTATGTGAAAAAGTTTGTAAGTGTCAACTTTTGAAATGCAATAATATTCTTTAAAAATCGTACCTCTAACTAAAACGTATTTACTCACCTGTTTTGAGGAAATGCCCCAGTGCTGAATCTAGGATACAGCACTGTATTAGTAAAAGTAATACGAAAAAGTAATTAATTGCATTTTTACTGAAAAAGCCTATTGATTCCTATGTACTGAGTCTACTAAGCTTATGCATTTCATTGCAACCCCTGAAAACTCGAATTGGTACAAAGTCCTACTATCTTTTGAAAGTATTCAACAACAGCATCTCGTAGCTGAAAAGTATTTACATGCTTACCTGTGCCAGGCTTGCTTGGTTCTAGAAATAAAACAACAGTATATTTTAATACAAAAACAATTGGCCTAGAGTTCAGTTCTTGAGTGTGTGAATTCATTTGCTGACTGAGTGTGTACATCAAATGCTTTACACTGTCCTCTGATACTGCCTTACTGCTCGACTAAGCTACTACTTTAGAGATTAAGGTGCTATTTATTTATTTATTTATTTCTAGAGTTTTATAGAGCGCGGACAAGACCCTTGCGGGTATCGGAGCGCTTTACAGTACATGGGGATAATAATAACATACATACAAGATAGGTCAATGAAGTGCAAATAATACCATAGGGCAAACATGGAGCAAGGCAGTAAGAAGCGACCTGATGAGTGAAGGTAATACAGTAAAGGTAAGTAAGTCAAATAAAAATAACATCATAGAGAACGACAAAAAGCAGAGCTAACTAACTTTAACCTCTGCCAAACCTCTGGAGACCCATGGACTCTATACACACTGTACCTCACTTTGGTGCAGTATATATAGAGCCAGTTTATTACATGGCCCCATGAAGGATGTCTGGTCCTTCACGTAGAGAGGGATTCCAAATCCTTATAGTGGCCCTTTATATCTGCAGTGTTGCCACTCTATGGTCTTGGAGACAGGTTCCTGCGACTCTTTCGGTTACTATATGCATTGCTGTTGGTCTGGGTGAGGGCAGGCTCCCTCATTTCTGACCTCATCCTCATAGGCAGGGACATGCATCAGGAATTCCCCCTCTCCCGACTGCTCTTCTCCCTAGCGTTGGAGCCATGGGCAGCTCACCTGCATAAGGAGGGTATAAAGTAAGGTATACCCCTAACAGACAATGTACTCTCGATCTCCCTCTATGTGGACGACCCTCTCATCTATTTAA